>NC_059131.1:41890357-43090357 GCF_020740605.2 Lemur catta
CAAGTGAAAATGTGTATATGTGTATTAACATATAAACAGAGTGGCAGGAAATTTAGAGTAATATAAAAAGAATTTAATCATTAGATTATTTCCTCTATAGAATTGATTAATTTTCTGGTTTTTAAATCAAAATAATTAGCTTACGCTATTTAAATGCCTGTAGAGAAACGGATTAGCAAATCAAAGACATGAATTATGAGGCAAGTTGGTAGCAATAAACTGGTACCCAGTAACTTGGTCTCTGTGTTTCAGAGAGCTCACGTCTCTGAGCTTATTAGTTTTATAGAATAAAAAATAAGAAATCAAGTGAGCTTAGAAATCTTTTTCTCATAAGGCAGACCTTCAGCTCATTGCTGGAGTAGAGAAACCAGATACTCTAGAAGAGGTGGGGAAGCTGATTCTGTCACTGATTCTAAGTCCGTTCTTAGGCAAAGAAAGAAATTTCCAGATGTGAAATATTTTCTGCATCAGGAGGTTATTTCAGTATTTTAACAATATAGTCTCTATTCCCCAGATAACAATCACTGGGGAAGAGCCCATATACTCAGCAAATGTGTTAGTTTTGGTTGTAGGAAAATTACCTTTTTGCCTTATAGGTTAAGTACAATGTTAACATATAAATGGTAGAAAGGAATCTATTTGATAGTTTTAGAAAGCACTAATAATAAGGACTATTCAGGAAAAACTTTTACTGATGTCTATTGTGACTCATCACCGTGAAGTTACATACAGATGAATTGTAGCAGTTGACTGATTTCTGTGATCCCTTTGGTGACTCCTAAAGGTGTGAGCTATGGCCTCTTTGGTTTAATTTCTATTGATAGCACTTTGTCTTCTAATAATATAACTTCAGTCTTAAACCCCTGCACCACTTTACAGGCCAAGAACAGAGATCAGAGAGTTTGGTGGTATGGCCTGAGTAAAAGTCAACAGTGGCAGATCCAGGTCCCTTGGCTCTTGGTCCAGCACAAGAGCCACTAGGCCAGGGTTGTCGGCTGGTGGGGGACATATGCCAAGCGTTCTCTGTTCCCCATTATCAGGTCTTCTCTTGCCCCTGCCCTCTGCTGGTGCTGGTGAACTTTTGGCCAGAGAGTCATACCTGGAGCACTCAGTGTGCTCACTCACCTCCTGCTGCCTGCGCCCACCAGCAGGGGTCTCCACCTGCTCCCCCACCCTCCAGTATAAACCTGGAGTGCCTGGTGGTGCATAGAGGCCACCACATGAACAGCCCCCAGTGAGGAGAGGCCCCTGTTCTGGAACAGCCCTGAATCACACACTTACCTGAAGTAGGAGCAGGGGCAACCATACCTGTCTTTTGGAAACTGATAGAAAGTGAGTAGCTCTAGTGGAAATCCCAAGAGAGGAGACTAGTTAAGTATCCTTGTTTAACCAGGTCAACAGGCATCAGTTATTATCTACCTGGTGGTCAGTCTTTGTATCTGAGCACCCTGTAGCCACCCATCTTAGGAGTCAGCTCATTTTGGGGATGTCTGGAGACCTACTGGTAGTTTGTCCCTCATTAGAGAAATTAATTGTCCTAGCAGTATAAAGCAGACAAATGATGTGAAAACTAGACAACAAACAAGCAGTTATACATAGGGATTTAGATTATTCTTGCCACTTTTCTAAAGTGAACAAAAAGAAGAAATTTTTAATTAAAAACATTTCTTACAACATGATTCCAAACTCTGGATTACGTGGACAAGAAGGAATGAATTTATATTATCTCACTTGATTGAGAAGTTCTTTTAACTCTGAATTTATTATCTCTGTCTAGGAGGGAAAGGGGTACCGTCTTTGCTTTTATGCTTACAGTAAGGAAAGTGCTTCCACATGAATAGAAAACTAGATTAGAAAGAGAAAGTTCAGCCACATAAATATTTTCTAGCCTAAATATCATCCATATAATTTTTTAAAACCTTCATGGGCTGATTTTCCACAAGGGCACATCTAAGACTAACTTGATTTCATTGTGCTCGATTCAGAAAACCTATGCATTTTTCACGAGCCCTGAACAGAGGGAGCCAACTCGTAATTGTCTGAATAGAAATTTTCTCTCTTTAATTTGCCCTTTACTGTTGACATTACCTTAGAATTATTTCTGGACTGTGTCACAAACATCCATAATTAATACATACTGTGACTGGAAAGATTTGAAAGGACGTTACCTAGACTCTAAAAATATGTCTGAAAATCAAAAACTCCAACTAACTGGTCAGGGAACAAGAGATTTTCAAAGCTAAGGTCAAGCCTCTATAGGGGAAATGAAAACTAGAAGAAAAGAATAAAAAGTAGCCAATTATATTTCCAAACTGTGTGGTATGCAGAAATAAGCTGCACCTGCAGAATTCAAGAAAAAGTCACCATCATAAAGAAGGGGTATGGTCATTAAGGCACTTCTGGATTTGCAGTTTGTCTACTGCTACCCACAATCAGGATACTTTTTTCGGTGTAGAAAGATGATAGAATAAGCTGATGGGGCCTTCCAGAAATTCTACTAAAAAGAAGCCTCCCTCCCAGAAAATCAGGTTATCCTTAGGCCTTCTTGAAATGACGTAAACTTAAAAAGCTATTATTTTAAATGTATAGACGCTTGCAGGCTAAGAAGGACGTGTTAAGATAGCTACACAGACTTCAAAAGGAAACAAGAAATACAGAATTAATGAATGCAAAAAAAGACACTGAATATTGGTGCAGTGTGTTTGAAAGGAATAATAAAGCAATTACATTTAAAAAATTTTTGTTTATACTTGATACATAATTATACATGTTTATGGGGTACAGTGTGATGTTTCAAATCAAGGTAGTTAGAATATTTGTTACTTAAACACTTACCATTTCTTTGTATGATAACACTCAAGATCCTCTTTTATAGCTGTCTTGCAATATATTACACATTATTATTAGTCACCCCAATATGTAATAGAATACCAGAACTTATTCTTCCTAACTTTGTACCTATTGACCAACATTTCCTATCCCTTCCAAAATTTTTACAGCTATGTAACATAGTACATTCCTTTTCCTTTTATAATATCCATAGGTACATTCCATCTTTATCTTCCTTCTTGTCCTCAATGTCACCAGTATTGTCAGCATTCATTGAAAACCAGCTGAGCATGAGGATCACAAAAGAGACATGATAAGATTACTATGAGCATTAAAAAAGCTTATAATCTAAAAAGGGAGAGAGAAAACACCAATAAAACTAAAATCACCAAATACAAAGGCATGCTAATAATAGAAACATAACCAGAGTACTGTTCTTGGTAATGAACAGGACATCTTTACCAGTCCCTTCTCTCAAATGTATAAAAAGAGACCTTGCCCAATTCAAAATCTGGTAACATTTAAGCATGAAAGGATATCATTAGTTGTGATTAGAAAGACATAATTTGTTTATAATAATCACTTGGTGGTGACTTAGCCCTTCAGGCAAGTGTTAATGTCTCATCTAATACTGTAGTTTGTTAGCTTGTAAGGGCCCATGAACCTTTCAGATCCTTATCTCATACTCAGTAGTGGTTGAGGGGGATATGGTTGGTTAAGCCAGATTCTTCCTTCCTCCTACTCTCCGTTCTGCAGAAAAGAAGGAGCAGATCACCATACAGTTGGTTGGAGGGGGTCTCTGGCACAAGTAAGGACACTCAAATGGTGGGCATTGGTTAGCAGTTGAGATAGGTTTGCCAGAGTTAGCCAACAGAAATACAGGAGGCTCAATTAAATTAGATTTTCAGATAAATAATTTTTTGATGTAAGTTCCATGCAATATAAGTATAAATATGTAGTACAAGTATGAATATCACATAGGACATAGTTATGACTAAGAAATTTTTCATTACTTATCTGAAACTCCAGTTTGGCAAGGCTTTCTTTATTTTACGTAGAAACTCTAATTTGGGGTCTGCCCAGGCCTGCCTTTGAAAATACCAGTGGAGGCCCCGAGTAGACCTATGGCCCTGGGAGAAGCAGTTTGTCACATAGTCATGTTGCTTTATCCTGGTGGCCGCTCCTCTGTAGTCAGAGAACAGACCCTGATGAACCGATGCGGGATGAGCTTCATCAGTCATCTCCTAGCAACCGCACAGCCCCCGGGGCCTGCTGCTAACCTGGACCTGCCTCTCCTGCGAATCTCGCCTTGCAAGGAGGCAGCAAAGGAAAGGCTTATTGAAGGCACCTCTTCTTTTGTTTTGAAGAAATAAAGCAAATTAACTGTATTTATTGTAAATTTAATTATACATCCAATATATTTTAATTTTGCAGAAAATAAGCTAAATGTCCAAATTATAGTAATCATTGATAATTATTATTCTCTTATTAGAGAAATAAATTATCCTCGAAATATAAAGCAGGCAAATGATGTGAAAACTAGATAACAAATAAGCAGTTATACATAGGGCTTTAGATTAATCTGTTCTCACCACTTTCCTAAATATTTGATTATGAATAATACTTAATACTAAAGGAAAATGCTCATGATATAATAGATGAAGAAAGATTAGATGATAGGCTGATCAGTGGAAATCTGGTTTTGTTTTTTCAAAGTCCATTGATGTAGAGAAAAGATTGGTTGGATATATTATACATCAAATATGGGCCCAAAAATTTGGAAGATCTAAATTTTTATCCATATTTTCTAAATGTCCTGTGACAGGCATATTCCATTTGAAATAGGGAAAATAAGAAATTAAGCTGTTGTAATTCTAAAGTCATGTTTTGAAAGACTTTTCGAAGTTAAATTTAGTTTTCCTAATGTTCTTATCTTGGAGGGTTAAACTGAACCCAGTTTTTAGAGCTGAAAATAGACTCATTGTCACAAAGCCAAATGGCTCTTCCAGTAAGTTTCATGAGATTTGTCACAAAATAGACAAGGTTTTTGTAACTCGCCTGAGTGGTTCCCTCATAGCCCTGTGTCTCAGATTAGAATGTTGGGTCAGCAATTTACTTGAGCGACTCATTACTGTACATTAGGAAGCTCAGCTGTTGCCAGGCACACATTTCATTTTGTGAAGTCCACTTAGTATATGAAATTTCTAATGTATTTGAGCCTAAAGAATATTCTTAAGGTCAACTTCTTACTCCTCTTTACAGCATATGAAATGTTTGGTTTTCCATGGAAGAAACAATTTATTTGACATTTGTGTTGTTTTCATACAGCCGATGGAAAATGTCTGGTGTCGGTTGGTTTAGACGATTTTCACAGTATTGTGTTTTGGGACTGGAAAAAGGGAGAAAAGATAGCCACAACAAGGTAAGAAGCTGCCGAGATCTCACGGCATCCCGCTGCTATCCTGCTTCAGTGTAAAGATCAATAGTTTTCATCTTCTGGTAAGATTTCATCTTCAAACTCAGATGAAACTCACATAGAAAGCTTAACACCCAAGTGAAAATGTATTGCAGTGTTTCATGGTGCCAACCTGACTTACAGCAGTCAATGTTTGTTGTGGGGAATCAGAAAATTCTGAAATCCTTTGCAGAGAGTTATTCACCACTTTGATTTTACTAATATATGCATTCTCTCTATCAAAGCTTTTTATCAACAATAGAAAAGCAGCTTTTCTCAGGCTTGTGCCTGGCCCCCTCATTTTTCCTGTCTTAGCGTCTGGTGAAGGATTGTCAATGTCACCGGAGTCAGAAGCACCGTTTGTCATGCGGCTGTGGCATGCTGGAAAGGAGGCCCCACCGTGTGCATCTGCCACTTGCTTTCAAAGCAGGCAAATTGTTTCCCTAATCTCCCCGTCTTATAAATAGACTTTTCAAGACCGACTGCCGTTTATAGACCACCTGTCCTCCCTTACCCCAGCCTCCCCGCCCTGCTGAATCAGCTCTAAGTCTGAACATGACTTTCCACCCCTACTCACATTGAACTCAGCTGTTTGCCTGGCTCTGGACGGGGGTCAAAAGAGTGGGCAGCCAAGGCCCAGCAATCGAGCTTGCTGCCCAGGCATGTTGTCAGTGTACCTCCCTGCCAGTTCTTCCCTGCATCACTGAGTCCTACCTTGCCATGTAAAATCATTTTGAAGTTGATGGCCTTGAATCCCAATATCCACTTTTTAAATTAACATTTTCCTTTACAATATTAAATAGGAAAAAGTTTTTTGGCAATTTGGCTTTAATAAATAAAGATCTATAAATTGCTAGAGACCCAGAGAAGCAGCAGATGGAGGCCTGAGGACTCCAGCTGACCGTCTTAGGAGAAAAAGAGAAGCTTTTCTGATGCCTGCTGTTGAGATGGAATTCTTGGCAGCAAATGGCAGCTCATAATCTGCCTGCCCAAGTGGTTTTGCTTTTGGTCTTTCTTTCTAGTGTTTCTCACTGTTTTACTACTCCTCTCTACTACTCAGATTCAGCGTCTTATCAGAACTCTGTTCTACTTGTAGACTAAAATACTGAATTTTAGTTTAATATTTCTGATAACATACCATCTGCATTTTATAGATAATCTTGGGGAAAGTACATGCCTGCATTTCAAAAGCAACAAAAATGCAACTTTCCTGCTAGAAAACCCTCTGCAGCTGGGGGTGGCTCACCGATTGTATGCCACAAACATTACTAGAAAGGAAAGAAATGTTTTTTAATATCAAAAAAGTATATATTTTTTATCTGCTTGGTAGATAGTGCTACTGTTACTTCATTAACACAGAGCTACTTAACACCATTATGTTAATAACACAATTTATATTTGGAATTGTTCCTGAGCCTTATGACACATTCCCAAAAACAAGACACCTACAGGATTGTCCTAAGGACATTTTTGCGATTGTGACATTAGCCAGTACTCTTTCCAAGGATGAATATCAAGGATTGTTAAAGTTCTTTGGAAGAATACTAGATTTTATAATGATAAGTAAATAAAAATATTTGTATAAATACCTATTTGCAAAATATTAAGAATGATATTGGCCGGGCGTGGTGGCTCACGCCTGTAATCCTAGCATTCTGGGAGGCTGAGGTGAGAGGATTGCTTGACATCAGGAGCTCAGGACCAGCCTGAGCAAGAGTGAGACCCCATCTCTACTAAAAATAGGAAAAGATTAGCTGGGCAACTAAAACTAGAAACAAAAAATTAGCTGGGCATGGTGGCATGCACCTGTAGTCCCAGCTACTCGGGAGGCTGAGGCAGGAGGATCACTTGAGCCCAGGAGTTTGAGGTTGCTGTGAGCTAGGCTGATGCCACGGCACTCTAGCCCAGGGGACAAAGCGAGACTCTGTCTCAAAAAAAAAAAAAAAAAAATTCAACTAGACAAATAAATAAAAAATTTGTGGCCTTAAGTCGGAGTGCTTAAGTAGACAGAACTTTAAAAACAGGGGCACAAAAGACGTGACAAAGAAGTAATGCTTCACTGAATGGTACCTTGCTGGCTTGCAGGAGTCATCTTGGCTCCTGAGAGGGCCTGATTCACTCTCAGACACAGGCACATACCTCACTGTGTGCTTCTGTGTCTCAGTCATTGCTGGCCTCGCCTCCAGCAAGGCTTAACGACAAACCTGCTTTTGGCAACTGAGTTGTTCTTGCAGGGTGGTCGGTCGCTCTGCAGCAGCCTCGGTGAGGCGCACAGCCAGTGGCCGTGGGGGGGCTGCTGGCCGTGCTGCTGGTGTCTGTGCTGATGTGCGCCAGCTGCACACGCTGCCCTGCGTTTGTGAAATGTGTAAATGGACCGGCTCTTCATCAGCTTAGAGAAACGAGAGAAAATCGGAATTGGTACATAAAAATCTTATTACAAGAGCTCTGTGAGACTCGATCCAATCTATTTGAACAATTTCCTTGCTTCTTTGCTAATTATAATAAGAGATTGCAGTTGGCTCCATTACAAATGGGTTTTTTAGTCTTTTATTTTCTTTTAAAGGTTATTCAAATTTTAGTCTAATGTACAAGCAACCCGTTTAAAAACCAAAGCCAATCTCTTCCAGGAGTAGTTAAATGGCCTCACATCAGTGTGAGTGGGACGGAATAACGAGACAGTTAAGCGCGGGGGCCTTCATGTTCCTTTAGCCATTACTTGCATTACTCCAGTGGGGGGTGTGGGTACCAATGACTAATTACCACGGGCACGCTTCGCCTCAGAGTTTGAACAGGAGGCATCTTAGGTGCAAAGTACAATTATCAAGGTGCCTAACAAGAAAATTTTCGATGTTAATCTGAAATAATTTTGCTATTAGAAAGTGTAGGAACAAAACGTGGGCCCACGTGTAGCAGGTATATAGAACTTCAGCACGAACATTTCTGTATTAACTTCATTGCTTGATCTACTTTGGGTCCCTGTCCTTACGGACATTTAATGAATATGATAGAGCCTCCTGCATACCGTGCTGACACCATTTCTTTCTCACTTTCTTTTTCAAAAATGTGTATCTCTTTTTAAAATAACACTTATTCTTTCTTCTGTTTTCAAAATAATATGCAATCATTATAGAAAAATTAGAAAGCACAGAAAGGCACCAAGAAAATGAAAATCATCTCTAATTCTACTGCCCAGACAATAGCCGTGGTTAACATTTTAGCATATATTTTTTAGTGTATATTCTTCTAGTGTTTTTCTTCCTTTTTATTCATATGTATGGGATATTGTACAGTCGCTCTGTAACTGGCTTTTGTGTTTATCACTCACCAGTATATCATCTGTCTTCTAATTTATGTTACCTGGCTTATTCTATGTTAGTATTCTATATTTTAAGCCATTTAAAAATCTTTTTTGGAGATGGGGTATAAATCATTCAGTCTTCCTGTTATGGGTTACTTTCACAAAAAGAGAGAAAACAAAATCTCACACAGGACTGGGCCTCTATGCAGATGAAAGGGTTCTGAAGGGACAGTGTGCAAATCAAGTCACCCCCTGTGCAGCTGCCTGGGCTTCTGGAAGGAGGCACCGTCCTTCCCTCTTCGCCTGTGTTTGCTGATAGGTGTAGGTGGCCCTACAGTGAATTACTTGTGACTGGGGCGTGAGGAATCTTCCAGTATTAGGACAGCGGTACAGGCTTCTACCTTCTTATTCTTTCAGTCTAGAACATGAAACTCTGCATTTTGTTTTTTACACACACACACACACACACACACACGAGTTGTAGGCTCCTCCCTACAAATTTAACAAGTGTCTAAAAAGAAAGGTTTCCAATCCGTGTTCTTTATTTGGGTATTGACATTGGCTAAACACTGTCGTACCATCATTAGCCAGTTGAGAACTTTTACCACAACAGAAACAACATTGGTGTTTTTATGGGGCTAAGAAATTAGATGAAAACTAAGAAGTTCCTCAAAAAAGATTTTTCTAAATGTTTGCATAGATGTAAGCAAGCAAAACAATTTTATCTCTAGGAAATACAATTGGTTGTATCTGTTCTTAATTTTCATTCTCGTTTTCTCTAGCCTCTTCTCTCTAAAGTGTATATTAATGGTTTAGAATCCCCGGGGATTTTCCTCCAATCAAGAACTCTTTGGCTGCTTAATGCCTTTTGTGGTTATCTGGTTCATGTCTCCTCTTGATGTTAAGCACATTTTCTCTTTTCTTTTATCTAAAAGTTTTCCTCTATCCTCATTGTTCGTGATATGTCCAGTGATGTTTTGTGGCTCTAATGTCCATGTTCGCTTTTAACTTTCAAAGAGACCGAGAGAGTGCCCCCAGATCAATTCCCTTTCTTTTCCTTGCCTCTCCCTGCGGGTCAGGAGACACCCTGTTCTTTTCTTTAAACTTTTTATTATGGAAATTTTCAAAGTTACACAAAGTAACTTTCCTTCCAAAAATGGAAGGAATAGGATGAGTCCCCTGTCCCATCTCCCAGCTGCAACAATGATCAACATTCTACAAATTGTGTAAATCTCTCCCCCCCTCACCTTTTTGCAAGAATATTTTAAAGAAAAGGCAAGGCATTGTCATTTGAACTATATGTACTTTCTTAGGCATTTCTAACTGAAAAGGCATATTTTTAAAGCCACCATGCCATTATTACAACTGACTCAAGCAACAGTAGTTTGTTTCTTGTTACCCAAGTCATAATCAAACATTTCTGATTGTTTCAAGGATGAGAGTTGGTTTCTTCAAATCAGTATCTAAACGAGGCCTGTGTGTTGTGTTGAGTTGTTATAGCTTTTAAGCCTCTTTGATTTTATAGCATTTCCCGTGGACCTTTTTACTGCCATGGATGCACTGGGTCGTCTGACCTATAGAATGTTGAACATTCTGGACTTGATTCTTGATGAAATAATTTCAGGCATTTCCCTGCATTTCCTGTAAATGATAATTAGGCTTGATTAGATTCACATTCAGTTTTTAAAAACGGTTTTATTGATAACTAATTCATATATGTCAACCTAAAGGAAAAAATGGAGGCAAAATTAATAGAGTTTATTTGGGCCAAGTTTAAGGACAGCAACCTGGGAGCAACAATTACAAGTGGGTTTTTAAAGGAAAAGAAGAGGCAGTTCCTATGTTGTTGACCAAAAATTTACATGAAAACAACACAAGCTATTATTGGCTGTACATTGTTCTTGGCATCACAAATTCCAGGAACGTGAAATAATAGGTGAGGCAGCTAGTCAGGAACAAAATGCCTCTGAACAGTTGCCCCTGCTGGGGGTGAGGTGGAGTGGGGGGCAGGTGACTGAAGTCTCTCTGGGCATGGTAATTTTGCACACCTCACATAGCTCACACTGCTCTGAGCTGTTTTTCTTTTTTCACATATGATACAAATTGCCCATTTAAAGTGTACAGTACAGTGGTTTTTAGCATATTTAGAGTTGTGCGATTATCACCACTGTCTAATTCCAGAACATTTTCATCCCCAAAAGAAACCTCCTACTTATTATCACTAATCTGCCTTCTGTCTGTGGATTTGCCTATTTTGAACATTTCATATAAGTGGAATTATGTAATACGTACAACGCAAGGTCCTTTTTGACTGCTTTCTTATACTTAGCATAATTTTTTAAGGTTCATCTATGTCATAGTATGTATCAGCATATCATTCCTTTTTATCGCTGAGTAATACTTCATTGTATAGATATATACCACATTTTATTCACTCATTAATTGATGGGTACATCAGTTGTCCACTTTTTAGCTGTTATGAATAATGTTGCTGTGAACACTTGTTTACAAGGTCTTGATATATGTTGATTCTGTATTTAATTTTATGTCCTGCAACTTTACTAAAGTATCCTGTTTATAGTCATTTTTAGATTATTTTCTTTTAAATTTTTCTAGACATACAATCAAATCATCTGCAAATAGAACCAGTTTTACCTTTTCTTTTCCAGCTCTTCTGCCTTTGTCTACTTGGCATTAGTTAATATGTGCAATACAGTGTTAAATAATAGGGGTAATAGTCTTGTTCCTGCCTCTGTTGGGAATGCCATTAAGTAAAAATCTGACTTTAGACTTCATGTATGTGTGGCTGTGCACGTGCACACACATACACACACACACAGCATGCATAAGCTACTGTTCCAGCATGTTTTGTCTTTAGAGAAAGGATAATGGCACACAGCATGACTAGAGAGCCAGGCTATTTATAGTTGTCTTGCATAAATCTGGGTTTCTTAAGGACAGGGAGTACAGGGAAATATAAATGTCTAAAGGCCAAGTCTGAAGCCTCCTTTAATTCCTACTTTATTGGGTGTTAATTGCTTTTTTTAATCACGACTGTTAGATTTTTGTCCAATATCTTTTAAGCATCTGTGAAAATGATCATGACTTTTCTCCTTACATATACTAATATGATGAATTGTATTAGTTGATTCCTTAGTATTGAATCACCCTTATATTTGGTCCTAGTGTATTATTGTTTAATACGCTTTTGGATTCTAGTTGCCTAATATTTTATTTAAGATTTTTGTATCTATATGCATACAGGAGACTGATCAATCATGTTCTTTCTGTGAATTGCTTTTCTTTTACATAGTGAAAATTATGTCCTAATATGCCAGAGAAGAACATCAAATAGTCCATTAGGCCCAGGAAACCCTTAGATTCTAATGTGATGACTCTGTACTTTAAAACAGAAATTTCCCTGACACTGTGAAATGCCAGGTCTACAGTCTATCCTTTTACATTTGTTCTTCTGCCACTTGGGTTATACATCTACATTTCTAAATGTGCAACATCCCCAAGTGCCTTGAATGAGTAGGTGACATCCTTTCTCCATGGCTGTGAGTGAAGGGCTTCAGTTTTTAATGAATACATTTCTAACCAAAAATTCATTTAACTCAAAGTGATGCCTTTCACAACGAGAATGGTATGTTTGAAGCCTCTCATTAATACTGTTGCATTGTATTTTCTTTTCTCCTGCACAAGATCTCTGTATCCGCAGAATTATTGCATTCCTATGAGGCCATTAGTTGTATCTTATGGAGACATTATGACATGTTTAAAATATTTCATTAATTTCTTAAAAACATAAGTGCACTTTGGTAAGCAATATTAGGGTAAGAGAAGGTTTAAACTTGTGAAGAAAAGCCAAAACTCATTATTTTAATGTAGACCTCTGTGTGTATTTTAAATCATTTTCTAATTTAGTTGTCCTGTTAGATGTGCTTAGTGAAAGTTAGACCAAATGGATGCTTTTAATAAAACTCTATATCAGTACTTCCATACAAACTGGAATTTTGTTTCCTATTTGTCTCTTGCAGAGGACATAAAGATAAGATATTTGTGGTAAAGTGTAACCCACACCATGTTGACAAACTGGTTACAGTTGGGATAAAGCACATCAAATTCTGGCAACAAGCAGGTACTGTCGTTTGGGTTTACCATTTATGTGGTCGAGAGCTTTACCCCAGCTGAAAAGAAAGAAAAAAGACAAGGCATTGCCGCTACCTGGCTTATCTTGGCAATCTAAAATAAAAATATGCCTAAAAAAATTCTCTTCGAAATTCACTTAGGACTGCTTAACATGTAAGCTGTGAAACTTAGAACACTCTATATGCTGTGCATCTTCCTCAATATCTAGAAAACTTTGGAAAATGTTCTGTTCTGAAAATAATTATTTTTATATTTAGTCTTCTGTTCTGAAAGTAGTAATTATGTTGGACTACTGAGCAGGAAATAATCTCTTTGGGTGAATAAAATGTTCAATATTTTGAAGATTCCTTTATCTGTCACTGAATTTAGCACATGCATTCAACTCTGATTCTGCACACAGTGGTCAAAATAAATATTTGTTGATTATAATGTTGCTGATAATGGTGAGCAAATAAGCATGGCAGAACGTGGAAGAATATCTTATTCTTCTCACTAATAAGCCAGACCCATTGTTGCAATTGTTTCTGAATTCCTTGTATCAATTTTTGTACGAAGCTCAATCTTACAATGCACAAAACGCTAGTAAGGTACTGCTCAGGGCTTTTTGCTTTCAAAGAAAGGATGATGCCACCCAGTGTGTCTGGAGAGCCAGCCTGTAGGGAGTTGTCTTGAATGAAGCTGCAAGGAAATGTGCATGTCTGAGGGACGAATCTGATGGTTTGTCCCAGTACACTACCTTCTCCTACATAATTTTTCTCACCCCCGAATTGCTGTGATAAAAATTGAGGCGGAACACATATAACATTCTTATGTTTTGCATTTGCAGTTGGTACTGTTTTATTCTTTTTGGTCAGTATTCATGACTTTCCTCACTCCCCCAGGCACTTAGTCTCTCCTTCCTCTGACTGGCACAGAACTTACGCTGAGCCTTGGGTAGACACGTGCCTTCGGCTGAGATGTGGCTGGAGTCCTCTCTCCAGCTGTACCCTGTTCATTGACGACAGGAACTCTTTCTTTGCATCTTCCTGTCCCCTCATGGAGCACTGGGTCCACCACAGAATAGGGATTCAGTAAACACTGAATTAATGAATGAGTGAATGAGAAGTCCTCTTATAATATTTTTATGATCTTCGTAACTTTTATACGTCTTTATGTGTACAAATAATGAAGGTTTTTCATTGAAGGTAGTCACTCTACATGCTCATAGGAAATTTCAATTAATTTTTGTAAGTAATAAATACTCTCGGTCCACTCCAGGTGGGGGCTTCACTTCTAAAAGAGGAACTTTTGGAAGTGTCGGAAAATTGGAAACAATGATGTGTGTTTCTTATGGACGAATGGAAGATCTAGTGTTCTCGGGAGCAGCTACTGGAGATATTTTTATTTGGAAAGACAGTCTACTACTGAAGACAGTGAAAGCTCACGATGGGCCTGTGTTTGCGATGTATGCATTGGATAAGGTATGGCTTGTTTTTCAGAATTCATTTTCCTCGTCAGCTTTCTAAAATTATAAGGTCGTCTGAGGAATGCCACCAAGAGGATGCCTGTATCTAAAAACACTCCTATCTGAATTAGGAAGTAGTTGTCAGGAAACTCAGTTGAGGGAAGATAGTGAGGGGAACATAAATATTTCTATGATTTTTTGTTTATAATTGTTTCTTTATATGCAATTTCTCTCCACTTTTTTTCACACTTGCTCTTCCTGGCTTTCACTTATAAGGAAACTTAAGTGCCAGGATAAATGTGGACACACAGTAGCAGAAGAGTACTAAGAAGGATCTCAGTGTTGTTTTCCTCCTTGGTGATACAATGAACAGAGACCTGGAAGTATCAAGTAGGCAGATTATTTGTCTGTACATTAATTTGTTATGACCAGAAGTTACGTTCATAACCAGTTTGCTCCTGTGTAGACAGGCTCAGCTTTAGCAAGAGTGTTACAGTGAAGTGAGTTCACTGGCCATGCTTCCGCTCAAGCTCTTCATTGCCCTGGTCTGTCCACCTGCCTTGCAGTGTTCCTTTACAAAGATAACACTTACCTCTGTCTTGGTCCGTTTTTAGTGCTCTAACAGAATTCCTGAGACTGGGTATTTTATGATGAACAGAAATTTATTGGCTCATAGTTCTGGACTGAAAGTCCAAGATCAAGGGGCTGCATCTGGTGAGGGCCTTGTTGCTGCATCGTCCCATGGCAGAAGGTGGAAGGGCAAGGGACAGTGAGAGGGGGCCAAGTAGTTCACTGTTTTATGATGAACCTGCTGCTGCAATAATGGCATTAATCCATTCATGAGGACTCTGCCTCTTTTAAGAGCCTTAACCACCTCTTAAAGGTCCCACATCTTGATACTGTTACAGTGGCAATTAAATTTCAACATGAGTTTTGGAGGGAACAAACATTTAAACCATAGCACCTTCAATGCTATTAAGACACCTTCTACAATCAACTTGCCAGCAAATACCAGTTTTTTCCATTTACTTGGTGGTACCAGTTCATCTGTGCTCTCTGACTTCTAGTCTAAGCATCCCAACACACCTAGCTAAGATAAGCCTCACTTTTCATTTACCTGTCCCCGGGTAAATATGTTGATCCTACTGCAAAGGTAGGTTCATGTTAGATGTGCAACTGTAATGGTTGTTGTAGTGGTTAAGCTGTTTTTTACTGGCAAATGTGTTTTTGGTTAAACTGCAAATGTTAGAAAAGATTAAAGCAGAATGCAGAATTTCTGTAGGCACAGAAGTAGATATGATATAACTTGTTTAAACTCTCTTGTTTGGTAAGTTAAGCTGCAGAATCATGGGGAAAGACAAGGTATCACAATATCATATACTGCATTTAAACTTAATTTGAGGATTAAATTTCCCTTGGTACAAATTCTATATTAAGAATAAGGACATTTAATGTAATATACTTCAAAATATTATTTCTTTGTGAACTTCATTGAAATGCACCAAATTAAAAGTTTCTGAGAAAACAATGAGTTACTCAGTATTTTTCTTAAAAAAAATAACCTTTCTAAGAACAGTTGGTATATATGATAAGCTACTAGAAAGGAAAACTAGTAAAGCCAAAAAATCATAAGCTTAGAACAAGAATGAAGATCACTGTTCAGTAAAAATAATATGCATATATATATATATATATATACCCAATATGTTAAACTTTCTACTTTCTAGGTTTTGTAAAAAATTAATCTGGATTTTAATTGTGGAAATTGATATCTATTGAACAAAATATTAACAGTAGGATAGTTTCATTATATTGAGGACCTAAGTTACTCTTTTTTTTTTTTTTTTTTTTTGAGACAGAGTCTCACTGTGTTGCCCAGGCTAGAGTGAGTGCCGTGGTGTCAGCCCAGCTCACAGCAACCTCAAACTCCTGGGCTTAAGCGATCCTCCTGCCTCAGCCTCCCGAGTAGCTGGGACTACAGGCATGCGTCACCATGCCCAGCTAATTTTTTCTATATATATATTTTAGTTGGCCAGATAACTTGTTTCTATTTTAGTAGAGACGGGGTCTCACTCTTGCTGAGGCTGGTCTCAAACTCCTGACCTCGAGCAATCCACCCGCCTGAGCCTCCCAGAGTGCTAGGATTATAGGCGTGAGCCACCGCACCCGGCCCTAAGTTACTCTTAAATAATGAAGTTTTCTTCCTTCTTATGTAACAATAATTTTGAATTGTGATGTTACTTCCAATCCATTTGGTAGGAGTATATGAAATACCAGAAACTCTGCTAGGTTCGGGGGCTGGTCCTGAACCACAGGAACTCATGCTCCGGATGGGAGACTGGGCACAGAGCCAGTGTGCCGACTGCCAGCCATGGTCTGAGGAGAGTGCAGTGAACACAGGGAGAATGTGCTTAATCCTGCTAGAGAAGTTGGGAGAGATGCTTTCTGAAAGTATTATATAAAGAATGGTCTTGCTATAATAGCTTTTTCAGTCTCATATATTTAGGTAGATAACCATCACAAAGCTGCGTTACCCATGGGGGAATCCTCTTGGGGCTGGGTGGGTAACTGGGCATTTTGATGTGTGTATAACACCTACCATGTGCCTTCACAGGGCTTTGTAACAGGTGGAAAGGATGGAATCGTGGAGCTCTGGGATGATATGTTTGAAAGATGCTTGAAGACTTATGCCATTAAAAGAGCAGCATTGTCAACTAGCTCAAAAGGTGCCACTCTGAAATATGCAATAGAAATCTTTCTGTTCACAGGGATGGACAAGATAGTACTGAAGTTTTTGGAAAACTATTATCAAATCAATTCTTTCTTTCTCCCACGTTCAGAGATCTCAGCCCCTGATAGAAATGTCAAGGATGACTGCCTAGCACCTAGTACTTTAGAACTAATAAAAATCAAATTTATATAGTAATTAGTCTTTTTCTGGTCATTGTTCTATTAAATACAACATGTCCCCCTACTCCCAGGCTTGCTTTTGGAAGATAACCCTTCCATTCGTGCCATCACTTTGGGACATGGACATATCCTGGTGGGAACGAAAAATGGAGAGATTCTGGAAATCGATAAGAGCGGCCCAATGACGCTACTCGTGCAGGTACTGTGTGTGTACATATTCTAAACCACAGTTCAGGGCTGGGACTAGGGAGAGGCAAGGGAGGTGCTTAGGGTGCAGAATTTCAGGAGGTACCCTTGGTTGTGTAAGTGTTGAATTAGTTACCTATTGCTGTGTAACAAATTGCCACAAGCTTAGCAGCTTAAGCCAACATGTGGTTATTATTGCACAGTTTCTATGGACCAGAAATCTGAGCACAGCCTAGCCCAGTCCTCTGCTAAGGGTTTTACAAGGCTGCAGTAAGGGCCAGGGTGGCAGTCTCATCTGAGGCTCAGCTGAGGAAGATTTTTCCCAGCTCACTGAAGTTGTTGGCAGAATTCAGTTCTTTGTGGTTGTAGGACTGAGGGCTTTTTTTTTTTTCTTGCTTGCTGTTGGTCTGCAAAAACACAAATCTCACAAGCAGCTAGGATGGAGAACATGCATCCTTGAAGCATGACCTCTTTTTGCTCCAGCTGTTCTTGCTTTTGTTGTTTCCTTCCAAACTGATTTTTTTTTCTCTCTGACCATAACTTCTTATTTAATTTCATTGAAAAGTATTTCTTTTTAAACTCCAAATGTTTGCCAGCTATGCCAGTATGAAAATTGTTTCATACATGCTATATTGCTAAATATCTTGGAATATTTATACTGTGATATGATTTAAACAGCAGCGTAAGATTTAAACTCCAAGTCTTCTCATTTTAACAAGTATTATGTTATAGCTGAGGCAATTTTATTTAAGTATGTTGTAAACTTGAATGATAAATGCTTTTCACTTTTTGGTTCTCTACAATTTTCTTCTTTCCTATATTTGTTTCCATTGCTCTAATAATAAAAATAACCACAACTACCACTTACTGAGTACCTATTATGTGTCCGGCCTTACTATTGTGCAAAATTCCTCTCTCATCTCCACAACAGAATTGCTCAGTTGAAATTGTTTCATAGATGAGGAACCCAAAGCCCAGTAAATTGCCCGCAGCTACATGCTAAGAACTGCAGAGCTGGGATTCGAACCAAGGTTTGTCATTGCACCGGGCTGTTCCTTCCCCACGTCTCCTAGTGTGGGTACGAGGGAAAGCCCCTGAGCAATGGGGTGGCCGGTGGAGCTGGTAGAACCTGCACATCAGATGTTGGTTACACCGTTCTCACCTTACATGTGCACCGTTCTTTCCCTTTTTTCTCAGCATCCCTCTTTTCTCTGTCTGTTCCATCATTTACTGTTTCCTTTTAGGTAGAACTCAGTAGTTCAGTTCAACTGATGTCTGCTGGGCTCCTGCCAAGGTCAGCCCTGTGCTCTGCGGTGTACACCGTGGAACAAGGGCTTCCTGCTCTCTGGGGGCTAACAGTCGCTTGAGCCCAGGAGTTTGAGGCTGCAGTGAGCTATGATCATGGCACTGCACTCCAGCCTAGGAAACAGAGCAAGACCATGTCTTTTAAAAAAAAAAACCTGAAAAGTTTCTTCCAACCTGCCTCACTCGCTGTTTGTTCCTATGTTATGGAGGAATTAAAATAATAAGATTAGATTGTGGAAATAGAATTTTGAAATCAGAATGAAGCAGTGGTTCGAAAGGATCTCAGAATCCACAACAACCGTGTCCTCAAGCAGAACATACGAAGGGGCTGAGTTTGTAGAAGAGCCGCAAGCAGAGCTGGTCTGGGGGGATGTGGGGTTGACAGCTGACCTGTCCTCTGACAGGGACTCTGAGGCTGAGAGGCTCCTGAACAGAAGAAAAATAGAAAACTGGGGATGTAGGGTGCTCCCAAATCCCATAAATCTAATCCCATAAATCTTCAGCCCCTCATTTTCTCAGATATTTGAATGTCAGCTGTATTTGGAACTTTGCATCTTCTGCCAAATTACTGTTTTGCCCAAATAGCTTCCCAGTTAAATTGGAATCATCCATTTTCTCTTTGGAAAGCTGCCTGTTCCCAAAAGCATTCCAGCTACAAACACCTTTCAGATGCCTGTGTAAGGTCTTCCTTTTTTACTGAGCAAAGCGTTTTTATTATTAGCCATTAAAAGCAGAAATTCAGTAAATAATTTGGTCTGTTTCACTGCTCTGTGCACTAATCTCTTCTTTACACTGCATTATTGAGTGACAAATTGTAGGAATCAAAGTCATTTTCTCCTTGGTTTTATTTTTGTTATTTTAAGCCAGCCAAGTGTGTCTGTGACAAGATACAGGGCTGTGGACTTGCTCCAGTGCACGTTAAGCACCTTTCAGGTTTCTGATGTTCACTGTTGGCACATGGACAGACCAACTTGTGAACAGATGCTAAACTCGAGCTACACCTAGGACTCTTGAAATGAAAATTCAGCTCTATTTCTGCTCTGCCAAATGCTGTGCAGTCAAAGCACTAAAATTGCATAAATAATGAGAATATTGCTGTCCAATTCCACTGACAAAGATAGGTGGCACCTACATCTTTTAGGATATGATTTTGTTGAAGGAAGCAGTTTGTGTCCTTGTGATCAAGTTGCTTTACTTAGGAGGTATGTATATATTAAGTTTATTCAGTATCAACCAGGATAAAATGAGGGCATTTCACTCTTCACCTGGGTGTTTCTAAGTGAGAAGGTATTTGGCATCATATAAACAAGAGCAATAAGCAAGGAGTCCGTGTTTTGCTTTCCAGATGAACGAGTTAACATCACATGGGCCCAGCTGTAGATTCAAGTGAAAAAATTTCGTGCAATTATTTTGGCTAAAGGAAGCCCAGACTGTGTTTGTCTTTGCACCTGTTTGGGTACTCTTGGTCCGGATGTGCAGCATGAGGCTGAAGAAGGGCTCTCCAAATAGCAGAGCAGAGTTTATGTTGCCCCTCGTCCTCTCCCACAGGGCCACATGGAGGGAGAGGTGTGGGGGTTGGCCGCGCACCCTCTCCTGCCCATCTGTGCAACCGTGAGTGATGATAAAACGCTTCGGATCTGGGAATTATCCGCCCAGCACCGGATGCTGGCAGTACGGAAACTCAAAAAAGGTACGTAGCATCCCCTTACACATCTGTAAAAGTGTTTACAAGCAACGAATGTGTTGGGTTTATTCATTCATTCGACAAATGTTTACTGAGAGCCGCTGTTATATGCTCAAAAACATGCTGGGCAATGAGAATTCAGTGTGTGTTGCTGCAGTCATCACTGAGCACAGGTAGAATTACACCAAAAGGCTGGCCCGATCCGGCTCCATTGTTCACGGCATTTTCCTTGCACTGCACCGACACTTGCCACCTGGGGGCAATATGTCCTTCCTCTTGTCATCGGGAGCTGTGGGACTCAGTTGAGGCTTATTAGCTCATAAGGAATGCGGTTTGTCTTTGTGAATAACGGTCTCCAGAACTTACTGATTACTGGAAAACAGAGGTCAGTTATGTAGAAAAACAATACTTAAGAAGCAAGAGGTATACTGAAAAGCACAAATTCAGCAAACATTTACTGAGTAGCTTCTGAGTGTCAGGCACTGGGGTCCCAAGGTGAATGTCCCATCTCTAGCGTGAGCTGGACAAGACTTGAACAGGGTTCGAGCAACAGAAAGTCCATTCAAATTGGGTGATTTGAGGATAGTCTAAAAATACAGGTCTATTATAAAGGGATGGGGACAGCATAAGAAATGACAGTGCTATAGTGCAGCGCCATGCGGCTGGTAACAGTGGGTTCCATCACCAGCCCCGGCCTGAAGGAGCAAGAGGACAGAGTGATTCCTGCAACCTTGAAAGCAGCAGCTGTGATGGTCAGCGAGGGGACTTGGACAGTGTGCAGTGTGACCCTGCAGGAGGCAGCGAGGGGAATAAATACCCCAACCTCCCCATCCTTCCTCCGTGCCTCCAGTCTCCTGTTCATGCTTCTCCTGCTCATGCAAACCCGGCCAGATGACAAGGGAGCCCATTGCAGCAGTCCACGCAGGCCAGCGCTGGACACAAAGCAGGGCAGAGAATGGCAAAGAGGGGAGGGGAGGGACAAAGAAGATAATCTGGCACAAATGAGGTACCACAGAGGCTCGGAAGAGACCTACTGGCTGGGACTACTTCATCGGGGAGGTGTCAGGGGGGCTGAGACTCAAAAGTTCTGAAGATGAGAGGAAGAGATGGGGGCCTGGCCCTAGAATATTTGCACAGAGTAGTTTTGTAGGCAGAGAGACATGAGGAGTGTATTCTAGGAGAGTAAAACGAAGAAAGACGTCAAGACAGCAGTAAGAGTCGTGAGGGTGGCTAGCATCGCTGAGCCAGAGACGGTGCTAGCACTTCACATTTAGTCTTCGTGGGAACCCAGTGAATAATGCCGTTATTATTGCCAATTACAGATTAGGAAACTGAGGCACAAGGAACTTAAGTTATTTGCACAGCTAGTAAGTAAGTAATAAGAAACTGAATTCAAACCCGGGCAGCACGGCTCCGGAGGGCACACCTGTGGCCACTGCTGGATGCTGCCTCCCTCTGCCGTGTTGCCTCTCTCTACCCCAGACTCCCCGGCCCTGGCAGGTGGGGGAGCCAGGATTCAAACCCAGGTCTGAGTCCAAAGCCCATGCTTTCAACCACTGCAAGCTAGAATCATTTTGGCCCCTAATTTATATTGGGGAAATGATAGACCAAGACCTCATTGTAGGAGACTTGAATGTCATTTAATGGACTTTATTCCCTAGGTTAAAAATTAGTGGAAAAGAACAACTGTTGACCCATCTTTAATAGGATGACCATTCAACCCAGTTTACCCCTGTTGTTCTGGTGTAATTATTAATAGCTCTCCTTTTCACTCTCACATGTGTCCTGGTTTGTACAATAAATTAAAGATAACCTGATCTTGATAACTCCTGAAGGGCAGGCTTGTTCTCCCAGTACCAGCACCGTGTCTGATTCATAGTAGGTAAATAAGTGCTAGGTGCTTGAACCAATAAATACATGATTTAGATGAGCCAATTTCAGGTTATTGGTATAAACATACCTTGCAGTGTAGTGTCAACAGTGACAGGAGTTTGTAGGGACACTCAGTATGAAATGCCACAGCACAAGGCTGAGTGGCTGTCCCGTCCCTGGGTCTGTGCTTACCAAAGTCTTGTCAATAAGAGTGGTGGCAGGGGGTGGGTATTCTCTTCAACGGGCTTCCTACTAAACATGCCCCCACGAAGTGAACGCTCCTCATTGAGGAACGTCTCCCTGTGGCCTACAAGGAAGTGGAAAACACAGCTGGAGCAGCACTGTCATCCCGGTCCCGATGAGTCCTGCAGATTCCCCTCGAGAGGCTGTTGTCCATGTTCCATTCTTCCCATGACAGAAGAGGCAGGAACAACATCTTTCACCCCGAGAATGATGCACTATGATCCATGGATCAGAGAATTGGAGTGGCTAAAAGTATTAATAGAACAAGGTTCTCTAAAGCCAGTTTGTAGATAAGGCATGATATCCAAAAAATGATTTCTAGAAATGTTATTACAGAACTCCTGTTCTTATATATTACCTCTTTTCTTGGAAGAAAAGATACCAATTAATATTCTACTCCTTTTCTCCATTTTGCCCCACTTGTCTTTTGAAAATCTCAGGTATTCCGATACTAAGAAATGAGTGAATAAACCTCATAGAAACTGAAAATGTACTTTTTACATTATCATTTTCCTTGGATTTGGGGGGAGGAAAGAGATGTTTTAAATTATGAAACTTTAGTTCTCACACTTGTAGTGTTGAAGACACAGTCACATGTCCGTGCATATTGCATATAAGCAAATGTCTCCATCTCCTCATTTGGTTTGCTTGACCCTGCAGTGCTGGATCAAAACAGCGTTCTTTGTGGATTCTTTCACAGGTGGACGATGTTGTGCCTTCTCCCCTGACGGGAAAGCCTTAGCAGTCGGCTTGAATGATGGGAGTTTCCTGGTTGTAAATGCTGACACTGTTGAAGACATGGTCTCCTTCCATCACAGAAAAGAAATGATCTCTGACATTAAATTTTCCAAAGGTGATAATGACCACAGATACTTTTTAAAATACCACAGTCTGGGGACAAAAAATTGACAAGAATGGACTATTTTATTAACAAATGTTTCCTTGATCTTTTCCCCACTTTAAAATACTAAGTAAACTCCCATATAAAATGTTTCAGTGCTAACTGCACCTTTTTCTTCATAGACACGGGAAAATACCTTGCCGTGGCATCCCATGATAACTTTGTGGATATTTACAACGTGCTTACGAGCAAAAGGGTTGGCATCTGTAAAGGTGCTTCTAGTTACATTACACACATTGACTGGGACTCCAGAGGTAAAGTATGTTGTGTCTTTTAAAATATAATTTCTGTGTTTAAAAAAAATCAATATCCACTTGTGAGTTGTTTCCAGAGAGAATGGCAGTTGAGTATTAGAGAAAAATGGGGGGAAGCCCCCAACAACATAAATGACTGTGATTGTACAACCCAGAAGCAGCTGTTGCTAACATTTTGAGTACTTTTTCCATCTTTTAATTATTATCATTATTAATTCAAGCCACTGAGTTTTAAGACGAAGATACATGAAGAGTTCTGTTACGTCACAGGCAGCACCTCACCTTTGGGTTGGGCGTTGGTGTTCTTGCCTTGGGTCTCCACCTCTTCCCCTGTTCTGACCAAAGCTCTGCTTCCTAGAGAACCACCCAGAAGGTCTCAAGCCATTTCCCTCCTCCAGTGCAGGTAGAAAGCTACATGGAGCTTGCCTAAAGTTTGCTCTCCAAAACTCCCAGCCTGCCCAGGACATGCCCACAAACACCAGGAGGGTTTGTCATTTATTTAATCACCTAATGCTACGTGTAAAGGCTTGAGCTAGAAAATGCGGAGCATCTAGATGTGAGTAAGGCATGGTTCCTACTCTCTGTGGAGTCTGTAATTTAGTGAGGGAGGCACACTGTCCTTAAACAACATGGGGCACACACTGGTTAAGGCTTGAGAGCCAGAAGTGGCGAGTCACAGGGGAAGTGGCGAGCAGGGCTCAGAATGAGTGCCCGGGGGACACGAGTGCTGTCGTGTGGGTTGCTCTTACATCTAATCCTAGAGATTTTTCTGGTGTTAAGGGTCTGGAGCAGGCATTTAGGAATGGGCAGGGTGCTTGCTTTCAAAAAAGTAGTTGTCCACAGTGTTAGAAAAGCACCACGCCTGATGTGTGCTCTGGGGGAAGAGCTCCCAGGGGGACTCCACCAAGCTTCACAAAAGTAATGTTTGAGACGGATGAGCTGGAATTCGCCAGATAGCAAGTCAAGGAAGAGCATTCCAGGCAGAAGGAATATGTGTGCAAAGATGCAGAGGTGGGAAACACGGGCGTGATTAAGTAGTGAGTAAGGCTGAGGGTGCAAGGGGAGGGGACTGGAGATGCAGACCTGGGCGGAGTGTGAAGGACCCTCTCTGTCATGCTAGGAAGTTTAGCACTGAACTTCATCCTGCAGGCACTAGGTGACTCTGAGGTATTTAGAGTGAGGCATTCCCTTCCATAAGTGAGCGTGGGGTTGGAGAGCAACTGAAATAAACCAGAAGAAAGAGACGATGAGGAACTCAACCAAAAGGGGGTTATTTCAGAGATGCCAGAACGTTTTCTTTCAAGTATTTCTTGAAGTAGTGGCTGGAGACTGGGGCTTGGAAATCCTTCTGCCAGGCAGGTATTTAGTTGTAACTGTACTTGTCACCCTGGAATTGGGACTTTGTCACCTTTACAACCTGCAGGGGTTTTACAACAGATGGAGAAAAAAGCATGCAATTTATTGTGAGAGGTGTACAAGTCCCAACAAGGGCAAAGGGAGATCAGATAAGTCCCTCTCGCTTTCATATCAGGACAGTGACTGTGAATGTGGTGCCGAAGGCTTAGAGTGGTGTTTGTCACCAGACAGGACACGGGCCATTGGAGAGTGATCTAGGAACCAAGGAGGCTGACGACAGCAGCTGTTTCCCAAACCCCTTCTTTGATATTCTCTGCTTTGTTTTGTTTTGTTTTTTCCTTAAACAGTGATTTCCCCCCATTTATTCTCCTGCCAGGTAGATGAAACTACAGGGAATTTTATTTAGAAGCTACCCACACACACAACACCCGATAGAATATGTCAAATCCTACCACTACACTGCAAGGATCATTGAGGGGTTAGAACCCGTTATTATTTATATTGGAGAGGGAAGGGTCAAGAGAAAAGTCGATTTAGAAAGAGTAATTTCTGATAGGGAGGATTTATAGAAAAATATTTTTAATCGTAGTAAAATACACATAACATAAAATTTACCGTTGTGACCATTTTTAAGTGCACAGTTCAATGGTATTAGGAAAATTCACATTGTTGTGCAACCATCACCACCGTCCATCTCCAGAGCTCTTTTCATCTTGTCAGATGGAACCTCTGTGCCCAGTGAACAATAATTTCCCATTCCCCAAACCCCTGGCAACCACCAGTCTACTTTGTCCCAGTGAATTCAACTACTCTAGTTACCTCATATGGGTGGAATCATACAGTATTTGTCTTTTTGTAACTGGCCTATTTCACTTAGCATAATGTCCTCAAGGTTCATCCGTGTTGTAGCATGTGTCAGAATTTCCTTCCTCTTTAAGACTGAATAATATTCCATTGTATGTATCTACCATGTTGTGCTTCTCTGTTTATCTGTCGACGGACAGCTGGGTTGCTGCCACATTTTAGCTATTGTGAATAATGCTGCTATGAATATGGAAAAACAGATATCTCTGCAAGACTGATTTCAGTTCTTGGAGGTGGAATTGCTGGATCATATGGTAGTTCCAGTTTTAATTTTTTGAGGAACCACTACACTGTTTTCCATAGCACCCGTACCATTTTATATTCCTACAGTAGTTCACAGGGTTCCAAGTTCTCACATCCTTGCCAACACTTCTGGCTTTGTTTTGATAGTAGTCATCCTAATGGATGTTAGGTGGTATCTCATTGTGGTTTTGATTTGCATTTAGGGTAGAAGGAGGTTTTTTTCTTTCTTTCTTTCTTTTCTTTCTCCTCTCCCTTCCCTTCCCTCCCCTCCCTCCTCCCCTCCCCTCCTTTTCCTTCCCCTCCCCTCCCCTTCCCTCCTCTCCCCTCCCCTCACTTCCCCTCCCCTCCCCTCTCCTCACTTCCCCTCCCCTCCCCTCCCCTTCCTGCAAATGTGTAGGCCCTGTGTCAGATGCTAGGAACATAAAGAAGAGTAAGTCCCAGAAGGAAAGCACAAGGTCTCAGCCAGGATCAGAGGGTTGCTGCCATGGAGGGGCCTAGGTGAAGGTGTGTGTACAGAGTGGGGCCATCACTTGTGGGGAGGTAGAGAAACCTCACTATTTCTATAATTCTGCCCAAGGCCAGCCTCCCAGAGCTCTGGACGATGGAAAGGGCACAGGGAATGAAGAGGAGGAGGTCAAGGTCTTCGAAAAGCCACCTTACCTCTCTTCCTAAGGGCTCTTCCTGTCAGAGGAGGGGGTTGGGCCAAGAGATTGCTGTGGATTGAGAGTACAATACAATATTAGGGAGGAATTACATCTGGAGGATAAAAGAAAGCGTGCCTGTGAATCTTCCCTGGTCTAACTCCAGTCCCATTAGCCATGAAACATGTGTCACCCTGATATTCTTGGACTCTTGATACCCTCGTCCCCAAAATGCCTGATCTTGAGAATGTGCCCTGCTGCCTTGAGACCAGCCTCGCGCTCACAGCAGGGGCCTCGAGGGTCTGGCCAGGGTTGAGAGTGGAATTTAGAAGCAAGAATCTGTTTTATGCCTTTGATCCTGTCGAAAATGGTGACAGCATTTGCTGGAGCCAGCTGGCTTGTCAGGGGCAGGGATAGTACAGCCGCCAGGCAAGCAGCTTCCCGTGCCCATGGCAACCGCAGGTCCTCAGAAAAGCGAAAAGCACATCGATCGGCTCTTGCGGGAACATCAGCTACCGCTGAATGAAAGCTTTTGCACAGAATGCTCGAGAAGGAAAAAATATATGGACAGAGAGAAAATGTAGAAGGATATTTTCTAGATGCTATAAGTTTATTTCTAGAAATATCAGGACTATAAGATCTTTTACAAATTAACAGTTTGAGCTGTAATAGGACATTTAATTCCCATTTTCATTGCAAATATGCTGACATGTTTCGTATGTTTAGTACCAATTTTGGAATTAGTCTAACTTGTAAATTACATAGCAACCGGATTGATGTATGTGGATCACTCTGTGGACTACAAAGCTCTGTGTAACACCAGCAAGACGTGTGATTACCTTCTCAGTAATGAGAACATGTGTCTCTTTCAGTTCTCTTATTCTATGTGAGCAGACGTTTCCAGTGAATAAAAATGTGATTCTGAAAGAATAGGCTATTATTATTCTAGGACAATTATATATGCATTAAGCAGATTTTTTGCTCTTTGCCCTCAGAATATTTCAGTGGTTTTTATAGAGAGAGAGAGCGTGCTCATGCAGCAGGCAGAGAGAACAAAAAGAGTGATGACCTAAATATTTCCTCTAGGCTTAAAAAAAAAAAAAAAGTGTAATAACAGCAGTAAAGAAAATTTTGGTGGGGGAGGAAAACCACATCCATAATTATGCCTTCCTAATAGAAGAATATTTCTGGTTTGTTTTTTTTCCCCCTTCACATCCTTGGTTGCAAGGAACAAGAACCCGCTCAAACCAGCTTACATTTTACAATAATAATAAAGGATGAATTTTTTGGAAAGATGTAGAGATAACTCATAGAATCCAAGAGCAAGAAGCAACACCTTTCAAGAAATTGGCTTTAGGAATGAACTAGAAAGTGCTCAGAAACCAAGCAGGTAGTTCCTCTCTCCTCGGCTCCTGTTCTTAGGCAGCTGGTCTTGGCGTCGACTGTTCTTCTGGCTCTCGTCTCTGCCTTTGCCCCTCTGTCTGCACCGGCAGCTTTCCCTGACTCACTGGCACAAGGTCTAGTCTCAGCTGCCCCAATATGCCACGCTGAGTTCCAGAATCTACATCTCATCCCGGCTAGATACCCACTGATGCAGCTTCCCAGGTTCCAGTGTCCCAGGAGAGAGAATTTGATTATCCAGCCCAGTTTGGGCCTGGCCCCTCCTGGGTCATCGTCTGCCTCCAGAGTACAAATGTGACCTCAGGGGCCCAGCCCTTGGCAGGGGGCATGGGCCAGGTAGGTACCCCACAAGGTGACGATGACGCCACACAGCACTTCTGGTGCTTGTCTATGTCAGATTGTCAAATGTTCTGGCAATCATAAATTCCCTCACTGAGATATTTTTAATAGTTTTGGGTTTGTTTGGTTTTTTTTTTAAGTGAAGCAGGATCTTTGAAACTATGGTGTAAAGTAAGATGTTGGGATTATTCAAGAATTAACAGTCCTCTGCGTTCTCTCATGGCTGAAAATCATCTAAAATTAGCCACATTCAAATGTTTTCACTGAATCCTTTCATCCTTTATCCACAGCTTTGTTGTGTGCAGTCACTCTTGAGGGTCCTAAAAATATATCACAGATACGTTTAGTTCCTTGGAAAAGTATTGATTGCTCATTTTCTTACAGTGCTAAATGCCCAAAGATAATTAACCATTTAGCCATAAAGTCAGGAAGATGTGCCCATTTCAGAGGATACATTTAGAGATTCACTTGCTCCTCAGAGTCAAGGCAAAACTCGCTTTTCACCATGTTATAACTCACCAAATTAGAAATGATTCAGGCTGTCAGGTAAGAAAAGAGAGAACCTTGTTTTTAGTCACTCAGAAATAGACCTACACTCTGTACAATCTATAATAACTCCTTAAGATTAGCCAAGTTAGATTTCAGACCTAGGTGGTGCCTATATGAATGTTAAAGAACATGATATAAACCACAAATTTCTTATTTTGGTATTATTGTTCCAAGAAGGACATTTCAAGGCTACTAGATATATACAGTTATGGGGGGAAAAGGGCGGGGTTGGGATGAAATGTTATTATGTGTGTGTGTATATATATACTGAACTATTTACAGATGAAATGTTATGATGTCTTAAATTTTCATCAAACGAGGGAGTCAGTAGAGGTTCATGAAACAGAGTTGGCCATGTTTAGTTAATAACTGTTGAAGCTGAACAGTGGGCACATAGGAGTCCTTTATACTATTCTTCCATATATTTTTGAAATGTTCCATAAATAAAATGCTGAAAAATGCTAGAACTTATATATCTTGAGTTACTTAAATTTCAATCCATAAGAAATTGTTGCCACTGCAGGAGGAGAATGAGGAAATCTAATCTTTTTTACCATCAGTCAAAATGAATCCAAGGTTACAATTTGACATCAGACTGAAAGGCTATTTTTGCTTACCATTTTGTTTGGAGAAAGTCTTGGATTTCTTTTCAAATTTTCAATAAGATGAGGGTGGGGTGGGGAGAGAATGAGCACGTACAGTTTGTTTTGTGTGTCCTTTCTGTTTCTAAATTTAAGAGACGAATTTATGGACCTAAGTAAATGTGAATGCTCACAAGAATCTCACTTCTAAGGCCATAATTCTTGCCAAAGCAGTTTGCTTTTGCTACTTCTATGTGCTAGGAGGCAACTGGGAAAAAGAGGAAAATATTGATTTTTGTCAGGCTTTAGAAAACTCTAGCTATTTTCAGTGCAACAGAGTAAAACACATCAAGCTTGATTCTTCTGTTATTTGAAACATGTCCAAGGTCAAATTTTAAGAGATTCCTAGTCTAATAATCATAGCTTTGGAGTTTATACCATGCCATGTAATTACCCTTACATGCCCTTCTGAATAATTCAACATATATCTACTCAATTTGAGACTTAGATAAAATGAGTCAAAATAGTGGCAGCCATACTTATCATTTTATAATAAAGAGATAAAGGCAGAGTTTAATTGTCTGTTTCATTCTATCATAACAGGAAAATTATTGCAAGTTAATTCAGGTGCCAAAGAACAACTGTTTTTTGAAGCTCCAAGAGGCAAACGGCACATAATAAGACCTTCAGAGGTAAAATATCATACACAATGATTTTTTTAAATATTTTGTGAAGATTTGATATGTGCATCTTAATAAAACCTATCAGTCTTAACTACTAATATGGGTTACATTTAGTATGCCTGTAAGCTTGATCATCTCTTAAATCTGATTGCTTAATCTGGCTTCCTGATTTCTAAGGACATAGGGGTTTACCATACCACTGATGTAGCAATGTACAGTTGGTGCTCTGCTTAATTTTTCTCTGCCTGAGGACAACTAATAAGCCAACAATTTGGATGCTACATATTCCTTTTCCATTCAACATGTCATTTTGTGCAAAACTTTTTACGAGCATAAATTTTTAAAACATATTATCTCCATGTTTATTTGTAATAATAATATTATCTACAATAATAATAACAAATTTGGGGAATAAAAACTATCCACAATGTGACTATTATAGTGTTGTATCAAACTGTTTTCTTTTTTTCCCTATTTCCTCATGTCCTTAATTACATATGTTATTTTTTAATTCTTGAAATCAAAGCCTAGATAAAATTTTTGAATTTTTGAATTTTTGAATTTTTGAATTTTTGATTACAGGCCGGGTGCGGTGGCTCACGCCTGTAATCCTAGAGCTTTGGGAGGCCGAGGGGGGAGGATTGCTTGAGCTCAGGAGTTCAAGGCCAGCCTGAGCAAGAGTGAGACCCTGTCTCTACTAAAAAAAAAAAATAGAAAAATTAGCCAGGCATTATGGCAGGTGGCTGTAGTCCCAGCTACTAGGGAGGCTAAATAAGGTAGGAGGATCACTTAAGCCCACGAGTTTGAGGTTGCAGTGAGCTATGATGGGGCCACTGCACTCTACCCAGGGCAACAGAGTGAGACTCTGTCTCAAAAAAAAAAAAAATTTCTTTAATCCATAAACATCCTCCTGAAAGCTAGATTGCTTTGTGGACAAGTCTACACAAAAGGAACCCTGATGACCAAAAGGCCATTGCCTGATTAAGTGCTAGAGAAGTGTTCTTAGTTCCTGGAAACAACTTGACTTGTTTTTTGCAGGTAACCTTTGATAAAATGAACGGAATATTGCTTCCCTAGAGGAAAAGGAAGTAAGGGTATGCCACTGAGTACCAAGCATCTGCCTGTCTCTAGCTTTAGTTGGCCAGTATTACAAACTTTCCCAGTATTGTAAGGTACTCCCAAAGACATTCGGAGACATGTACATTTGTAATATTTTCATTGTTTGTAAAGGAAGCGTATGTATAGTGCTTGAGAAATATATGTTGTTATAGATGATTGCATTGTATTAATGGATGAATTGATCTCACTCCCCAGTTTGAATTTATTTATATCTTATTAGTTTTAACGTTTTTATATGGAGAAACTTTTAAGGCCTTGAGAAAGAGATATTTTTAATTGTCATTCATTCACTGAACTTTTGTTGAATGTGCCAGGCACTTTATATACCTACATTTTTTTTTTTTTTTTTTTTTTTGAGACAGAGTCTCGCTTTGTTGCCAGGACTAGAGTGAGTGCCGTGGTGTCAGCATAGCTCACAGCAACCTCAAACTGCTGGGCTTAAGCGATCCTACTGCCTCAGCCTCCCCAGTAGCTGGGACTACAGGCATGCGCCACCATGCCCAGCTAATTTTTTCTATATATATTTTTATTTGGCCAGATAATTTCTTTCTATTTTTAGTAGAGACGGGGTCTCACTCTTGTTCATGCTGGTCTCAAACTCCTGACCTCGAGTGATCCTCCCGCCTCGGCCTCCCAGAGTGCTAGGATTACAGGCGTGAGCCACCGCACCCAGCGTATATGCCTACATTTTAATCATCATGACAGCGTTACATGGTAGTTGTCAATCTCATTTTACAGATAAGGAAATTAACCCTCCATGAGAGTAATAGCATCACAGAGCTGTGATCCCAATCTAGAGGCATCAGTGTGTGACTCCACAGCCTAGACCTTGAGGCCTCTCAGATTTCTCGTGTTATTTAAGCATCGTTTTACATCACTTCAGCTGTGTAGGTCATTGCCTTCCTGGTCTAGTGCCCCAAAATAAGTATATGAGAGTAATTTCACCAAATGGTAGAGGGGGGTGAGGCCAGCTTGGGACAGATGAGCAGTTATTACATAAAAGAATATGCACAAGAGGGAAATTCATGTTCTGCTTCCCACAGTGACAGGCTCTTGCTCTGAGAGTTAATTTGTCCCTCTGTGGTGCACATCTGGAGTACTCGAGGCCGATTCCTGATGTTGGCTGGGGTGTCCCTTCAGTTAATGTTTCTTGGCTAAGCCCCTGGTGGTGCCACTGCTACAAGCACTGAAGAGGTAGCATGTCATTTGGGTCACTAATATTGTTGGGCCCTTCGACTGAGTCTGAAAGATTTTGGAAATCTCCTTTTCAAAGTTTTTTTTTTTTTTAAAGAAACAATCATGGTGAAACTAATATAAAGCTTACCCAGAAACTTGTTAACTATGACAAATACTAAAATGTCCATTTAAAATCCATCCAGTGCAGCCTGGTGTAGTTAGTAGCACTATATCAGCAGGGAGACTCTCTGCAGCTCACCACCAAACTCCCACCCTCAGCGTGCTGTCACTTAAGTGCTGTGACCTCTCGGTGCGCTTTGGTGGCCGCCTCTGCAAAATGATGAAAAGGATGTATCTTCCTGGGTTGAGGTGCTCAGGAAAAGACCCCATGTGGATTCCCTTTCCTTCTAAGCTCCAGAGTTTGAAGAAAGTTGATTTAACCCTTTTGGGTTTTATGGGTTACAGGGATCATTCTTAATGTTTCACTTGAAGTGCAATTTCTGCAGCTTCCGTCAAATTAGGCGTTTGCTTCCCCTGGTGAGCGCAGTGTCCCGATCTGGCCACGGGTGTGCTGCTGGGGTGACTGCCACTGCAGGGTTAGCAACACCAGCTGACCCTCCTTTCCGGTCCAGACAATGAAGCCAGCGCCAGCCAGGGAGTGGGGCGGACAAGGAGGGTGTCAGAGATGGGGTGTGGAAGGGAGGCAGTGGCCGAAAAGCCTGCTTCCGCCTGGCTCCCTTCCTGTGGAGGTCAGGTTAGCCTGTCATTAGGGATTGGGGACCCTACTTCCCCCTTAGAAAACTGAGGTCATTGCTGGTGGAGCCACCTTGAATCACCTTAGTGTGTGGCCCTGCCCGAGGCACCCACTTCACAGGACCAGATGCAGATTTTTGGTTCCAGTTTTGCCTGTGAACGAAAGAAACCCAGGATGTTAAATGATGAGAAATTTAAGTGACTAAACCATGTAGAGCACCTTACCGCATTGTAACTAAAACCCTGGCTGTATTTTTATCTTGTGATTTCCCTTCTAAGCAGTAACAGCAAGCAGAAAACAACAGAACTGGAGGCAAAGTGCTTTAGCAACACGTAGGGCAGTCTCCAAATCCAAAGGGAGAGGTCTGGGCTTTAATGTCACCTACAGTTCTGCAATGATTTTCTATACTTTCTAAACAGTGCTTTAAAGTACTTGTCCAAAGGACTGTAATGCTAAGATATGGTAGCAGATCTTGAATGCAAGTAAATGAGATAAATCCCCTAGGAAAGCCTAATATATTGTATTATTGTTTGTTGTTAAAGAAAAGTCTCAGTTTTATCAGGATTTAACCTATATTAAGTTGCCATGAATTTCAGACAAAACAGTTTTAAAGGATAAAATGTATATTCATTGGCAATACAATATGAACAGCTCTTCAGGTTTTTGAGATAGTCTCTATGGAGCGTAAAAGTTATTAAGCTAGCTGTAGAATCTTATTACTTTTTTCCTCCAAGGAAGCAGTCATTAAAAAAAAATTATGACTTATAATTAAAAAAAAAAAAGTTTGCTAAATGACTATCTCCATTGATCAGACTAGCTCAGTGATTATCAACCGGGAGCAGTTTTGCCCCCCAGGGACATTTGGCAATGCCTGGGGACAAGGGTGTGCTACTGCCACCCAGTGGGTGGGCCCAGGGGTGCTCTAAACATCCCGCCATGCACAGGACAGCCCCTGACAGCAAAGAATTGTCCCGCCTAAGATGTCAGTGCTGGGGTTGGGAAATCCTGACTTACCTTGTTGCGTACACAATGATAAATGTGTGATTAAGAACTAAAAAACTTTATTACTGTTAGATTTCCACAGTTCTAAAATTCTCATTTCATCTAGAGAAACATATCTGGATATTTGACAGCAGCGTTGATTTATTAAGACAATGCAGACAGCACTTTAAATATGCAAATTAGAATTCCTGTAACCTCAGCACTCAACACATGCCTGACGCTGGCAAAGTCATCATTTAGAACTATTCAGCCACAAATTCTTTAAAAAAAACACAAAACAGGAAACAAAAAAGCCCCACTGTGTTATACAAAAATATAATTTTCTTTCCTCCTTTTTCAGATTGAGAAGATAGAATGGGACACGTGGACCTGTGTCCTGGGTCCCACCTGTGAGGGGATCTGGCCAGCACACAGCGATGTGACCGACGTCAATGCCGCCAGCCTCACGCGAGACTGTTCCCTCTTAGCCACTGGAGATGACTTTGGTTTTGTTAAGCTTTTTTCATATCCTGTGAAGGTAATATTGCATGTTCATTATATATACTTGCTCAGTCTCATTAATAACCTCAAATCTATCTACTATATCTAAGTGGATTTAAGTTTTGGAGGCATGAGCAATCGATGTTATTTATGGTACCATTTATGCTGTACGAAAACTCCCTGACAGTATGTTTTCGTGACCAATTTAAGTGGAATCCACATGGCATAGAATTCCTCCTTGAAAGGCCATTAGCGGTCATCAAATCTAACATCTCATAGACTGTAAAGTAAGAGTCATCTTTTCCACATCTCAGACCAGTGCCTTCCTACCTTGTACTCGCTACCTCACAAAGCAGCCCAATTCATTTTTAAATAGCTCCAATTGTTAAAACGCTTTGTTCTACATTGAGCTGAACTCTTTCCTCCTTAGACAAAGTTCTGCCCTCTGAGCCATCACTGAATAATTCCCGTACTCTCACAGTCTTCGTATGTGGGATGATATCTGACTCCCTGAAGTCTCATTTTTTTCCAGCTTAACATCTCCAGTTCCTTCAGCCATTGCCCACGTGCCATGGTTTCCAGCTGCCCCATCCCTTTAAGCACATTTGGTTTTATCAATTCCTTCTTAAACTATCTCATCTAGAACTGAATTCAGTGCTTCAGATGTAATCTGACCAGCTCAGAGCACAGCGGGACTGCTGCCTTCTTGGTTTTGATTTTACATTTGTATTAAATCAAACTAAAATGGCATCAGTTCTTTTGGCTGCCACAGTACACAATTGAATCATAAATGTCATGCTCAAAATGTTCATCCTGTACTCACACAATTGATTTTCTGAAATCTGAGTACAAAATTTTGTTTTTACCCAAAATGTTTTATTTAATTTCATTGTTGCATCCTGTCAATACTTATAAAGTACCTTTTCAAAATATTTACTGTTCCTTTCAGCATCATGCTATCTCCTGCTTTCATAATTGTTCTAAATCACAGAAAGAAAAAAAAAAAAAACAGGAATAACCAAACACCAACACCACATACCTACCCCCCATTCAATTTGATATTCAATTAATCCACACATTTAGTTATAGTTCTTCAATTACTAACAGGCATTTAAATCTAGCTGTATGAATATACAGCCTAATCCAACAATACCCTTAAATCCCTGGTAAATATCTTGCTAAAAGCCAGATTGATCATGTCTCTGTCATTCCTACTCTCTCATTCTAATAAACCAACTGATAAAGATGTGAGGTTAGTTTACAGTGAACCCGTGTTACTGCCTGGTAATCACTAGTTCCTTTTCCAAGTTTTTATTGAACTTCTGTGTAATAGTTCATCCTAGGATTTTCTAGGGATTGCACCAGCTCATGAATCAATATTTGCCAGTCTACTTGTTTTCCCTTTGGGATACAGAAACCTTATTGTATTTGGTGCTTTGCCTCTCGTGATTTCTACACTCTTCAGCTATTACCAACATTATTTCTGTGGTCACATTTGAGACTGTGCCCATGTAAATAAACACTGTTTTACTCTTTCTGGTTTGAAGAGCATTATCTTTGACAGATGAGTAAATCTGTTTTCTATTCACATAAGCCATTTGATCTAAGAAGTGACCCTAACTTTTCTCTATATTGCTTCTGTCCCTAAATACAGGTTTAAAATCCTTTTCAGTGGTCTTAGTTTTTGACTTTAGCATTCCTGAAACTATATTTAAAGGTCACTGTGAGATTTTGTGTTTATCGTTGGTTGTTCATTCCTCTTGTGCTTTATATGCTTTAACTTGAACATACCCATTCCCTCTGCAGCCACTTTGGTTACTTTGGATTCTTTTGCTTTTCTTTTGTTACTATCTGGTCAAATTATCATTTTGAGTACCTTTTCTAAAATACACATCTGCTTATATCACTCTTCCCTTCATCGTCCATCTCAAATCAAAAGCCACCTGGTTACCTTCTATCAATACCCATCATGTCTCCTTCATTTTTACCAGCCCTTCCTATTTGATCAGAATTCAGTTCTAACTAGCCATTTTCCTTGCTATTTCTACTTTTTGAAAAAATTGCTAGCAGAATAAGTGAAGTTAGTGATACCCTGGTTTTAGTAGACTAAGGATTTGGGAGATATTTAGAAAACTGGAGCCCCCATGGTACTACTGGATCTTGCTCCTGTGCTGGGTTTATTATTGGTCCTGGGAATTCATCATCTACCTTCTGAAAGTGATGAGGTGGGCTGTCTATATCAGGTATTCCTCAGACTCCCAGAGTTCCAGGGAGGTGCTTCAGGGCCCACCCAGGAAGTTCTGGGCCCCATCCCTGTTTCAACAAGGGATTGTTATGTATTTTGTATTTTAAACATTGTGTTTCTGTGTAAGACTTTCTACCAAGACTTTATTGTGAAGCTTTTCAAGCCTACAGATAAGATGAAAGAATGATACAGTGAACCCCTACCAACCGATAACCTAGATTCTATAATTCAAAGTAAATTATAGAATTAGTTAATAAAAGATCTCAAATAACCTAACTTTGTACTTCAAGGAACTAGAAAAGAACAAAGTAAGATCTAAGTTAGCGGAAGGAAAGAAATAATAAAGATTAAAGCAGAAATTAATGAAATAGAGACTTACAAAGACAATAGAAAAGATCAATGAAACTAAGAGTTGGTTTTTTTGAAAAGATAAACAAAATTGACACACCTTTAGCTAGACTAACCAACAAAAAAAAAGAACTCAAAATTATAAATGAAAGAAGAGACATTACAACTGATACTACAGAAATACACAGGACAATAAGAGACTACTATGAATAATTATATACCAACAAATTGGATAACCTAGAAGAAATGGACAAATTTCTAGAAACATACAACCTGTCAAGACTGAATCATGAAGAAACAGAAAATCTGAACAGACCAACAAGGGGTAAGGAGATTGGATGAATCAGTAATCAAAAACCTCTCAGGAAAGAAAAGCCCAGGACCAGACAGCTTCAGAAGTGAATCCTACCAAGCATTTAAAGAAGAATTAATGTACCAAACTCTTCCCAAAAAATTGAGGAGGAGCGAACACTTCCAAATTCATTTTATGAGACCACTTTACCCGCATACCAAAGCCAGAGAAGGACACCACAAGAAAAGAAAATTACAGGCCAGTATCCCTGATGGAACATAGGTGTAAAAATCCTCAGCAAAATACTAGCAAACCAAATTCAACAGCATATTATAAGAATCAGACACCATGATCAAGTAGGATTTACCCCTGGGATGCAAAAGATAGTTTAACATATGCAAATAAATGAATGTGATACACCACATTAACAGATGAAGAATAAAAATTATAAGATCACCTCAGTAGATGCAAAAAAAAAAAAAGCATTTTACAAAATTCAACATGGTTTCATGATCAAAAACTTTCAAATTAGATATAGAAGGAATGGACTGCAACATAATAAAGGCCATAAGTGACAAGCCCACAGCTAACATCCTCAATGGTGAAAAGCTGAAAGCTTTTCTTCTAAGATCAGGAACAAGACAAGGATGGCCACTCTCACCACTTCTATTCAACATGGTACTGGAATTCCTAACTAGCAGTTTGGCAAGAAAAATAAATAAAAAGCATCCAAATGAGAAAAGAAGTAAAATTGTCTCTGTTTCCTGACAATATAATCTTATATGTAGTAAAGCCCTAAAGACTCCACTAAAAAACACCGTTAGAATTAATAAACAAATTCAGTAAAGTTGCAGGTGTTACAAAACGACCATATAAAAATTAGTTACATTTCTATACATGAACGACAAACTATCAAAAAAAAAAATCAATCCAATTTACAATAGCACCAAAAAGGATAAAATACTTAGGAATAAATTTAACAAATGAGATGAAAGATCTGTACGTTGAAAACTGTAAGACATTGATGAAAGAAATTGAAGAAGATACAAATAAATTAAAGATATCTCATGTTCATGCATTAGAAGAATTAATATTGTTAAAATGTCCATACTACCCAAAGTAATCTACGGATTCAAAGCAAATCCCTATCAGAATTCCAACAGAATTTTTCACAGAAATTAAAAACACCCAAACAACCCTAAGATTTGTAGAGAACCACAAAAGACTTGCATAGCCAAAGCAATCTTGAGAAAGAAGAACAAAACTTGAAAGTGTCACACTTCCTGATTTCAAACTATATTATAAAGTTATAGTAATCAAAACAGTGTGGCACTGGCATAAAAACAGACATGTAGACCACCAATAAAACAGAGTGGAGAGGCTAGAAATAAATCCACACATTTAACTAATTTTTGACAAGAACACCAAGAATACACAATGGGGACAAGACAGTCTCTTCAATAAATGATGTCAGAGAAACTGGATATCCACATGCAAAAGAATAAAATTGGACCCTTATCTCATACTATATATAAAAATTAACTTAAATGGATTAAAGACTTAAATGTAAGACCTGAAACCATAAAACTCCTGGAAGGAAACAGAGAAAAAGCTCCTTGTCATTGGTCTTGGCAGTGATTTCTTGGATATGATGCCAAAAACAAAGGCAACAAAAATAAACAAGTGAAGGCCAAATGTGGTGGCTCATGCCCATAATCCTAGCACTTGGGGAGGCCACAGCCAGGAGGATGGCTTGAGAATAGTAGTTCAAGATCAGCCTGGGCAACATAGTAAGACCCTATCTCTACAAAATTGTTTTAAAAAAATTGGCCAGATGTGGTGGTATGCACCTGTAGTCTCAGCTACTTGGGAGACTGAGGCAGGATGATCACATTGAGCACAGGAGTTCAAGGCTGCAGTGATCTATGATTGAGCCACTGTGCGCCAGCCTGGGTGACAGAGTAATAGATACCCTATCTCTTTAAAAAAAAAAAAAAAAGTGAGACTACATCAAACTTAAAAGTTTCTGCACAGCAAAGGAAATAGGCCACAAAATTAAAAGGCAGCCTATGGAATGGGAGGAAATACTTGGCCAAAGGGTATGAGCTTTTAGTTATAAGATGAATAAGTTCTGGGAATCCAATGTGCAGTATTGTAGCTGTAGTTAATGGTACTGTATTGTTAACTTGGAATTTGCTGAGAGAGTAGATGTTAAGTGTCCTTAACCCCCCTACACGCACACACAAATACACAAAATGGTACCTGTATGTGGTGCTGGATGTATTAATTATCTTGATTGTGATAATTATTTCACAATATATACATATATCAAATTATCACGTTGTACACTTTGAATATATACAATTTTTGTCAATCATACTTTTTTCCCTGTAGAACTATGGTGGGGGGGAGTAATTTTTAGACATCAGGATACTTACCCCTAAATGTTTTAACATGCATATGTGACCTAGAATTCAATATTTGTTTATGGTATTTTTTAAGTAAAATTTAATTACAGTTCAAATATACACATTTTAAGTGTTCAGCTGATGAGCTTTGACAAACACATGCACCCAAGATACAGAAAATTGTCTTCACCCAGGACGCTTCATCAGGCGCCTCCTGGGTCAGTCTCCACCCCCACTCCACCCTCAGGTGAAACTGTTCAGTGTGTTTTCACCATAGATTAATTTTACCTGTTCGAGAATTTCATATAAACAAAATAATGAAATGCTGTTTTGTATCTGGCTTCTTTCACTCAGATGACGTTTCTGAGACTTACCCACGTTGTTGTGTGTAGTAATTCTGCTTATTTTCATAGCTGAGTGGAATTCCACTGTACCAGGTATAACAGCCTTTATTCATCCATATTTCTATTGACAGACACACTTTCACAGTTTTGGGTTACAGTAAAGCTGCTTTGAACATTTTTGGACAAGTCTGTGTGGATATATTTTTTTTCTTAAGTAAATAGGTACGAGTGAAATTTTTGGGTCATGGGGGAAAATATATTTAACTTTTTAAGCAACTGCTAGATCTTTTTCCAAAATTATATCACTTTAGCTTCCCACCAAAAATGTAAGAGAGTTCCGGTTTCCCACATTTGCTATTGTCAGACACTCACAATTTAGCTGCCTTGGGGAATAGCTAGTGCTATCTAATTGTGTCTTTAATGTATATTTCTCTGATGCATAATGATGCTGAGCGCTTTCTCATCTGTTTACTGGCTGTTTGTAAAGTATCTGTACAAATCTTTGGTCCATTATTTTAAATCGAATTATCTTTATATTCTGGAGTTCTACTGTGTTATATTTGATTCTTCAGTCAGATTTGATTGAAGGAATAGTGTCATAGTTTAAAAGCTTTTGAAAAACCACTAAGCCAATATGAATTCTTTTGAGAGTATTGTTTCTCATTCTCCTCTTTTTTCTAATCTGATTTTTCTGGCACACTTTCCTTCTCAGATACATAAACCCCATGCTGATTAATATTTCCAGCTCTATAGTCACACTCTTCCAACTGCTCTGGCTCTGTTGATCAAAGTTCACCATCTGTTGTGAACTAAATGTGTCTTCCTAAATTCAAATGTTGAAACCCTACTCCCCAATGTGACTGTATTTGGAGATAGGGCCTTTATGGAACCAACTACAGTTAAATGAATTTATAAGGACAGGGCCCTGATCTGATAGCATTAGTGTCCTTATAAGAACAGACAGCAGAGAGCTCTTTCTCTGTGCACACACTAAGCAAAGGCTGTGTGAGCACACACTGAGAAGACAGCCGTCTGCAAGCCAGGAAGAGAGGCCTCATCAGGAACAAATTGGCTGGCACCCTAGTCTTGAACTTCTTGGCCTCTAAGACTGAGAAATAACTTTCTGTTGTTTAAACCACCCAGCAGACTGACATACCAAACACTGCCGAACCCTGCCATGGAGCTCCATGTCATCTAGTCTTGGCGATACCTGGGAGATCTTATTACCACCACACATCTCTCTTCATACCCAAAATTCCAGTTCCAGCCAGGCTCGGTGGCTGTAATCCTAGCTAGCACTCTGGCAGGTTGAGGCAAGAGGATCGCTTGAGCTCAGGAGTTGGAGACCAGCCTGAGCAAGAGTGAGACCCCATCTCTACTGAAAATAGAAAAAATTAGCCAGGCCTGGTGGCTCACACCTGTAGTCCCAGCTATGCAGGAGGATCACTTGAGCCCAGGAGTTTGAGGTTTCAGTGAGCTCTGATGACGCCACTGCACTCTACCTAGGGGTGACAGAGCGAGACTCTGTCTCAAAAAAAAAAAAAAAAAAAAAAATTCCAGTTCCATTAGGTGCTAAGATCAGACATAAATCTTGATGCTTTTTCTCATACTTCTTTCCCATGAGTAGTTACTAGACATCTCTTCCAGGCATTTTTCTTTCCATGACAGATATGACCCTTATTAATATTCAGTTTTATAGTTTGGAGCCTCCACAATTAGGTCATTAGTTCCCTGACAGCCACATTATCCCAGCCTCCATCAGATAGACTCTACCCTTTGCCAGGGCCTTAACAAAGGCACTGCCCTACTTAACAAGTCCCCAACCCCCCGCCTGTTAGGAACCAGGCTGCACCTCACCACCTGAGCTCCTCCCACCCCAATCCGTGGAAAGATTGTCCTCCTTGAAACTTAGGAACCAGGCCACACAGCAGGAGGTGAGAGGTGGGGGAGTGAGAGAAACTTCATCTGTATTTACAGCCGCTCCCCATCACCCGCATCACCGCATAAACTCCACCTCCCTCTGCCACCCTCCCTGCCCCATCTGTGGAAAAATTGTCTTCCATGAAACTGGTCCCTGGTGCCAAAAAGGTTGGGGACTGCTGCCTTAAACCACAGACCAGAAAACCAAGTTCTGTCCTTTGACACTACCTAGCTGGCCAACTGCTTCCCATAGCCTCCCTCCCCTGCCCTGCCCTCCCCATGGCCTTCCCCTCCCCCTCCCCATGCCCTTCCCCTCCCCCTCCCCATACCCTCCCCTCCCCCTCCCCATGCCCTTCCCCTCCCCATGGCCTTCCCCTCCCCCTCCCCATGGCCTTCCCCTCCCCATATCCTTCCCCTTCCCCTCCCCATACCCTTCCCCTTCCCATACCCTTCCCCTTCCCATACCCTTCCCCTCCCCATACCCTTCCCCTCCCCATACCCTTCCACTAGATGTCATTTGCATTTTTAAAACCCTCCATGTCTTTAAGTTTCCTTCTATGAATGTCAAAAGCTCTGGAGAATGGTTCTGCAGAGAGAGCTTTGCATGTAAAAATTTACAGACAGAGACACCATATGTGAAATGTGAATGTGGGAAGGGGATGCATGGCTTTCATAGATTCTCACGAATTTCTTACCTAAAAGTGGTTTTAATAACCGGGACTTAGGAGACACATTCCAGATTCTTCTGACTCTATCATCCATTCTTTCATGATTCACTAAGAGAGGAGGAAAATTGTGGTGAAGCAGGGAGTGCTGATGGGTACACAGATACGTAGTGTGGCCTGATGACCTAGGAAGGCGGCTGGTGCCACTAGCTGTGCCAGGTCTTGCGCAGGCTCCCTCTGTGGGCCCCAACGGGAACCACCAGACACCCCTGCCAGCCTCTTCCTCCTGAGACAGCAGCTGGGTTCCTGGCACCTCTGTAACTGTGACTTCCCTTTGTTCTTCCGTGGAGCACTGATCTTGTTTCCTATTCTGAGACTCTTGAATCATCCTCTGCTGAAAGAAACTCAGCCTAGTTAAATCCCTTCAGTGGCCCAGGAGTTTTTCCTCTCGGTTTCTTCCTCTGTGTCACTTTCTTTTCCTCTGCAACCTGAGTCTGATCCCTTAGGATGGATTTTCCCCTGAATCTTTTTTTTTGGGGGTTCTTTCTTCCATCCTGCCTAGAAACCCTGTGTCCCATCTTATAAGTAAGGGTCTAGAGACATCTCTCAACCTCCTTTACTTTCTCCCGCGCTAAAGAAACCAGCTTGTGTCTGTAGTAGCCATACTGGGTAGGTTCCTGCTTTCAGCTGGGACTACCGGGTGCACGTGGCCACAGCCACTGTGACTGTCCCATGTTTCCGTGCCTTCTGGACCTCACGTGGTCATGCAGGGGCTCCCCTCAGAAATTCTTCTTTTGTTCCTGCCTGTTTACTAGCAAACCAGTGGCTTCAGGGGGCTTCTTGGAAATGCTGCCTGCCTGTTTGCTGCACGGATCTTTCTAGACTCAGGGCTCTGCTGCAGAGTGGGCAGTTCCACCCACCCTGCTGTTGGGTAGGGGTCGGCCAGACACAGGGAGATCTTGGCCAAGAGCATTTCAGTCGTGAGCTCCCCACATCTGTGTCCTGCTCTCTGTGCTGGTTTCGGGGTTCCCAGCGTGCCAGTCCCAAACCCTCTGGAAGTCCCTTTGTCAATTATTTAATACAGTTTTCACGTAGGGTCCCAGTGGCCTTCTCACAACCTCAGAGCTCACATGGCTTCCCATGTTGTGTAAGGTATTCCCTGGGAGTCGCTGAGAGGACGGAAAAACTCTACCCCTCTACGTGGCTCCTGCCGGGGCTGTTTTTGCCAGGCTGAGCCTCGCGAGCCACAAATGGAAGCTCTTCCTGGTGCCAGCTCCGGCTTCCCGCCACCTGTCAGGCCGGCCCTGGAGCGGGCAGCTGGCCCACGCTCTGCCCCCGCCCGCTGCCTGGGGGTAGACGTGGCGTGGCCTGGGCACTCCACTCCGAAAAGCTTTCAGTGGTTACTAACAAATTTGGTTTTATATATTTAGTTATGTTTGTTGAAAAGGAGCTGACTTTGTTGTTAAGTCGATTTTTGAGTGTTTCTGGTGTTAAAAATGCTTTCCAGTATCTGTGGCAGAAAGCGTTTTGTTTTAAATCGTGCTTGAGGCCCTGGGATTATAAGAGGTCCCTTGCTCTTCTGTCACTGCCTGTGCTGTGGGACAAAAGCCACGGTGGGGGAAGGCTGGGAAGACACTTCTGATCTCAAATGTCAGCCAGCCTCACAATCAGGCGTTTACACTAGAGACCTGTGGAGATGGCACATTTGATATTTGAGAGAAACAGAAACAAGCTTTTCATCCTTCCTTAGGCTCCTAGAAATAGGTCCTGTGGTCTAATGTTTCACTCATTCCCTCAAAAAGTATTTACTGAGTACCTATTATGAGCCAGATACTGTCTTAGGAGAAAGAGAGACCAAGTCCCTGCCGTCATGGAGCTTCCATTCTGGTAAAATGTAGGGAAATTGCTGCTTCAATGAACTGTTTCAGTTGTGTCTGGTAGAAACCACCCTAGAAAATGGGTGAACTTGCCTGGAGACAGGAACAGTGAGACCCTGGTTGGGGTAGCCGCCAATCTCTGCTTTACAGGGGCAGCACGCAAGATTCAAGAAGTACGTGGGGCACAGCGCACACGTCACCAACGTGAGGTGGCTGCACAACGACTCCGTGTTGCTCACGGTGGGCGGCGCCGACACGGCCTTGATGATTTGGACGAGGGAGTTTGTGGGGACCCAGGAGAGCAAGCTGGTGGACAGCGAAGAGTCGGACACTGACGTGGAGGAGGATGGAGGTGAGCCCCAACCCGCCACGCGCCTCCCGCCACCTCCCCTCCCGAGCCACTGCCAACCAACTCGCTCCCCCATCTCTTTCTGTTGTTGGAGGCTATGACAGCGACGTTGCTAGAGAAAAGGCCATGGACTACACCACCAAGATCTATGCGGTGAGCATCAGGGAGATGGAAGGCACCAAGCCACACCAGCAGCTGAAAGAAATCTCCGTGGAAGAAAGGTATGGTGTTGGGAGGCTTGTTTGCTTTTGTTACGCTTGATGACAAGAAAGTTATTTAAACCAAAATGCATTTTCTTTGCCCTCAGAGTTGCTACTTAAGCAAGTCTTTTAAAAATCTGCACAGTCTTACCCTGTACCCAGGCTTAAGCTGGGAAAAAGTGCCCCCTGACCCTCAGTACGTGGCAAAGGATGGGTTCCATTTTGTGGAAGTTGGTTATGGAATGGGACTTGAATAAACATGGCGTCTGGCTGCGCTAGGCTTCATGTTGCCTAGAGAGGATGCCAGGATAGCCCAGAAGCTGTGCTGTTGCGACGGCTCACGGGAAAGCCTGCTGATTAGCAAGGCAGGGAGGGCAGGCTTCCGAGGTCATGGAGAAGTATTAGTGGAGTTGTGAGAAATCATCTTCCATTCTGACCGGAGTCTGTACGTCACATTCTGTCACTTGGTGTACCTCCTCTTATTGTGTCTTCACCTGCCCAAATTTGTTCAGGTGAGTGTGGCAATTCCAGGCCTATCCCATTTGATTTTGTTGCCTTGAATGCTCTGTGCAGACAGAGGGTTCCTAGGATTATGTTAGGGCTTTTTGATGTGCTGTTTCAAGTGTTGATAAGGTGAATTGTCAAACACTTTAGCATTTCTGAAAAGAAAAGCTCATAATTAGCACAATTACTTAATTTACTAAGGATAAATATCAATTAAAAACTCTAGTGTCTGAAGAGAATTTCATGGATGTCGAAGATGTTTTAAGAATTCTCTGTGGGCTCTTCACATTGAGGTGGGCTCAGTGTTCACAATACACTGGTCCCACGATACATAATTTATGAGATGCAAGTTGTTTGCATTTGGTGTGGCTTTCTGCCTAATTATAACTAATAAGTCTGATCTGTCACCTCTTACTGTTAGGTGGGGATTAAGATACAAAGAGATGAAATGTAACTTCCCCCTCCTGCTTCAGTTCGGCACCAGATGTTAAAATAAGCTTGGTAAATGGTGGGTGTGATACTGGCAAGAACATTGAGTAATGCAAAGAAACCCTGATTTTCCCCTGACATCATTGTTAGATGTTGCTCTTGAAGGTTCAGAGTTCTCTTTTGATTAAAAAAAAATTATAGAGACTTTTCCTGCAAAGTATAGTTTATTTTGCTTGCAACATGGTTTTAAAGTGGCCACAAAGAGAAAATAATTTTAAAGAACCTAATTCTAAGAATTAAGGGGAAAAAAGAACCATATGCATAAGTGCGTGAATAGGCCTCCCACTTAAATAATCCACTCTAAAAAAAAAAAAACATTTGGCCTAAATTAAACATTCCTTTGAAAAAAAATTACCCAACCTTTCCAATTTCACATACCATTATGAAATGAGTTGACTTGGCTATTATTCCAAAAATATTTCTGGTTGGTTTCTACACCCCAGTGGTGTATGATGCTGAGATTTAGACTGGTCACTGAAATATAGTCATCTAACCAAAGCCCTAACTCTACAGCTGATTTGCAGCCTAAACCGACGCTCATCTAAACTTCTCCTTATCTCGCTGGGTAGGTCTATAAAAATCTCAAACTGCCCAATTTAGCAAAAAGGTAGGAGGAGTGAGGGTAGAGAAGGACCCTAAGAAGAATTTTCTGTTTTAAAATTTAGAATTTTCAAGCTACCTCATTTTCTTCATCACGCCAGATTGGAAACTTGTCATATGTTAATAACATATGCTGGATTGACTCCCATTTTTTTAACAAAAGAAAAAAATGCTCATAATATTGTGAGATATAGGGTAGATATTTTATTGGCATTTTAAAAAATAACTCACACCAGGATGCAATGAAAAAAAAACATGTAGTAAAGAAAACCAACTTTAAGATAAGTATAGGGTTGGGAGGAATAATCAGGCCTTCTCTACAGAGAGCTCCTTCCTTGATAACTTACAAAGTGTTGACAGCAGCAGTTCCCAGGAGGGGCTGTAACCAGAGAGCCCAGTACCAGCTGCACAGCTTGGTGGGCGCAGAGTAGGCCCACACTGGGAGGGGTGAGCTGGGGAGGACGCTCCGTGGAGGCCAGTCATCATCAGACGCAAAAACAAGCAGTCTGCACTGGTCCTCGTCGGTCATTTTAGGGTGGCCTGGACCTCAGAGATTGGACTGTAGGCAGCTTCTGAACCACAGAAGAGAGGTGCGAGGCAAGGCCAGGCATCCAAGGACTTGGGATACAGCAGGATGAGTGATGGAATATGGGGCAGAACCAAGCCCTTGAAGGGGAGCACAGATGCCAGGCCGCACACCTGAGTCCTCAATTAGGGTACCAAATGGGCCTGTGGACACCAGTGTCCTGGAATGTGAGAGGGGCAGAGACAAAAAAAAGTGCTAACATCAGGACCATATGAAACCCAGCGCCAGCCTGCTTCTCCCTGGGAATGTTAGGGACCGTCAACTGACAGCCCCTGACACTCCTTGACTTCCAGCCCTGCTGATTGGAGAGGCAGTGACCTTCCCTTCATTGTTCCTCTGTGTATACCTGCAGATTCCTGGGTGCTCTTTCCAAACACTTGGGCCAAGGCAGCCACCAGTAAGACTAATGGGAGACAAGTACTCGAGGACTGAAAGAAATGTGAGCTTGGAGCAACCACTCCACGCAGGGGCCTGTCTTCTCTTTCAGCAGTGTTTCAGGCAGCTCTGCCTCTGGCAAACCCCTTTCCACCTTCTAAAAGCAGTTGGAAACCGTGAGATGAGGGCAGCAGCATCTGTCATATTGAGAAAAATGCTTTCAAGGCAGCTGCACTTTATGCATCAATCACTTTTAAGCAGCTGAATTCCTAATTCCCAAATTTCAAGATAGTCATGGATTGTTTCTAATTAGACTGAGTTATTTGGCTTTAAAATAACTGAGACTTTGGATCATGCTTCCTTGTACAATTTTGAATATGTTGACAGTTCTTATTTTTCAGAAGTCATAAGATCTTCAGTTCCAATCTTTTGAAAAGTGAGAAAGCTGAGAAAAAATTAGTAATTGCTCTCAAAAGAATCCTGGGGTGTACTTACCAAGTATATAATCCTTGTAAGGCATTTATTGAGTATCCTTGTCAGCCATTTCAACTTTGCTCTAGCACAAGGGAATGCCTGGCCTCCTTGGCCTAGACTTGTGTGGATAGTCCCAACCTTGGGCAAACTCTTGGGTGATCTTGGTGCTCAACTGTCAAATGCAGCACATGGCTGAGGACAGTCATGAAGTGTTTTCCAACTTGGGGAATCCGTGCTTTCAGACCTCATCTGGCTACTGCTCTCCTCATCCCCAGCTGACTTGAAGCTGTTTCTGGTCTAGAGGAATCTTTCCAAATATCCCCTGCCTCTCAAGCTCCTAGCTCCAACCTGACACACCCCTGGCTCTCAACTGTTGACCTCAGCTCCTGCTTTGCCACATTTTCTCATAATGCAGTGGCTAAATTGTCCATTGCAAACTTAAATTATTTAATATTGAAAATGTCAGGAAGGTTCCTTTTGAAAAAAGAAAAAGAAGGGGGGGGGTAAGTATAGTTTTAGCAATTTAAGGTACAAAATGCTTGTGTCATCACAGCACAAGAGATGGTACGCGAATCCTGTATTCTGACTTCAGTAAAAATTGTTCTTCTCCCAAACTCTTCAGGTGACTAAAATCCCTGATGTTTGCTCAGGACCAAATTACTGTAAAGTTAAGAATTTTCTTTTACCTCATTGCCAAAGCCACACCTAGTTTATACATTGTTTTTTGCTGTATAACATAGGGCTTTTCAAGGGAGAGTCACCCAACCCTAACTGGCCTAAGCAAAAGGGAATTTATTCGCTCACCCTCCTAAAAATCCAGGGATAGGGAAACTTCTGGTGTCACATGATGAGAGAACTCAAATCTTGCTGCCGGGATTGTTTTTTTCTCCATATCTCAGTTCTGCTTCCTCTGGGTTATTGCAGTTCTTCAAGTACCAAAATGGCTGTGGTGCCTAGATCTACACTGTCTGCAATTCAAGATAAGCAGGAAAGAACTGACTGATTCGCAAGTCCCCACAAATATCTTGCTGTTGGCTATGGTGGGTCACATGACTACCTTTGAACTAACCACTATGGCCTAGGAGGAAAAAGCCTTTGATGGACTATTCCTATGTGAATAGTCACCTGCCACCTACAGATTAGCAATGCAGTCACCTCCACCAGAACCCCAAATCCAGAGCTGTTAACAAAATTAGAGTGGTTGATTTCTGGATGGACCCCAAACAACCAATGTCTACTACACTCCACCCTTTTTTTTATCATACATACACTCTTTAAATGCCCTCATTTTAAACTGTCCCATATATGATTAAAAATGTGCTTACAACCTTCCCAAAAAGATCCCAAAGTCTCAGCTAGGAGCTATTATGCATCTAGGACCTCAGAGTATTGTGAAGTTGTCTCATCCAGGTCCAGATAAAGCCCCTCATGGTCCTGTGGCTAATGATAACATTAGTCACCTTAACATGCCAAATAGACAGTAGTGGAGAGAGGGCAGGGGGACGATGATTTTTTTTGAACTACCGTTTTGAAGGAGGAAGAATGGGACACAACACACAGCGGTCCCTGGTCCCTGCCATATTTTCCTTAGCCAGACAGGACAATCAAGGATTCCTGTCACAGCCCTGTGCATGTTTTGTACGAGTGGACAATGATAGGAATGTGGGAGATGCCAACAGTCAGGAGTAAAGACTTTGTATGTTCTGAGAAAAGATAGACACATATGAAACGAGAACATTAAGTAGGAAGTAAAGCAGTATTCTCTTAGAGGTACAGCTTCCCAAATTCCTACTGGCATGTAAATGATGTCCCTGTTTTGTCATCCTCATGGGAAATTCTGTGTCCTCCCATCTTCTCGTGAACTCCTCCCTGACTGTGGGAGATGGGCTCAGACCTGGCCACCCCCAGGTGCAGGTGACCAGTGCACACGGGCCGTCAGACTGGGGGAAGGCAAGGTAAACTTGTGGCGACATCTCCCAGGAGGCCCATGTTTCAGGTCAGTCTAAATCCCACTTTATCATTTAATCCTCTGGCCTAAGATTTGGCATCTTATAGTCAACTTAGGAAGAAAACATTTTTTACATCTCAGATTGATAACTACTTAAATTCTCAAGGGGAGGTGGTATTGCAATTCAACAAATTATTTTATTTTTTTAAGTCCATTAAATCATTTGTCATTCTTCTTACTTTTATTTTTTGGTGATGAACTGAGCACCGGCTCATTTATTATTGGTAGATATTCCTTTTTTAAAGCATACTTTATATTATTTGTGATACAACCTTTTTTAGGTCCAACAGATTTTAATTAACAGTTTGTTGTCATTATTTCAAGTTTAAATTGTTACTGTTTGGCCTTCAGCAGGCCTTCCTTTGGGTTGGTGTGTGTATCTTTTTTATAATACCACCACGTACCTCTGAAATTGTCCTTGTGTTTTGGTAAGAGATGCCACGCGCATCTTCAGTTTTCCTTTCCCAAGAATGGCATCTGGGCTCTATGAGTCCACATTGCTGTGATTCCCCATAACTACTGTAGGTTGCTTAAATTATTGTACACCCAAAATAGAAAAAAAAAATTACTCTTTTTTTAAAAGTCATGAGGTTACGTTGTTATTTTTAACTTATTTTTTTAAATAATTTTAATAGGGTTGTTTTTGGTTTTGCTGTCGTTGATGTACCATGTTATATACAGATGGTCCCCAGTTGAACAATGGTTCAGCTTAACGATATCTTTACTTTACAGTGGTGCGCAAGCAGTGTGTGTTCGTGTGCTCCTGGACTTGTGATGGGGCTATGTCCCTGTAAAGTCAAGGAGCATCTGTATTATCACTTTACATTTCTAAAGTTTATATTGTATAGTGTTGTCCCAAACTTAGAAATCTTTCTTTTGCTTTACTGGTTTTGATTCTTGGCTCAAGCTCCCTAAAATTGGCTTCAAGGAATACAAAAATATAGGACATCTAGTATATTAGATAGAATTTCATAAAATTGGTAGACAGTGAAAGGAATACCCGAAGTCTTTGAAGTTTGGCCTAAACTCTCCCTATCAGTTATGGCCCCAGGAACCGAGTACTCTGAAAAGGAGGTGACTGAGTCCTTAAGGGACTGTAACAAAGATGTGGGCAGGGTTAACAGACAAGGGACCATCCTGGGGACAGCAGCAGCTGGAAGCCTGTGCCAGCCCTGGGCCTAAAGGAGCACGGGCAGGAAGCTGTTGGCAGAGGTGGAGAACATGGCTGTAGAGGAGGGTCACCTTACGAGCTGAGACTTGGGGAGGGGGAGAGACAACCTGAGGAGGTATCCAGGGAGTAAATGCCCCCTTGCATTCTCTCTCACCCTCTGATCCACTAGTGCCTCCCTTTAGCTGAGTCCAGTCAGAAGTTGAAGGGCGAGAGAGCCCATTGGTGCAGTCCATGGAGGTACTTTCTTCTTGATAATTTTACAGGTAGTACATGATAATATCTCCAAGTGTGGGATATGGTCTTTTACTGAAATCCAAATGAGCTGACCAGGCAGTAGTCTTTCTAGCTATACCTGGTGGGGCCACGGTTAGTGATTTATTTTCAAACCCCTACTGTTTGACATAGGTGTCCACATCCCCTCCTCATTGAACCATTTGCATGGGGGTTGGTAATAGCAGATATTTTTATTTGCCATATTCAGTTGGAACCTACATTCAGACAGAAAACTAACTTTGCGATGACAAGATACAGAATAAATATAAATTGAACTATCATTATGGAAATTGGCACATAAAATTCACTAAGTTTTATTTTTCTAAGTGTATACAATAATTAGCTTGGGGATTGTTTTCTCAGTGGACCTCAGTTAAGGTCCTTTATTAACAACTGCTGAGGCTTGCGAGTTTGGGCTCTCTATCCAGGGATGAATAAAACAATGCGGGACTTAACACTTTCAGTTTTTAACATTATTTTACTTATTATAGCATTTTTTATCTATTACTAAAAGGAGAGGTTCCATTGCCCACTCCTTGTCGTCTTATGGCCACAAATCAAAATCCCAAAATGACCTAAGTCATTTTTTTTCTTTATTCCTCAGAAAGGCCTTGCTTATCTCAGGCTGGGAAGGTCATCTCTCCCTTAAAAAAAAAAAGTCTTGAAGCAGAAAAGTTAGTTTTTAACACTTAAGTTGTATTGTCTTCGCTCCAGTGGAATGTACTTCTGAATTATGGATAACTGTACAAACTATGATAGTTATAGTTTTAGTCACAAATTTATTAGGTATATTTAGTCCAGATATTTAGCTGTTTTACCTGGGTAGGTGACATGTGCACAACCATCTTCTAAAAAAGTTTTTTTTCAAGAAACATTGTTTTTATGTACTTTAATGTGTAAAGCTTGATTGATAAACATTATTTGTTTTCCAGAGAGTAGATTCCCTAATACAATAAGAAAATCATTTTAAAATTCCTGTCCTCTGAATGACATCTTTATTTACTTTTTTCCTAGATGACAGCATTCTAAGGTTCAGCTATACCTGTAAGGGGAAATAGTACACATATTTAAAAGTAGAAATCCTCACAGATAAAATTTTTAACTTTAAATCAGTCTCCATCTGGGCTGGAGACTAATTTCTTACAGCAAAAGTCAGTTAATGACAGGGTTTTATATCAGCTTTGTTGCTATTACTGTTACCTCTCCAACATTTGAAGCTTTTGGCACCTTTCAATTCCCTTTGTGTTTTAAGCTCCAGAATCTCTGACTTCTGCCAGAAGAACTGGCTCAGTGAGAATCAAAGCAAAACTCAGCTCCCCTTGGATTTCCTCTTCTCTCTAAAACCTGAGAAGAATTCAGTGTTTACCTCTCAAGTGGCCAGCTGCATTCTGGGAAGGGCTGGAGGACGTCCTTTGTGTTAATCCCACTTCTGACACACCAATCTGCTTAGTCCTCACGTAGGACAGTGATGAGAATGATATGAATAAAAGTTAGGAAACGTTTCTTATAATTTTAGAGTCTATAGGAAACCATAGATATGGTTACATAAGGCAGGAGCTAACGGCATTTCCTCTGGCACTGTTATGACTTCCCAAGTCCCTAGTGTGCCCCAGTGAGACACATCATGATCATTAGGATTTTCTCCAGCACAGGAAGCTTCCTTTACTATTTTCCTGAGGTTTTATTTTAAACCTTTCTACCTTCTACCTTCTCCTGAAATATACACCCAAATGTTTAGGAGAGTCTGAGTACATGCCTACCAGCTCAGGAAGTATAAGTAACTACTACCAAACAATTCTAGCACACTTCAACGTGTCCAACCATGAGATTAGAGATATGACCCACAGAGAATCATGCCTCAGCGGGCCCAGACTTCAGGCTGTCCAGGTTTCTCTCTAACACAGTGTCATGGGTTCCTTGGTCATCCTCTGGCTGCACCTGCTTATGTTCTCTGAGAAGATCTCTTTGTCCTTGTTCTGTTTTGCTAAGTCTGAGATTGGCTTTGGGTAGAATGAGGGTTTCACTTTTTCATCTCTTTATTATCTCACTTCTGTTGGTTGGAGGCCTGGGCATGGCCTTAAGAATTGAACAATACAGGCCCTTGTTGTTTACTAGATTCAGGGTTACTCATAAAGCCCTCCTCCCTCCAGAAGGATGGCAACTCTGTGCAAGAAAAATTTGTTTTATACACTGCTCTATCTCTAAAATTGAGAACATGCTGGCACTTAGTAAATATTTGAAATAAATAAATAAATAATCTTCTTAACAATTTAACAAGATTTAGGTTCATTTTCAGTCACTGATGCCTGTGGATTAGATATCAAAGTCTGAGATCTTGTTGACACTTTGTCTTTAAAATCCATAATCCCAACTTGAAAATTCCTGCCTCTAAGCAACTGCCTTCCAGCCCTCAGGTGACAGTCTCCATCCAGTCGCCTGGGCTTTGCCAGTTCTCTCTCAGTCCCCTTCCACTCCTCAGCGGCAGCAGGGTCTGACAGCTTTCACGTAAGGGATGGTCACCCTGGTTTAGTGGGGTTTGGGCACCCCCAGACTTGTGTGGGGGGTGTCCCAAGTGGAATCCCTGTCCAAATCCTCCATGATGAGGAGAGGGAAGAGGAGCCATTTTTCTTTCACATGCCGCCTTCTACCACAAAAGCAACTTCACTCCCCATCCATCTCAGCTGCCCAGCATGAGGGAACACAAGGTGGCAGTGCCAGAGTTATTCTTAGCAGAGGATTATAAAGAAGGAATCTGAATATTCTGCATTAATATTTTAGTCCTTCTGGAATATATTCACTCTCAGTCTATGGCATATGTTCCTTAGGAAACCAAGGAACTCTTACCAAACCAAAATTAGAAGCAGTTTCTAAACCTTTTATAAATGGTGGTATACTCATCTACGAACTGACAGGCGCTCGTACCAAATGACCTCAAAATTCCACTCTAGCATTGGGGTTTTCCAAACATTTTCATAAACTGCTTGTGGTTAAATGGATAAGGCCCTAAGACTTACCTTCTACTACAGTCTCATATCCTTTCTGAGTGCGTTTGAATAGGCTTATTAACTTATGCAAAAGGAAAGTCATATAAAGAAAACTGTACACTGTGGGTTTACAAAGAAATGTTACGGGGTTTTTGTTGGTTTTATTAATAGTTTTTTGTTTTAGCCCCAAATTAATAACCTCCTTTAATTCTTGATTCCTTAATATACCAGTCCTTGGCATCAAGATAAAGTTCCACTGGATCATGAGCTTTGTCTATGAGACTCAGTTACCCTATTGTCAGAACACAGTGCCTTGCACGTAGTACGGAGTGAACAAATATTTCTTGAAGGAGTAGATGAGTGGAGGACTTTACATAGCCTGCCTCTTTTAATGTTTAAATCAATTAATATGTCTTCAAAATGCTCTGCAAGTCTGTTCTTTGTCAGCAACCACTTTTACCTTCATTTTATTAGCAAATACGGATGGTCTTTGTGGGAAATGGGGTGACCCACCTAGAATCCAAGGATGCCCCAACTGGCCATGGGACTGTTCTTAGTTAAATGATTTATATCTTCATAGCATCTGTCTATTAGGAAGTGAAATTTGGAATTATTTGGTTTAAATCTCTTTAAATAACCCCAAGTAAAAGGAACTGGGAGAAAATTCTGTGCTATTGTGGCCATCACACCTATTGTACCTTCAGAGCTTCTTTGTCAGCAGGTTTACAATGAAACAACACGCTCCTAAGTGACAAAGTAAAAAAAATTAGAAAGATTTAGACAGATTTCTTTGAGTCTAAAACAAACCACGATATATAGGCAGTCCTAGTTTTTCATCTAACCTTTTATGCTATGTTTAGAGACAAAAGTCTGCTGGGAGAACTTGCCCCCAATTTGTAAAAATTTGTATTTTTAATTTTTTAATAGATACATAATAATTGTACATATTTATGAGATACATAGTGAGTTTCCATACATACAGTGCATAGTGATCAAATCAGGACAATTAGCATGTCCATCTTGTCAAATGTTTATCCTTTGTGCTGGAAGCATTCAAAATCCTCTCTTCTAGCTAGTCACTCATAGGCGGAAGCTGCCCCCAATTTTTTAGAAATGCTTAATTTAATCAGGGAATCTGTGGGAATTTCAGGCTTGCCTGAGGCACAATGAGCATGATGAAGTGGGACCCAGCTCCCCTCCACGGTGATGTCAACAGCAAATAAACAGCTCCGCAGCCCCTGCCCACGACAGAGGCCCTTTGTCATCATTGATCAATAGCTGCTTTGTGAGCTTGTATTGTTAGAGTTGCTAAGAACTGACAGCCATGCTAAGCAAGTGCTGCTGAATTTACCTTACTGAGAGTGATCAACACTGCCAAATCCAGTCTTGAAGCTCGGTCCAATAAATGGGGGGCGACCTTTAATTCTACATTGCCATCCCATTTCTAAGGATGGAGTGGCCTTAAAGAGCCTAAGGGTGAGTGCAGAGACCTCTGGTTGTGTCTGTCTTGTGTATAAGCTAAGCTCAGGCCTCATCACAGGAGAGAGATGGTGCCCGTGTAGCGTAAATGGAGCAGGGAGCCCTCCTGCTGCTCCAGGAACTCTTCTCTCTGAACTAAATTCTCCTTCACTGCACCCCTGAATTCTCCAAGAGTCCAGCAGTCAGAGCTGCTCTGAGCAGGTAGAACATAGCAAGGTTCCCCTGTTCGTTTTGAAGGTGGCAGGAACTGAAATTACAATATGTATTAAATCCTGAAATGCTGGAAATTAATCATTTGAAAAGCCTATCGTTTGGGTAACTCCACGAAGAGCTGAATCATTAGCTGATTTTTTTTAAGTGAATTTAATGCTACTTTCATAAATGACTTTCCTTATTCAAACCCCTTGATTTTCTGTATTGGTTTGTAGCACAGCAATGACTTCTAGATAACTAATAATTTTAGGAATTAAACCTGCCATTCATTATAGAATACTTTGTACACCGTTTATCACAAAGTGTGGCCAGGGATTAAAAATCCAGAGGTAAAGTGTTAGAACATGATTTTTTTTTAAAAGGGTTAATACGCCTAGGAAATCACACTCCTACAGTGTAATCATTGCATCAAACCTACTCACTTGTGGAGATAAAAGAACACATCAAAAATAGGTAAGCACTTTGCTATCAAAAGAGAGCGTCTTAGACCGTGGCAGAGTTGGGTCTGATTATTTTAGCCAAGTCTCTGAACATGTCGCAGACCCTCCATCTGGAGGCAGTGGGTGCTCCCAGGGGCGTTTGCGCTCCTCTGTTGTGTGTCTGGCTGTGTGGAAGGGATGTGGTGACTGGGGACGCATTTGCAGAAGTGGTTGTTCAGGTGCACAGTTCATGCCCCCTGAAATGTCAGTGGCTGTCAAGGGGTGGAGGACGGGTACTCTTGTGGGTGTGTTTAAAGGACACTGACATACTCTTCACCCGGCCCCATCCCGCTCCTTTGAAGTTCACGTTGTGCTCTGCCATCTTCCACCCCTCCCTGTTCCTGTCCTATCTCCACTTCCTGTCTCTGAGCAGTCTGGCTCATAGTCAACTGGTCAACCCCAGCTCCTGCCATGCTGTGGGTTATGCTATCTCCTGGAATGTCTCTGATCCTCTGCAATTTACCCTTCTTTCCTCTGTATTTCTCATTCCTGGTACACCTCACCTTCTTCCTCATTAAGACATCAGTGCCTAGATACCTCCATTTTTCCCCCACATTCATCAGCCCCCTCCTGGCCTCAGTTTCCTGCCTGCCTGAAAGCCACTCGCCCAGTCTTCTCGGGCCTTCACCCCTCTATTGCTGCTACAGCCCATTTCTCCACCCCTGACTAGAAAACCCCACATCATCGGTGCAGACTGCCACCACCAGGGCAGCTGAGTTGCTGGCCACGCTCAGCCCTCTACACTGCTGCTTTATATCCCTTCTCCCCTTCGGTTGGTTCCCTCTGCTGCCTCTCAGCAGTCAGCCAGGTTTTGCCCCCTCTTCAGCCTCCTGGCCGTCCATTCTTGGCAGGTGACTTTTCTCTCCTCCACTGAGAAAGCAGACGCCCCTGGGCATGAACCCCACTTCTTTCTCTCTCTTCTGTCTTCCCATCCTTCACCTCCGTAAACCGTCCACCTCCACCTCCTTCCTTCTCAGAGGAAGGGGGGAGTCCCTCCTCCTATTCAAGACGGGTCCCTCGGCTGGCACTTGGGCCCTGCCTCCTGTCATTTGTGCTCTCCATCATCTCTCTCCGCTGTCTCTTGTGTCACTCCCCTCAGCAGGATCCGTGTCCTTGTCTTTCCCACCCCCAACCAACTCTCTTCAGAGGAAAAATAAAGATCCTTTTGGTCTTACACACTTACAAATGTCCTCTCTTTTCCCTTCTCATTCAGCCTTCACAGTCTTTCCTTCTGTCTCTAGCCCGTGGCACCTGTCTTCTGTCCCTGCCATTTTGCTGACATGTGGCTTTCTAACTTCCCAGTCCATCCACTCGCCTCTGTCTTTGTCATGCTGAAAGAATTTGTTTCTTCTAGAGTAGCATTGTCCAATAGAAATATTGATCTAATGGGAGCCACATGTGTGATTTTTTCCTAGTAGCCACATTAAAAGTTAAGAGACATGAAATTAATTGTTGTGTGAAATTAATTTTAATTATATATTCTTATTTAACCTAATATATTTAAAATATCATTTCAACATGTGATTAATACAATTATTGAGTTATTTTACATTCTCTCAAAAAATTATTTTTACTAGATCTTCAAAATCTGGTGTGCATTTTACAGTTATAGTGCTAGCTACAATTTAAGTGCTTAATGGCCACATGAGACAGTGGCTACCATATTAGACAATGCAGCTACAGACATTCTTCTGTCACTCACCTTTTTGAAGCCACCTCTCCTGGCCCTCCTTCTGCCTCTCTTTCTTCCCAGTGTACCACCCTCTGCTTGCTCTTCCAGCCCCTCACATGCCATTGGTCCTCAGGATCTCACCTGTGGCCTCTCCCTGATTGAGCTCATACATCCCACCCATTGGCTGGTGATTCCCAGGGACATACCTCTGACTCCTGCCTCTCAGCTGAACTTCTGACTAGTACAACCATCTCATAGATGTCCAAAGCTTGACATGCCAAAACCAAACTCATTATCTTCCCTTGTAAACCTTCTCCTTCTGCCTTGGTTGATGGCATCCTATCCACCCAGATGCCTGAGCCAGAAAACTGGTATTACACTGGATTACTTTTCCTACTTCATCCCTAAAGACAATCAATTACAAAATGCTGTGAAGTCTATTTCACCAGTATTTCTTTAAATATTCTCCTTTCCTTCTCCACGACCACTGCGCTAGGTCTTCATTCCTCCCTTGGATGACTGCAGTGACATCTTCTTGCCCACCTTCACTCTTATTTCCTGCCACTCCATCCTTTATGCCCTCAGTCGTTCATGCAGATAATTTTATGTTCACCTAAAATGTCCAAGTCTAGGATTATATCCCCATTTTAAAAACAAAAAAGCCATGTTACAGGCTTCAGTCGAGCATTTTCAAGATGGCGGGTGTCTTTCAGGTCATCCCGTGGTTCTCCAGCCTTGACGCCTTTCCTTCAGCTCTGCTTCACCACTAAGCATCCCTGTACATGGTTCTAGAAGGTGTAGGAATACACTTAACAGAATCCAGCATCCTTCATCTTGATAACAGAGAGGCCCATGACTTTGGGACATTCCTTAAATCTGGATTTTGTACTAATGTGGTGATCATTAATCTCTCTCTAAAGTCACAGACATCTTTGAACATCTAATTGAAATGTGCCTCCTTTCCCCCAGAAAAATGCGCAGGTGCAAACACAACTTTGTATGAGTATTGGGGTTCACTGAACGGGGTGATAGATCTTGCTGGAGGTCAGTTCTAACACAGATTCAGATCACATACTTGTTCGCACCTAAGACCAGGATCAAGGGTAGCTGGTTTCCCAAGACGTTTTGGAAACTCTTGGAACATTTTATGGCAGACTTTGGAATCTGAAGAAAGCTATGTTTCTTCCAAGGACACTTTGAATATCTGACTAACACCACTAAAAACTATTTCAAACCTGCATTTCTTAGCCAAGTGGAACTGAGTTCACCCACACCCCTCTTTATAGAAACTGCTTGGAATGACTTTCTCACTGGCTTTCCAAGCCTTACCCACCCCCCACCCCAGTTGGCTCTCACATTGCACTTACCTTGTATCGCAACTGATTCCTAACTTCCTTCCTTGTTTCAGAAGCTTCCCTGAGAGCCATGGCCCTGACCTTTCCTATACATCTTGGGTCATCGTGTGTTGTGCTCCACCCCCTAGTCTGCCAGCCCAGCACCTTGCAGGGAGAGGACAAGGATGGAGAAATACTCAGGCACTGGCCACCCTTGGGGGCCTTGGCAGGGAGAGAGCCTGTGTCAGGGTAACACTCCCCACATCTTCAGTTGAGTCTAAGCTTTTTCTTCAGCAGCCCAGCTGCTGGGCAGTGGGGTTTCAGCAGGGATAGACCCTCCCCTGGTCCTGCCCTGCCCATAGAATGTGCTACCTGTTTCCACAGGGGAAATAGGGGTACAAAGTTGTGACTCATCCCATGGGCACTGGAACAGGTTTGCCCTGTTTCTCAACATGCTTGAGTGTACAGGCCTCTCCTTGGGCTTCCTGCCTTTATTCTCTCTTCCCTGCCAGGCTTCTGTGCCAAAGCCCAAGCCTGTCCACTGCCCGCCCTCATGATTATCTCGTTTGTTTGCTCTCTTGCCAGGATCTTCCTTAAATTTCTTGCCCAGTGGAAGCTCTCCTTCTCCTTTATGTCCCTGAATCACTTCAAAGCCCTGCTTGCCCCACCGGGCCCCTTTGTGTCTCTGCTCCTCCCACCTCGTCCCTCACCCTCCTGCCTTCCCAGCTCTTAACCTGGCTGGGTCTCCCTGCCAGCTCCAACCGCACTCGCACTCACACTCGCTGTCTTCCTCACTCCCTGCCCTGTGGCCACTGGGAACAACCAACTATAGAGAGTTTATTGGGCTAAAAGTGAGTGACTGTCCTCACGGCCTCCGCTTGTTCCCACTTCAGCAAAGCTTTTCAGAGCCACATTTTCAGTGAAATCTGAATCTAGAAGGATTTAGATCCACTGAAAAATGTTAAACCTCCAGTGTTTGGCTGTGTTTGAAACTTTTGGCAGTTCCTCCCGCACCTGATGTTATGAACACTGTTTATAGATGCCTGGAAAGAAGCCTTTAATACTTGTATTGTGTTTTAACTTGCTTTCCTTTGGAGGCAGGGAATTGTCAAGTAAGTATGCACACCACTCTGGAGAAAAGCACAGGTGTTCGGTGAACATCCGATACTAAGTGTTCATGTAGAATCCGCAACCTCGAAGGGTCAATACTTAAAATCCGCTGACTTTGCCACAATGCAGGTTTCCTCCCCTCGCTCCCCTCATCTTCAGTTTTGAAGCAGCACAGCTGTAAACATATGCTTGTGAAATAAAAAACATTCTGAGATTGCTTTACTTTTCAGTTTTTTTTACTGAAAATCAAGGTGAAAAAAGCATCGGATTGCCTGTGTGTATATACACAGTGTCATGTATATATAAATACATGGTGTTTGTGCTTGTATGCATACTCTACATACACTGTATAATATATTCAATATTATACAACCTGTGTGTCCCCTGAAATCGAGCCCTGTGTTTAATCTCAAATTATGCCTTACAAGCCATGCCGTAGTTCTAGCGTCCTCTTGCTCTTATCACAGACCCTGGCTTGCTTTTGTCATACACTTAAACATTCTTAGGTGAAAGAGGAAACCCACGGATTTCATTTGAAAGTCCCACTAAAACAGAAGAAAGAGCAGATGTCCTGGGAAGCAGTAATTAATGTGAAGGAAGTGTCTAATTGTGCGAACTGGCGTGCCCCCAGCCTCCCAATTTTGCTCAATTTGGTAGCGATGATGTCAGCCGGGGGTGTCGTTTTGCAGAGATGTGCTCTCTACCCGTTCTTCGGTGGTGATTATAATACCATTTGGTCCAATTATCACTTATGATTACATAACATGTTTTGATTGAAGAGTTTCTGAGAAAATAAAAGGTACCTTGTTTTTCCCTGCAAAGAAAAAAAAAACCTGCAAGCTGTTCCAGCAGGCAAACTGACCTACCAAGAAACACTGGGAATTCTTAGGCTAAATTATGAGTTGAAGTTGATTTGGAAACAAAGCACTCATTGTGTATAAGTCCCAATGACATCCAGTGGGATGTCATTGTTTTTCTGAGGAGTTTCTCCCTAGGACACTCTAAAATAAGCAGAGTCCCCAGGCGCATTCGTAAAGTCACAGAGAGTGTGCGGGAAGCATTGACAAGGCTTCCTTTTTTCTCCCTATCCTGTAGGCGCTTTAGTGCAGAGTTTGCCCAGAGACGCCAGGGTATGAGCTTTCTGAATTTGTAGACTGGTGCACTCTTTCCTTTCTGTTTTAGTTCTTTGCTGGCATGCTGGGGAAGCATGGTTTGTGCCACACAGAATGTCTGTTCACTTGGAAAATGCTTGTGCATGAATGAGGTGGTTGCTAATGCTACTTTAAACTGTACTAAGTTTCTCACTTGGCTTTGTCTGCTGCTTACAAGGGGATCAAGGTAATCCTTTCTCTTTGCATATCCCAAGAGCAATACCTAATGATTTTGGAACATGCAGTGGGAGCTGGAGCAGGGCTCCCCCATCCCTGGTTTCATAAACATCGAGAAGTCTGATGGAAGAGAACCCCACATCAAAAGAATTGGCCTACTCGTATGGGAGTCCATTAGAGCTTACATATTACAAAATCTCAGTGAAATCTGGAGGCCCAAATCCCCAAAACTGAGAAGGAAAAAGCAACCTTTGGTATGACGGGAGCAGCTTAATATAGATGGTTGCCCTGAGGTACGGGGGCGAGTGGGAGGCAGGAGTTCTTTCTGTCTTCTGTCCCTCTGCTTCCTTCTTGCCCTTTGGTGTAGCAAGGCCAACCCGGGCACCTGGCACATGACCCTGAGGGCCTGTTCCAAAGCCAGGCTTGTAAGTCCAGCTTCACACCACCCTGTGATCTTGGACAACTCAATTCTGAATAACACTGGCACATCCCTGAATGAAAAATGGCCAGTGAGTTCAGGAAGTGTGGCCTCTTCCTTCTCGAGCTTAGGCTTCTCCTCAGTTTTAAAACAAGCCCCTCTGGCTCATGGGCTTCCTGCTCCCAGGATGACGCTAAGTACAGGGAGCAAGGGCTGAACCTGTGTAGGGAAGCCCAGCGCAGTGTCTGTGAATCCTGGCCCATCTCGTGGGGCTGTTAGTGTCAGAGGCTACTTTTGCAGGGAGTGGGGAGTGGGGAGGACAGAGCAAACCCAGGTGGAGGGGCCTCCGGGGCAAGCAGCCTCTGCCACGGCCACTGTTCAACGCTCCGCTTCCCCGGCCGCTCTCTGTTCCAGGCCGCCCGTCAGCCGAGCAGCTCCCCTGCCTGAGAAACTCCAGAAGAACAACATCACCAAAAAAAAGAAACTGGTTGAGGTGAGAAGGCTAAACAATTTTGCTTTTCATCTGCTACTAATGTTCTCAGACCTGCCCTGTGGACGTCACCATCTGCATGTCACACAGATACCGTCATGTGAACCTCTGTGGATCTGTTGGCCCTCTGGTCCCCTCTTGTCCCCCCCTCCCTTCTATGTAGCATCACGTCCTCTGCCAAGATGGCACCTCTCATCTGCCCAGCAGAGCCTCGTGTGTCTGAGGCCTTCTCTCTTTCTCTGCAGACTTCTCCAACTGTTCTGCCTGCATGTGGCAGACTATGGGTGCCTCCCAGCACCTGAGTTTACATCTCCTCAGTTAAACATCTGAGCTCCCGGTGTCCCTAATTCTAAATTCTGCATCTGATCAACCCAGCTTGGGTCGGTTGCTCACCAGGACTGGGGGCAGAGTCACATATTATTCACAGTTTCGGGGAAACATACCTTGGGGGCAGACTGAGGGGCAGGTAGACACTCCTGAGTTGAAAGGAGGAACAGTGAGAGATTTAAAAAAAAGAAACCAGCAAAATCATAAAGACAAGAATGCTCATGACATGTGGGTTAAGCATGGCCAAGGGGTTCAGGAGATAAAGTCAGATGTGTGGGTGAGGACTCAAAGTGTCAACTTGAAGAATTTGGGCTTTATTGGGCTTTATCCCATAGGCCGTGAAAGACAGTGAATGCTTTTGAGTAAAGAGGTGTCGTGGTATTTTAGGAACATTAATCTGATGTTTGCAATCAGTGATTTTAGAGAAAAAGCCAGAATCGGGAGGACCCGCATCTTCCCAACCTTGTCTCCTGCCCACAGGCTCAGGGCCAGGCAGAGCCACGGCCCGATACATGTGTGTTGAGTTCAGTTAAGAACTGATCTGAATCAGCCACTGCTCTTTGTCTTGGAAGACAAGACGGGAAGAAGAGAAAGACTATTAACCCCAAATAGTATCTAGTTGGGAAAAAAAATGCAAACGTGTAGACACTTTGTAGAGCGAGCCCCAAGCAGCGGAATGAGCATGGCATTTGCTCTGCTCTGCCGGCCCAGCCGCGTTTCTGGGAGCTTATCGGAGCAAGTCTCCAGCCACCACTCATTCGGCTCGCCTGCAGGGTGCCTGCCAGGGCGCAGACAGGAAACTTCTAGGTAACCTTTATCAGCCACCAATCTGCGGGCTTCTGTGTACCTAAGGAGCCGAGAAGTAAATCTGGTTTCTTTGGAAAAGTCACTGTAATTCTGCGTGTTAGCCTGCCACCCCTAGCGCTTCAGGGCACTGAAGAAAGGGCCTCATCTGACCCTCAGCTGGTCAAGAAGCGAAGTGTTTTCAGTGAGCGGCGGTTTGCCTCCGTGGCCGCGCGGTCCCCGGGGCTGTTGGAGCAGGGCACCTGCGCGCCGACCTCCCCTAAGGGTCGCCTGACCGTGTGTGCACGTAGGAGCTGGCTCTGGACCACGTGTTCGGCTACCGGGGGTCCGACTGCCGCAACAACCTGCACTACCTGAACGACGGGGCGGACATCATCTTCCACACGGCGGCGGCCGGCGTCGTCCAGAACCTTTCCACAGGTAACGGGGAAAGGGACCGCCTTCGGGACACAGCTTTCTCTTTTAGCCCTTGTGTCTACTTTTCCACTCCTTAGGTGCCCAGAAGCTTAAGCGTTTTCCTTTGCTGTAGGGCCGTTCCGCTCAACTCCAGCCTGGCAGCGCTTGGTCCTGGGAGCACCCAGAGTGAGCCCTCTTTCTCCCTGGCCCGGGCCCAGCCTTGCCTTGTGGAAGGTTCTGGAAGGAGGCGTGTGGTGTTGACTCAGCTCCTCTGAGGCCACCACGGAGAGAAGCCAGAGAGAGGGGGTGAGGGGTGGAGAAATTCTTCGGAGGAGACTATAACCAAGAACAAAGCACAGGAAACTTTTCTTATTAGTTGTTAACAATGACCCATTTTTTAGTTTTGTTTGTTTTCACTGTTTAGCCACATTTACAATGAGAATGAAAACAATTAAATAAAAGCACCCAAACCACATGATGACATAAGGTAAAAAATAAACATTTCAAACAAAAAGAAGCATTCATATAGTAGTGACAGTCATCGGGGGGCCGGGCAGATGGGGGGTGCGGTGCGCACGGCTGGGGGATGGGCAGGCTTGCAGCTCTGCCTCGGGCGGGGCAAAGGCGATGTATGAAACCCAAACATTGGTACCCCGTAATATGCTGAAATAAAAAAAAAAGCTTTAGAAGTTAACAGACACCCCTATCTTTATCACCAGACGTAAACATGTTAGCATTTTGCCTTATTTGCTTCATATTTTAAATAACCTTTTTCACATTTTTATGTTCCTTCCCAATTCTGTAGGAAGGAACATAAAATTGCCTAGTCATACATAAATTTAGACAGCGAGATCGTGGGGCACATAATCATTTGTGTCTTTTGGGGGGAGGAGGACCTTGAAATTGTCTATACGTTTGCTTGGTTTTCTTGTCACGTATTATCATTTTGGTAGCAATGTGCTCTTTTTTGTGTATTATATCAGTGCCATCATCCACCTCTCGGTTCTCGGGCATTATGGTGGGTTTAAAGTGGCCACGTAGGAAGTCAACAAACCCATTAGCTACAAGAGATGATGAAGCGCTTCGTCCCCTTCCCTCCACTTCCTGTCACACGTAGCGAGTTAGGGCTCTTGAGGGTAAGCCCTTGCCCGTGCTGTCCCGGCACCCAGTGGATTGGCGCTTGGTAGGAGAACCCTGGGTATTGCTCATTTCACATGAGTAAGTGGTGCCATTTTGCTGGGTGAAGCACCATCTCTGAGCCCCAAGCCCACCCTGCCCAGAGGCAGACCTGAAGTAGTTACAGTCCTGTCCTGTGGGGAGGAGGAAGCCTTCACCTTCATCATTTCAGACTCCAAAATCCTCTGCACTTGGACTGTGCTCTGGACCCACACAGGGCAGCGGGAAGGATTGAAGTGGAGCTTGAGTGTATTAGATAACAGACACCAGCTTTTCTTCTCCCGGACCTAAAACAGAACACGTACGTTTTAAAAAATGGTCTTCTGTCTCCTCCAGGATGATTCTGAACGTGAGAATTTGGGGCTTTAAGCTCTCACTTTTGCAAGGAGTTTCCAAAGACTCTGCAGGATGCTTTGGGGTTGCCCTGAAAGGTCTTTAAGTTCCACTGTTCACTGTCCCGTGGTCTCTCTCTCCTAGGGAGCCAGAGCTTCTACCTGGAGCACACAGATGACATCCTCTGCCTCACAGTGAACCAGCACCCCAAGTACAGAAATGTGGTGGCCACCAGCCAGATAGGTAGGAGGGCCTTGCAGCAGCTGAGGCTGTCCTGGCTGAGCAGGGACGTTGACCTAGCTGCAGTTACTGGGAGAGGGAGTGGGCGGGTCACTGATGTCCACCCTGTGGTGTTGATTTGTTGAGCCCTGAAGGTATCTGTGGTGCCTGAGTTGATGGATCCAGTGATTGGTGATCCTGAGGGACTGCGAAGTCAGACAGAACCCAATGGTCCAAATAAATGGACAGCCCCATCCCTGTGGACTTGCGAGAATAACTTTTCAGACCCCAGGTGTCAAGCGAAGAACCCTATGTCCTAAAGCCTGGTGGTGGTGCTTGGCAGGGGTAGATTGCAGTCAGTGTGCCTGGCCCTTCTGTGCCCTGGGAAACTGCCGATGACAAATGTGAACTCGTTCACATTTATGAAGTGTTTGTTCATTTGTCTGTTTTGTCATTTCAAGGACAGTTTTCACCAAAGTATCTTACTGCTTGTTTTCATTGAACCCATGTCCATTTTTATATTTAATTTGGAACTTTCTGATGCTGGTGTTAAGTGCTTCACTGTTAGCAACGTGACTTACCTTAGCTATTGTTTTCCCTTGACGCTTCCTCATTGCCATTGCCCACCCAATGCAGGTGATATTACAGGAACCCCAGGTAAGGCTGTGCCATCCGTGAGTAGCTCGAATCTGTACAGCAAAGCCATGTCGATGTGTCATGCTTACTGATTGTATCTGGCTGAAGTGCAGATACAAATCACTGACCGGACCAGTTTCCTTTGTATAGAATCTTCCACAAGTGTGTGTGTGTGTGTGTTGGCCATAAACCTCTGTGGGGCTCTGCCTTTAAAAAGCAAGTTTCTTGTAGCCTTTCTCCTCTGGTCAGGTCAGACTATAGGTCTCTGATACCCAGTAACTGTAACGGCCCTAAACACTTGTTTTAAAAAGGCTTTACGTGTTGGCTCCGTTCTTCAGCCTTGGTTCTTTGTCATGCCTCCCCGCTCAGGAACAACACCGTCCATCCACATATGGGACGCCATGACCAAACACACCCTCTCCATGCTGCGGTGCTTCCACTCCAAGGGGGTGAATTATGTCAACTTCAGTGCAACTGGAAAGCTCCTGGTGTCAGTGGGAGTGGACCCTGAGCACACCATCACTGTCTGGCGATGGCAGGAAGGTAAACCAAGCCGGGCCTTCCATCCCTCTAGGGGGCTTGCCTGTGACATGGGCTGGGCTTGAACCCAGATTGGCCTCACTCCAAAGCCCGCCAGAGGCACTGCTGCCAGGCAAGCAGAACCAGGGCACTGGGGTCCTGGAGCTTCTTACCAGGTGCTGCCATGTCGCGGCCCCTCAGCCAGGAGAAGGCTGACCGGGGAAAGCTGGGCCATCAGGGAAGGGCCTTTGGGCACTTTGAGTAAGTGTCCCGATGGAGGCAGAAGGCAGCATCCCCGCCTCCCGTTTCTGTCTTAACCCACTTCCTACCCAACCTTCCTTGTCCTCGGTGTTCTTTCTGGCGGGCCCTGGATCCTGCTACAGCCTTATCACCTTGGGCACTTTATTACAGGAACTGGGGGGATGTTAACCATAACCTCAGAAGCAATCAAAGAACTTTTTTTACATTTTAACACTTTCAAATGGGGATTCATCTTACAATCAAGGTTTACATTTACTATATCAAGATTTCTTTCTTGTCCTCCCCAACACATGCATGCATGCGTGTGTGCACACGCAAGGCGCTACTATACTAAACGTGTGGTCATCTTAGAATGAAAGACGTGCAATCTTCTGAGAATATTCTCAGGTTGGGTACTGCTCCGACAAAAGCAGATCCAATTAGTTAGGACATTAATGAGGTCTGTCTGCAGCTGGGCAGCGTGTATCTGGGACATGCTGAGCCGGGCAAGCACAGAGGTGGCACTTCTCCAATCCAGGGCTCTGGAGGCCCATTATCTGCTCGCTTCCCATGGAGGGGGTGTGAGTGGAGGCTGTAAAGAGATGAGCACCGTGGGAGGAGAGTCCCAATCCTTCTTGAACCGCCATGTGAGAAAAAGAGGCTGATGGCTCAACACATTCCATCCGGAGCTGGCTGGATCCATAGTATTTCTAGGAAACCATGTTTTTCCATTTTCTTGTTCACCAGTGTATTGTGTCCAGATGGCCCAATAACTGATATCTCGGGGATCATTCCACATGAGGTCAAGAGGGCAGCTGACCAACCAGACTTGGCCCAGATGAGACATTGAGCATCTTAAATGGTAGATGCAGAGCGTCCTGGAGCCAGAGGGACTAGAGAAGTCTTCCCAGTCAGGATCCACCCCGGGGGAGAAACTCTTCCAAGTGCATTCCTGGCAGGCTGAGTTCCATCCTCTGCTTGAGCACTTGCCGGGATGCAGCTATCATCACTTCAGAGGCAGCCCACACGCTGTTGGAAAGCTCTTATTATAAAGCCCTTATGTGGGGCATGACTTGCTTCGTGATTCTCTTCTGCGCTAACTCTAGATCCCTGCAAGAATGCTACCACCCTGGCCTGTGCGCAGTCTTGTCTTTTTAAGTCCAGGCTCACTTTCCCCACGTCCTCTACCTGTCCTCCAGGTGACACCTGCTCTGGTTGCCCCAGCACAGACTCCTTCTCCCCCGGGGCCCCTTCTGACCTTCCCAAGATGGGGGGCTGGAGAAAACAGGGCTTTTATTTTTTTTTTTTTTTTGAGACAGAGTCTCGCTTTGTTGCCCAGGCTAGAGTGAGTGCCGTGGCGTCAGCCTAGCTCACAGCAACCTCAGACTCCTGGGCTTAAGTGATCCTCCTGCCTCAGCCTCCCGAGTAGCTGGGACTACAGGCATGCGCCACCATGCCCGGCTAATTTTTTTTTTGTATATATATTTTTAGTTGGCCAGATAATTTATTTCTATTTTTAGTAGAGACGGGGTCTCACTCTTGCACAGGCTGGTCTCAAACTCCTGACCTCGAGTGATCCACCCGCCTCGGCCTCCCAGAGTGCTAGGATTACAGGTGTGAGCCCCACCGCGCCCGGCCAAAACAAGGCTTTTAAACAAGCTCCCAGGGAAGAGAAAAGCCTGCTCTTTGGTAAAGTTCTCTCGTGGTCTTTGTAGGCCCGGGTCTGTGCAGAGGGTTCTGAGACGGTGCTGATATCTAAGAGCCTATCACCAGCTATTGCCTGCTCTGAGCTCACTGTGGACATGTCACCTCTTCCCTCTTTCTTCTCCAGTGCGGTTTTTCCTTCATTAAAGGCCTCTTTAGAGATAAATAGCATGTGTTTGGGGAGGTTTATACACCTCTTTGTTATCACTAGAGAGATTACTCATTCCTTGCTTGTTAGAGGATCATTTGGGGGAGTGTGTATGTGTGTGTGTGTGTGTGTGTAGGTAGGTAGGTAGGAATAAACAAAATAGAACTAAAAGTGAACTTGTTACATAAAATGCAGGTTGCCAGTTCCTACGTAATGTCTGATGTAATTTGCTCTGATCAGACTAGAAGCCCAGTGTAACGAGGGAGATTGGTGTCTCCATGATTAGAAGTGTCCATGAGATTAAAACATGGAAAAAAGCTACAGTGGCTTAGACAAAATATGCATCGTTAGTCTGCATTTCCCCCGTGGCTAGTGAGACTGAGCCTCTTTCCATCTCTTTATTGGACACTTGTATTGTTGCTTCTGTAATTCACCTGTTCAAATAGTTTTTCTGCTGGGGCTGGGAGAGTTGTTTGTCTTTTACTTATGATTTAGAGTTCTTTATAGATTATCATTGTTAATCCTTTGACTCTCATAAGCATTGTAAATGCTTTCTCCCAGTCTGTTCTTTGTCTTACCTTGTTTATGGTATCCTTGGAGACCGTGGGTTTTAAAACCTCTGTGCCTTAGGTAGTGAGATACCTGTTACAGTAAGTCATGGAGTCCATCTGCAGAGAAGTACAGCTGGGAGGGGTAACCTTCGGCTCTCCCGGGAAAGGGATTCCTTGAAGGCGGAGTGTCTGAGGGGCGGCTACAGGCCCAGCTACATTAAAAACCCATCACTACCACTGTACTAGAGAGCCATTATAAAAACAAATGTGAAGTGATGAGAAAGAGGGAAAGAAAAAAAATATATGTAAATAATAAAGGGAAGGGAGACAAGAGGAAATTACAGTGAAAAAAACATTAAGTTGGAAGAAAAGGTAACAGACTTTAAAAATTAAAAACTCAAGGATGAAAAATAATGACCTGAAAAGAGTTGGATTTAAAATACAGGTTGAAAGAATTGAAGTGGAAGAGAGTTTTAAAAAGCTAATGGAGCGATGACGATACTAGCCAACACAGAATAGTGACTGTATCAGGCACAGTGCTGACGGCTTCACTTACAGCAATTCTTTTAGTCCTGACAGCACGTTATGAAATAGGAACCATCATTATCCCCAATTTGCAAGTGAGGAAACTGAGGCATGGCGAGCTTTAAAAAAAGTCCAAAGTTGTTCTACAAGTAAATGATGGAGTCAGGATTTGATTAAGGTAAAAGTTAAATAAAACTGAAGAGTGTCAAAAACATTAAACAAGTAGGGTTGAGTAAAAAACTACTAATTAAATATAAAAGATAAAAGTTTTAAACCTGAAAACCACAAAATAAAAAGGAATATGGGGAGGAACTTTTTAAAGAAAATAAATGCAGAGAATCTTGGAAAGAAGGAAAAATGGAAGGTTGCCTAAAGGAATGAGTCCCAGTGACAGGCTGGGAGAGGGTGTGGTGTCCTGGGAGGTGACTCTTGTGACCATGCTGGAGACCAGAGGGGGAATGAGGGTGCCCTTAGGTCATTTCACCTTTTTCCTCATATCTGGAAACTTCCATCTCATGGGCCACCCTTTTCTGCCACATTCGTGGATGCCGGGGTGGGGGTTCTGTTAGGGGCACCTGCTGCTCTGGAAACTTCCCAGGCACGCTCTCGCCCCTGCCTTTCCGGGAGGGTCCGAGGGGGAGAGGGTGCTGTTCAAGAGGAACGTTGAAGCATGCCCGAGCCCACCGGGGTGGAGAGCCATCCCGGGCTGCGGCTCCCCTGGCCTGGCCCAGGAAGTGAAAGGGGCCAGCCTCACCCGACTCTGTCACCCACACAGGTGCCAAGGTTGCCAGCCGCGGGGGTCACCTGGAGCGCATATTTGTGGTGGAATTTCGCCCCGACTCAGACACGCAGTTCGTATCTGTCGGGGTCAAACACATGAAGTTCTGGACCCTGGCAGGCAGCGCCTTGCTTTACAAGAAGGGGGTCATCGGGTCCATGGGGGCGGCCAAGATGCAGACGATGCTCTCCGTGGCCTTCGGTGCTGTGAGTTCCCGCAGATGCTTCGTGAAGGGGACCCTGAAGGCATGGGGCCGGGGGCAGGGGCAGGGGCTGCTGGCTAGTTTGGCCAAGAAGCTAAAAACAAGAAAGACATTTCCATGTTATCTCCTTTACTGGCTTATTTGTAACCACTGTTCCCTTTCCTTAGTACAGATGAGTGAGTTGGCTATATTTATTTCTCTTTTTTTTTTCCTTAAAATGTTAACCAGAAAAGGTAGGACACCCACCCAGGGCTGCAGGGTCACTGTTCCAGAGGCAGACCCTAACTTGCAAGCCAGTCAGACCTGGGGGAGGCAGCCCCAGAGGATGCTGGAAACAATTCCCATGCTAGATAGAGGGCCTTTTTGTTCCCAGCCCTCTTGTGCCACCAGTCTCCCCAACTGCCACCCTCCCTTGAGTGGGCTGTAGGGTGCCCTCAGCCAATGCAAGCTCCCCTGGGGAAATTTTGGAACACAGTCACCTCGCGGTCCTCCAGGCATGGATTTATCCACTTCCTAGTTAGGCCCCAGGCAAGTTTGCTCTGAGACTGGAATCCCCACTTGCCCTGCTGTCACCTGGGGGGTACTCACAGAAAGGAAGTTTTGTTAATGCAGAGCTATGCTCAGTGGGGAAGGAAAATGCTCGAACCAACTAAATACAGTGAGTTTCAAAGCCAGGCGATTGCCTTTTATACTGTTTGTGATTTTTCTGCAAATTCTGCCTCTTTCCTTAGCACAGATCAAACTGACTACCTGTGTCTGCTTCTGTAGCTCTGGTTCCTTAATGCAGCGTGGCTGGGAAGGGACCCCTAGGGAGTGTTCCTGGTGTGGAAGGTGTCCCTTTGTTTACAGAACAATCTCACTTTCACGGGTGCCATCAACGGAGACGTCTACGTCTGGAAGGACCACTTCCTCATCCGGCTGGTGGCCAAGGCTCACACAGGCCCTGTGTTCACAATGTACACGACCCTTCGGGATGGACTCATAGTGACCGGCGGAAAAGAGCGGCCGTAAGCGGAAGCTCCCCTGGGGACAATTTATCTTTTGTTACCTTCTCGGGAGAAACTCACAGAAGCATCCAACTTGGAGAAAATGCAGATTATCCTTCCCCTCCCTTTTGTGCATTAGGGAGATCAGTCTGCCGTCTCTCCAAGAGGGCCCTAGGTCAAAAATTTCACAAGTAAGAGAAGTAAAGAGGCGGTTTCATGGCAGTTTAAAAACCTGAGAGGTATTCTCAAGCAAACAGCAGTGACTGTTGATAAAATGTTCCTCTTCATAGTTCTTTGGGGGAGTGGAGGAAGGAGAAATGAGAAGAGGAGGGTAGGAACTACGTGAAAACAAAGCCCGAAGACAGGACAGACGTTTCTCTTAATGTTCTAATCTAACAAAAACAGAGTCTGATTTTCCAGATTACATCTTCTTTCCTCCCAAGATAGTAGCATTTGAAGGTGTTTTAGGAAATCTGCAAGTTGGGGAGGTATGGCCGCTCATCAGCAGGGCCTCAGAAGGAGGCCCAGGCCCTGGAGGGCCTGTCTTCCCGGGCCGTGGTGGCCAGGACCTTCCCGACTGGGAGAGAGGGGTGGGGCTCATGGGGAGGTCTCAGGACGAGGCTGACAGCTGAGTGCCTCTCCATCTTTTTCAGGACCAAAGAAGGAGGTGCTGTAAAATTGTGGGACCAGGAGATGAAGCGCTGCCGGGCCTTCCAGCTGGAGACGGGGCAGCTGGTGGAGTGTGTGCGCTCCGTGTGCCGCGGCAAAGTAAGCGCGGGGGCCTCGCCATGCCTCCCTGGGCCAGGGAAGGGGGAAGTGTCAGCACCTACCCAGCCAGGCTCTTGTCCTGTGCTGGTTTGTTTAATCCTTGAAACAAGCCTTCAAGGTGTGAATTACACTGTGGTGGGGAGGTAGCTGAGGAGAGTCAGACAGATCGGGGTACAACGTGTGACTCTCCCAGGAAGAACCATCTGTGACTTGGCGTGTTCCTTAACGTTTTTGTGTCCAGCACTTGGATTTGTTGTAACGATCACATGCTTTGTACATGGCAGTGCCTTTCATTTTGCCTAGCATATAGTCATATTCGGGAAACGTTAGCTACTATTATTATACATAATAATATTCTTAAGAATTCAGAGATATTAAACAGTTTGCCTGTCCCCAAGGTTATGAGGCCAGTAAGGGGAAGAGTAAGGGCCACCAAATTGTCTGACTCAAAGCCATTGGTTTGCAATGCATACCTTGGTCAAGTATCAAAAACAGTTGTGGAGTTGAAATATGGATGTCATCACATCACATACATGCACCACATTTCATTAAACATAGCTCACTGCAACCTCAAACACCTGGGCTCAAGTGATCCTCCACTTCAGCCTCCCAAGTTGCTGGGACTACAGGCGTGTGCCACCACGCCTGGCTAATTTATTTTTGGGGTGGGGGGGAGGTTAGAGATGGGGTCTTGCTATGTTGCCCAGGCTGATCTCGAACTCCTGGGCTCAAGTGATCCTCCCACCTTGACCTCCCAAAGTGCTAGGATTACAGGCATGAGCCACCATGCCCAGACTCTATATTACTTTAATTATAACAGGGAAAAATTTTAGTGGGAACCAAAGATGGAGAAATAATTGAAGTTGGTGAAAAAAATGCTGCTTCCAACATCCTGATTGATGGGCACATGGAAGGAGAGATCTGGGGCCTGGCCACACACCCCTCCAAGGACATCTTCATCTCTGCCAGCAACGATGGCACGGCCCGGATCTGGGACCTGGCTGACAAGGTGAGTGGAGCTCAAATGTCTGTAAGTGGCCGCGTGGCAGCAGGAGCTGAGGGACAAGAGGTCCAGCCAGCTCAAGGCAGAGATGGGGGATGGGTCAGCCTCAAGTCAGCAGTTACGTTAGAAGCCTAATAACCAAAAAAATCCCACTCACACACACCTTATCTGTGTATCTTTTACCTCCATCTATACTATCTGTACTTTTATATCCATCTATAAATATTTATACTACAGGAATAATCTAATTGAGAATGATTATTCTCTTGTCACGAAAGAACCCACAAAACCTAAAAAAATAGACAAATCATGTCTTCCCTGGATAAGAAGATTAAAAATGATTTAAAATGTCAAATGTTGCCAAATGGACTAACATATTTCCATCAAAATCCCAACAAGGCTTCTCTTAAGGTTTTGGGAAGACAGTTTTAAAGTTCATCCAGGGTAAAAATGAAAAATAGCAAGGAATTGTCTGAGAGTAGGTGGAGAAGAAAGATTAATGTTGCCGAGCTACATCTAATGTTAAAAAAAGCATTTAAGTTCTAATAATTAAAATACTTGAATGGCTAGTAAATGTTTCAGCCATATTTTTAGTGTAAGGGCCAAAGAACAGACACACGAAAGCAATAAGCGAAGCTGTTATAGTCCTAAGTTAATTTTTATAATTATTTACTACATTTATTATTAAGAATAGCTATCATTAATTGAACACTGTATACCAGATTCTTCATACACACAGTCATTAATGCTTACACAGCCTTGCAGGACCAGTATTAATGCCGCCTCTTACGGACGGGAAAACTGAGAAGTAACTTGTCCAAACACAGCCAGCTAGGATGTGGCAGAGCCAAGATTTAGGATTTGAACTAGCAGAGGCTGAAGCTCACTCATTCCCATAAAGAAGAGGTTGGCAATCTATGGCTAGAGGGCCAAGTCCAGACTGCTGCCTATTTCGACAAATTAAGCCTCGCTCATTCGTTCAAGTGTTGTCTGTGGCTGCTTTTGTGCTGTGACAGCTGAGTTTCAGTAGTTGCGACAGAGACCACGTGGCCTGCAAAGTCTAGGATATTTACTACCTAACCATTTACAGAAAAAGTTTGCCAAACCCTCCCTAAAACACGTTCCCCAGACTGCTCTAATCAAAACATACTGCCCACCTCAGCTGCTCAGGGACATTTACCGTAAGAGGCAAAAGATTTGGTGGTCTGCAGTGGCAGCAAAGGCAGGCTGAGTACTCTGGCCTGGTGTGTGACTTCCCCTGGAGACCAGCTGAGCTGGCCAAGGGCTCAGGGGACTTTACTCCCTATCAATGTAGAAGCTGCTGAACAAGGTGAGCCTGGGCCATGCTGCCAGGTGTGCAGCCTACAGCCCTGACGGGGAGATGGTGGCCATTGGCATGAAGAACGGAGAGTTTGTCATCTTGTTGGTGAACAGCCTGAAAGTTTGGGGGAAAAAGCGAGACCGGAAATCTGCTATCCAAGATATCAGGTACGCGATCTGGGCAGGGTGGGAGGAGAAAGGTGAGCATTCTCCCTCCCAGTGGTTCCCATTCCAGAAGGGCTATGGCTGGAATGAAGAACTCGGCCGTGAGAGGGTCACTTTCAACAGGCCAGCCATGAAAGGACACTTCTCGCGCGTTCATTCTCAGACATGTCTGCTGACTTCCATGAGTGTGGTAAAATGTCATTGTAAAATGTCATTCTACAGAAGGCTACATGCATATATTTCCTTACTTCCGAGGGATCCGATACAGAGAAATTGTCAAATTCCATAGAATGTCAGGAAACGCTAGCCACATGTGTCACGAGGGGGATCTCCTCGTCTTTGGGCCTAGAGGGCCTGACCCAGAACAGCCTTCATGCCTCACCAGCCCCCGACAGCCCTCCTCATGGACCATGCTCTTGGATTGCTTTTTCTAGAATCAGCCCAGACAACCGATTCTTAGCTGTCGGTTCTTCTGAACACACAGTTGACTTCTATGACCTCACTCAGGGCACAAACCTGAACCGCATTGGCTACTGCAAAGATATCCCAAGCTTTGTGATTCAGATGGATTTTTCTGCGGATAGCAAATACATTCAGGTATGCTTTGGGTTTACTTATATTTGGGGCAACCAGTAATAATAATAATAATAATAACAATGGCTTATATTAATTCTTTATTAGGTACCAGGCAATGTACTAATTTATTCTTCACTCTTTAAGTACTGTTACTTTCCCCTTTATAAATGTAGAAACAGAAGCTAAGAGGATTTTAAGAAGGTTGAAGAAATAGAATTTAAAATAGTAAAGAGTTATTCTTCAGTAAGAAAAGCAGGAAACAAGCCCTAATCATCTTTTATCTCCTCATCACTTCTCCCTCAAAGCTTCCTAATTTCTAGTTCTCTGGGGCTACACCTAAGCCCTGTGTCACTTTTTATACTTACTCATTTCCAAACTCTGCTGGGTAGCGTGGCCCCCCACACGTGGGACCTGGACACCAGACAGTGGGCCTGGGGGAGTGACCAGCGGGGAGGAATCGAGGAGTCCCCTTCTGGGACTGACAGCTAAAAACAGAATGATTTCTACAGTGCTCAACAAATATGCATTTGTGAGTTGGCCTGGAGTTGGATATTCACTCTGAAGGGAGAGAGGATGTATTCATTCATTCATTCATCAAGTATTTATTGAAGCAGGCTAGGCTTTTAGATGGACAAAGTGGGACTGGTCCCGGTCTCCTGGAGTTTGCTCTGTAAAGGAGAAGACAAGCATTAAACAGTCACAAAATATACCTAAAATTACAAACTGTGATGATGTACTGCAAAGGAAAAGTACAGGGTGCTGCATTTAACAAAGTGCTGAATTTAGATGCACTTCCTCTCCCAGGAAGTGATATTTAAGCTGAGGTCTGTAGGGTGTGTAGGAGTTAGCCAACAAAGAGGGGCGGGAACACTGTTCCAGGCCATCTGTGTGAAAGCCCTGATGTGGAAAAGATCTTAGTTCGTTCCAGAAGGAAAGCCTGGGGCTGGGGTAGAGGCCCTGCAGGGAGAAGGGCCAGGAGATAAAGGCAGCAGCGGTTTGCTGGCGAATCGTGGGAACAGTGGTCAGTTTACCCTAGAAGACTCTCAGAGGATCAAGGGTCAAGTCCAAGACACTTCAGAAATCGCCTGTATCAGCTGCTGTGGGAACACTTGCCTCACCCCTGTTCTACCGAAGGCCCTTGGTTCCCTGAGAATAAGGATTCCTGTGTATCAGAAACATGTGGAGGCTCTGTTAGAGCACAGATTCCTGTGTCCCACCCTCCAAGTGTCCCATTTGGTAGGCTAACAGATTTTCAAGGCTGCTGGTCAAGAACCACACTTGGAGAACCACTGCCTTAGGACTTTGGAAAATAGGGAGAAAATGGATGAGATTTTGCTGAGGGCTGGCCACAGGCTTTGCAGCCTGGAGCTGGGCTTGGACTTGGAGAGAAGCCCTTGGGGTGCAGAGGCTGGGCCAGTGTTCTGGGAAACAGCACACCAGAAGGGGGGTCTTCAGGACTGAGAGAGTAAGGTGATGAACATGGGTTCCCTTCCACCTACAGGTGTCAACCGGAGCCTATAAGCGCCAGGTGCATGAGGTGCCTCTGGGGAAGCAGGTAACAGAAGCCATGGTCATTGACAAGATCACCTGGGCCTCCTGGACAAGGTGACTGGAAGAAAACACTTCTTGAAGAAAAGGTCACAAGAGTCTCTTGTCCCAGGTTCAGCCTCCCAAGTTTGTGCGTGGCCAGGATCTGAAGAAGTTCAGAGATGGAGCTATCTTTACGTTGGGGGTGTGAGGGTGGGAGGCTTCTTGGTACCAGTTTAGATCACTGATTTTGGTCTGACCTGGGCTTTTGAAATGCTAAGGCTCTCTTTTTGTGTAATCTCTTACAAGTCCCCAACCCCATCCAGCAAGTTCAAAGGGAAACCATCTCCCGTCTCTTGGCCAACTCAGGTGCACAGCGAGGCCTCCAGTCACCAGGGGAAGGGGTGCAAGGGCTAGAACTGCTATTTCGCAGGATCAGAACCTGGTTAACTCAAGGGAAAAGAGATCGTCCAACCCGGGAGTTGTAAGGAGCCCCCACTCTTCTCCCCAACATGCACACATTCAAGAGGACCATAGGGAAGAGGGAGAGAATCAAAGACGGGGCTAACTGTTCTTTTTGGAGTTTACGGGACTGAGGAAGAGGGGGATAGTAAGAAGAGCTGGCACAAGTGTACAGAGGGAAGGGGACAGGGGACAGATGCTTTCATGTTAAAAGAGCTGTGTGACTATACTGCATTATGCAAAATGTCCCTGTCTCCCTCTTATCCCTGGGAGGAGATGACTGGCTGCAGGAAACCTCCTCATATGTCTTCCTCCTAACACCTCTTCCTGTTGGAACAGTGTTCTGGGAGACGAAGTCATTGGAATCTGGCCGCGAAATGCAGACAAGGCTGATGTCAACTGTGCATGTGTGACCCATGCTGGCCTGAACATTGTTACAGGAGATGATTTTGGGCTTGTGAAGCTCTTTGATTTCCCATGCACCGAAAAATTTGTGAGTCTTCCTCAGTAACCTCCCCGTACTGCCTGTAGGTTCTCTGTTCTGTAGTCTATGGGAGATAGGGGCCACCTCTAGACGGCTCTCTGGGAGATACAGAGGAATGTTGGCCGAGTTCTGTGGAGATTTGGCAATGACTGACTAACCTTTTTGTCTCCCTCTGGAGTGGGGTAGTCTTGGAAGCTAGAAGTGAGGATGGAGGGTGGACAAAATGGACACAAGTAGGGCAAGAACGAGAGGCAGGGAAGTCAGCCAAAGCCTGGCTCCCAGAGGAGTCCAGGCCCGATGGGAATGCCCAGAGTAAAGGTTCGGGGAGGAGGAGACCTGAGTCCTGGAAAGTGGTCTGTGGGTGCCAGGAGGAGCGTGGTCTTTCAGTTGTCTCCATTCACTTTTGCTCACAGGCCAAACATAAGCGTTACTTTGGTCACTCAGCTCACGTGACGAACATCCGTTTCTCTTACGACGACAAGTATGTGGTCAGCACTGGAGGAGACGACTGCAGGTACTAACCAGATTCATCTGGTTCTGACTCCCCAGGCCTGGCCACCTCTGCCTCCTTACCTAGAATGTCCCTGCCTCTCACCCAGGGGTGTGGGGAGGGGCTGATGGGATAGTAAACAGGAGACTCCGTGAGTCCCAGTGAAGGCACGGACTTGTCCACTGTAAGGTATTTATTTAGTCTGGTGACTCTTAAGCCAGATCTTGATGGGCCTTTGTCCCAACTAGAGCTGTCCTGGGATTTCACGGGCGTGTGATAGCTACTCTGGGCAGTGCTGGGGGAAGGGACAGGTGAGTGAGACCCGAGAGTGCTGACTTCAGTTGTGTGTAATCAGGTTAGAATGGAAATTAATCCATATGTCCTTTTAAAAACTCCCAACTGATCACCAGTGTTGGGCATTTCTTATTTAGAGTATGGAGGAGTGACTAGGTGATTCTAACTCATTCAGCTTCTCCAGAACTGACATACTTGAACAGTTTAACTGCAGAATGAATACAGGTTTCTGTTCAGTCCAAGCAAAACTCTTGAGAGGATAAAGAAGAAATACATGCATCTTGATACTTTTAGTGGTCTGAGTTAGGTTGTGGGAAAGGAATCTATACAGAACGTCAATCTACTTCTCACCTAAAAGCATTAGGAAATGACTGCAACGATGCTTTCTCCTGGCCTGCCTGGGAGCACGTAGCTCCCGCCTGCCCTGCCAACCACTTCTGGCACTTAGAGCCCTGGAGATAGTACTGACAGCAGCTCCCTGTGGAATATAAAAACCCATTCAAAGCAGCACCAAATTGTGAAACAAGCTAGGAGTAAGATATAAACAAATTGGTCACCCTAGTGCAGGAGATACAAGGTGACTTCTGTTAACTATAAAAGGCTGAGAAGTAACCTTAAAAATGCAGGGCTCCTAGGCTTTTGTAGGCATGGGGGCGTACTACGTTCTCTAGCTCTGTGCTAAACACTCGAAAGGGCTCTCCGACTCAAGTGGAGTTGATAAAACCTTTTCAAAAGTAACGGGAAAGATAGTATGAAGTCAAATTGCCAAAAATCCTCACTGACCACATTCAGCACATTCAAGCTGCTGAAAGAGTGGAACAAAACCCAACCCACCTCCCCCCCGCCCCCCGCCAAAAAAAAACCCAACGAATAACAGACCTTTTGAAAGGAGCAATAGACCTTAAATTGGTGGCAAGATCTCTGGTTTACCTTTGGAACTGAAGTGTTCAGTGTATCTCCTGAGCTTGACTCGAGCACTTGGCAAGATTGTTTCTTATCACTTGAGCAAAGTATGATGTCCAGCCATGCAAAATGACCCTTTGGTCTGTTCTTCCAGTGTATTTGTGTGGCGATGTCTATAAATGCCAGAAACCTCTTACATTATTGCTACTGCTGCTACCAACCAGCAGCTGCAGAGGCAGTGCTGAGGCGCCTCCTCGCCACTAGCTGCTGGGATCTGCCTACCTGCTGCGGGGACGCACAGCCTCAACATGCCAGTGAAGGTGTCTGACTGCTTCCGTAACCTGGACTCCAAACTGTGACGCCAAGAAGGAAGGTCAAGTTCTAAAATGTTAAGACTGCTTGCCTCTGTTCCTGAGACTAAAAACTACATACTAACTATATTAACAAATCCTGTCTGATAATGTAGCCCACTCACAAAATTTAAAGCCCCAGTTACCCTATATGTAGCTTTTAATTTGCATCAAAACTTTTACAAAAGATGTTTTGCTATTATGTTTCTATATACTTCAAGAATGTTCATTTTTACAAATAAGTTGAACAAAACAGCTTAAGTTAGATGCACTGAAGTACTAGAAATGTCCATAGTCTCTGTTCATTTAGCTTTTAAAACCAAATGAGCCATGTATAAAGATGTTGAGAAACTTAATTTTTTAACGTTTCATTTGCAGAGTTTTATATCCATTAAGTGCCTTTGAAAGTTTCCAGTTGTGTGGGCTGCTGTCTCACCTCCCACAAATTGTCTCCTTTCTACATATGGTGCTACAACTTCAAAACTGAGGAGGGCTACAGGACCCTTAGCAGATACAGTCTGTTACCCATGTCCTGTGTTTGTGTGCCACGGCTTCCTAAATGAAAGACATCAGTTACCTGCCTGGAAAATAGTGGTTACAGGAAGGTGAGTGGCAAAGAACTTAAGTTCAGGAGGGGGTAGAATGGGTTTTCATGATATTTAGTGCCAAATCTGCAAAATCCAAAATAGAATTCAAATTAAACACATCTCTACTATAAAGTGGAAGGTAAAAAGACAAAAAGCTGAAGTAGGTCCAGGAGGATGAGCTGATTTTTGTCAAATCTTAAAATGGTAATAAATGAGGTGACCTGAGGCTGTACCTTGGCTTACCACTCCCAGAATGTAGTTGACTTGACTCCATTGATTTGCTTCAGATGAACTATATAGGTCAAGTCTGGATTGGGAAGAAAGAAAACAAAAAAACAAACAAAACCCTCTGCAGTAGAAATTCTAAGCCCCAAGATACTTTTAATAAATCAAAACTATAAAACAAAGTAATTTAGCTTAGAGTTCCTCAGAGTTGGTTGTAGGACAGAATCTGACTTAGTCAATATTACCAGAAGCTGTCCCTGACCCCCCTCAGTCACACTGTATGCGTACAGCCAGAGTACAGGAGGGGCTGACAGTGCTCACGGAAAGGAAGGCTGGTTGAGGGACTGGTGGCTCTGAGCACAGACCCCCATTTAGTCCTTTGGGCCAGTGAACTAAAATTCTACATCTTGGCTTATTGGCTATTTGCATTCATCGGTTTAGAGAAAAGGTGTAAGATGAAGCATTTTCAATTAAAGAATAGATTAATATTTACCACAGAAGTGCTTCAGCATTCTAAATGGAGTAGATCACTCATTAAGCTATTTTTATATGCCAATTTATTAATGCCTTACATTAATCCACTGATAGGTTGTTGGGCCCACAGTAGGGTCCCCATGCAGTCCTAATTCTGTTCTCTGTAACCACGTGACTGGTGATGCTGAGTGATAACCCTGTCTGCCTGCACTGTATTACTGACCTTTCATACTGGTCGCATCTTGCATTGAAATAACCCTGTGGAAGAACAATGAATTGAGCAGTGGGATGTGCAACTATATTTAAAGAGCAATAGTGTCTGTGTGTCACACAAACTTCTTAAATCTTATTTGTAACATTTATATGGTATGATTTTATGTATGTTCAAAAATCCTGCACTGTATTCTATATGTTAAGTATTGGTGCATGAATTTATTTTCAGTTATGAAAGTATAAAAAATACATAATTTAAAAACTTTTTGTTATGTGTCAAATAAATTTGATTATGTAAACATGGTCATTGTTGACTTTGGTTTTCAAAGGAACCATAGCTGCAGCATGAGCCAAAAACCTTTCACTGTTTGAAGCAGTCTATCCTCTGTAATCTGTTGCAGTTTCATGAAACCACAATACCGAACACATTTTAAGTCTATAAGCTTTATTGATACTTCGCTTTTACAGTTCACAATGCATTCCACAGATTTAGTTCAGTACAGCTTAAACCACAATGGTATAAATCGTCATTTTATAATTTCTTGCATAACAATGTTTGATATTTGCAAACGCTTTTGGAAGCATGAGATTCAGTCCATAGAGTCAGAGTTTGTGACAAAATTAACTACAGTAAGTCTGTGCAATGAAGTTTATGTTGAAGTTCTAAGTGCGTGGCATTTCATGTTGAAAACAGATGGTAGTGCTCCTAGAAATATATTTTCTTTTTCTAGCTTTGGAACTACACACACATAACCAATGACTTTCTGAAATATCAAGCACTGTGGGGGCGGCTGGAAGGTAAAGGTCTAAGCTTTGTGAAACACTATATATAGATAGATATATATATAATCTATATTTACTTATATTGGCAATTAATATAACAGTAAAATCACAATACACCTAGAACATACCAGAAAGGCAAGCTTTTTCCTTCCTGCTTTAGTGGTATGATCTTGTCTAAACATTTCATGTCAGAATATCTGCATCAATCTACACAGACCATACATAGTGCACAAACTGTGAAAAGGGTTATTTTTTTTTTCAGCTCCATCATCTCTGCAACTTCCCCAAATACAGCAAGACTACCTGCAACAAAGTGTAATATACAACTTTCTCAGATCTTTTTTTATTTGCCAGTGCCTCATATAGGAAAAACAAATATGATTATGGTTTAAACCCATACATAGCAGCGTACAATACTTAAGATATTGAACACATGGCAGTCAAGACAGGTAATTTGTCCTCAAACAGTGCATTGCTAAAAATAAAGATCTGTGAAACTGCACTGCAATGTCAAGGTTTCATTCTTCCCTGACCCTCCCCCATGTAATCAAATGAATATCCCCTTTACAGATGAACTCCTATTATTACTTATTTTGGAATTTTTCATTCTGCTTTGCGCTTCAATCCAGGGATTTTCGCTTGGATTCTACAAATGAAAAGGAGGGAGAAAATGTCAATGTAAGTATATAAGTATTTTAAAATTTCAAGTATTGTGTTTTTTTCAAAATGCCATCCTCCAATAACCACTTGTATACCATTCAGCTTGTGCAAAAAATGAAATGCTGAAGCAATCAAATTACAGGATATAATTTTGCCACCGTGGCTTCATGAATTAGATTTAAACAAAGCCTTAAATACACATAGTGTACTTGAATGATCCAAATGCTAGGGAAAAACATCTTTTGGCAACTCTGGTGTCACAATTAAGGTCTCAAGAAGATACGTTACTCATTATGCCCGTAAATAGGAAAGCACGGCACTGTTCTCAAAATCTAGCACATCTTATCCTAGTAAAGTTGCAGATTTTAAATACTTACTTAGCCATAGCATCTTTAACATTCTTATTTGCAAGTCCTAGATAATGATCTATCTGTGCCTGAAAGAGAGGCATAAAGGAGTTATTAGATACATAATGTTGCTAAAGGATCTTAACCATTACTATATGCCAAGAAATTAAAGGCTTAACAAACCATCACATTTCTCATTTTTCTAAGGTTTTGAAAACTGGCACTTATACATTTGTAAATACCACATAACAGAGTGAGCTCTGTATTCTGAAATCAGCTGTTAAGAAGTTACCTGATGTCGTTCATAAATAACAGGAACACTGAAGAGTGAAATCAGAGCTGAAAAAGGAAATACACAACCTTTTAAAAAGACTGGAATGATTTAGGGGGAACAAACACTAAAAAACTATCAGTGTTCCTAATGAATGAATAAATACACAGGATCTTCTGGATGCATCTGCTGTAGAGGGGCCACTCCAGAGAACTGAATTAACTGCGTGAAGCTGTATGAACTACTTGTAGCTTAAAGTTATATCAAACAGATTTTATAAAATACAGGCAACCCCACTTAGACTTATGACTGCATCATCAGATGATAACGGCTACCCTTTATCTAGTTTAACTGTTAGAGGAGTCTTCAGGAACTAAAGCAGCACTTCAGTAAACGGAGCAGCAGTATCAGCAATTTATTTAAAGAGATCACAACCTCAAGCTTACATCCTTTATTTTCCTTATGATATGATAGTCTCCAATTAAGTGTCTCTAAGTTCCTTCCACACAATATTTTTTCCAGCAATTTTTCATTCCAATGGTTTTATAGACTTACCCAAAATCAGTAGTGTCAGACCATTGAACAAGGCACCAACATAGGTAAATACCCACATCAACACTGCAAACTATAAGAAAATAACAGCCCATTATAAACAAAGTTCAAGTAAAGTTTCTCAAGCTTTTAAATAAAAGCATCCCATCTAAATGCTAACCTACTAAGGCATACACCTTGAAGACTTGGTAAAGTAATACTTTCACTTCTAAGTCACCAGTCTCGATTCAGAATTTCAGAACCTAACGAAAACAATTAACAGAATTGACCCATTTTCTCTGGACTACACTACAAAATAGTTGATTCCATTTTCTCTGAGATCAGAAAATGTGCCATAGGTACCCCTTACCTGTTTCAGCTCCAATATCATTTGGTCTTATTCATATTTGGCTTTTAAATGGAAAAGTATCAGAGAATTAGTTATTAAAATTGATTTTAAAGAACTAGTTTAGCGCTTGAAGGTATATATGGCTGAATAATTAAAATCTCAGACCTCTCACAAGCAATAATTGGGCAAGGAATAATTATCAGGGAAACTAGATTTCAGGTGCCAAAAAAAATCACCTCTAGCATTTTAAGGATCAGGCACTGTCTGCCCAGTGATTCATGTTTTAACAGCCATAGCTAACCTTGGGAATAAGGACTCAAACTTTTTTACCTATTAATAAAACTAACCATTGTTATTCTTTTAGCCTCGGCCCTTCTTGATTTATTTAACAAACACTAATACACTTGCTATGTGCTGGGGGGCACTGTTTTAAATGCTTTATAAATATAAACTCACTTATTCCTCTTAACCTTATGAGGTAGGTACTATTATTATCATTACCGAGACGCAGACAAAGAGTAGAGAGGTTCAATAACTTGTCCAACATCAGATTACAGTAACCATAGATTTCACTATCCCCTCTAGAGGTTGGAGACTGCAATGAACTGACTAAACTCTCCTACTTTAGTACCCTAGCTTCAAACTCTGGGTGGTTATTATTGTTTTTGAGGCACAGTCTTGTTTAGGCTTGCTTAGTGGCCTCATCATAGTTCACTGCAACCTCCAAATCCTGGGCTCAAGTGATCCTCCCAAAGTGTTGGGATTACAGACCTGAGCCACTGCGCCTGCCCTAAATATGTGGGATTTAAAAAACTCATCAAATGAGGCAGTTTGGAAAAGGCTTTGCTTCTAAAAAGCAGTTTCATTTTGAGAAGTCCTTCGTTTATTCTCCATACTCTAGTTTATTCATGAGATGGTTGGATAAGAGAATTTCAAAGTTTTCTTCCAGTTCTAAAACTTCAGGACATCATATAATACAAAGGCTCAGTGACATTTCAAAGCAGTTCTTGAAAACTTACATGCACAAAGTCAGTCTGAATTTTATTAAACATTGATCATCAGCAATTCCTTTGCTTCCTAATTCAAAGCCTTCATGTGAATGTCTGGCAATCATTCTGACCTATTTAGTAGGTAACAAACATGATGCCATCATCTGCAGTGATTATTGCAGAGTATATAACACAGTATAAATGAAAAGGAGAGTAAAGTCAGCACCTGCATTATATAAAGCAGGGATCAGCACACTTTTTCTGTAAATATTTTAGGTGTTGTGGGCAACATAGAGTCTCTATCTCATTATTCTTTGTAGTTCTTACAACCCTTTAAAAATGTAAACCATCTCTCTTAGCTCCCAGACTACACCACAACAGGCCATGGCCCAAACAGTTTGCTAACCCTGGAACTACAGTATATCTTTCTCCATGTATTCATTCAACAAAATCTGACTGAATGCCTGCTATGAGCTGGATACTGAGCATTAAGTAAGGTGTTCAAACTCTAGTAAGCACACTTACTGAAGGTTAGGAAGACACAGTGGATTCGTCTACCAATTGTCAGTTCTACAAATAGCAACAATCTGGTCCCCCCTACAAGTGAATTTAACTCATGTTCAAGTGAGTAAATGAAGACATTCTTAACACCTGCCAACTGAAAATTAAAAAAAAAAAAAAAAATGCCCTGTTCTCAGCAACTGCTATGGAACTTCTGGCAGAAAGGATGACTCCAGTTAGCAAGCCCTTTCCCTCTGACATAGTTGTATATACTCCTATTGCAGAAGCTAAATATAACTTCTACACTTGCGCAACTTTACTACAGAGCAAGAGAGCTATTTTCATCCACCACTGTCCACAAATCTAAAGGGAAAAGAATTGACTGTCCACATTTTAGAAGAAATTGCTTTAGCGATAAAGATACCCTTCACATGACAAAACTCCAGATAGGAGCACACACGCAAGCTAAAAATAAGTCCTAATTTGGTCATTACAGTCACTGACAAGGCCTCACTCCAAATCCACAAGGAGAGAAGAAGCCCAAGACTTCACACCTGGGCCATCTAGGGGGCTCAAATGTCACCTGCCTCTTTGAGGATACTCTTCCTAAAAGCCAGGCTATTCAGAGGTGACTATACTTTATATGCATTAGGTCAATTAAATCCCATAATGACCCCCAAAAGTTAAATATTGTTGTTATCCCCATAGAAGGGTCAACCAAGACATAGAAAGATTACAGTGATGTCAGGTTTGTCTGACTACAGAACCTATAAAGCCACCTAGACAGTAACCATTATTAATCGGAATCCATCACAAATGTGCATGTTATAACAAGGCAGAAAAAAGGCAATAAGCACCACTTATTTATGTCTTCAATGTGCATAAAAAAAATAAAAATAAAATAAAAAATAAAAGAACACCCCTTGAAAGAAGTAAACAGGCAGCTCTCATTTTGGACCTACAAATTCCATGCAATCCCATAGCAAATACTTTGCAATATTACAAGCAATACTTATTAACTGTGGAAGTCAAAGCTCATCTCTCCTTTGGGCAGTAATGAGACTGAAGGAAAGAGACCCAAAATGTAATGAAGATTTAACAAATATGTACTGAAAAAGGGCAAGGGCCATGTCTTTTTTGTCTTTCTTCCAGAGTAATAAGGGAATTAAATTTATGTTGTCACACACCCAATTAAAGAGCTCTGCAGATTTACGTCTCAATTTGGGGGTGGGGGACATCATAAAGGAAAATGGAGGGAGAGAGTGCTTAGCAAAATTTCAGAAATTACTTTGGCAATTCTGATAATTTCAAAACTTTTCTGCATTCTAAAACTGAATATTATTTGCACTTTTGTGACACCTTCAGACTCATTCAGTAGTTAGTGATACTTTGTCTCTACATCCTCAGCCTATTTCCCTTCTAATATTTCTGTGAGCCTAAGAAACGTGAAAGGAAACTGTCAAAATGTATATATGTTAATAGCTGCCTAAGAGCCTAAGGGCAAGATTTTAATGTTCTTTTGGGTCAGCTATTTCTGGAGCTCGGGCCTGCTTTTCACTCACTTTCAGAGTGAAACATTTTAAGATTATATTCTGAAACATTATGGTTGCCTATTTAGGCAACTATAGCAAGAAATTTTCTAATAATTTTGGTTTTTCAGTTAAAGTCACAGAACTAGTGTCATACAGAATCTAGTCTTTATTGTCCAAAACCATATTACAGAAAAATAAGAACCTCTGTTGAAAACACCTGGCCTTAGTCCCTAGAAAGTAAAATTATTAGATAACATTTTGGGATTTGGGGTTTCAAAAGAGAAGAACCCTCTAATAAGGCTCAGAAGCTTATTCAATTAGCCCTAAAGCTGAGTCCAGCAGGGCAGCAGTTCCCAACCTTTTTGGCACCAGGGACCAGTTCCATGGAAGACAATTTTTCCGCGGACACCAGAGGGTAGGTGGGTGGGTGGCAGAGCTCAGGTGATGATGTGAGGGATGGGGAGGGGAGCAGCTGTAAATACAGATGAGGCTTCAATTGCCACTCACCTGCTGTGCGTTCTCCCCCTAAGTTTCATGGAAGACAATTTTGCAATTTTTCCACAGGGGTGATAGAAGAGTGCTCGGAGCTCTGCAGCCTGGTACCACAGCAGTTGGGGCTGTCATTTGCTTTTCTTTTATAATTGGGGGTGGGGATTATGGCCCAGGGAGCTTCATGCTACATGCTTCATGACTAAGAAATGGACTGTTGCACTATCTGTGGATGCTTAAAATCTTTTCCAGGATTTAGACGTTTGTAGTTAATTGCAAAGGAGCAAAATAAATAAAATAATTTCACAAAAATTTAAAAGGAGAAATCTGCAGAACATGTCTCATTTTTATTTGCCCAAGTCAACCACCAGCAGACCTAGACCAGGTAAGTGATGCCCACTGATTCACATCAGGGCTTTTATAACAGGACTGATAAGCCTTGGAGTTTGGTTATTTCTAAGTAAGAACAGGCTACTCCTTCACTGACTAAAAGAAGGTAATAAGCGAGGAGAAGAAAAGCTTCACATGCTAGGAAGAGTGGCTCTAAATTTTTCAATTTCTGACGAAGAAGGTTGCAAACAGAAACAGTGATAATTATGATTCAGAATCTAGAACTGTAGATAATATAAATTTGAAGGCACCAAACAGATTAGCATTTATTAAGACAGTTCTAGAGAAGCCTCTTTCAAAGTTTTTATTTAAAAGCCATTATTTTATATAAGCTACAGAGCTTGATACAATGTCTATTCCTCTAAATGACAAAAACAGAATAATTTCCACTGCATTGTCTTGAAAGTAGGATGGTTTCCATTTGCCTAGCTATGATTCATATAAAATCAAAGTAATTCCAATAAAAAGCTTGCTCCTACAAAATTTTTAAAACTCAGTGTTATTTAAAGAAGATCACAAATTCATCTATCAACTGGAAAGACTGGGGCTACTTATGAGCAAACTTCCCCCAGATTTAAACTGTGCATATGAGGAAGTAAAATAAATCAGTTGAAAGGGGTAAATGAACTTTTCCTTTATGTTGAAAAGTAAAAAAGAATGGGAATTGAAAAAAACATTTTTGCTTGCTTTAGGGTGAGAGAATATGACTTCTACTAGTTGCTGTGACTAAAGGCAAAAAGTGATACAGAATACACTCCCAGAATAAAAATTTTTATAAAGAGCCAAGACTGTTTTCTTTTCATTAGCTTCCCTTTTTAATAGAGACACATTAAGGAAGTATTTTGTATTTATGTAGTACCCTTATAGTCAGTGGAAACAGATGGAATCTGTACTGCTCACATACAGTGACATTAAGAAAGGGTTTAATTACATTTTCATGTAGCAGAATCACAAGGTTTATCAAGGAAGACTCTTCATGTATATTACCAGAGTGTGCATCTGAATTATCAAGGGCTTCATACCCATCACCTTGGCATGAGGAGACAAAGACAGATACCCTGGCCTTACTCTTTTGCCTCCATAGATTTTGAGATCTAAATGCCAGGTTCACTTCATGTGCTAACATTATGAAGCAATTGTTATTCATTTGGAGCCCTAAATGAATTGTAATCTGGGGAAGTCAGCAGGCAGCTTTCCTTGAGCTCTAGGATTGCCAAAAATACGACTCAGGGAAAACAATCATTTAAATAAGTTTTCTTCTCTTATTTTTTTTCTTTTCAAAAGTATTGCTAATCCTTAGGGGGGGAGAAGTAGCAAACTATAATTCTAATGCAAGTCTTTTTTTTTTTTCAATATTAATAAACAAAGGATGTTTAAATAATATTTTAAAACATCATAAAACCAGTGTTCCAGAAAGGAAATCTATCTCATTCTGTGTTACTTTCTGTTATTCTCAAATTAGCAAAGTCACTCAACACAAGGAATTTATCAAGTTCAGTTTCTCTCATTTATGCTAGCTTCTTCATCTATAACATAATTGCTTTTTTCAAAGATAATTTTCCACAGAAATTAAAACATGAGATTTAACAGCAAAGAAATTACTTCTCACATAATTTAGTCATAAAATTTCCTCATATTTTATTTTTAAATACCTGTGCAAAGCAGATTTCTCCAAGTTTAATGTTTTCTTTTTAGTAAAGGCAACTGGAAACTTTACACTCAAACTTATAAAAACTGGAATATAATGAACACTCCCAGATCACTGTTTTATTTTGTTTTTAAAGAGATTTCTTCAAGAGTGACTTTTCTCTCAGGAAAAATGTTAAATTACAGACATATAGCTGTCTTTATTATTACCTTGTGCAAACAGAGGATGACTTCTGGTTTACATCTGTTGCCATTTTTATTAAGTCTGTAAAACCAATGACTATCTCTCCTTTATCAATCTCACAATTCTTCTGTTTGAAGTCACCTCTCTCCCTTAACAATCTTTGACTGCTAAATTCAGAGAGCCCTTTGCTGTCTAAAGCTCTTTATGACACTAGTTATAGTGTTTCTTCTCAATTAATTCCTACCTACAAACCTTCCATCTTGAATTGTACCAGTATCTCCTTCTCACTGACTTTTCACATATGTTCTACCCCAACAGTCAAGCTATATTGAAGGTATCACTTCAATGAATAGCAAATGGTTTCCTCTAGGCCATATGTACAAGGTTTTATTTCATTTCCTCCAAAATATTTTTATTTGTTATCTCTTAAAACTAATTATACATGCCAAACAACATTAACACTGATCTATTTGTAGACTGACCTCAGATCATTTCAAAGCATTAATAAAGAGTAAGTCACTAAATGCAACCACTCTATACAAAAGAGTTAAGTGTTAAACAAAAAAAGTAAATTATTTATCCTTGATGTTATTAGTAAGTAACTTAGGTTCCAAGACTTAAAATAAGAGAATGACACAGCTAAAATTAATGTATCATCTACTGGCTTATAAAGGCTAAAACATTTGTTTAAAAAAATGATTTTAAGCACTTAAACCAGTTCAGATATTGTTTTTCTGAGTCTGAAGTCCCAATCATCTTACGTTTATGATATCCTTTGTTTGCATGATAAACTGCAAACTAGAACATTCCTCTTGAAAAAGAAAAAAAATTATTTTTCCCACCCCACCCCCAGAAAAGAAAAATTTTGATAATTACCACCATACTACCTTTTTACCCAGGCTTAGATTGGAAACAAGTCTCTCTGACTTAAGCAGAGTGTCCAAGGCAATAGCACACAAAACATAAATGGACAAGTTCTATGTAAAGGAAAAGCACTACAGTTCCAGTGTCTGGGGCTCAAATTACATGACTATGGTTTAGCACTTGTTCCGAGTCAGTTAGAACTTTGGGAGAGTTTATCTGCAAGGTGAAACTCTAATAGCTGCTTATGCAGCAAGATCCAAAAAATAAACAAAAATTTCCAATGATTACCAACTGATAATCAGTTGAAGTGTTTCAGAATACTAAATCTTTTCCAGAATAAACCCTGCAAAAAAGAGTTCAAGATATGAAATAGCTTATATGTGTATATATGAATCACACACAAACTAAGAAACTAAAAGTGATAGACTCTAAAAGTCAAGAATAAATCACATCTAGTATTAAATGCATTAGATAACCTTTATTCTTACAGTCAAAATCTCTCTTAATTTCTTCTCACTTTAAATCTTTATGATTTCCAAAAGTGTGAATTTATAATTTATTTTCCTTTAAAAAGAAATAGCACATTCCTCCATCCTTATTTGATCGGATTCTGAATTTTAGAACACAAGTTTATAGCAATGTGATTTAATTACATCTTTATCATTTACTTGAATATAGAAAAATAGAATTTTACATTCTTAACTCTTGTTATTAAATCCTGGGTATGTAAAAAATGAAAATCAAAATAAACTTACCTTCAGAGAATCAACTAAATCATCAACTAAGAAGAGGCGCCTGAGTTCTTTTACCGTGCAGTTCACGTGACCAAGAGCAGAATTACTGTATTTCTGAACCAACTCCTCAGATATAGCAACATCAGATTCCAAATATGCCCTAGAAAACAAAACACATCATAACTGTCACTGACTGGAATGTCAATCAGCAATTACATATCTATAAAAGATTAATATTCTACTATAAAAGCCTATTTTTCCAAAAAGCAAAACACAAAAATTCACCAAGTAAAGGGTATTTCATTGATACGCACCGTCAGCTGACTAGATAGAAAAAGCATACACTTTGAAGCCAGACTGGTCTGAGCTTGAATCTTAAGCTCTGCCACTTACTTGGCTAGGTAACTGTGCAAAGTTACTTAGTCTTCCCTCTAAACCTCTGTTTCCTCATTTATAAGACCGAGATTATCACGAGGATTCCATGAGTAAATCGCTGAACACAATTGAGCATAAAGAAGCACTCAATAAATGGTAGTTACCATTATGAATTTGGTTTTTTCTTTAAATTGACATTATGTTGTGTCATCAGACTATCCTTTAGGGGAAACTGCCCCATTTCAGGCACCAGAATGTTAAGTGGCTGCCAAAAGTAGAGTGGCAATTCCAGCAATACATAATAGTTACTGTCCATCTAGATGACTTAATCTATACTGAGATGGCTGGAATTGTTAAATTTAAAAAGACAACTGTAATGGCGGGTGGGGGGAAGGTCAAGTCCACAGAAATGCAAGAAACTGTTTCATTAGTTATTGATTGCTTCAAAGAAGCCATTTTATTTTGGCAGAGTAGAACCAACTCAGAAGTGCTAAGTGTTCTCTCGTATCTGTTGGAAGGAGTGCCCCCCACCCTATCACCTTCCCATGTCTGTGGACATTAGTTACTTACACTGGAAGTAACAGTCCTCTTAGACAACTCCTCATCCCATAGTTTTACCTCTGCAATATGCCCCTGTATGCCTCCTTGTTTTCATTCACAGTGCTGTCACTCTATTTTAAGTGTTCATTATTTACAAACTAGAATATTCTATCAGTCACCAAACCAGTCTGATCTGTCTACATCCTAATCCATTCTGTCAGCCAATGCCAGATTAGCCTTATTTGAACTAGCCCAGATGCTGCTATCTAGACTGAGCTCAGGCAGGAGTTAGAAGACCTGCTACTACCTAGCTATATAATTTTGGGAAACAAATTTAACTTCTCAGGGTCAGGGTTCCAATTCTGTAAATTAGAAAAACAGATCCTTATAAACCCTTTCAGGCTCAAACTTGGGATTCTGTGATTCCAACTTTTCGACCAGAGACCTTGCCTAAATCTTTCCAACCTTATTTCCCACTACCCTCTATGATGCAGCCAGAAATGAGTCATTCACTAAACATTTTTAAACTTTAATGTCTTTGTTCTTCATGCTGTTTCCCCAATCCACAATGCTCTCCTCTCACCTCTGGCAATAGCTTATCTAGCCAGTTAGCTCCATCTCAAAATCGCACCCATACATGAAGCCTCATCTGATACTCTCTTCCCTAAAACCCTAATGTAATCTCTCACTCTGTATACATCTAACAATGCTTTCTTTGGTATTATTCTTATAGTATTTATCAGATCCATGTCTGAAATACAGACGTGTATATGTTTGTATATTTTTCCTACTAGAGTATAAACTGTTAAGGACCAGGAATATATCTTTGCTAGTACATGGTCTAACACACCATTAGAAAATTGTTAATAAATACAGAAAAGTGCCTGATATAACCATGGATGAAGTATTCTACTTGTTCGTACTGCTGCTGGTGGTTCTTGCTAAAGACAAGATGCCTGACCATAAGGCACAAAGACAGTATTTTCCATCAATGACATCCTGTGGATAATTACATTAATTCAACTGACATTTATGAGATACTAATGCAATGCTAGCACTGTTTATTACTCTTTTCCAATGACCACAGGCATTAGATATGAACTATGATACTATCTTCACTAGTGTGACTGGGGGAACTAGGAAAAACTGTCCAACTAGCTCTTCTTTAAAACCAAGTGATGTATAAAATCCATACTGAACAAAATTTAGAAGTTTTGGCTTGACAACATTTTTATATATTTCAATATAATTAGAAACATTTCTTTATGATTTGTGACATGTGTCCCTGCCATTTTGCAGCTGCATTTTCAAGTTACTGAATTCCAAGTTTCCCCCCTTTGTAAAATGGTGTAATACCACCTATCTCATAGAGTTATAATGAAAATAAAATATGTACATAAAAGGCCAGACAATATAGGAGCCATTCAACAAATGTTGGTCTCTCCTCCAAACTCACAAAACATCATTAATTCATCAATTAGAGAAAGCTAGAGTAAAACAAAACACAAGTCTTTACAATATGCAAAATAATTTAGGAGGTCTCTTCTTTTAAACTTTATAAATCAATTTAGGTTTACCCATTAATATCAACTGGATAATGTTTTAGGCAGGTACATACTCATATACCCAAACAGATACTTGCCTTACCCAAAACAGTTTTTAAATGCTCACAATGTATTTAAAGAAAAAGAATGCCCATATATAAAACAATTAGAAAGCATTCCAAAGCCATAGTTAGTGCAAGAGAAAAGAAATTCTCAGATCATTTTGGACCAGTGTTAGGGAAGTCTTCTTCAGAGCTGGGTCTTGAATCAAACACAGAACCAAATACAAGTAAGGCATCTGGAGAGCTCAGGAAGGCAGCATGAAAATGGGCATAAGCCCTAGACAGGGTCAGTAAGTGACAAGACAAAGATATCTGGACTTCATCCTATAGTGTACAGAGAGCCTCTATACTTTGAAATATGGTAAAAGTGGTACTTTAGAAAAATTAACCTGACAGTATCTGTAAGAGCTGAAGTAATCTGAAGTAACCAGAAGTCAATCTAATGTGGCAACAAGTGGAGTCCAACCAGGGATCAGCAAACTTTTTCTGCAAAGGGCCAAATAGTAGGTATTTTAGGCTTTGAAGTCCCTATACTTTCTCTCAAACTGAAATCTGCTATTATAGTATGAAACCAGCTAAATGAATGAGCATGGCTGTGTTCCAATAAAACTTTATTTACAAAAGCAGGCAGCAGACTGGACTTGGCCATAGCTATAGTTTATAGACTCCTGGTCTAGGCTTAGGGAGAAGCGGGAAACAATAAAATTTAGTGGTTTCTTTTATGTGAGATGAAAACGAAGATAACATCAAAACAGAAGTCTGAAAACTAGGATGATAGTGGTGTTACTGATAGAAATTAACAAGTTTGAGGGAAAGAGTTCATTTAAAAACATGGTGAGTTAGTAGTTGTCAGGACTAGGTGGGGAGTTACTGTTAATAAGTATGAAGTTTGTTTTTGGTGTGATGAAAATGGGGATATTTATATAACTCTGTGAGCATACTAAAAACCAATGAATTTTATAGTATATGGATTGTATCTCAATAAAAATGAGTGGGGGGAAAAACATGCAGAGTATGAGGTATACCTCAATAGTAATTAGGTATGTAATGCTAGAGTATACCTGTCAAAATAAGGGTAGAACATGATAGTTCAGAGACAAAAAGATGGTGAAATAAAGCTCTCCAAGAAATAACAAAAAAGTAATGCATACAGAAAGAAAGAAAAGACATGAAGGAAAAGCATAAGAGAAAAACATAAGCATACTACTGGAAAGAAAGGGATGAAATATCAGATAGCACATGCTATCTGATAAAAAGTAGGCAATAAAAAAATATAGCCCTCACCAATCTTAATCACGTTACAAAGATACAATTTCCATTAAAGTAAATTAGATAACCAACACCTACTTCTAATAAATAAATATTCCAAATAAGTAATAGAGTTAGGCTAATGATACATAAACAGTCTTTTCCATCATAAGCCTTTGAAACAACTTTCAGGAATCTCAAAACCAGATGCTTTCAGTATAGCTTTTTAGCAAATATATACTATATAATTATCTTTAAGCAGAAAAAAAAATGTATGCCTGTTACTCTACAGATCATAAAATGAAGTCTCACTACTAATCCTGTTTACACTGTTGCCACTGTGTGCTTTGTTTTCCAGACATCTCACCTGAATGGGTGGCCTTCATCTGATTTCTGGATAGCTTGGATCACACCCTTATATATCCTAAAGCTGATAGTCACAGAGAGCAGGGCCAAGGCAATGTAGGCCGTTACACTCACGATGCTGAATACTGTCAATGAAAGCAGTAGGAATAAGCTGGCACCAAACACCACTCCAGTCTTCTTAATATCTCTCCAGTAGAGGAGGTCAACAACTAAAAATTGAAAAAGAAGAAATCTCAAATTAGAACATTATTCTACCCATTTGGACTTGACACATTTGGATTTGCTTCACCTACAAAATTAAAAGGCCACTAAATAAAGTTAAAACCAAACCTAAAATGTTAAAGAAACTTTACAAACTACATTTTAAACCCACTCTAAATTGTGCATTAGCGTAATACCTGCATCTATTTTTATTTTTTACCATAAAATGCTTTTCATTCAAACCTATTTTCTACATGACCAAATTATTCTGGCACAATGACTACATGTCTCCAGCCTGACAGGCCTGTAACCCAAAATAAGAGGTTACTTAAAATCATGCTGAGGGTTTTCATCTTCATACAATGCACGATAAATATTCAAATAATTCAATAAATATATTTAAATAATACAAAAATATTAACACACACTCACTAAAATGAAATACAAAGCAAAAGACAGAGGAAATAGCCTTCAGATTACCTGAAAAGCTACTTCCTTCTAAGAGTAGATAAATATAATGCCATAAAAATTTAGAGGTCAAAGAAAAAAGAAAAACTAAATGTTACACCGTTACGTAACGTTTATTAATAGTAAGGAGTCAAACAAAACTTAACTTAGCAAGTGTTCTTGGCCTATGGTCACAGGGCCACTGTGGGGATCAAATAACCATAGGCCTATGGTCTCAAGATCGGGTTATGCTCAACCCATGGAGCATTCTGATGTGTGCCAAAGGGGCTTTTGAATTCGCAGGCTAAATGTAATTCATCCCACTCTGGATTGTGAACAATTGGGAGGAAAAAAATTTCATAGTAATACGGATATACTCTTCATAGGAGGAATTTTAAATACTTCTTAATTTATAAGATAAAGGAGTTGACATCAAAGAAAAATCACGTTTTTAGAGGCTGTTTTGGTTTTGATCTCTAGGTCCCCTAAGGTATATATGACTTTCCTTTATTATCAGGGATAATTCTATGGAGGAAAGCTATATACATGAACTGTAAACTGTTAAATATTATTATAAAGCCCTTAATTTCTATTAGTAAATATCATTAAGTATTGACTGAGATATTTTAAATGCCCATCACCATGTCTGGCACATAGCAGGGATTCAAGAAACACTTATTCCATTCTCCTAAATATGATTTGGTTTGAATGTTATTAATTTAAGATTCTAGCTATAATTTGGCTTTGTTTTCAAACTCTGATTTCAACTATTTATTCAACTCTTCCCCAACTTGTTCGTTATATCCCTGCCTAAAACACCTAAATCAATTTAGTTCTATTTAACTAGTTTCTACTATTGTACTATCGCACTAGAACAATGGAGGACTGACCAGAACCTGAAACAGCGTATCTGTGTTGCCAAAATGACATTATAAGTAATGTCATATTGAATAAAGAGATCAGAGCAATGCTAATAGTTTTCTGACAATGAACAAACACTGAGGTGATACTGTTCAAGAAACTCATCCTAATGAAGTTATAAAACCTGAAAATGGGGGAACAGACTTTTCTTTAAGGCCCTGTCCAACTCTAAAACACAGCAATTCTAGGAACGATAATAAGACATGTAAAAACAAGTCAATGAAGGTATAAAATAAATATTGTACTGTCATGAGAACTCAGGAAAGGGAAAAGTGGTTAGAAATTTTAAAAGATTTTATGAAATACTGTAAATGGAAACTGACCTGGGTCTTAAGAATGAATAGGATATAGAAAACCTAAAGGTCAGGCTTAATTAAAAGTCTCTTTCTGCTAGCAATGTTTCCAATAATTAATGTCATTTTTTATTAACAGAGAACAGTGAGAGGGTAGGGGAAGCAATGACAAAAATAGCCTGTGAAAAGATAATTCTTTCCTGTGAGGCTCCAGCAATGTCCAACAATGGTTTAAGATAGACAAACAATGAACTTAGGCCCTGGAGTTGGATCACCTAGATTAAAAAAATGGTTCCCTAATTTAACTAACTATGTGACCTCAGGTCGGGTCACTAAAGCCCTCTACACTTCAATGTCTTCATCTATAAAATGTATATAGAAATAGGAATGATCAAAGGGTACAAAGTCTGAGATAGACGGGAGGAAAAGGTTTTGAGATTTATTGTACCCCCAAGTTGACTATAGTCAATAATAATGCATTATATATTTCAAACAAAGAGTAAATTTCATGTCTCATCATAAAAACTGATAGGTAATCAAGGTGGATATGTTAATTAGCTTGATTTAATTGTGTCACATTGTATACATATAGCAAAATATTACATTGTACCCCATAAGTGTACACAACTATGATTTGTCACTTTAAAAAAGAAATAGGAATGATCTCATTGAGATGTCATTGAGATAATGAATGAATAAGATTTTTCATTACAAGATAAACTATTAATAATATAAAGCACTAAATTTAGTACTTAGCATGTAATAAATTCTTATTAAAGGTCACGGCTGTTATTTGTTGTTATTATTATTAATACCACAATTACTATCACCCTTCTTATTCAAGTATTTAAATAGTAAATATATAAAGAAGAAAATTTCAACCACGATTAAGTTAATAAACTATATTGCTATCTTACATTGTAAAAATGTTACTTTATAAACCACATGAAAGGGATCTTAAACTTACCTAAGTTTTCTAAGTATTATAGCGTAAATAAAAGTTGATAGCTTTAAAAGAATCAGTAGGTAAGGTACACCTTAAATCTATTTTTTTAATTAACAAATGCTCCTTTAGGCCGAGAGCGGTGGCTCACGCCTGTAATCCTAGCACTCTGGGAGGCCGAGGCGGGAGGATGGCTGGAAGACCAGCCTGCACAAGAGCGAGACCCCGTCTCTACTAAAAATAGAAAGAAATTAGCCAAACCACTAAAAATAGAAAAAATTATCCAGGCATGGTGGTGTGTGCCTGTATTCCCAGCTACCCAGGAGGCTGAGGCAGGAGGATCACTTGAGCCCAGGAGTTTGAGGTTGCTATGAGCTAGGCTGACACCACAGCACTCTAGCCCAGGCAAGAGAGTGAGACTCTGTCTCAAAATAATAAAATAAAATAAAAAAATAAAGTGTCTGATTCTCCAAGTGAAAAATAACATTTAATTTCAATCAAAATCACTATTGGTGATAAGTTAAAATAAATGCGGATGTATTCATTATCCATTACCATCATCAAAAACTACTCAGTAAAAGCTGATTATGAAATCAGTGACTTTAGACTTGAGAGATAAGTACTACACAACATAAATTATGCCTAATCAAATTACCTAATGTAACAGAGTTACTGTTCAAACAGGTTTAATGACTAGATAAGAATTTATAATCAGTTTGTAATTTCTATATAAATGAATATGGTAGAAGGAAATACCAGGACTGGGATTCAAGAGACCCACATCCTAGTATGTACAGGCTCTGCAATTGTTTAACTTTGGATGACACTTCATCCTCTTTAGAATTCAGTTTTATCATCAATAAAAGGCGTTAGTTGGCTGGGCGCGGTGGCTCACGCCTGTAATCCTAGCACTCTGGGAGGCCGAGGCAGCAGGATCGCTCAAGGTCAGGAGTTCGAGACCAGCCTGAGAAAGAGCAAGACCTCTGTCTCTACTAAAAATAGAAATAAATTAGCTGGACAACTAAAAATATATAGAAAAAATTAGCCAGGCATAGTGGTGCATGCCTGTAGTCCCAGCTACTCGGGAAGCTGAGGTAGTAGGATTGCTCAAGTCCAGGAGTTTGGGGTGGCTGTAAGCTAGGCTGACGCCATGGCACTCACTCTAGCCTGGGCAACAGAGTGAGACTCTGCTTTAAAAAAAAAAAAAAAAAAAAGGCATTAGTCATCTAATTTGTCTTTTCCTTTCAGAAGCTAACATGACCCATAGTTAGTACCAAGATACACATCAGTCCTGCACTGCATTCAGATTCCTTGTCACTGGATCCAAATCGATGAGGTTTCACCACTGGTATGCCAGATGTAAGTGTAAAATATTTCCTTCCTTTTTAAATCTAGATTTTTTGGGGAAGAGGGAGGCTTAAATATTTTTACTCACACTGCTCTTTTGAATTGAACCTTCAAACTTTAGAAAAACAATAAACTCAAATCCCCACAATTTTTCAAGCAGTTGTAAACTCTATCATTATGGCAACTGTATGAAGCTTAAAAAGTTTTGAAAAGCTCCACTTTTTAAGCTTGACAGATGTTTTAGAAAGGTTTTCCAGGTTGCTGATCTACCAATCTCCACACCTCCTTTTATTTCCTGAGTTAATATTTACTGGGCACTTAAATTATGCCAAACACTGTTTATAGCCTATACAACATTCTCTCTCTCAACTATTAAAACTAAATGAGAAGCAGGCCCTTAGACAAGTGAGACCCAACTCCTACATCACTTGACTCAGATCACATAATTACTAAGCTGGCAGAACATGGATTTGAACCCAGGCTTCCTATTGATAAAACTCATTATTCTCCACTGTATGATGCCATATTGAAGGCTCAGCTGATTATATAAGATTCTTCAAAATGCTACACATTTGTATGCATAGTAAACAGGCAAAGTGTAGGCAGATAATTATTACACATACAATGTGTAATGTAAAGGCCAAGAAGAAAGCCTAAATGAAATTAACAAGATAGGTTAATTAATAAGAGACACACAAATTTTAATGTGAATGCTTCACCTACAGTTAGACCCAAAAAGGAGAAAAGAGCTTTACTCCAATATTATCTGAATTATAATCAGAAAAAATTTACCCTGTTCTATTTCTATTCAATACCATTAAAGAATCTTATGAGTGTTGTTTTTCCCAGTAGGCTTTCCTATTGGAAAAAGAATGCACTGTCCGCTAGCTTAATAAATATTTGGATCCAGCTGACACTTAAAATTCTAACAATATATAACAGAGCTTATAATTCTAGTGTTTTGGGTTGAAACAAGTCAATTTCCTCAAAGTTCATGGCATCAGAATAGACATGTATAAGGTTCAGCAGTACTCAGTGATCACAGCCTAAAATAAACCACATGAAAGTACAGTAAACCCTAACCTACTACTTCCTTTCCCACTGTCAAATGGTTCCTAGGAATAAGGTCTTTTTAATAAATGAAAGAGTCTTGGCGTGGTGGCTCATGCCTGTAATCCTAGCACTCTGGGAGGCCAAGGCGGGAGGATCACTTGAGGTCAGGAGTTGGAGACCAGCCTAAGCAAGAGTGAGACCCTGTCTCTACTAAAAATAGAAAAAGCAGCTGGGCATGGTGGTGTGCACCTATAGTCCCAGCTACTCGGAAGGCCGAGACAGGAGGATCACTTGAGCCCAGGAGTTTGAGGTTGCTGTGAGCTAGGCTGATGCCACCGCACTCTAGCCTAGGCAACCATGAGATTCTGTCTCAAAAAAAAATTTAAAAATACAATAAAATAAATGGAAGAGCTCTAAAAGTTACATATGCAAGCCCACACATATTGCATGAAAATATATAAAAAGGTACATGAGAGTAGCTCAAAGCAGATACCACGACAGACATGTTGAAACAAGCCCTAGGAATGCTGTGGTGGAGCCATGAGACCCGAAGAGCACTGAAGGAGGAAAAAAGGGGAAGAACAGCCACGGAAGATGAGGCAAGTAGGCACTGATAGTCACATATAAGACAAAATGAACATATCTTGGAATAGAAAAGTCTGAGAGGCAATCTATACTGCTACCAAAGTCACTGTACAAAAAGTATAGAAGGATTTCAATCTTTTTCTGTAAAGGAGTTTAAGAGATTGTTAGTGATGCTGCAAGAATGAAAAAATGCCAGTTTCTAGCAAACAGGGTTGCTATCTTACTTGACATTTGCCAGGAGTATTTCTAGTCTCTTGCAGATTCCTTAAATTGGTTTTAATAAAAAAATGTTTTGAAAGATTAAGTTTACCCAAGATCACTGATTCCCAATAGGGGGAAGGAGTCATAATACTTTATTAAAACCCCTTATATTCAAATACTGTTGCTTCTAATGGTCATCAAGAGATTTATAATCATTAGTTAATTTAGATGTTTTTTCAATTCAAACTACCAAAATCAGGCAATCACAAGGAAACTACAGATCAATATCCCTTATGAATATAGATGCAGTAATCCTCAACAAAATACTAGCAAACTGGATCCAGCGACATAGAAAAAGGATTATACACCATGGCCAAGTGGGATTTATCCCAGGAACGCAAGATTGGTTCAACGTATGAAAATTAACCAACATAATACACCATCTTAACAGAATAAGGACGAAAACCACATGATTATCCCAATAGACAGAAAAAACATCTAATGAAATCTAATACCATTTCATGATAATAATAAAACACTCAACAAAGTAGAAAAAGAAAGGAACATCCTCAACCTGATACAGGGCATTTCCAAAAATCGATAGCTAACATCATACTTAATGACAAAAACTTGAAATCGTTCCCCCTAAGACCAGCAACAAGATAAATATATTAACTCTTGCCATTTTAGATCCAACATTACCCTGGAGGTACCATGTAGTGCAATGAGACAAGAAAAAAAAATAACAGGCCATCCAGGTTGAAAAGGAAGAAATTAAACTATTTGCAGATAACATGATCTTATACAGTAAGTCCTCACTAACACTGTGGACAGGTTCTTGGAAACCGCAACTTTAAACAAAACGATATATAATGAAACCAATTTTACCACAGGCTAATTGATACAAACAAGAGTTAAGTTCCTATGGCATATTTCTGGTCACAAAAACATCACCCAACTTCTAAAGACACCAAGCACTCCTGCTCTTAAACAGTGAAATAAATGTGAGCTATACATAAATTTAAGAAAGATTAATAAAAACAAGATAATTATTCACCCATTTTGGGTGAATCAGTGAGTGAGGGCAGTCACAGTGGTAGTAGGTTAAATCAAGGAATAAACATTTCCAAAGCAAAAATTCTAAGGAGCACCTCCTACCACCACACAGTTCAAAAACAAGCAGTAACAAATATGGCAGCTTGCTGAACCCTTTCGTAGTGTATCGTTTATTGTAATGTATTTGTATGATTATCATATACTTTAAGAATTTTTATTTTATAATAAGTTGTATTAATTCATTCCGTTCATTTATTATTTTCCATCCTGCTTATTACCTTTCAGAGTCATGGCAGCCAAGGCCTATCCTGGCAGCTCAGGGCACAAAACAAGAACCAACCCTGGATAGGACGCCATTCATTCCATCACAGGGCATGGTCACACATACACCCACACTCACTCATACTGGGACACTAAGACACGTCAATGAACCTAACATCTTAGGGATGTGAGAAGAAACCAGAGTACCCAGGGAAGACCCACACAGACATGGGGAGAACATGCAAACTCCACAAAAGACAGTGACCCCAACTGGGAATCGATTTTTTTTTCTCATCATTATACGGAAACAACATTCAATGAAACAATGTTATTCAAACACCTGCTGTATACAGAAAATCCTAAGGAAGCCACAAAAATAGCTACCAGAACTAATAACACTTTTTTATTAATAAACAAGTTAGCAAGGTTGCAGAATACAAGATCAATATATAAAAATGAAATGTATTTCTATACACCAGCAATGAACAAACTGAAAATGAATTAAGAAAATAATTCCATTTATAATAGCATAAAAAAGAATACTTAGGAACAAAGATAAAAGCAGTACAAAACATACAAACTGTAAACTAGAACACATTGTTAAAAGAAATTAAAGACAACTTAAATAAATGGAAAGATATCCTGTGTTCATGGATTAGATGACATTGTTAAGATGGCAACACTCCTCAAATTGACCTGCAGTGCAAGCCCTATCAAAATCCTAGCTGTCTTTTAGCAAGAATTATTGAGCCAATCATACACAAAGGCAAGGGATCCAAAAATAGACAAAACAACCTTGAAAAAGAACAAAGTTGGAGGACTCACACTTCCCTATTCAAAACTTCCTACAAAAATACAGTAATCAAGACAGTGAAGTAGTTGCACAAGGACAGATAGATCTGTAGAATAAAACTGACAATCCAGAAAAAAAACGTACATTTATCGTCAACTGATTTTGACAAGGGCGTCAAGATAATCCCATGGGGAAGAACAGTCTTTTCAACACATGGTACTAGACAACTGGCTATCCAAGTGTAAAAGAATAAAGCTAGGCCTCTCTACCTTGTACCATATATAAAAACTAATTCAAAATGGATCAAAGACCTAACGGTAAGAGCTTAAACTATAAAACTCTTCTAGGAAAAACAGGTGTAAATCTTCATGACTTTAGATTAGGCAATAGTTTCTTAGCTATGACACCAAAATCAAAAACAACAAAAGAAAAGCAGATAAACTGGACCATATTAAAATTTAAAAACTTTACTGCTTCAAAAGACACTATCAAGAAAGTAAAAAGACAATTTGCAGAATGGGAGAAAATTTGCAAATCAAATATCTGATAAGGGACTTATATTCAGAATATATAAAAAAAAACCTTTTACAACTCAACAGCAAAGATAAATAACCCAATTAAAAATGGGCAAAGGATTTATTTCTCCAAAGATATACAAACGGCCGATAAACACATGAAAAGATGTTCAACATCATTTAGTCATTATGGAAATGCAAACTAAAACCACAATAAGATACCACTTCACACACACTAGGATGGCTATAATTAAAAAGATGGACAATAACAAGTGTTGATAGTTGGCAAAGACTGGAGTCCTCATAAGTTGATGGTAAGAATGTAAAACTCAGCCACTGCGAAAAATAGTTCCTCCAAAAGTTAAACAGAGTTACCTTATGACACAGCAATTCCATTCCTAGGGATTTCTACCCAAAAAACAAGAAAACCTATGTCCACATAGACACTTGTACATAAATGTTCATAGCAACATTATTCATGATAGCTAAAAAGGGGACAACCCAAATATCTATCAATTGAACTGATAAACAAAATATGGCATATCCATAACAGAATATTATTGAGCCATAAAAAGAAATGAAGTACAGTAGTCCCTCTCCCCCATTTGCAGTTTCCCTTTCCATGGTTTCAGTTTCCTGTGGTCAACCACAGTCCAAAATAGTTGAGTACAGTACAATAAGATTATTTTGAGAGAGACCACATTCACATAACTTTATTATAGTACACTGTTTTAACTGTTCTATTATTTATGCAGTTAATCTCTTACTGTTAATCTTACTGTGCCTAATTTACAAATTAAACTTTATCACAGGCATGTGGGAATACAACTATATATATATATAGGGTTTGGTACTAACTGGTTTTAGGCATCCACTGGGGATCTTGGACTGTATCTCTGACAATTAAGGGAGGACTACTTTATTGATACATGTTATGACATGAAAGAACCTTAAAAACATATGCTAAGTGAAAGAAGCCAGTCACAAAAGGCCATATATTGTAATCATGTTTATACAAAATGTCTAGAATATGCAATTCTATAGAGAGACAGAAAGTAGATTAGTGGTTGCCAGGGGCTAGGACAAAGAGGAATGATAGGGAGTGACTGCTAATGGGTATGGGGTTTTTTAGGGGGTGATGAAAATGTTCTGGAAGTAGATAATGGTGATGGCTGCAATGTATTTTGTGAATTTTGTGAATATACCAAAAATCAATGAACTGTACATTTAATTAAAAAATACCTTTAATATGTTTCTCTGCTAGATTGTAAACTCCAAAAGGGAATGTCTGTCCTACTACCTACTACGTCCCTCAAAACAACTAAACTTTCAATAAACATTACTGTTTGATTAGAAGGAATGCATATTTTATGACAGTTTAAGTCACACACTAATTCTAATTAATTTATTCAAAATGTTTCTACGCTTTGGACTTAACATTTTATTTACACTATTTTCAGATGTCTACATTTATTAAATAACAAATTAGAACACTTTCAGATAATTTATAAAACAAACATTGTTAAACAGGCTTGTCTGCCCTTACTAGCTAGACCTTGAAAGACCAATGAATGAATGCCTTTCATCTTTATGAAAGATGAAATGATTACCTGCATCATTAATGTTTGCAGCACTGTTTGAATAGTGGCCAGATTATTCCTAAGAATAGTAACATTTTAATTAATTTTCAAATTCAAATAAAGGACACCTTTAAAAAAGAACTACCAGGTCACTAAAATGTTAATTTTGGATTCCTCTGTAATCACTTTATTAGTTCTCTTTTTCAGTGAAGAGTTTAGTGGCTCTTTATTTCTGAGAAAGTAAAATTAAGATAAAGGGATTGTATTAATCACTTTTTTCTAAATTATGAGAGTTTGTTAAAATATAAGTGTTATTATACAAGGAAAGCTTACCTTTTCATGGTCCCTCCAGTCTCCTATATTGCAGAATAAAGTGTTAGTCATGCAAGGTAACCCTACTGTGGCCTCAACTTTGCTCTTATATAAAATGTTTGTGAAACATCCTTTCAGAGATGTGAGATTAACAGTGCCTTTCCTCTTACAACTGTGGGGAATGCTTAGGAATTACTAAAATAACACTGATATTTTAACAAACTCTTGTAATTTAGAAAAAAGTGATTTACTCACTGCAGTCCTTGCTGACTTTTGTTTTCAAAATAAAAAGTAAAAAATCTTTATTTTGATTGTGTTTTTTATACAGTGCACAGAACAATACCATCTTTATCAAACTAAACTTTAATTCAAAATAACTCAGTACACTACAATCTTTTCTTTAAAATAAAACTTCTGGCCCAATGCAGAGTAAGAAGAGTTGCCCACATTTGGTAATCACAAACTGTCATCTGCCATAGCTAAAAATAGTGATAGCCTGCATGCTTTACATACAGAAGTTATCCACAAAGCAACCAACCTCAAAATTAACTTAAGCTCATAAGTATCCATTACTGTTTAACTTTACCATTCAGCCTCACTCATCACCGAAATGTCTTGTCAGATAAAACAATCCAGATCAACTCCAGTGCAAAACTGCAAATCTTAATACAGAATTTCATTAAGTTAATGTTATGAGTGATGTTGGAGAATTGCTAAAGAAGACTGACAGTCTTCAACAGGCACTTCAAAATATCTGGCCTCAAAAATTAAGAGGACCTCCTAGTTAAATAAATAAAACCCTTGAACATTTTTTATAAGGGGACATTACATGAGATTCCCTGTGAAATATTACCATAAAGTAAAAGATGCCATTTTGTACTACTATACAATTTTGTGGGAAAAATTACCTTCCCCAAAAGCCTGATTCACCCTCTATTTATTCCAAGAACTTATGCACAGTTATGATTATAAAACCAAATTTTGTTGGGGATAAACTAAAATAAACTTATTGCCATAATTGTTGGTTTTGTATTTCAAGATAAAGTCGTTTTTTATTTGTAGCATAATCAAATATCAAGCAGAAGTTAAAGTCTCAGTCAAATCTTCTTCCCTGTTATTTACTAAGAAATTCGGGTTCATTAAGTGGTCTTTTTCCCTATAAGCATCTTCAAGTAGAAAATGGTTCATTATGTTGCAGAAAGGTAAAACCCATCTATGCCTGTTGCCTTCTAAGGATAATACAAATTAAGATAGAGAGGTTCAACCATCACCACACATGCCTCATTTACAAATTAATTAAATTCACCAATTTACTTCATTAGTTCATGTAGTTTTCAATACTTCTTTTAATCTCACACTCTACTTCCAGCTTTATTAGGAGAAAACAAAACCAAACAAAAAAGAGCAGAAAATAATTCTAACTTCCCATCTCCAATTTTTCTAAACCATAATAATTTTCCTTTCACAGAAGGGAAAATCATTTCCATTTTCTCTAAGGTAAAGCTAAATAAAATATCTTCCCTTTAAAGTATGTTGTACATACATATTCCAAGTCAATGATTCTCCCTACCTGTATCAACTTTATCTTCAGTTGTAACAGATATAAAAATAAGAACTCTTCCAAAGACAAGTCTATATTTCTGATAAATTTTTATTAGCATGTAGTTATTTATTTTAAATTAGTGGAATTGATCAAGACCTACACAAACAGAAACCTAAGATGAGAAAATAAATTTATCCAACAAATACATTCTTTCAATTTTACTTTGTTGGCATTCAAGCATTAAAAGAAATAGGCACCAAACCTTACAAATATGAAATCACTGCTCAAAATCCTCTTTTCTACTAATCAAAACTAAATGGAAAACATTCTGTCCCGGAAGTGTATAAACTTGAAAGGCTTAATACCCGGGGAGGGGCGGGTGGATGGGGATTTGGTGCTCAAAGCAAATTACTACTAGTTCAAAAAACAAAATAAACTTCACTAATAAGTAAACCAGCTTTACTTCTATAACTCTATATGCATATTGTGCATACAGTATAAATGATCACTGAATAAATGGATAATAGTATAGACAATGAAACAAGGTACAGTATTCACATCATGGGCCAGAATAATCTATTCAAAACTATTTTAGATTATTTAGATGGAAAAAACAAATGAGTGTATACAAAAAAGAACAGTTGTAATTCCTCACATTCTAGGGAATATCAGAATTTTGCTAAGTCTGAGAGTAGAAATTTCTAAAGCTATCTCAATGCTCAACTCTTATCAAAAGACTTGCAAGGATATCATTAATATTTGATCATTTTTTGGTCCAGAAGTTGCTTTGAACTCCTTAAGTAAATACTATTTAGAATAAATAAGATAGTGGTGATATAGCATTCGGGGAAAGACAATACAATAATATTTTAACGTCTATCATACCTCACACAAATGCATACATGGTAGTTGAATCGAAGAACTTTGCAAGTCATGAAGATTTTAAAATATACATATGTAGACACATATACCCAGTAATATGTCAGCCTCATCCATGATAAAGCAGAGAAATAAATAGAAAATTTAGGCTCACAACACTGCTCCAAGGATGCAAAGAAAAGCACTGGCTAAATTAAATTTAACAACATCCTTTGGCCCAGATTCTAGCAACATACAGGATCAAGTGAATACAACTGGCCCTCCGTATCTACGGTGGGGACTGGGGGTGGGGAGTGGGGTAGATGCTGGAACCAATCCACTGTGGATACTGAGACCACTGTATATAAAAAGGAAATCTAGGGGTCGCCCAGAGAATAAACTTAAAAATTCTATTCACTACTTAAATATTCTTCCGGCATTCAAGCATGTAACCCAATCCTTAAGAATGAGGAGAAATTATTCCCCTGGCCCAGGGAATTCCCACCTGTACTAAACAACTAACCACATCCAACCTTCTTCCATGACTAGTGTGATAGACTACTGCTTTTTTTTTTAAATTAATAATTGCAGAGTGAGGACTATACAAAAGAAATATATACCATGTTCAATAAGATGCCACAGCTAGATGATGCATGAATAAATATCAAGCCACGGGTTATTTTAGCTTTTATATTTTTCAATCTTTGGTTGTTCAAGTACAAATATAAATTGTTAAATAAAGGCCTCATGCCACTAGCTGAGGTCCTGACAAATAATTTAATCTCCTTAGTTTTCTTGGTTTCCTTATCAATAAAATGAGAAAGTTGGCATAAATGACTAATAGAATGCCCAGTCTGCAGGTATCATCTAAAAATCTGAAGTTATAAAAGTTCCTCAATTTACTTACTTGATCCTTTAAAAGGGGGGAAGGTAGGGAATTCCATGTCTAATTTCTCCCACTTGAAAACACATTAAAAAATTTTCTAAAAACATATGTATATCACAGTCAGAAGTAAACCTGCCTCAGCATTAAAGCTCTCAGACTCTCCCTTTTTTGAGAAGCTATGCAGAGCCAATGAGGACCCCCAGCTGATGAAGCTACCACTGTTTTCTGCCTTCAAAAAATTTACAGGCTGGAAATAGAGTCAAGACATATATGTATAAATAACTCTAATAGAAGGTACAAAGCTAAAACCAAGAGACGGAAATTCTGAGGAACACTGGATTACCTCTACCTGGGAGGATTAGTGAATATATCAGGGAGAACTGGGCCTTTGATAAGTACTACTTGGGCAAAATAAAATGGGAAGAAAGGGCATTCTAGATAAAGAGAAAAACATGAGGAGACAGAGAGAGATCCTGTCTCACAGAAAAAACAAGGGCCGGGCGCGGTGTTTACAGAACAAGTCCTTCAATGTGCCTGGAGAAAAGGAGTAATGGGAGATGAGATTATAAAGGTTGGGACCAGGCCATGGAATGCCTTTTGAAGTCCAGGATAGACTATATAAACTTAATTTGAAAAGTAAAGGAAAACCCCTTACGTGCCATGATTAGAGCTGTACTTCAGGAAGATTAATTTTTATTTGGCTGTGACACACGAGATTTAGTAGAAAGGCCAGTTAGGAGTCCTGGCAAGGAACTAGGAGTACACACACTTTGGTAAATAAAGAAAATAGGCTATTTCCAACATTGCTCTCACTACTTAACCATACAAGACTATAAACCATATGTAGGAGAAAACATTTGCACATTATTCTTTCTTAATATAAACCTGGTTCTTATCAAGTAACTTAACCAGTTAACACTGACAAAATAGCTATCTTAGAGTTACAGCTATCAGAAATGCATATCTACTATTGCATTAGCCACAATTCCATGATACTCCCATGCATTGTTCAAAATAATTATTTGTACTATCTTTCTGGAAGGCAGTTTTGCAACATGCACCAAATCACTGGATTATTACCACAATCTAGCAATTTAAAAATAATCATGGATAAGAACAAATATTTAAATTCAATTATATTCATTTTAGAATTGTTTTTACAAGTTGAGTATTCCCTATCTGAAATGCTTGGGACCAGAAGTGTTCCAAATTTCAGATTATTTTGGATTTTAAAATTTGTACATGCATAATGAGATATCTTGGGGATGGAACCCAAGTATAAACATGAAATTCACTTGTTTCATCTACACCTTATACAACATAGCTTGAAAGCAATTTTGCAAAATTTTTGTTTTTTCTTTCTTTCTTTTTTTTTTTTTTTGAGACAGTCTCGCTTTGTTGCCCAGGCTAGAATGAGTGCCGTGGCGTCAGCCTAGCTCACAGCAACCTCAGACTCCTCTCGGCTTAAGCGATCCTACTGCCTCAGACTCCCGAGCAGCTGGGACTACAGGCATGCACCACTATGCCCGGCTAAATTTTTCTATATAGATTTTTAGTTGGCCATATAATTTCTTTCTATTTTTAGTAGAGACGGGGTCTCGCTCTTGCTCAGGCTGGTCTCGAACTCCTGACCTCAAGCAATCCATCCGCCTCGGCCTCCCAGAGTGCTAGGATTACAGGCGTGAGACACCGCGCCCGGCCCTTGTTTTTTCTTTGAGACAGGATCTCTCTCTGTCTCCTAGGCTAGAGTGCAGTGGTGCCATCATAGCTCCCCAACCTCAAACTCCTGGGCTCCAGTGATCCTCTTGCCTCAGCCTCCCGAGTAGCTGGGACTACAGGTGCACACCACCATGCCCAATTAATTTTTCAATTTTTTGCAGAGACAAGATCTCACTCTTGCTCAGACTGGTTTCCAACTTCTGGCCTCAAGTGATCTTCCTGCCTTGGCCTCCCAAAGTGCTAGGATTATAGGCGTGAGCCACTGTATCTAGCTTTGTATAATATTATTTAATAATTTTTTTGTATAAAACAAAAATTGTGGTAAGTACTTATATGTGGAATTTTCCACTATGACACCATGTAGGGTAGTCAGAAAGTTTCAAATTTTGGAGCACTTTGGGCTTTAGATTTTCAGGTTAGGGATACTCAATCTTTATTTATAATAAAACTTTAGGAATAACTTGATTATTTAATTTAACTACATGGGATTAGAATACTGTGGTCATTAAAATGATGTAGACTATTTAAAAAATAAAAAGATACTTCCCCATTTAACAGAGGAAAAAGATTAAAGAAGAAAAGTTTTAACACCCCCAACCCACACACCCTATTAGAAATATACCCCAAAACCATTTTGTGTGAAGTGATAGTTTTATTCTACCTTCTAAGTTTTCTACAACACATGCGTATGTAGTGAAGCACTACTAAACCAAGATCTAGAAGAGTATCTAATGAATGCCTAAATATTGAGTTTCAGCTAAATTTAGAATTAAAAGCAGGGGCCTTCCTCCAATCAGTAGGTCTCATAATTGGCTTATACCAAAGTTCCCTTCTCAGCCATTTTTTGTCATTCCCAAGGAGAAGCAAGGTATTTCAAGCACCAAGACCCCTGCTCCTCTCTACTGAAATGTCAGTATATATACATACATCTGTATTCACACACTCAGCAACCTTAAGCTATCAAAGAAATTAAAAGTGGCTTATCACAAGTAAATATCAGGAAGCCCTCCAAGAACCTCTGGGAGGAAGTATGCTCCAGAAATGGTCCAAAGCCAGTTTGTCTTGAGGTATAATTAAATTGAATTTTAATGCTAGAAACATTTCTTTCCCCATCCTACAGAAACTGCTCTCAAAGGTCACTTATGGCATGTTAACTGCCACATCGAAAAAGCGCTGGTAACAATAACAGGCCATGTTGTACCTACTCCTAAAATTTAACAGGATCCACATTCATTTCTCAATCTTCGTATTAACTAGCTTCTCTATGGCATTTAATCACCCATTCCTTCTTGAAAATTCTCTCCCCACCTAGTATCAGTGAAACTACACTATCCTGCTTCCTCATCTTTGCTGGTGCCACGTATCCCCAAATGTAGGTTTTAGGCTGTCCTATCTTAATCTTCAATTATTTCTATGCAAACCTCCTAACAATATTCATCTGCCTCACTTTGCATTTGACTCCCAATTCTTTATCATTAAACCTGTCATTTCTCTACACCTCAGAGATATTCTATCAGCACTTCAAACTGAAAGTGTCTAAAACCCAACTTCGCATCTTTTCTATCTACTTTAGCTCTGTTCCTAACATAAAAGCACTATGGTTGCCAATGTTTCACTCAACTCCCTCCCTCGCCCTCATCATGCCAAATGTCAAGTATTCCTTCCTTGAGTTTCTCAAATCTGTCACTTCCTTTTCATCCCTATTTCAGGCCAAATTCAAGCCTATCACCTTTAAATCTAGGCACAAGTACAGTCATTCTCTCTGGTCTGCCTCTAGGTTCTTCTCCAATTAATCTCATACAGTACCCTAAACCAGTCTTTCAAAACTGCTATCATTTATCACTCCTTACTTTAAAACTTCCAAAGTCTTTTTCTTTTATGATAAAATCCAAAACCCAACATCTTCTGCAATCTGGCCCAGGGTATCTTTTCATAAAACCAGAGAACCTCAAAACTAGAACCCTAGCAATCATGCATACGAAGAAGCTGAAGACCATAAAGGGTAAGTTTCTTACTCTGGCCAAATCAAAATATACCAAAACTGAGATTTAAAAACCTAAATCAGTGTTTCCCAAATTTTCCCAATTATAACATGAACTACAGCAGGATGCTTAATATACGGATTGCCAGACCCTTTAAAATCTGATTTGGTAGGTCAGTATCTCAGTCAGCACTTTGTATTTTTAAGAAGCACTAGATGATTCTCATCTACAGATAACATTAAGGAAACCTGACCTAGATCTTCCAAATCTTCTATATTCTTTGACCACACCAATCTTATCTTTTAACTATTGTCCTATATATTCTATTCTATCCAGAAAAGTTCTATTCACTGTCTCAATTATACCTTTTCAGTGGTTACATCATTCTCTCACCCCACCCAAATCCCCAAGCCTGTACATTCCTTCCTATTTTAAGCTCTTCAAAATTTTTTGACTATCTTAATTTATCAAAGTTTTCATATAACTCCAATAATCAAATACTATATAAACTTCATTTGCCATTAAGTATCCTACTAAGGAACAGAAAATATGAAGAATATATAAAAGAATACAAATTACTAATATTGGTGTTAGCCTGAAAGATCAAATGTCTTTATTACGAGTTACTCAGCAAACAAACAAAACCAACCACTTTTTTAAAAATATTGAAATCAGAGCATCTCTCACTTCCATTATACTGTACGGGGGGTGGAGGAAGAATGCAGTAGAAAATAATATGGGCCTAAATATATTTTTAAAATTTACACCAGATTATGTTCCTTCCTCTATTGTAATATATTTTTAAATAAGGAAAAATTCCATAGTAGCTGCAGCTTCTCAGTGATTTCCAATTTAAATGTTACTGTATAATCTACAACATTAACCCAACCACTGAATCTAAAAAATAAGTAAAGTTAGTTTAACTGACCCAAACAGCCAAGACAAGTAGTAAAAAATACTAGGCCATTCCACTTACATACAACTTGATTGCCCAGAGACATTCAGGAGTAAATCTGATTTTATATTTGGTGTCTAAAAATAATCAAACAAATCTCTGATAAAATATGAACTACATTGGATCTTAATTTCTCCTATCTCAAAATATCCCTAAATTACTTCAACAAGGAATCTCAAGGTGTTATTAAATGGCCTATGATTTAAATTATTAATATAGTGCCTTAATAGTTGCAAAATGAGCCCTGACATGATTTTTCATCTATTTTTAAAGCCTATATTTATTGCGTTGTTATCACTAGTATCATTTTTACTTAGCAAAAGCTACAGCATAACAATTCATCTTTCACTTTGTAATGCTAATAGCTAGAAGGATGAAGAAATAAAAACCCTTGTCAAGTTGACATGTAAAGAAACCATAAAGTTGAAAATCCAAAGCTGTATTGTTTTCTATTCTTTTTTAAGTTGCAACTTATAAAATCCTCTTACATCTCAATACGAACTCAATCTTAAACTCACCTTTTCCCCACATCTTTACTGAACAAATTTTTAAAAGGATGTTGTAAGCTACTATAATTATTAGTTCCACATATTGCTTTTAGAAACATTATCACCAACCCTGCTCTTGAAGGAAATAACATTTTTTAAAAATTATAAAACTTGAATGTAGCCAGAAAAAACTGCTTATGTGGAATGTCTATTTAGGCTACTTAAAAATAGCTCTAATAATTTTTAAGACAGTTTATTATAAGTGCTCAGATATAAAGCCTACCGACCTTTTTTTTTCAAAAAAGGTACCTTTAGACACCTACATAATAAAACATTTTAAAAATAGTCATTCCAGTCGGCATTTTACCACTTATAGGCTTAAATTCTTACACAATGATCCACTGAGATTTGAAAGGATCTGGGCTTTCAAGGGGGAGGAAAAGGGATCAAAATTACTGATTGGTTATTACAAGGACAAAGGTTAGAAACTTAAATATAGACATGCACTTACAACTGTGTAATTATACTGTGTATAATGTGAACGATTTCAAGATATACATGAATATAATCTGATTAAAAGGCAGCTGATAATAATTTTAAAGGTTCAAGTCAGATTTCCAAAGAAGAAAAAGAGGCTTATTGCAAAATGCAGTACCTCGCTACCTACAAACCTTTGGATAGAATTTCAACTACACCAACTAAGCTTTTTATAAATTCTTAGTCACAGAAAATATGTCATTATGAAATACAAAGTTTATCACACAAAGTGACAAATAAATGAAATCTGTTAGACCTATATTATTTACAATATACAAGATTAAAGAATAGGAAGGACCTAAACAACGATAAGACTGAAAATACTAAACCAATGCCAGTGAAACAGAACAGCATGACATTTTCTAGTATACAACCAAATGTAAAAATGCATACAAGATCGCTGTTTTAATCCTTTAGCCTTACACCTTTCATGGGTTTCACTTTCGATCCAAAATGTATCTAAACTGGAAAGCTTATTCACAGAAAAATATAACTGTTCACATATAAAAACTGAAGAAATAAAAGATTAAAAAGCAGATATACCCTTATCCTTCCAATTTTTCTTCTGACCGTCCATCTCTTGTCACAATCCGCCCCTCCAGCTGCAATTATCAATTATGCATACCAACAGAAAAGGTGTAACTGCAAAAATCTACTCCCTGAGACATGAAATATCCGTTTCCTCAACCGAAGTCTGCAGTCTCCTCTGCTGCACAACTGCAGCAAGGACTGAAGTCACCTGACGTCTTCTGGGTGTGGAGCAGTCTGACGCAGTGCAATCTGTAACTAGGCTACTAATACTCAGGCATTAATGCCTTCCTTCTATCTGTTGATCGTTCTAGTCATTTGCTTGTTGCTCATACCAAATGGAGCTGCATTTTCAGGGGGAGGGGCAGGCTACCAAAAGAAAGGAAAAGCAGGTTTGTTCTTACAGCAAAACTAACCACTTAATATATCTGAAATGACTTAAAGCCATATGCAGTTTTTTTCTTTCTTTTTTTAAAAACAGATGGTTGAATTATTCTGCTCGTTTTCAGTTTAAAACTCTAAAATTAATGGTTACTCAATAAGGTAAAAATGACTGATCCAAACAAGGGTAATCGCTTAAATTTCAAGCTTGGGAAATGAGTCTCTTTTTACTTTCTCCTAAGTTTATTAAGGCTTAAAATATTCAGCATTTTGCACCCTAATGAGGGTATGGGCAGAAAAATCACAGTCAAAATATTAATGTTTTTTGATATATTACTTCAATAGAAAAAAGTTTTCAATTTCAGCAATCTAATCTTTCTAATCTCTTTTCTACTCTTTTATAATTATGAAAATCCAGAGACCTACAAATACACACTTATTCTTAATCATCACCTGCTCCAACTCAATGTTTCAATAAATATTTATTATATACCATCACAGACACTATTAATAGATTCTTAGCTTGGGGAAAATATTCATGTGCTAATTATATCATTTGCCTTGCAAAAATTACATAAGAGCAAACAAATTTTACTGATAAATATAAAAACAAATCTAGCATTTAGCATTTCTAAAATTTTTCAACTTTATAAAATGGGCATTCATTCCAGTGCAATGTCTTTACTAATGTTCCACAACCAGTTTACCTGATGTTAATATATGCCTAAGCAGAAAAAGCAATAAATAATGACAAATGAGCTAAAATATTTAAAAATGTATATGGCCAAAATATTTAAAAATATATAGCCAGCTACAATGAAATAGGGATAATATTTTCTGGAACTTGCTATAAAAACTGTATGGACTGCAAAAGCCTGCAAAATCCTTAATATCAGAAGTGGCCTGAAACCAATGACTCACTTCTTTCCCTATTTGCCTAACTCCAAACATAAATAAAGCAAAGTAATTTTTAAAGAGAGCCCAGTATTTTCAGCTCAAGAGTTAATATTTAACTTTAAACTTTATTCACTGAACCCTTGCATAATGTGATATTTGAGTACCCTGTTACCAAGTCATATCATGGCCTGGAAATGTCTGTGCTCTTTGTGCAACAGTTTGGAATCTCAAACTATTTAGTAAGTACAAAATACTTCCAGGAGAGTATTTTCTAGTAACAAATCCCTTAAAACCGAAGGCTGAAAAATAGCATCAGAAGAAAGTACTAATACAGCACCCCGACACTATTTTGAAGTCAGAGATGACTACAACAGGAGAAAAAAAGGTTTCTTGAAATAATGGTATTGGTCATTTATACTACTCACATCTTCTGTGGTTATCTCATTTGGTCTAACAATGAAAAAAAAAAGGTATGAGAGTGGCAAGAACGTGTAATAACACATACCCACTATGATATTATTTTTAATACATATACATGTTTTTGTCCACAGTTCCTGGGTCCTAACTCTCATAATAACCCTTGTTCCTGTAAACAGAGAGCCTCTCTGACCTTCTGCACTCCCTTTCACTTACTTGCCCATTTGGCAGGACTCTAATCTGATTGTGGGTCATAAAACCCTCATTTCAGAGAAATACCCTGGAGGAAGGAATGCTGCTCAGAGAGGCCAAGAAGAATCAGAACAGACAGGTCTTACTAGGTTAAGGTCACACCCTTTTTGTCCAATCACATTTCAACAGGGTTGTCCATGCTTCCATCATGGACAACCAATGAAATCTCCATAAAAGGCCCAAAGGACAGGGTTCAAAGAGCTTCCAGATATCTGAACACGTGGAAGTTCTCCCACACCTCACCCTATGCATCTCTTCACCTATATCATTTATAATATCCTTTATAATAAACTGGTAAATGTGTTTCCCTGAGTTCTGTGAGCCGCTCTATCAAAATAATTGAACCCAAAGAAGGAGTCATGGGAACCCCAAACTTGTGACTGGTGGGAAAGGGGTGGTCTTATGGGACTGAGCACTCAACCTGTGGGATCTGACCCTGTTGCCTAGTAGTGTTGGAATTGGAGGACATCCAGTTGGTCTCTGCTACAGAACTGATTGCTCGCTTGGTGGTGGAGAGAAGTCCTACCCCCTACATTTGGTCATAAAGTCTTCTGTGTGGATGACTGTGTTGGTGTGAGCGCAGAGAAAAAGTGGTTTGAATGTTTTTCACAAATTCCCACTCATCTAAACATTAAACATACTTAATAGCATCCCTGGCAGATTAATAGGTCCAAATAGGAGTCTATAAGTTCCATAAGCATTCCTACCCTATATAGCGATAGCTAATTCATTTTTACTGTCTTTATAAATGTACAAGGAAAACTAGCTTGTGGGGGGAAAAAAAAAAAAAAATCAATCAACTTTTTGCCCATTTCTTTCCTAGCAAGTTTTTCAACTAGAGTTAAGTTTGATAAGCTAAGTAAAAAAAAGTGTTTAAATTTGAAAAATTGATGAGACAAAGTTTTTAAAAATGTAAAGCCATAGGGCTTTGTTTATTGTAAGCATCATGAGTTACTATATGCAAAAGGCTTTAGGACAGTGCCTGACAAAAAGTAGGCACTATATAAGTGCTATTTACTATTATTATGGTAAAAAAAAAAAACAGCCAGCCTACAAGGGAATAAGACATACAAGACACATCTAAGAAAGTTCATATATTAAGTCATTTAATTCTAAGCAATAACCCAATAACTTTTTATTGGGTTAACTGAACTGTCGCCCATCATACAAATTATTGGTCTTGCTGTATATATAGTTCTATTATTCTCCAGCTGAGAAAAATTTATATATACCTAGTTTATTGGTCCTATTCCAAACTGAACCCCAACTTAATGGGTCAAATAAAGGAAGGACATAAATATGTCAAAAACCTACCTTTATTTATTTAGTTTTCCTTTTAATACTTCATGTTTTATTTAAAAAAATGAAAAATTCAGGTACAATTTTCCAATAGAGTACATATGTCCCAACTGGCAAAATGACATTCTGATTATTTAAGATGGGAACCTATTATCCCATAAAAGTAAAGGCTCCCAAAGCAGAGGCCACAGAAAACTCATTTATAATGCATGTAAATAAAACTGTTATCTGAATTCTAGGCCCTGTTGCATATTGTGTGTATGTGAAAGGGAGTGGATGGGGGAAGGAACAAAGTATTCTCCTTTTCCTGACTTCAACATCAGACTTAACATAGAACTTTTAAAATAAACTGTTCAAATTTCCTATTTGGCAATTCCCCACTCCTCAGTGTCCATATCCCCAGTAGCCCCTTGCCCAAGCAAGACAAAACCAAAGATGAAAATCTCCCCAAGCATATCCCTAACTCCTTTACAAAGGGTACTGTGTAACTTACCTATACTGTTTCTCTTCTCACATCTCAAACTAAAACTCTTGTTTTCTTAGTGCAATTACCTCATATATAGGAAAATTATGATTAAATCCATTACTATATGACAAAAAGACTCTCAGAAACAGTGTTTGTATGTATGTCAGAAACTGTATGTATTTTTTTTTTTTTTGGCTTGTATCTAATAGGCAAGATTTCAGTAGAGAGCTATTCTAGAACAGGCAGCAAGCACGTAAGCCATAACAAGTCCACCTCAGCCAACTCTTCTAAGATATTCCTTTCCCTTTCTTTTCTTCTTCTGCTTCTGAGCTCAAGAAAAACAAGCTTTTGTTTTCTTTACAATATTTAGAGACACAAGAGAAAGAAGGTAGGGAAGAAACAGTCATTTGGATTGAAGTACTACTCTTTAAGTTAGAGATTGCTTATACACTGTTGTTGATAGCTAAAATAATTATTTCCATTTTCCAGCCATGGATAATCTTCTTTTTAATAAAAAAAATTATAGCTACACAGTAGTTTTAAACTTATTTTAAAATTTAATTATTCTGAGTTACACAAAGGTATGAAATTAAAAATGTTTCACTACTGAAACGTATTAAGCAATTAAAAAATCCTACCATATGCTGTAATATAATGCCCTCTATGGACTAAATTACAGTACTTCAACATAACTACAGTACTTCAACATTAACTACTGAATTAAATCTTAAGAAATGGAGAAAGACTAGTCTAGAAAAATCAACAACAATACAAGTTAAAATGGTAAAGTCTATAAACAATTTCACATAAGCTGCTAAAAATGAATGCTAAAATCCATAGAGAAAGAAATTGAAAGTGATATTATTCAATGAAAACTAAAAGCTGACCTCCTATATTATAAAATAAATATACAGATATCCCTAAAGAGCCAAAGCATCTTTAAATTCAGAAGTCGAAAATTAACAGTCATTAGGCTCTGAACAGATCTTTTTAAACTTTAATGTTTTTATTGAAGTACATAGGTTCAGGAGAATATTTAAGGTCATTTCATAATGTTTATAATAACAGCATGATTCAAGCATTTGATTCACTACAAGATGTCAATATTCAAAATAGTTAATAAAATTATTTTTAAAGTCATTTGTTAGTGTGAACCATATCCACAGCTCACTAAATTTCTCTCTCCAACTGAATTTATTCTATATGGTCAATTATAGATCATCCCATAGACCTGATTTTGTATCTACAACACTAGATGGCACCAATACCCACGGTCTACAGTTGATCACTCAAGCCACAGGGGCAGTATGGCAAAGGCTATGCTCTCAATTTTCTGGCTCTTCCATAAGATTGTTACCGGGCACTAGGGAACTAGATTGGAGTATAGGAGGGGAATAGGAAAGCAACTCTGCCACCAAAACCACATGTGGGATAAAATAATCTCTAACCAGAATCCAAAATCAATGTTAAATAGATAAGAATTAAATGTAAAAATAAAACTATAAATAAGTACATTAAAAGGTATACATTTTCCTTTGTGAAAATTGAAAATATCCACTAAAATATAAACTAAAATAAAAATCTTTTAGAAAACTGAGGGAAAACTGTAACACAAGAGTTTATATCCTTTATATAAAGAACTCATAAAATCAGAAAAAAATGAACACCTATATATAAAAAATGGGCAAAGAGTATGAACAAGCAAATCACAAAAGAAATACAAATAGCTAACATGTTCACATTCACTGGTAATCAAAGATCAAAATAGCAAAATGCCACTTGCATCTATCAAACTGATCAAGGTTTTCTAAAAATACCACATACAGACTGTCTTGGAAGAATAATTAAAGAATAAGTCATAGTAGGTAAATCTGAGAAGGTGCACTAGTTGGCTAGGCAACAGCGAGAGGAAGTATTACTATCATACTTTTTGAATTTTGTATAACGTAGAAATATTATCTATTCCAAGAAAATAAGTAATATCAATTGTTGGTGACACTAGGGAAATGGGTATTTTCTCACTCTGTTATGGGGTAAAAATTAGTGAAACTTTTCTGGTGGCCAGTTTTGTTGAAATTCTTTAAAATGCTCATACCCATTGACCCAGGTTTTATTTCTAGTAATTTATGGCAAACAATTCAGGGAAATGCTACATTGATCTTATCCAAAAGGCAGAGGAGTAAGTTCAGAGATATGTAAAACATATTTAAATATAAAGAGGTTAATAACAACAGTATTATTTATAAGCAAAAAAGTTAGAATAATCTAAGGGTCCAACAACAGCAAAGTGGTGAAATTACAATATATCCATACTAAGCAACACTAAATATTAAAAAAAAAATCAATGAGCAATAGAATAATAATTAAAGACACAGAAATGTTTGCATTGTAGGAGATTGCTGAATTGTCTAAAAAGCTTATAAATATATAGAATGATCCTAATCTCATAGAACACTTTATTACATTCATAAAAATACACATATGCATTGAAAAGAGACTAGAATAATATATTCTAAAATATTAACAATTATATTTGGGCAATACGACTACAATTTTTTTTTTTTTTTTGAGACAGAGTCTCGCTCTGTTGCCTGGGCTAGAGTGAGTGCCATGGCGTCAGCCTAGCTCACAGCAATCTCAAACTCCTGGGCTCAAGGGATCCTACTGCCTCAGCCTCCCGAGTAGCAGGGACTACAGGCATGCGCCACCATGCCCAGCTAATTTTTTCTATATATATTTTTTGTTGGCCAGATAATTTCTTTCCATTTTTAGTGGAGACGGGGTCTCGCTCTTGCTCAGGCTGGTCTCAAACTCCTGACCTCAAGCAATCCACCCACCTTGGCCTCCCAGAGTGCTAGGATTACAAGCGTGAAATGTTTTTATGTGTTTCTCAAAGTCGTACAATGAGAATGTATTATACTTCAGACTGCTCCACAAACTGACCTCACTGATAGTTAGAGCAAGTTCTTGGGAGAAATTCTTACTACCAAAATTACTGAAGTTCAAATAGGTTAAAACATTTGCCAAAGGCCATGCTGCTAATCAGTAAAAATGCCAGGATTAGAATTCAGGTCTATAAAATACCCCAAATTAAGTCTGTTTAACCATATTATATTTAGTGGTATCTTTTATGGTACATACTTATTTTCAACCTGTATTGCCTATAGTAAGCACTAAATAAATCCTAATTAAATAATGTCACCTAAAAAATAAATATAATCATTACCTTTATTAACAATACTCAGGTTCCAATTTAGCTACATTGTACATTTACTAGTAGCCTTCTAGTTAAAGGTATTCCTACTGTTTGTTAAACATTTTAATTTTTCTGAGTACTTAAAGTTCTTAACTTGCACCAGATCAACTCTTTACCATAATAACGTCCAACTAAAAACTGTAAGTGTTCTAAATATATGTGCTCACTAAAAATATATTTTAACCAAAATAGTAACCCTTAGTATCTACAATACTAAAGTATTGTAAGTAAGTTAAGAAGGCTCAAAGGCTATATGGTAAATTTTTAAAATTAATAAGAAAATATCTTAAGTCATAAAAATATCAAAAGAATGACCTCATTCATGAATATATATGTAGGTATATGTAAGTTTACAAAGAATATTTTTCAATTCTTTACCTAGATAACTGGGCCCTTTTAAAGTGAGTTCTTTTACTACGGCAATATTACTTGCTTAATTCTGGATATCACATAGTTTAAGTAAAATGAACAAATAATCAACTTGTGGTTGATTTACACTTTACTCACCAATAGTTCCAACAAGTCGGCAAGACACAATCTATATTTTGATTATGAACTGAAAATATTCTGTGCATTAGTGACAAATCAAGCAACCAGCAAACAAACATTAAGCAATCACTATGATGAAATGAAGATCTCAGTGGTTTGGATGGGAGACATTAGCATCCCACATTAGATGGCCTACCTACCAACAACATAAACAGGTAACAGCTGTCTACCACAATAGGTTTATTCAGTGTCCACATGGAGGCAATAGACTGTTACCCTAATTCTGATATCCCTACATATGGAAGAACCCATGAGGAAATATAAATGGCAACCAACTTTCTTGACTTCTTCAAAATGTGTTACATTGCTTAATCATCCCACATAACAGGTTGTGATAAAAAGCAGCAGTCTGCTAAAGTTAGGACAATGACTGCTCATTCCAAAATGGGGAAATAATTGAGAAGGGGTCAAAACCTGGGTTGGAATCACAAGTTCTTCATCTGCTGGAAATATTAATAAGATCATCCTTGTGGAATCAGATAACAACTAATATAAATCAGAAGCCCAAAGTCTGGAACACAATAGATCAAAATTATTGTGCTTATCACATAATTTGTTATGTAACCTTGAGAAAGTTACTTAACATCCTTAGATTTCAGTTTTATTGTCTATAAAACATTTCCTTCTTCCAGATTAAATGAAATGAAGATGTGAAAGTGCTTGGTGCTTAGATTTTCCATAAATGGTGGTCTTCCCTTTCCAGGTAAAATGAGAAGCTTCTTTTCTTAGCCTTTTAAAATTCTCAATTATCAAATATTCTAAATGAGGAGGGAAAAAAAGCTGAAATAAAATTGAAACAAATGAACCTGACTGTATTTGAAATTAATATTATAACCACACTGAAGGTGGGGAAGCAAGGAAGAGGGGGGAAAATAATCTAAATAACTTGTGAATAAGATATTGACTATATACATTTAATCTTAAACAGGGTTGCAGCGTGGGGATTTGCAAAGAAATCCTGAGCTCTTTTATCAAGTTAATTTATTATAGTGACATGAGAAAAGCATCTACAACTATTTTAAATGTATTACAGGATTGAACAAATGAGTACATGTATTGGTGATAAAGGTGCTCACACAGTAGTAATATTCTTTGGGGGTAGGCAGGTTGGGGGTGGGTAAACTCACAACTAATAGACACGGTGAGCATCGTCGGGGGGAAAGAGCACATCTCAAATCATGGTTGGCATGTGGCAAAGTCATAACATGAAACCAAAATGTTTGTACCCCCATAATTTCCTGAAATAAAAAAAATTAATAAAATAAATAAATAAAAGCAACAGAACAACAACAACAAAAAAGAACAGAAAAATATGAACTGAGGAAAAAAGAATGAACCCCATGGAACTGGATTAGAATTGGAGGTACCTGTGTGAACTCATCAGTTCTAAAATATGTGTGCCTATATGTGTATGTTTATTTGTATGTATGTATGTATATAAGCATTTCCTAGCTCTGTCCACTGAAAGAGCTAAAATGCAAAGTCACCGATAGTAGCAATGAACACAACTAGCATCCAGCTCTTGATCTTTAATATCTCACTACTATGAAAATGATCTCTCCTTTTATACTAAAAGAAATCAGGAATACTTGGAGAAATGGCTTATTCCAGGGTTAGAGCAGAGTAGGCATAAGATAAGCCTACAACATTATGTTAGGCCAAAACATCAGAAATGCTCCCCTCCCAACCCCCAAAAAGAAAGCTGCATGTCCTTGAGCCAATTTGAAGAGGCCCTCCAAATATGGAGCAATTTACCAAAATTATTAAGTTCAGTAATGAATTATAAACCACTGGGAGAAAAAATAGAAATTCATGGATCCATACTGATAATTAATTAACTAATTAATGCATTAATGGAAAAGAAGGGCTCTTGCTTAAAGGAGAATGCTGAGGGTCAATTGAAAAAGGTGGAGAGAATGCTGGAGTTGAAAAATAATTTTGCAACCACCATGGTAAAGATTTGATCAAGTAAGAATCATCAGTGGATACTAAACCTAGGGGGGCTGATTTTGATAGATGTTGACTGGGATATTTGCATGATCTAGAAGTGTCACTCCTAAGACTCCTTATCAGTTGTTAGGGAGAAAGAAAGACATTAACAATAATTATACAGTGAGGAAATCATGGACCATCTTGACCAGATTGTCAAAATTAACCTCACCAATGAGAGTAAATGAATAGTACATAACTCCAAATATGTACTATAAGAGAGACACTACATCACCTACACAGTATTTTGACCATGAATCCATTAGTCTCAAACTAATCTCTAAGAAACATCTGACAAATCCAAAATGAGAAATGATCTATTAAAAAGGGGAAAAAGGAGGGCCTATGTTCTTCAAAACTGTTAATGTCACAAATGATAAAGACTAGAAATGGGAAATCCTAGCCAGAGCAATTAGGCAAGAGAAAGAAACGAAGGGCATCCAAACTAGAAAGGAGAAAATCAAGCTGTCCCTGTATGCAGAGGACATAATCTTATATATACATAAAAACCTAAAGATTCTACCCCAAAACTCCTAGAACTGATCAATTCAATAAAGTTGCAGGATACAAAATCAATATACCAAAATCAGTAACCTTTCCATGCATGAACAAACTAGCTGAAAAAGAAATCAAGAAAATAATCTCATTTATAATATCTTCAAAAAAAAAAAAAAAAAAAAAAAACAACAACCTAGGAATATATTTAACCAAGAAGGTGAAAGATCTCCCATCCAAGTACTAACCAGGCCCGACCTTGTTTAGCTTTCGAGATCAGATGAGATCAAGCACGTTCAGGGGTGGTATGGCCGTAGACAAGAAGGTGAAAAATCTCTACAAGGGAAACTATAAAACACTGATGAAAGAAATTAAAAAGGATATTAATACAAGCAAATGAAAAGACATCCCAAACTCATGGATCAGAAGAATATTATTAAAATGACCATACTACTCAAAACAATCTATAGATTCAATGCAATCCCTACCAAATACCAATGACATTCTTCACAGAAATAGAAAAAAAAAAAATCCCAAGCTTCATACGGAACAAAAGACCTCGAATAGGCAAAACAATCCTTAGCAAAAAGAAAAAAACTGGAAGCATCACACTACCAGACTTCAAAGCATACTACAAAGCTGTAGTGACCAACACAGCATGGTACTGGCATAAAAATAGACAAAACAATGGAACAGAGAACCCAGAAATTAATCCCCATTATCTATAACCAACTGATTTTTCAAAAAGGTGCCAAGAAAACTCATTGGGGAAAGGACAGTTTCTTTAATAAATGGTGCTGGGAAAACCGGGTAGCCATATGCAAAAGAATAAAAACTAGATGCCCACCTCTCACCCTATACAAAAATCAACTCAAATGAATCGAACACCTAGGTTTAAGATCTGAAACAATAAAACTACTAGAAGAAAACATACGGAAAAAACTTTAGGACAGACAACACTTTTGGTCTGGGAAAAGATTGTATGTGTAAGACCTCAAAAGCAGAGGCAACGAAAGCAAAAATTTAAAAATAAGATTATATCAAACTAAACAACTTCTGCACAGCAAAGAGTACACAGAATGAAGAAAGGACAGCCTACGAAATGGAGAAAATTCATCCAACAGGGAATTAATATCCAGAATATACAATGAACTCAAACATCAATAGCAAAAAAATAAACAATCTGATTTAAAAATGGGCAAATGATCTGAACAGACATTTTTCACACACACCAAAAATATGTACAGCCAACAAATACATTTTAAAATGCTCAACATCACTAATCACCAGGGAACTGCAAATCAAAACCAAAATGAGGTATCATCTTACCCAGGTGAAGAGGGCCATTAGCAAAATGACAAAAAACAACAAATGCTGAAGAGGATGCACAGAAAAGGAAACTCTTATACACCACTGGTGGGAATGTAAACTAGTGTAATCACTATGGATGACAGTATGGAGGTTCCTCAAAAAACGACAAATAGATGATCCATCAATCCCAGCACTGGGCACTCATCCAAAGGAAAGGAATCTGTACCTCTATGCTTATTGCAACATTATTCACAACACCCAAAATATGGAATCAACCTATGTGTCCAACAACAGACAAATGGATAAAGAAAGTGTAGTATGTATACAAAATGGAATACTATTCAGCCATAAAAAAGAATAAAATCCTGTCATTCATAACATGAATGGGACTGAAGACATTATATTAAGTGAAATACACCAGCAACAGAAAAGCTGAACACTGCTTGTGCTCACTCATATGTGAAAACTAAAAAAAGTTGATCTCACAGAAGTAAAAAGAACAGATACCAGAGGCTGGAAAGGGTAAGGATAGGGATATAAAGAGATTTGTTGAAGGATACAAAATTACAGATATATAGGAGGAAAAACCTCTAATGTTCTATACTACTATAGGATGGCTACAGTTAACAATAACATAGTTTCAAATAGCTAGAAGGATATTGAATGTTCCCAACATAAAAAAATGATAAATGTTTGAGATAATGGATATGTTAATTACCCTGATCTGATCACTATGCATTATATGTATCAAAACATCACTATGTACTCCATAAATACGTACAATCACTACGTGTCAACTTAAAAACTTTTTTTAGAGATTGGAAATGTTCCAGGTTAAAGTGCCAAAACAACCATGACAACTAAACACAATACCTGGGCCCTAAACTGGATCTTGTACTAGAGGGGGGAAATATGCTATAAAGGACATTATTAGGTCAACTAACAGAATTGGAATATAGATGGTAGATGTTAAAAAAGCATTCTATCAGTGTAAGTTTATGAAGTTAATAGCCATACTGAGGTTATGAAAGAGAAAATCCCTATTTGAAGTATTTAAGATAAAAGGCCAGAATGTATATAACTTATTCTCAAATGGTTCAGGAAAAACAAAGATGTATTTACGTGTCATATCCAGTTAGCTATAGAAACAGAGATCACAAATGATAAAGCAAATAGGGTAAAACATTAATAGGTGAATTGAGATGAATGGTGTAACACATTCTTCATACTATTTTTATTTTTCCAACTTTGTTTTTACAGTTTGAAGTTATTTCCATATAAAAAGTTAACTTAAAAAAGCAATTAGTTTTAAAACAAAACACATGCTAAATGATACCATTGGTTTGTTATCATTTTGCTTAATTCTAATCAGAGAGAATTTAACAACTAATGTATCATTAACCCTTCTAGCATACTGTGATTTTTCAGTTCTGAATAAACCTAAATGTTTCTTTGCTCCTGGTCACACATGGCCAGTTCACAAAATCCATCTACGTGCCTAGCTACAAGTAATAGGTTTACTACTGACCATACTGTCCACTAAAACAGGATCTGAAAAACTTTCTATCATATTTACATAAATTAGCAGGTCAGTGCATTCTACTCACATTTGTTGTCTGTAACTTTCATAGAATCCTCTTTTCCATGAAGAATATCCCAAGGGAGATAGCCTTTTTTCTTCCTTAACATGTGCTGGTGGCCACCTACTAGTAATTATTACGCACTCATACCTCTAAACTGTCATTCCTATGCCAAACTGAGACTCTCTGCATCATCTGACAAAACATTTCAATTGTTTGTGGTAGTGCTGCCTGTCAGTTAACTATTGTTTTCAGAAGTTTCACCATTTTAGCCTACATATAGAATAAATGTATGCAAGTATTAGAATATTTTACCTTATACCTTTGTTATTGTATTTTTTAAGTGAGTCGAAAATTGAAAAACTAAAAATGCCAATAATAATCATAATATATTTTAAACAAAAATGGAAAACTGGGAACACAAAGCATAAGTCTTTGGCCACAGACTTTTTAATTAAAGAACATGTATGAAATGCTGGATCTAGATCATGAAAAACGGCCTCTACATAAAGAGGTACTAAAAGAACAAAATAGAGTGAATGCTAATAATCATGGACTAGGAAAAAATCAGCATTTGCATTCCAATATTAAAAATAAAGTTTGTCACAAACTCCTTTATCAAGGGAGGAAGACTATTATTCGTCAATTTTATTGACAAATTTTATCCCCCAATGCTTAATAAAGCACCAATGTCTACATCATAATAACTTACTCAACTTTCTTGCAAAATCAATCTTTACTCCCAAAACTCAAACAATTCTACCAACAAAATGTCATTTTAAGAAAACAAGAAGTGATCCTTTTGTAGTTCGTAAGTGTGATGACTGAGTTTTCATGCTTATGTGTAGGATATGCCTCCCTCAGAGAGTCAGACCTTGTTATGAGTGCATATTACCTTTCTGATGTGAGAAGAAATAAAAATCAGAAAACAAAAAAATCCTAAGGACAACAAATGAGATAATAAATGACTTGAGGAAATTAATCTTAGTTATTATTTAATACTTCTCAATGCTTTTAGTGTTTAAATGTGTATACATTAAGACTCAAATTTTTAAAACATGTATGTATATAATTAGAGATGATATAAAATTTTTAAGCCACCTGAGTGAGCATAGAGCCTCCCTTATATCAGCCTACTACTGTACTTTGGTCCGTTTGACTTCAGTACACTTAACCTGCACTTTCCGGAAGATAAGGAAGTGTCTATGATCATTATAACATACATCGTAATGTCTTTACCAGTCTGTCTCTACCAGCTGACTGAAAGCTGCATGACAGTAAGGCTTTGTCTTAGTCTTCATCTCCCTGCCCCCAAAACAAACTAGCGTAGTGCTTGATATAAGCATGTTAAAGCAACTACCCACTTGCTTTTAACAGATGCCTGTTATAATTAATTCAAGGAAATTAGCAAGTTGCAAGGACCTAATCTAACCCTCTTCCTTTTATAGAAAAGGAAACTGACGTCTAGAGAAACAATGTGATTGTCAGTGATAAAGCCAAGACTAAAAATTTACATACCAACACTCGGTTTCCTTCCCGTAACTTTGCTTCCCATATATTTGGCGTATCCAAATAATTCTCTATTCCCTAGTGAGTTGATACGATAGTTAATATCAAAAAAGGTTAAGCCAAAGAGGTACAAATAACTATTTTCTCAGAGAAAGGACATAAATATCTTCTAAAAAAAAGAATGCCCAAGCACTGCTTATACTTTCTTCTTCAACCATCCCTAAGCTTTTAAAGGCGCTGCTCTTAATTCTAAACTAATAAGCTATAGATCCCTAGGTTTAACAAAATCCAAGAAACAGCTCGCTCCTGAAATACTGAAGTTAGAGAGCTGCCAGCTACTAGAGGACTGGTAGCTTTAAGTTTTGGGAGGACACTAGGGGGAAAAAATTTTTTACGTGTGTCTCAACACTGCTCACATCCGTGCTTCTCCTTGCTCTTTACCTACAATATCATCACCATGCTTCTCTGAATTTCTCAGACCTTTCTTTCTCTTGTTCCCTCCTAAACTATTTTACTTTGCTGCTCAAAACCCCCATTTCACTGTGAACCAGCTGCCCTAAACCTCAACTTCTTTACTGAACATCCCTGTTACCTCACCTTCACTAAAACCTGGCTTTCCCTTGAGCATACTGCTTTTCCCTGTGGAACTTTCTAAATGGAGGCTGCTAGTTCTATACTCTACCACCAGTGGTCCCCACCCATTTTGGCAGCAGGGACCAGTTTCAGGGAGACAATTTTTTCCATGGATGGGGGTATGGGGTAGAGGTTTGGTCAGAGCTCAGGCAGTGATGCGGGCCTGGTTCCTAATAGGCCAAGGATTGGTACCAGGCCACAGACCAGGTGTTGGGGACTGCAGCTCTACACAGCGCAGGAAAGAGGGGGAGGTCAGCACCCTCTTGCTCACCAATGCTGCTTTTGGACTCATTTCAGAGGCCTTGGGCAAAAGTCTTGCCTATTCAGCCATGTCATTCTCTATCCTTCCTCATTGCTTCTATTATCCTGACAGTTGCCTCCCTGCCCTTTGCCAAAGACTCTTGCCCCTAATCTTCCTCCCCACCTCCAGTCCTGCCATCATCCTGTGTGACTTCAATGTCACATGGAAATGCAATCCAACATCCTGGCCTCATAGTTGACTTGACCTCATCTCTAGCAACCTTCACCCAACTCCACTATGAGACTTGTCTCACAGCCAAACCCTGGCCATTAACAATCAACCTGAACTGCTGCTAATCCTCTGAAATTCTAAATTTAACATCTCTCACACACACACACAGAGAAATTCTAAATTTAACATCACACACACACATATACACAATCCCACTTTGCCCACAACCTCCTATTATTCTGACGTTCAGTTATTCCTATATTCTTAGTTCTTAGACCTAATTTGGACCTCAAGTTCACTGACCTTCTTACTCCCCTCCTATCAACTCCCTCTTCTCTTCACAACCTTCAACTTAGATGCCACAGTCCATCACTTCAAATTTCTCTCTTGCTGTTATTATCCTCAACTCTCTTGACTCACTGTCCTTCCACCGGGCACACCTAGCAAAACGAAACTTTGAATCAATACAACCATTTGTTTTTTCTGAACTTATACCTGGGCTGTTTAGCTGCAATACCTTTGTTTCCCCAGTATTTCAGACCTCCTCCACCCCAGCATGTTCCAGTTCATTCTCAGTAAATGACTTAATATACTGCTTTAAAGAATAAACATAAACCATCAAACGATTCCCTCAACCTCCAGCCACAAAACCCTAGCAGTATCATTACCCACACTTTCCTTTCCATTCACTACAAAGTACTGTCTTTCCACCTAAGGCTAATTTCTTCACCTGAACTTGGGAGTTCATCTCATATCCTTCTGACTCTCTACCAGCACCTGTAATCACTTTCCCTCCATCCTTAAGGAAAAAAAGGCTCTTCCACCACTCCATATTCTCCCTCCTGCTTGCTAACACTCTTTCATCGTGTTCTCAAACTTGCTGAGAGTGGCCAACATTCAAAATCCATTTGCTCAAGTCCCATTTACTGCTTAACCCTAGGCTGTGCCCACTCACACCATTTTCCATTGTCATGCCAACACTTTCCCTCCTTTTTGACAAACTTTCATTCCTTACCTTAACTGACTTCTCTAGTATTTGATCATTTTGACCATTTCTTCCACCTTTAATCTTCCTCTTCTCTTGGTTCTTCCCTACTTGATATCCGCGGCTTTAATTTATGCCTCCAAGCCCATGACAAATACACACAGATAGCCAAGTTCTCTCTCAAGAGCTTCAAATATAATACCCATAACTTCTTGGATGTCTTGTAGGTATCTCAATACCAACATATTCCCTGAATTTTTTACCTTCTCCTCTTTAAACCCATTTTATTCTCTCATGTTCCCTATCTCATTTTCTCATACTGCCATCCATACATTTGCACATGTCAGAGACCCGGGGTTCCTGGAGTCATCTTTCCAATTTCCCCTCATCCGTCATGTTGCATATCCATCAAACACCAAGCCCTATGTCTCTGTGCTCAACACACTGCCTGAATGTTCATCATCTCCTTTCTTAAATTACAGCAACAATCTCTAACTTTTCTCTCTGCCACTAGTGCCACCCATCTCAAATACCTAAGTATATTCAGTAAACTTACCATAATTACTACATATTTTTATAGAAAACATAGCTAACTTTTAATGCTAAATAAAAAACACATATGCAAAAAATCACCTTATACAAATCGGATATGTGGAAAATGTAGTCAAAAAATGGGAATCAGTATTTCTCAGAATTCATAATAGCATACCTCAATTTACACTTTTCAACAAAATGTGTACACTCAATATGCCTAGCCTTATTCCCACCACTGAAAAATATACTATACTGAACATTTAAAACATGCTACAGAAATATTATTTCTTTAAAAATTAAATATAATTTCTGGAATAAAAGTATATCTAAAAAATATTGTTTTAATATCACTTGCTCTTCATGCTATCAAGAAACACTGAAGCAAAGAAAAAGAAAGAGACACTGAAGCCAATTTTTTTTTTTTTAAGAGACAGGGTCTCGCTCTGTCACCCAGGCTGTAGTGCAGTGGTGCAATCATAGCTCACTGCGGCCTCAAACTCCTGGGCTCAAGCCATCCTCCTGTCTCAGTCTCCTGAGTCTCTGGGATTATAGGCATGAGCTACAGTGCCAAGCCATTTTCTAGTTCCATGACACAAAATATTATAAAAGTGACCAACGAGTAACTGTGGAAAAGTTCTAAGTGCAAGGGTGAGTGTTGAGTGCAAGAGGAGTAGAAAAGGCACTAAAACCTTTAACTGAGATGGTGGAAAAGACTTCTTATCAATGTGATATATTAGACATCATAAACATAATATACAACACAAAATGTAGTGGAATGTTCCATGGTAAGTCAAAAAGTGGCACAAAGCACAAAACAGTGTATAGATTGATTACCTGAAGTTTTACTCAGCTCTGCTGAAAATATAGCAGATGGTGATCTGTCCTTTTTTTCTGTATCAGCTTTTTTCTCAGCTTCTTTCACAAGAACTTTGGGTTTAACTACACTGCCTATCTCTGTTTGAGTGGCCAACGCTGAAACATCTGGAGGCAGTAAGGGCACCTTTGTTATATCAGACCTATTTTTAGAAAATTCATCTGAGACATGGATTTTCTCTTCATCTTTAGGTTCTATGTTCTTGAAAGAAAAATCACGGGGCAATTCTGTGCAAGGCAATGACCCAGCTCCGTCCTGGACATTAACAATTTCACTTTTAGGGGGTGCTTCTAGGTCAGTGTATTCCCTGGCTAATTTAGAAGAGTCATTTTTAGAACTGACAAATGTAGGGAACTCATCTATAATCTCAATTGGAGATGAATCTGAAAATGTTTCACTTTCTCTTATTTGTGCTTCCTTAGTAATAAATAAGCCATCATTTGAAAAAACTGCATTATTGAGCTCCTCCATCTGCAAAGGAATTTTTTCCTTTTTGCTCAATGTTGAGATTTCGTCAGGTGATACAGTATCTTTTGTGGTATCTAAATTGGGCTTAAAAGATTCCAAATATGGCTTTCCTCCCTCAGGTGGTAAAACGCTGAATTTTTCCTTGTTTTCATGGTCTAGCATTGACTCAGGTGAAGTTTTAGTGAGACTTTCTCTCACAAGTATCACAGCTTCATCTTGTTTTTGTGGAACTTCAGGTATTGAATCATCACTGAACAAGTCAACTGGTTCAGAATCAGGTGAGGAATCTTCAACTAGCTCAGAATGATCAAGCTCTGGCTGTTCAACTTTTGCAATTTCTGAATAATTAGAGAAATCTGGAGTTGGTTCAGTAGACAGCTTTGTTTCTTTAATTAAATCACATGCAATAGATATATAAGGAGCTTCTGTCTCTTGAACAGCTGCATTAATACTTTCAGGCTCTTCTTCCTTTACTCCTGATACTTTTTTTAGTGATACATTCATGGCCTCTTCATATGGTGGGGGATTTTCAGACTCAAGTTTTATGGTTTCATAATTCACTGAAGAAGCTTCTAATGGTGATGAACTGGGCTGCACTGCAGAAGCACCAACACTAGGAACTACAGAATTTAATGGTGCTTCCATAACAATGTCAGGCAAAACTGGTGAAGGAGTAGCTTCAGATTCTTCAAATGATGGGCAAAGCTGTGCTGCAGGGTAAAGTGACTCCTGCATAGCTTCTGATGTTTGGACCAAGTCCATTCTTGTTTCATAAGCAATCTTTGTACCTGTAGCTTCATTCAATTCACTTTCACATGCTTCCTGTACTAAATCTGGGGTTAGACCTTCAGGCATGTTTGCCACTACTTCCTCGGTCACCTTTGATAAATTATCCGTTGTGACATAATCTGTCTCAGAATCCTGTGTTGCTACAAGGAAAGGGTTTGATGTTTTCATGCTAGTATTCTTCTCTGTTACAATCTGGGCCTTCTTTTCTTCTATTTTTTTTTCATCGGTCTTATTCTCTGAAGTATGATCTCCTAACAAAGGAAAAATGTTTGCTGCAATGCTCTCAGCTGCTGTTGCGTTAAAGGGAGCACATGTGATATATGCTCCTGAACTGTCTTTTATAGCTTCTGGTGTGCTGGGTAAAGAAGTATCATCATTACTGCTTTCACTATCTTTTTCATGATTCGTTTGCTGAAGGCTATCTGCAAAACATTTTTTATCCACTTTACTTTCCAACTTGCTCTCTCTGTTACCTCCAGCAGCCAAAACATCACTATCTTGCTTAAAAGTATCTTTCACTTCCCAAACTTGCTCAAATGGTTTGAAGTCTGCATATTCCTCCTCCCTCAAAGGAACTTCTGCATCTCTCTTTTCATTAAAACTGTCCTTTGTTTTTTCTGGAGACATAACTTTGTCCTCTTCTTTAACCAATTTAGTAAGGGCTACAGATAACTCTTGTTGATTATGAAGGACGTTACTGCTAACCAAATCCTCTTCTGCATCTTTACTCTTGACAATTATTTCTTCCCTAGGGTTTGCTGCTATTACGGCAGATTCTGCTTTTGGAGGGCCACTGAATGATGATCCCATTTCTGAGTATTCTAATTCTGAAAACTCTGTTACATCTCTATCTACAAATGGATTTTTTGCCTTCTCTGAGAACTCTTTAGAAGATTCATTTAAAGTTTCTTGGAGTGTTCCTTCGGTGGGTAATACTGTTGATAAATTACCAAGGTATTCATGTTCTTTAAAAGAAGCAGCTGAGAGAGGAGACAGAGAAGGAAGAGAAGCAGCAGTTTCAAGCAGGACAGATGGGAAATCCTCTTGACCAGCCGAAACAGTGTTACCTGGCTGCTCCTTCAAGTCCATAATTTTTTCTGTGACCATGGACAGAAAGGAAAGTTAGAGAATGCCAGTGTTCTCAGAGTTAATGCAAGTTTTATGACAGATTACAAATAATTGTTAGTAAAGATTTACTGTTAACTAAAGTGACATGTTAATACCACTTAATAAATATCAAATAGACTTGAATCATTACTGAAAATATCAAGCTATTGTCAATAACACACATTCATGGCTACACAGGCAATTACATGCTATGCAAAGACATAAATCAAGTCTTTGAGAAAACTTCAAGTGTGATCAACTGAGAAAAGCTACTTTTAACTAGTTTTAGAGGAAGAGAAGAAGATTTGAGAAGACAGTTTGAGTGACAGTATAGAAAGAAAGGGCACTGGATAATTAAATGCCATAAACCAGCATTCATTTACACAAAAGCCTTTTTTGGCTATACTCAAGTAAACTGTACTTAGAGAAAAAGAATGGTCAATATGTAAATGTAAATCAAGGGACCAAGAATTCCTTGCATATTTCCAATTATTAATCAGGTTCTGCTCATTTCTTCCTTAGGCATAGCATGTAAAATGCAAATTTCAACTTTTTCAGTAGACAAACATTCTTGGAACCATATTAATTTTTAGTAAATACAAACTACTCTGTATAGAGTTAATATAACTAAAGAGTTAAAGTTAGAATATACAGAAGATAAAAGGCTGGCAGAAAGAACTTGCCTGCAGAGGAGTGTATCACAGGCTCAGATGCAGCAGGAAGAGCAAAAAGGTTCTCATCTGAAAAACAAATAGAATATAACCTCAGCAGAAATAAAGACAGACTGAAAGGAGACTAAAGATAAGAGGAATAAGCAAGGGTTCAGTTTGTAACGAGTTAACAAAAAACTTTACCTACAGAGAAAAGGCCAAGACTAAAAGGAAGTTGGAAAAAAGTAGTACCATTAATTCAGGTTAAATCATCATATATATTATAACTTGATTAAACGCTCTCCATAGAACCTATCATTTTTCAAGAGGCAGTATAACATGCTTATGTTAAAGAAATCTCATGAATCAAAGTGGCTTTAAAATATTGCTCTCATTTAACATATTGCATCCAAAGCTTTTACTCATATTTTAAGATAGGTAAATTGTCTTGTCCTATCAAGCCAAAAATAAAAATCAAAAAGATGAATTTGAAAAAATTAATAACTTTCGTTTAATCTTTTGTTATTGGTGTTCAATTTAGAACATGCAGAGATTCATGCACTTTATCTTACATTCTATTAATAGGTTGTCTATCTTGAAAGAAAAAAGACTCTAACAGTTATTTCAGTGCTTTTTGAAGACATTAGTCCTGTGTACCATTGTTCAAATGCCAGAGTCCAAAATACAAAAAAAAATTATCATTAGGAAGATACTTACTATCTTTGTTTTCTTTAAAAATAATATAGGTGAGGGCTACTTGTTATTCATAAACATAATTAGTGAGACACTCAGGCAACTGAACTCCAGAGACTATTTTCTTAATCACAAATTATTATAAACTAAATGTTTATATCCCCTTCAAAATTCATATGTTAAAGCCCTAACCCACAATGTGATATTTGGACATAGGTCCTTTGGGAGGTGATTAGGGTTAAATGAGGTCATGAGGGTGAAGCCTTGGTCCAATGGGATTAGTGCCCTTACAAGAAGAGACACCAGAAAGCTTGCTCTCTCTCTCTCTCTCTCCCAAGTACACACAAGAGGTCATGTGAGCACACAGATAGATGGAGGCTACCTCCAAGCCAAGAGAAGGAGCCTCAGAATAAAACCTACCTTGCCAGCACCTTGGTCTTAGACTTCCCAGCCCCCAGAACTATGAGAAATAAATGTCTGTTGTTCACGCCACCCAATCTATGATATATTGTTATGACAACCCAAGCTATTAATAATTACACTGTATCCTGGTACATTAACTTTGTACAATGTCATCATGTACCTGCAGTTAGAAGATCCTGAACTGAAGATCTTCTGTGGTTTATACCAGAGAAAGGCCTCTAGCATAAGACAATTTGAAACAGCCTGAGAGATGACAGGAAGGTATTCTTTTAGCAGAGAGGATCTAATAATAAATCTGGATACTTCTATCTGGAAGGTCAAGCTAAACAAGGTTGGTCAAAATAGATTAAAATCAAAGAGATGCAGCTATCATGAATATGAACTTGTGTCTTCCAAGGGTATTCCCCTTGAACAGGAGAGCTAACTTCACAATGTCATATAAATTTTAGATAAATCTATACTGGGCATGATGTCATATTTAAAAGATTCTTAAATGGGATGGTGAGGGGAAACCCATGACATGTGTTTAAAAGGGTGTCCTACAACCTAGAACAATAAACAATAGGCAGATTGGGCTACTCATCCAAACCAGTAAGATAATAATGCCTTATAAGATTTTTTGAAGTGTATACACATGTATATACATTTTTAAAAGATGACTTGCTATGTGATCTTAGTTAAGTTACATAGTTTATCATTTGTAAAATGAGGGCAAGTTCCTTTCAGCTAAAACAATGAAATATTAGCTTATACAAAACTGAGATTTGGGGGTCAAAGAGCAGAACCAAATAATTACATAACTACTCCATCTAAATAAAAGGTAGCTAATTCTTAAAACAAAACGGTTGCCTTTTTCATCTAGACAATGTAGTTAAAAGCCACTAATTCACAGGCCAGTCTATTTGTAAAGTGAACTAGGAATATATACTACTGTTAAAATTTAAAGGAAAACAAACTACATCTAAAATTGTACCCAAAATTTAAAGTATTTTTTAAAATATACTGTATCTTTATTCCTATCCAACACCAGAATGTCTGATAATAAAAACTATATTCCTGGAATTTGTCCAAGTAAAAAAGTTTTCCAATTGGTATTTCAAATATTCACTACGTTAAATAAAAAAAATCTTCATTTTTAAAAATGGGATTCAATGCAGAGTTAACCACAAAACAACTGCTGCATTTCTAAAAGCTATTATTAAAAAATCCAGAATAGGCCACTACCATTTGGATCTTCAAGATAGCTGCTTGGACTCCTACTAAAGCAATCATGGATCATGGAATTGAATTGCCTGGGTTCAAATCACAAATCCATCACTTACAACTGTGTCACCCTGAGAAAAGTTATTGCTTAGCCATTCTGTGCCTCATTTCCTCATTTGTAAAACACGGATAATAGCACCTACCTCAAAATGTTGGGAGGGAGTGGAAAAGAAAAAAGAAAACAACTTGCCCTAAGTCACAGAGCTCGGAGGCCAGAAGGCCAGGATTCAAACCACAGTCTAATTCCCAAGTCCTTATGTTTTTATATTCTGTGATGTGTTTATGCACAAGAGCAATAAACGGTGTTAATTCTTCTAACTTTATCAGCCTCTCAAGTTTGTTGTCCCGAAACAAGATAAATTTTCACCCAGCAAATATACCTTGTAAATATCTGAAATACTGGACTGATTAATTACTTCTATTCTACAGTATAAAAACATTTATAGAGACATTAATGTGGGCTAGGTACTGTGCTGATCAGGCACATTTGTTTCAAATGCTCATGCAATCCTCAAAACCACCCTGTAAGGTAGATACTATTGTTGTCCCCATTTCACAGATGAGGAAACAGAGACATAAAAAGGCTAAGTAAATTTCCCCAGTCATAAAACTGAAAGTGATAGATCTGAGATCCAAACCCAGACAGTGTACAAGTCCATGCTCTCTTTTGTGACTACTCTGTAGTACTTCCCTTTCCTGTATGTACTTAGAATTTTAAAATGACTAATAAATAAAAGTAATGCCATTAAAAGAAAATTCTGATCAATAATATATATGATAAGCTACCCAATTCTAAGGCTAAAAACACCTAAAATTATTTGTTTTGAAAAAATATTACTAATTTTGTTAGTCTTTTTCTGTAAAAGATCCTGACTTTCACAAACGAATAAACAATTTTAAAATCAGGAATACTATATTAAGCAAAAAGCATAACATTCTAAATTGCTGAGTTACATTACATATACACTGTTACATTATTAGGATTAAAAAAAGGGCAAATGATGCCTCCTCTTTTTATGATCTATTCATAATGCTAATTACTACATGAAATAAAAATTTTAATCATCAAACTCATTTGTGCTATTTTGAACTCATAGACAAAAAAATTAATAAATATTAAAGACTTAATTATGTCCACACACTAACTAAAAACATAGTGGCACTTTTCCAAAAATAAAAACAAAAGCAAGTTTTCACTAAATAATAAGCAAAGAGGAAGCCAGAACTTTCCCAGTTAAGTCTCTGCATCCATGCTATCAAATTAATATTCCTAAAAAAATTTCTATATATTCTCTTGCTCCAAACACTTAAAAGCTCCAGTTATCCACTGAATTATAACTAAAGCCCTTAGATAAATGAAGCCTCCACCATATGGCCCCAACTTAACTGTCTAAACTTATTTAAACAATTTTTCACCTATCAACTACACTAACTAAACACCATTCTTCCTAATCATACCCATGCCTTCCCCCTCTACATCTCTGAATGTTGACATCCATTAAACCTCAAATTCACCATATCCAACCTTACTTTTTTTCCAAAACATACTCATGCTTATCTTATTTTTGTTAATCTTCCACCACATTTCCAGTTATCTAAAGCTCAGGAAATTAAGGAACTTAGTCAGTCACATAGCTAGGTAATGACAAAACTAGAAAAGTAAAACTCTGTCACTACAATCAAATATACACTTATTTCCTTATCACTCCCCATAAAATGAACAGAGTCATACTTATAGTGACAGCATGAAAGATGAGCACCATTCACAGAACAACTTTTTCCAAATGATCTATCCCTCAATGTTGGTCCTAAAGCTAGATTCATTTCCTTACCCTTAGTATACATTTAGACTATTTCTCTCTAACTACTTTGAATGCTAATTACTTCCATCACATAAGGATCTGTTTCAGAATTAAAGTTCACTAAAGAGATGTTTAGAGTATATCATTTTTTTTTAAAATAAAAGAGGTATGTCAGTTTTTAATATATTACTGCAATTTATTACTAATGAATTAAAAAATATACAAGCTCTCACAATCTCACCAATGTCTGCACACATTATACGGAGTATTTTCCTTGACATGCTCATTTCAAAAACTTTCACCAACCAAAAGTGAAATTGGTCAGTAAAATCTTATCTAATTATGAAACTAGAAAAAATGCATTTTAAAACTATAGAGAAGAACTTCTGCTTCTGGCTATAACAGTAATTATATCAGATTAGCTCTTCCAATATAAACAAATATAAATATGGACAAAATATAGAAAGCAACTATCTTGAGACACTGGACGACAGGTAGTAGGCAAGCATGGGAAACAATCGCCCTGGCTTTCTGTCTGAAAACACTTCCTGGTCTACAGTATAGGTAGAAGGAGCCCAAGAATACCGCACCCTTGCTAAGCTGAGTAATTATCTGCAATCTGCAAGGCAGGGTAACATGCAAAGGAAAGCTTCATAGAAAAGGAGCTCCAAAAATCTGGATACAGGTTCCTCTTACATTTTGGGGTGAATACCATGCTGCACATGCACAGCATAAGACTCAGCAAGGCCTAGCCAAGAAACCTATGGTAGACTTGTGAGCTAAACAGATATTTTGAAGGGCAGACACTGCTGGAAGACTTGACCTAATAATTTCAATCAGTCAGAGTGGAGAGAACTCACTGAACACCACAAGCATACAACTGAGATCCCAGAAAGGGAACACCTTAAGAGTAGGACTACTCTAACCTCAAAGTAAGGAATACTCTAGACCAAGAGTCAGCAAACTACGGCTTATGGGCCAAAGTTGTTTTGGAACACTGCCATGCCCATTCATTTATGTATTGTCTATAGCTACTTTTGCACAATAAAAACAGAGATGAGTAGTTAAGACAAAGGTTGCATGGCTCACAAGCCTAAAATATTTATTATTTGGCCCTTTAAGAAAAAGTCTGCTGACTCCCGCCTCTCAACCCATCCTAACTTTAAAATCAAAGCTTGAAAGGATCAAGATAATTTGCCAGCAAATTAACTGCCTGCTAGAACAAAGTTAACATCACCACATCCACAACATGCAGTATAAACTAAAAAAATTACTGGACATGTAAAGAAGAAAATAGGACCATAAATAAGAAAAAATAGCTAATACAAACAAACAGAAGTAATGTAGAAGTGAATTAGCAAACAGTAAAATGGAAATTAAAATAGCTATTAAAATATTACTAAATAAGCATAGAAGACAGATATATTGAGTGAACAGACAAGGAACCTTGGTAGAGAAATACAGAGTAGAAAAAAAGAACTAAATGGAAATGCTAGAACTGAAAATTACGTTAACAAAAAAGAAAAAGAAAACAGAAAAACACTAGATGAGCTTAAAAGCAGATTGGGCAATACAGAATAAAAGATTTATTGATAAATAAGCTTAAAGAAAGATTAATAGAAACTATTCAAACTGAAGCACAGCAGGGGGCAAAAAGGCGGGGGGTGGGTTGGGGTGGGGAATGAACTGTGACCTAAGAAACAATCAAGCAGTTAAAATATCTGTAATTGTAGTCCCCACAAAAAAACCAATGGTGAATGAAGCCAGAAAAAACCCTAAAGATAAAATGGCCTGAAATTTGACAAAAGTTGGTATTTTGAAAACCAACAGACCCAAGAAGCTCAATGAACTCCAAAGAAAGATAAACACAACACCACAAAAAGGCATGCCACAGAGGTCAAACTGAAAACCAAAGATACAGAAACAACCTTGAAAACAATAGGCAAACAACAGTAAGAATGACCTGACCTCTCATAGGAAATGATGTAATCCAAAAAGTAATGGACTGCCTTTAAAGTGATGAAAAAACTGACAGTCTAGAATTATACACAGTCAATCCTCATTATTCACTGATTATTTGCGAATTCACCTACTCACTAAATTTGTAACCTCAAAATCAATACTTGAAGCACTTACAAGGGCATGGGCATGTGCAGAGTGGACAAACATTTGGGTCATCCAAAGTGCACATTCCCCGGCTGAGGTGGAACAAGACAACCCTATTACCTTCTTGTTTCTGCTCACACACTGTAAACAAGTGTCCTTTTGTTTTTCTCATTTTTGTGTTTTGTTGGTGATTTCCCTATTTAAAGTGGTCCCTAAGCACAGTGCTGATGTGCTATCTAGTGTTCTTAGCCACAAGGCTATGATGTGCCTTATAGATATGATGTGCCTTATAGATAAAATACATGTATTAAATAAGCTTCCTTCAGGCATGAATCACAGTGCTGTTGGCTCTGAGTTCAGTGTTAATGGATCAATACATATTAAATAAGGTGTTTTTATTTTTTAAACTGATATATATACTTATATGTATTTTGGGGGTACGTGTAATATTCTGATACCTGTATACATTGTGTAATGATCAAATCAGGGTAACTGGGATATCCATCACCTCAAACATTTATCTTTTCTTGTGTTGGGAACATTACAACTCTTCTATTTTAAATATACAATAAATTACTGTTAACCACAATTTCCCTACTGCACTACGGAATACTAGAACTTATTCTTTCTATCTAACTATACTTTTGTACCCCAGGTGTCTTTAAATAGAAACATATATAAAACAAGGTTATGTATTCATTGGTTAGCAAAAATATTATAACCAGAGGTTTGCAGGGACCTACTCTGTATTCCCCCTAGGAGCAATGATTCAGTATTTGCTAATTCATTGTTTTCAGTGACTATATAGAATATAAGTACAGCAAATATCAAGAATTGACTGATTCATCAAAAGTATCCAAAAAATTAAAGATAAATAAAGATATTTTCAGATAAACGAGATGAAAACAAAAGCTCAAAGAATTTGACACTGAGATCTGCACTATAAGAAATGTTGATTGGGGTGGGGCAAGGGTAATATACGTAACCTAAACTTCTGTACCCCCATAATATGCTGAAATTTAAAAAAAATGTTAAATGAAGTTCTTCAGAATGAAAGAAAATGATACCAGATGGAAACTTAATCTTCATGAAGGAATGAAAAATGGCCTAGGTGGTAAATATGTAGGTAGATATATTTTAAAAGACTTTTCTCATTTCTTAATTTCTTTAAATAATTGATTTTCTGAAGCACACATAATTATAATATATAATAATTATAACACATGTAGAAGCAAAACTTATCATAATAAAAGTACAAAGGATGAAAGGAGCATATGGAAGTATAATGTTCCATTACATGTGAAACATGTAAAGTGGTATAATACTTATGGTAGATTTTGATAAATTGAGAGTGTATTCTGTAATCCCTAGAGCAACCTCTTAAAAAATAAAGAGGTAAAGCTAAAACTTCAACAGAGGAGATAAATCTGAATATTAAAAAATACTCAACTGATCTAAAGGGAAAAGGATATAATGGAACAAAAAGCAGATGGGAGAAAGAAAAAAGACGGAACCTTATATTAATGATTACATTGAATATAAATGGTCTCAGTTAAAAGGCAGAGGTTTTCAGACTGGATGAAAATCCTACTATGTGCTGTGCTCACAAACACATTTTAACGATAAAGACACAGACAAGTAAAAGAACGTAAAAAGAATAGATCATCTAAGCCCTTATCCTACAAAATCTGGAGTGGCTATATTAATGTGAAACGTAGTAGAGTCAAAGACAAGGCATATTACCAGAGATAAAGAAGGGCATTTGATAATGACAGCATAACACATCACATAATATAGATATAACACTAAGTAGATACACCACCACTAAAAGTGTATGTGAGACACATAAAGCAAAAACTAAAGAGAGACCAATTCACAAATTTTAGTTAAAAATTTTAACACAATTTTCAGTAGATAAAATAAGACACACACACATACACACAATCAGTGAGGATACAAATGATTCAGGCCATGCTATCAATGAACTAAACCTAACTGACTTTTTATAGAACACAGTTACAACCGACAATATAATATACATTCTTCTCAAGTACATACAGAATCCCCAAGATAAACCATTTACTGGACAATAAAACAATCTCAATAAATCTAAAAGGATTGAAATCATGCAGTGTACGTTCCTTGACCACAACGGATTCGACTAAAATCAATTAACACAAAAACAGGAAAATCCTCAAGTGTTTGGAAATTAAACTACAAAATTCTAAATAATCCATCAATCAAAGAAAATAAAGGGAAACTTAAAGAATATTCTAAATCAAATGATAATAAAAATTTGTGGAATGCAGGTAATGCAATGCTTAGAAATTTATAGCTCTAAATGCCTTTTTAAAAAGGCTTAAAATAAAATGTTAAAGCTTTCACTTTAAGAAACTAGAAAGAGAACAAGTAAAACCCAAACAAGAAGAAAATAAGTAATAAAAATAAAAGCAGAAACCAATAATATTAGAAAATATACAACAGAGAAAAACCAACAAAACCAAAAGTTGGTTCCTTGAAACAATCAACAGAATTGACAATCCCCTAAAACAACCAAGGGAAAAAAAGAGAAAGAAAGAAATATTGGAAAGAGTAAAGAGAATGTATTGGAAATAAAAGAGGGACTCTCACAATAGGTCATAAAAACATAAGACGATTAACAAATTTATGGCAATAAATTAGACAACTTAGATGAGTGGACAACTTCCTTTAGGTCCACTTATTAAGATGAAATGAAAAAATTTCTTAACACCCAGTCATCAACATGAACTAGACAAATTCCTTGGAAGACACAAATTACCAAAACAGACACAAGCAGAAACTGAAAATCAAAAGAGCCCTAGTGACTTAAAAAAATACATACTTGTAATTTAAAACCTCCACAAAGAAAACTCGAAGCACGGATGGCTTCGCCGGTGAATTCTACAAACCTACATTCTATAAAACTGTGGTCCCCAACCCCTGGGTTATGGTTGGTCTGCCAGGAACCAGGGTGCACAGCAGGAGGAGAGTGGCTAGTGAGGAAGCGAAGCCCCACCTGCACCTACAGCTGCTCCCTCCATCATTGGCATCATCGCCTGAGCCCCGCCCCCATCAGAGTAGCAGTGGCATCGCTCTTTTGAGTGAGAATCCCACTGCAAAATGTGCTTGGCAAGGAGCCAGGTTGGGTGCTCCACATGAGAATCCAACTCCTAATGATCTGAGGTGGACGTGAGGCTGATCCCGACTGCCCCTCCTCATGGAAAAACTGTCTTCCACCAAACGGGTTCCTCGTGTCAAAAGGGTTGGGGACCGCTGCTATAAAACATCTAATGGTTAGTATCAACCTTACAAAAACTCTTTCTGCATATAAAGGAAAAGCAAACACTTTCCAAAACTTTTCATGGATTTATGCATTCATACCAAAACCAAAGATATTACAAGAAAATAAATATACATGACAATATCCCTCACAACAATACATGCAAAACAATTTTTAACAAAATATTACCAAATTGAATCCAGCTATTCATAAAAAGTATAATGATCACCAAATGGGGTTTTATCACAGGAATGCAAAGTTAGTTCAACATTCAAAATCAAATACTTAAATTTACCATATTAACAACATCCTACAAAAGAAAAGTCTTACCATCTCAATAGATGCCAAAAAAGCATCTGACAAAATTCAGTACCCATAATCACAAAAATTCTCAGAAAATTGGGAATAGAAGGAAATTTTCTCAACCTAAGGGTCGGTATATCTAGGAAAATTATGCAGCTAACATCATAAAGACTAAATTCACTCAAGATTCAGAACAAAACAAGGAATCTACTAGATTTCTCACACCATGTCTATAGGATAAAGTTCTGAAGGGAAAGTAAAACTATCTTAACTTACAGACAACAGGATTGTGTAGTTAGAAAATCCTAAGGATTAAATAAAGCAAACACACAAAACCTAACAAAGCTACTGGTGAATTTATCAAAAATGCAGGACAGATGCAAAGGCAGTATACAAAACTCAACTTTATTTCCTTGAAAGACAGAAATTACCAAAACTGACATAAGCAGAAACTGAAAATCAGAATAGCCCTAGTGACTTAAAGAAAGTATACATGTAATTTAAAACCTCCATAAAGAAAACTCCAAGCACATATAGTAGCAAGTAACAAATGAAAATTTTGTTTAAATATCACTTACAATAGCAACAAAAACCATAAAATACTTAGGCGTAAATTTAACAAGAGATGTACAAAACCTCTATATTGAAAACTACAAAACACTGCTGAGAGAAATTATAAATGTTCTAAACAATAGAGAGATATATCATGTTCATGGTTTGGAAGATTTAATATTGTTGAGTGTCAGGAAAATTGTTCTCTGAGTTTGTTTTTTTATGCATCTTAGGAGCAAAGGGACTCTGCTTTGTTCCCATCTTTTCAAAAATGTTTGTATTGCAAACAGCCTTGGAAAACAGAGACAGTGTCTTCCTCTTGAACAACAGGCAGGCATGCTTATTATGTGGTATAAAATACTGAGTTTCCCTAAGCTTAAAATTCGTCTCATATAATAAAACCCATTGCAGGTACAGATGTCACTTGGCCCTCTTAGTGTTGCTCTGTGGGAAATGGGGCTCAGAGAACCAGCACAAGAAAATGATATTCTGGGTACTGTCACTGCTGTAAGTAATGAAGTCCTCTGTCTCTGACTCAGACGTCTTATATCTCCTGCCAGCATCCATGAAACTATGGCAAGCTAATTTGTCAGCTTATAAATACAGCAAAATCTATAATTCTAAGATATCAATTCTCCCTGTATTGGTCTAGAGACTAAATGCAATTCCAGTCAAATTCACAGCAGGCATTTTATAGAAATGAACAAGCTGATTCTAAATTTTACACAGAAATATGGCCGGGCGAGGTGGCTCACGCCTGTAATCCTAGCACTCTGGGAGGCCGAGGCGGGTGGATTGTTTGAGCTCAGGAGTTCGAGACCAGCCTGAGCAAGAGACCAGCCTGAGCAAGAGCGAGACCTCGTCTCTACTAAAAATAGAAAGAAATTATCTGGCCAACTAAAAATATATATATAGAAAAAATTAGCTGGGCATGGTGGCACATGCCTGTAGTCCCAGCTACTTGGGAGGCTGAGGCAGGAGGATTGTTTAAGCCCAGGAGTTTGAGGTTGCTGTTAGCTAGGCTGACGCCACGGCACTCACTCTAGCCCGGGCAACAAAGCAAGACTCTGTCTAAAAAAAAAAAAAAATTTATACAGAAATACTATGACCTAAAAGAGGCAAAACAATTTTGAAAAAGAGAACCAAATTTGTAGTCACACTACTTGATTTCAAGACTTACTGTAGAGCTATAGTAATCAAAACAATCTGCTATTGGTATCAGGACAGATAAGTAGGTCAATACAACAAAAGATAAATATAAATAGACACATTTCATATGGTCAACTGATTTCTGACAAAGACACTGAAGCAATTCAGTAGACAGAGAAAAGTATTATCAAAAAATTCTGCTGGGAAAGCTGGATATATAAATACGGAAAAAATAAATCTGGATCTGTATCTCATATCCATTGAAAAAATTAATTTAAGATGGATCACAGACTCAAATATAAAAGGTAAAATGATAAAGCTTCTAGAAAAAAACATAGAATGTCTTCACAATCTTGGGAGTAGGCAAAGATGTCTTAGCACACAGAAAGCATTAACCATAGAAGAAAAAAATGATAATTTTCTTTGAAGTTAAAAACTTGTACTCATAAAAAGAAACCATCAATAAAATAGGCAAGCTACAGACTGGGAGAATATATTCACAACATATTTATCTGACAAAAGATTTGTATCCAGAATATATATACACCTCCTCCAAATCAGTAAGAAAAAAAGATAGATGAAAAAAAAGATAGATAAAAAAAGATATACAACCCAATTTAAGAAAGGACAAATTACTTGAACAGACACTTCACAAAAGAAAATATACATAGAAAACATGTAAAAGTCCTCTAATTCATTAGTCATTAGGGAGATCTGAATTAAAATCACAGTGAGAAACAACTACATACACATTAAAATGGTTAAAATTAAAAAGACTACTCTCTGCGCTGGGAGCACTTCTCCTGCCACAGCCCCTCATCCCTTGGGGAAAAAAAAAATCAAAAAAATTAAAAACACTAATAATATCAAATGCTAATGAGAATGTAGAGACATCAGAATTGTCATTCATTGCTGGTGGAAATGGAATCACTTTGGAGAACAATTTGGCAATTTCTTATAAAAAAAAATACATACCTACCTGGGCATAACCTCATCTCTTAAAAAAAAAAAAGAAAGAAAAAGAATTGGCCAGGTATGATGGCACACCTGTAGTCCTAGCTACTAGGGAGGCTGAGCTGGGATGATCACTGGAGCCCAGGAGTTCAAGGCTGCAGTGACCTGATTGTGCCACTGCACTCTAACCTGGGTGACTGAGAAGAAAGAGACCCTGTCTCAAAAAAAAAAAAGAAAAAGGAAAAAATATATTGTACATATATGGAATTCTCTGCAGCTATTTTTGTGTAAAATAAAGTGGAAAGGGTATATATAGGTATAAATAAATATTATTCACAGATACTTAAGAAACTACTAACAGGGTGGATCTACAGAAAACAACTTGGGGAATCTGTGTAACAGGTAGGAAGTTATGTTTTTCTGTCTATTCTTTTGGTATTGTTTGGAATTTTTAACGTTGTATATGTAAACAAATATTTTAACTGATAAGATTTGGGATTTTTATAGATAAAAAATATAGTAATTCTAGAATTATACAGAATATTAAGATCAGCATTGACCTATAGTATCTTATTCATCCAACAAATAACTATTTACCCCATCTAAGGCACTAGGCTCAGTAATGCAGATACAATGTCATGTAGTCCTTTTCCTCAAGGTAAAAAGGTAGTAGAGCTCCTTTCCTCAAGAACTATACAGTCTGGTGGAGGACAGAAATGAGTAAACATACCATTACCATATATACAGTATGATATACACTACAGTGAAGTAAGAATTGAATGTTATGGGAACACATGAAAAAAGCAACTTAAAATAATCATCATTCCAAGAAACATAAAAACCAGCAGCTTAAATGTGAAATTATCAACTGCTCCTTTGGGGTTAGAAAGCATTAGTCTGAGAAAACCTTAGCCTCAGCAAAGCAGAGTCTCGCTATTTTGCATGGTTATGTCCTTCCTACACTAGCTAGCCACAAAGGTTACATTCATCCATTTAAGCACTAGTGATAAACTAGAGTTCTGCCATTACAGTTCCCATCACTCATGCTGTCACCCCCAGAGGGACCTTCTAGAGTCTACATTGAGAAACAGGAACAAAACATCTTAAAGAATGTACCATAAGTATAGTATATCTGCAACATTTACTTCTATTTAATAAGCGGTTCCAGGGAAGAACCAAGAAATATCATCCATTTGGTTGACACTTTTATCCTGGGTTAGCAAAGGACCTTTAAAATGTATCATTTAAATTAGGGCCTTGAATTTAAGTATTTCAAATAAATACTGTATTATATTTACTTCAATATAGTAGTATTTCAAACAAATTGCTTTAAGGTGTATTAGGAAAGTAACTACATATAAAACAAAGACAATTAATGAATAATAGATAATATGCTCCTTTTTAGAAATGTTTTTATAATATAGCAATCTTCTAAGTTCACAGTGATATAGCACTAAAAGAGCATGTTTTCTAAACATTATTCCATTTAGTTATTTGCCAAAAGTTGGAGATTTGAGGGAGTTTGCAAATTAACTAAAAAGACCATAAATTTGACACTCAGTTTCCTAGGAACCAATCTGAAACATAATTCACCTAATCTGTAAGGAGCATACCACTTATTTCCAACTTTTTAAAATCAGAAATGACTTAATAAGAAAAAGTATTCACAGTGATAAAAATGAAAGGAAAGTGAGGAATGGACAGGGCATGTCATTCTTGGGAATGTCACATCAAGAACTTGGACTTTATATTAAGAACTGATACTTAAGATTTAAACTATAAATCACTAAAAAATCTTTTGAAATTTTTAATATATGCTCATATGCCAATATAAATAATCATATAATAAATGGCTTTACAATATAAGATTAATAATTTTTAGGCCCCAAGCCATAACCTATACTTACGAGCAATATTCAATTCTTTACAAACTTTCATGTCAATTAACAGTTTTGACAGTCTCTGAAATTGGTTTAATAAACACTAATATTCTTTTCTTTGTGTTTACATCCATAGCCTCCAAGTCCTATCAATTCTTCTTTCATAAAGCCTATCTGTAACCTAACTGTAGAGATTCAGAACCAATTAAAGAAATCACGATTCCTGTAGTCTTTATATTCCTCCCTTCTGTTCCACTTTCACTGAATGAACTAGCAATAAGCCAGTTCAGGCCCTACTCACCTCTCTCAGAACTACTGTAAAAGCTTTCTACATAGTTCACCAGTTTTTCTTTTCAACCTATCTTGAATTTTGCCACTAATTTTCTAACACTGCTTTCATGATGCCTTGCCTCAGAGTTCAATAATCTTCATAGGCTTCCCAATGCCTAAAGCAGTAATTTGTGAGAAGTGAAAAATAATGAAATAACTTTATATTTAGAAATAAAAGTTAATAAAAAACATTTTTGGTTTCATAATATAAATTACCAAAAGCAAGGGCAACTGTGAATGCCAGAGCATGGATTAAAAGGAAGATGATAAAAACCAAATTCCTTAATTTGGCATGCAATATCCTTCAGAATCCACATCTACCACACATTTTGTCTTAATGAACACTGGTTTAGAACATGTTTAGAGACTAGCTGAAAGTCACCATTAATGATAATATCTGCAATTCTCTCAAATCAATTTCTGTCCAGAGTTTCCCCGTGCATATACTCAAAAGCCTAACTTAATCAACCACCAAACCAAATGTTTCTCCATGAAAAACGGCCATCAAGTGAAAGATTTCAGTCTTACTTCACAGTTAATGCATTGCAATGGAGGTGCCTCAGGCACAATAGAAAATGGCAAAATTACAACTTACCAATTGATGAAAATCAGAGTTTACTCAAAAATGTAAATGGCAATGTTAAATACCCAAGTGTCAGTGATCTATAAACTCTCTTCCAGGTAGGCTGGTCTATGTCTCTAACCATGCTCTGCACATTTCTTACCTTTTCTTTACTCACATCAGTCCTCTCAGTCTCACTGAATCTTCAAAACTTATTTTAGCTCCAAAATCACAACATAATTATTTAAAGTGCATATTTCTAAAATAAACAACATATTTTTTAAAAAGCCAAACTTTTTTACCTGGCCTGTTAGAGACCCCAAATGATCTGAGTGTAGCCCACCTCTCCACTCTCACCTTATACCACTCTCCCACTAGTTTTTCCTCACTAGTTTTACAAGATTCTTAAACATGCATAGAGAGCTCATTCCTGCCTCCAGGCTTTTGCCCTAGGAATTTCTTGGAAATTTTTGATCTCTGCAGCTCAAATCTCACCTTTCTCAGAAAGGCCTTTCTTAGTGCCCCCTCCACCTAAAAAAGCCCCCCACTCATCCAATCATTCTGTATGTCATAGTCCTGTTTATTTTCCTCATAACATCACTATTCTGAGTTCTTTATTTGTGCTTATCTGTACTCTTCACATAGGAAGCACACATGTCTTGCTTATTGCCAAACCCTTACAGCCTAGAACAGTGCCTGTTCCTTGATAGATTATCAATAATGGGTTGAATTAATGAACAAACTCTTCAGTGTATTAAGAAATCTAGACACACTAAAATGGGTTAACTATCCATAATCATAATCACAATGTTCTTATGCTTATTAAAAGAACTAAAGTTTCCAAATAGTTATCATCAATACAGAATTAGGGGACTATGTAAAAACAAGAGACCCTGAATAGGCAATATTCTTTCTCCTTTGCCTTCTAAACTTAGTATTCCAACAGTCAAGATTCCAACAGATGCTGTTACCCTCTAAATCCCCAATGTTCAAAGAAAGGAACTCTTCCCTTTGTTCTTATGCAGTATTATGTCAACATGCTTTTGTCAGTCATTAAATTTCCTGTTTAAAATTTTCTTATTACATTGTTTTTCTCTCTCCCTTTAGTCTCCCTCAAATATCTTTTTCATATGGAAAAAGTAAAGACTGAATTACTCCTCATCTTCTAAGATCTTTAGTGTAGTGATGAGTGTTTTGAGTAGTGCCTGGGAGTACGTCAATATCAAACAATATTCAGAAGGATCACAATTGGCTTATTTTCCCCATTGTGGATGAATGAATTGAGAAACTATTGCGTGATCTCAGACTGATTTTCTTTTTCTAGGAAATGAGCCACCTCTAAAATCCTACAAGGATATTAAGATTTCTCAGCAGACAGTTATATCACTTGATTCTTGACTTTTTATACATAAAGAAAGGTCCTACTGCTAACAGGACACTTTCTGTCCCAGAAGTAACAAGTATTTATAAATGCATCTAATAAATGCATTCTCAATCTCTTACAAATTTGATTTTTTCCCTTCCACAATAATTTCCCAAGATGAAAAGGGCAATAAAACAATGTTCCTAATAATAATAACATACAATCAAGGACATATATGAATGAAAGGATTTCAAAACTATTTTACAGACCATACATACTTTCATGCCTCGCTTAATGACAGGGATATGTTCTGAGAACAGTATCGTTAGGCGATTTTGTCCTTGTGCATCACAGAGTGCACTTACACAAACCTAGATGGTACAGCCTACTATACACCTAGGCTATATGGTACAGCCAATCGCTCCTAGGCTACAAACCTGTACAGCATGTTACTGTACCAAATACTGCAGGCAATTGTAACACAAGTGTTAAGTTATTTATGTCCTAAGTATTTAGCATAAAAGATAAAAAATGATAAACCTATATAGGGTTCTTTGTGATGAATAGAGCTTGCAGGACTGGTAGTTGCTCTGGGTGAGTCAGTGAGTGAATGTGAAGGCCTAAGATGTTACTGTACACTACTGTAGACCTTATAAACACTACACATAAGCTATACTGAATTTATTTTTAAAATTTTTCTTTCTTCAATAAATCAATCTTAGCTTTCTGTAATTTTTTTTACTTTATAAACTTTTTAATTTTCTTTAACTTTTAGACTTTTTTGTAATAACATTTAGCTTAAAACACAAATACATTATACAGCAATATAAAAATATTTTCTTTCTTTATATTCGTACTCTGTAAGTTTTTTAAATTTTTTACGTTTTAAACTTTTCTGTTAAAAATTAAGAAACACACACATTCGCCTAGCCTACACAGGGTCAGGATCAAGACGTCACTAGGCAGTAGGAATTTTTCAGCTCCATGATAATCTTATGGTACCACCGTCCTATATGCAGGGCATCTTTGACCCAAATGTCCTTATGCGGAACATGACTGTATTTTGTCTCCGTTAACCCAAAACATATAACTTCTAAAAACAGTATTTCTAACCATTATATAAAAACAATTTGTCTGTCTCAAAACAATACATTATATCTCAAGGTAAATCTGCCAAGAGTTCAATTAGCCAACTGGTGGCAAGGAATCCACAAGTTTTCCTTTCTTTAAGGATGTCATCCATTTTGCCTTTTCTTTTTTTCCCTAAGATTCAATTACGATGCCTGCATTAAAAGGCTGAACCAGCGTACACTAACAGTTAGCAATTCCTCTACCCTGGTGGAACTGCGCCCCCTCGGAACACAATGCGTAGATTCCATTTCCCTGGCTGGGTTTAGCTGGTAGGGAGTCGCCACATCACACCCCGGTGACCTGGGCGGTGGCAGGACTTCACCAGAACTCTCCCCTTGCCAATTCTCCACGCACCACACCACTGGAGGCGCTCTCCCTTCACTGCAGATGGGTCATTGTGGACGTTTTCCACTCGGCCAGCTCCCCACAAACGCAAAAGGAGGGGGGAGGGTGAAGCACAAGGGGGCCACCCACGCCAGGGAGCGGGTGAGGAAGGGGCCCCGGAGGTGAATGCAGGTAAACAGACCCGCAGCGAAGCTGCACCTTTTCCCAAAGAGCAACCCAGGGGGTAGACAAAAGCCCCTCCTAGAAAGATTAAAGTGCCAAGGCCTTTCCATCCTCACCCCAAAGCCAAGGCAGCCCAATGAATCCACAACGCTAGTTCCTTGGTACGCATCAGCTCTTACTAGGGACGGGTGCCTAACTTCCGAGACGCAGTGGAATGGAGACCAGAAGCAAGAACGCTGAGGGCCCGGTGCACGTGCTCCCCGACACCCAGACAGACAATGAAGAACAAGCCCAGGCTTCCGCGGCTGCCCCACCCTTCTCCCAGCGCCTCCCACCAGCCGAGGCGCCATAGCCCCCACAGCGGCAGACAAAGCCCCCGGGGCCTTGCCGGAGGCATTTGGGGCTGCACACAAAAGAGGGAGGGGCGCGAGGGGCGGAGGGCGCGGCACTCACCCACTGAGCCCGAGGAGCCCCTGCGCTTGGGCGCGGCCGGTGTGGAGGGGGGCGCGGCGGGGGCCGGGGCGGGCGGGGTCCACGCGGGCTCGGCCTGGGGGCTCACGCCGGCCGGGGGAGGGGGGGGAGGCCGGGCCGGAGGCTCGTCGTCCTCGGGCAGCTTGGAGGGCGAGACTGCGGCAGCAGACGGTAGGGATGGCGCGGACACCGTCGACGGCACGGGGCTCGGGTCCCAAGACGCCAGCCGCTCCGGGGCGGCAGGGGGCGCGGCCGGCAGGGGCCCCCGGGGCGCCGGGGGCACGAAGTCATTTCCGAAGTCCTGCATGGGCGCGCCGGCGGCAGGGGCGGGGGCCACCGGGGCCGCAGACAGCCCGGCGGCGGGCTTCCTCTCCAGCACCTCCAGCTCCTCCAAGTCTTCGTCTTCGTCCTCCTCCTCTTCCTCCTCCTCTTCTTCCTCGTCCTCGGGTTCCCTCACGAACTGGTACTTGAACGCGGGCTGAGGCCGGGGCGGGCTGTCCGAGGACGAGACCAGAGGCGACTGGTCCAGGTCTTCCATGGCGGGCGGGTCGGAGATGATGCTGCAGCTGCTGCCACCGACTGAGCCGCTTCTTCTCAGAGCCGCGGGCGGTTGTGGGGGTTGCGGAGGCCGGAGAGGGGCCGGGCCGACCGAGAGAAGGACCTGCTGTGGCGAAGGTTCCCGGAACAATGAGACTGCTCCTCCTGCCTCAGCGCCCGTGATGCGCCACCCGCCGCGTACCCACTTGCCGCCGCCGCCGCCCAGACGAGCAAAGGAGTGGGGCCAGCGGACTCTCCGCCCAGTTTGGCGTGACTCACCCTCCCCGCTGGGAGGGCAGGGACTGGCGCGGGAGGGAGAGAGCCAATCGGCTACAGGATAGAGAAGATGGGCAACCAGCCCGGCCAACGGAAAGGGAGGGAGCTTGAGGTGGGCGGGGCTCACTGCACTTCCTCTCTCTTACCGGCTGGGATTGGGCTTGGTGGGCGAGGTTTGGATCTGGGCGCTCCACCCTCCACTTTGGGTGAGACGAGAGTTGGGGTGGGGTCTTCGCCTTGCCCGCAGCTGGAGGTTATTCTGTCACTAGCTTCCTGCGAAAGGGGGCGAGAGCTGGCCAGGAGGGGTCCGGGAGGTTCCCGGCGCGCCACCGGAAGGGCGTTATTCTGGGGTTCTGGGGGTGGAAACTTTCCTCCAGGGAAAGGAAAACAACAGACTGGAGAAAGGTACTAATGGGACTGTGAAGTAGGCCCGAAGGATTTTTATAAGATTTTTGAAATAAAAGGTTATATTTTTTCACTTAAATTCCCAAACCACATCACTACTACCACTACCCTAAAAGAAAAAAAAATTTTTTTTGACAGTTTTAGTCTCATTCCCCATCTAAACTGCAGACCCTGGAATTAGTAGGCAAAACAGCTGTGCTAGATTACCTGGGGATCTGGGGCCAATCGTCTGAAAAGCCTGCTGTTCTTCCAAACAGGGTTTGGGGCTTTGCTTGCTGCTGGACTCTTACATGGTAGAAGAATGAGTCACCCAAAGAGAGAGGGAGAGAGGAAAGTGGAAATTCTCGAGAAAGATGCCTTGGAAAGCTAATTTGATTCACATTACATTTCAATCACCTTGAGCTCATGAGTCAACATTTCGGATGATTCAGGCTTTCTGGGAGTCAGGAAGCCCAAATACTCACTGGTTTGATATGCATACAGGAATAAGCATGATCCCCATTCCACTTTTTCCAAGACTGGAGAATGTTAAGAAGATAGTTGCAGAACATATAAGAAGCAGCATCCAGAGGTTCAGAGATCTCATCTTTCCCTTTTACCTTTCAAAAATATTCACTGCATGCCTACTGTGGAGGCCCTGAAGAGAGGAGGATAACCTGCTTTCAGGTTGCTCACAGTCAACGTGTGCTGTCCAGTACCTTAGTCATTGGCTTCTTTTGGCTTTTGAGCACTTGAAAGTCTGAAATAAGATATGCTGTAAGTGTAAAATGCATACTGGATTTCAAAAATTTGTACCCCCCCAAAATGTAAAATATCTCAATTTTCATACTGGTTACATGTTGAAATTGATAATATTTTGGATATATTGGGGTAAGTATAATACATTATTAAATTAATTTCACTTGTTTCTTTTTAAAGCAGCTTCTAGAATATTTTAAATACTTATATGTGGCTCAGATTATATTTCTATTTGACAGTGCTAGTCTAGATTAATGATTAAGAAATTTTGATTGTCCTGGGGAATCACTGGTTATTTAAGCAAATTCTTAGCTCCATCTTGTTTATATTACCATAGGCTTAATTTGAGTTTTAAAATAGAAAAGTAACGGTTGAGGGAAGGATGAATAGGTAGAACACAGGAGACTTTTTAGGGCAGTATTATACTGTAATGGTGGATACATGACATTATGCATTTGGCAAAACCCATAGAACTTACACAATAGAAGGAGTGAACCCCATTGCAAACTATAGGCTTTAGTTAATAATATATCAATATTTGCTCACCAATTATAACAAATGTGCCACATCAATGCAATATGTTAATAACAGGGTAAACAGGTTAGGATGTAAGGATGGGCAATATTGGGAACTCTATTTTCTGTTTATCTTTTCTGTAAACCTAAAACTACGCTAAGAAATAAAGTTTGTTAATTAAAAAAAAAAGAAAAGTAGAGATTTTCTGGCAATGTTACCTGATCAGGTTAATTATTAATAATATATTCAAGACTTAGCACATCGATTCCACAGAGATGAACTGGCTTTATTTCTACAAAATGTTTGAGTTGCTTTGAGTTTGTTTGGTTTTATTTTTTTCAAGAGGTTGAAAAGACTAGGCAGAGAGACGTATTGGTGTAGAATTTGGGGCCAGGAGGTTAATGCCAAATTAATTTAAAACAAAACAGATTCCCACAATAATGACTATAAAAGTCACATTTGAAGTCAAATATCTGTCAACAATTTTCAAAAATGTGCATGGTTTTAAATTAATTGCATACATATACAGAAATATACTAACAAAATTTTATGGTATGAACTGTTTCTATTAAGTCACAGTTTAGTTACCAACAAATCAATCTGCCCCATAATGTTTTTCTCACTATGATCATTCTGAAATTCCTTAATGGAAAGTTTCACAGAGTTTTCATATATTATTTGTAAGTTGCTTATATGATATTTCTGTATTCATATATCACTGTACCTGCTACTACTAAAATAATCTCAAGAGATTATCTTTCATAAAAGTTTCATAAGATTATTATAGAAAAGTGGTAGATTTACAATTTTAGCAGTAAATATTGAGGAAATAATATAAGCACTCTGATGTGGAATAAAAATAAAAATTTTATATTATTGATCTCAGTGACTTCTTAAAAAAGGTATTTGATGGATGAATAAGAGTAAAGAGTTTACCCAGTGTTCATAAAATGATCAACAAAGCATAAAGGAGAATGTTGCTGCTACTAAAATTAAAAGCAGAACTAGTTATACATTACTGGAGCTAGATGTAAAATCACTCCCATTAACTAGAAAATTCTAGTGGGCATTTGAAATAGTTAATAGAAGAATACAAATTCTAGTGAATTATCTTTGAAAATATCTTACCAGAAGTAGAAGATTAAAGTTCCCAGATACCACTAGTTACTAACTGTTCACTTTGAGAACACTACAAGAGATCCATTCAGCCTGGTAAAGCATCTCAGAATTGGAAGCACTTTGGGAGGTCAGCTTAACCAATCTCCCTCCCATTATAAGAATTTCTTGTTTCATCTATGATAGATGTAGTCATCTGTGATAGGTTAAAAAATGGCCACAAACTCTTTGCAACAACAACTCCCATCAAGAGGTAAGGTAGATTTCCCTACCTCTTCTGAGCTTGCTTTGTGACTTTCTTGACCAATAGAATGTTCTGGAAGTGAGTTCCAAGCCTAACCGGTGGAGGAGTTGCAGCTTGCACTCTGACTCTCATGCAATGCTGAAGCCCTGTGAAAAAGCCCAGGTTATTTATCCTGGAAGATGAGAAGACATATATAGAGACCTAGCTGTCCCAGCCAAAGAGCTGAGATCCCAGAAATGTGAGACCATCTCAGACTATCCAGCCAATCCAGAGTAATGAAAAATAATGAATCATTGTTGTTTTATTGGTTTTTTTTGAGACAGAGTCTCACTCTGTTGCCTGGGCTAGAGTGCTGTGGCGTCAGCCTTACTCACAGCAACCTCAGACTCCTGGGCTCAAGCAATCCTACTGCCTCAGCCTCCCGAGTAGCTGGGACTACAGGCATGCGCCACCATGCCCAGCTAATTTTTCTATATATATTTTTAGCTGTCCGTATAATTTCTTTCTATGTTTAGTAGAGATGGGGTCTCACTCTTGCTCAGGCTGGTCTCGAACTCCTGAGCTCAAACGATCCGCCGGCCTCAGCCTCCCAGAGTGCTAAGATTACAGGCGTGAGCCACTGTGCCCAGCCCATTGTTGTTTAAAACCACTACCTTTTGGGATGGTTCATTACACAGCAAAAGCTAAATGAAACATCATCCATTTTGTGCTTCCATTTTATGCTTTATTCATTCATACAAGAAATACTTCTTGGGTATATGCTCTACACTGGGCCCTCTGTTCAAGACTGGAGAATATAGCACTAAGCAAAACAGACACAAATGTGCTTGCACATTTTCCATAAAGGGAGACTCATCACTTAGGGAAATAGCCAATCCATTTCAGTAGTATTATACTTTATTGCAGACCGCTGAATTGATACCGAATCTGGTATTTATAGAACAGGTTAATTGTCCTTGCATCATGTATGCCCCTCAAAAGAGATAAAAGGTGTAGGGTGGGTATACTCGTCTACACATTGCAGGATGTGAACTCCAGGTGGGTTCAGCAGTAGAAGAAAGATGAGAGGTGGATTACAGGCAAACCTGTTTCAAGAGCTGTCAACCACAGCTTTTTTACCTACTGAAAATGACTTGCCTATATTCAGGAGCACCACTGAATTACATTTAACCTTTCCTTTTAAAAAAGATTGAAATATCATTTTGGCACCCTTAAGTGAAAAATTAACAGCTTGCTAAGTTGTCTCTACTATTTTATGGGATTTTAAATTTCATGGAATGTATCTTCTTGTGAAATGCAGTTCATGGTTCTGGTCAACATCTTATACTAAACCCATCTATAATAAGAATAGAAATATAAATATTATAAGATCAACTTCTTCAGCCATGCTAGCTAAACACTGACAATTAGTGTTGAACTTAAAATAAAATGTATAAGTCCTAAAAAGAAATCACATATTGATAATAAGCAAGTGAAAGTCATAATTTAAACTTGAACCTAATCTTTCTCCTTTCACTTTCTTGAGTCCTCTGCATTATTAGTGCGTTTCCTTAGGCTATTTCAATATGCATTATTTCTCTGGTGAAATTTATTTTTGATCCAGCAGAAAATTAATTTTGATCTAGCAGCATAAATCCAAGCAGAGGAATTCCTATGTCATGTTAGACAAATAAAAATGTGTCCCCATAAGAAAAAAGAACTACAGAGAAGAGTCCACAAAATTAAATAACTCGTTCCAATATATAACCTACTCTTCCTAATACCTAAAGATTGAAGTGAAAATTCTCTTATTTCATCTTCAATGGACAAAGATAGAAACCAGTTGGTAATTACCTTTAGAATCAACATTATTCATTTATTCAATTAAAATCTATTGCGTATCTAGGCTCTGGTGATAAAGAATAAGATTTTCTAACATCAGGGAATGTATAGATACATATACATGTATCTATACATATATGGATGGATGTATATATATGTGTGTGTATGTGTGCACATATATACACACAATAGATCTACCTTATCCACATTTTGCATTCCCTGTTTGAGTTACCTTCAGTCAACTGTGGTTTGAAAATATTAAATGGAAAATTCCAGAAATAATTTGTAAGTTTTAAATTGCACACTGTTCTGAGTAGCGTGGTGAAATCTCATGCAGTCCTGCTCCATCCTACCAGGGACATGAATCATCCCTTTGTCCAGCATATCCACACTGTCTACGCTCCCTGCCCGTCACTTAGTAGCCATCTCAGTTATTAGATGGACTGTCGTGGTATCACAGTGCTTGTATTCAAGTAATCCTTATTTTACTTAATAATGGCCCTGAAAAAGCTCAAGAGTAGTGATGCTGGTAATTTGGATTGCCAAAGAGAAGCCATAAAGGGCTTCATTTAAGTGAAAAGGTGAAAGTTTATTATAGGTATGTATGTATAGGAAAAAACATAGTGTATATAGAGTTCAGTACTATCCTTGGTTTCAGACATCCACTGGGGCCTTGGAACTTATTCCCTGAGGATAACAGAGGGGATTATTGTGTATGTATATATATAGGAAGAAAGAGAGAAAGAGAGATATAGACATAGGAATATTCAAGCAGGATTTGGAGAACACTTCATAAAAGTAGTTGATACTTGATCTTTTAAGGTGGAGAAAGAAAAAGGCATTTAAAAAGGAGGGAATAACATCTATAAGAGGCAAGGAGAAGTGAAACTTCAGCAAAGATTCAAGGCATAAAGAGACTTCTGATATAGCTAGACAGGCAGGAAGTGATTGAATATAGAACCAGAAAAATAAGCTAAGTACAGACTCTGAAGGGTTTCAAATGCCATGCTAAAGAGTGGATATGTTATTCTGCAAGAGTTAAAGGTCTTTTTAAGCAGGGTGGTGGGATGACCTGATTGGTAGTTTATAAAAATAACACTAATAGAGGATGGATTATGGGTGCTAGAATAAGGAAACAATATTTAAGATGCAATTACAATATTTTAGGTACTCATTGCCCAATAACATTATGATAGCAACTGTGGTTTAAGTTATAAGCATAATTACTGCTTATAATTCACGCAAAAGTTGATGAGAGCCTAACCAATAGCATAGGAATTAGAGAGGAGAAAATGAATTTGAAAAACATTTAAGAAGGTGAATTCATAGAATTTAGTGACTGGTAGAATGAAGGGGCTGATGAAAAAGAATAAAGAAAAGCTGATTCTAAGGTTTAAGCTTAGGTGACAAGGTAAATTGGTGCTGCCATTATCAAAGAAAAGAAGTCAGAAGAGGAAGCACAGTTTGTATGAATAATACTGGGGAGAATATAATGACCTAAGTTTTTAGATACATTGAACTTGAGTTGACTGCAGAACATTGGAATAGAAATAATCACAAAGCAGCTGGAAAACCAAGGCTGGACTTAGGATAGAGGTCTAATCTGGACAGCTGGTACCTGTTAGGTTTCATGGGTCAAGGTTTAGAGGAAAATGGTGGGGCAGAGGAGAGAGTGGCCAAGCAGGCTGATGGATACTGTCTGCTACTCATGGGAGAAAATGGCCAAGAATGGAACCCTGGAAAACATCAACATGTAACATCTTTGTATGTCCTTGAATAGCAATATTTCCACTTAACCTTTACTTTTCTGAGCAAAACAAAACATAACAAAAACTCCCTATCCTTTCTTTGTAGGTCCAGTTCTGTAGTTCTTAAATAGATGCTCCTTTTATCTTCTCTATCAACCTTAAATATTAAACTCAGAACTCAAAATAGTAATCCAGTAAATGCTCTGTATAATTATATTTAGCACTAAGTAATCTATAATAATAGGGACAGCACCAATAATTTAAGCCTACAGATAATCCTAAAACCCTCATTAAGCTGGTGGCTGCAGCCTCTCGGCCAATAACAAGTGGTAGAATTGCCTAGTGGACTTTTGCCTTTTCCTGTAACCATCCACTGAAGAAATGGCTTAAAGAAAAGCAATAAGATTCAGCCAGCTCTGTTAAGTTACAAAATTAACTAGAAAATAAGTACTTCTTTTATATGTTATTTGTATTTATGAGTTTTAGCAGTTTTTTAATCAACAGATCTATATTGCTCCTATGTAACTTGTTTTTTACTTTTTTCCAGAGAACCCAGAAACACAGTCATCACTAGAAATGCTATCATATATTACCTTGCCTGTGTCCTTTTGAAACTGATTTTCCTTTTATTACTAAAAAGTATTGTGATCTAAAATTTCCATTTTATCTTAGTTTTATTTATTGTCCCAAGTAGAAGTTTTTCCTATCAAGTAGTAAAAGAAATGTTGTAAATCATTTGTGAACGATAAAATGCTATTTACTCTAATGAGCTAAATATGATGCATCATGTTCATTTCCTCTCCTTCCCAAAACCCCATTAAAATGTCAGTAAAGCAATAAAAAAAATGGTATGAACCTACAAGGACAAAGAGAATAAGAAAGAAGCCAACAGTAGATAAAATATTTCAACACATTTTTGGAAGACAAAAAGCAGATGGAGGAGAAGTTACTGACTTAGCAGAGTAGATGAGGTTACAACTTAAAAATCTCTCAAGGGGCAGTATTAACTAAAAGCAAGTCATTTCGTGTCACCAAACTCCTTCCTGAGAGGCTCCGCCCTTGGAGGTGCCAGAATTGAAAACAAGGACATTAAGTAAAAGTAGAACCCTTGGACCTCATGTCCATATCCTGCCCCCAGAAAGTGTGCAGCGAGGCTTAAACATACTCCTGCTACCCCACTAGGGATTCTTACGTGGAGAAACAAAATGGCTCCCAGAGAAAATTCCTCAAAGTATTGGCATTTGAAATACCCCAGTAAAAAGGCCTGATCAGCCCCAGAGTCGTCTCCCTTCTTCCTTCCAGTCCATTTTCTTAATGCCACACTCAAACATGAAACAAAAAACAAAACCACCAGACATTTGACAAAAGCCTCAAAAGCCAGAAACAAAAATAAGCAAAAAGAGAAACTTCAGGGAACACAGACATACAGAGAACAGAAGAAAGGAACCAAGAAGCTATAATTAATATTTAGAGGGAGATAAAGGAAGTTATCACTTCCATAAAACAAAAGCAGAAACAATAGAAATGAGAAATATCAGAGAACATGAAAGAGTTCGTAAATTAAAATCAATTATATGTTCATAGCAACATTATTCTCAATAGTGAAAAGGTGGAAACAACAAAATGTCTATCAACAGATGAACAGATAAATGAAATGTGGTATATACATACTAGGGACTATTATTCACCCTTAAAAAGGAATGAAATTTCTGGTACATAGAACAACATAGATGAACCAAGAAGACATTATGCTATGTGAAAAAAGCCAGACACAAAAGGCCAAATATGCTTCCACTAATATGAGATACTTAGAATAGCCAAATACATAGAGACAGAGAGTAGAACAGTGGGTACCAGGGGGTAAGGGGAGGGAGGAATGGGGAGTTAATGTTTAATGGGTATAGAATTTCAGTATGGGCTGGTGAAAATTTTCTGGAGATGAAGAGTAGTGATGGTTGCACAACAATGTAAATGTACTAAATGCCACTGAAGTGGTTAAAATGGTAAATTTTACATCATGTATATTTTACCATACTAAAAAAAATTTTTATTGCAATTTTTTAAATTAATAGAAGTGTTAAAAGATAAAGTTGGCCCAGCAGTGGTGGCTCACACCTGTAATCCCAGTACTTTGGGAAGCCAAGGTGGAAAGATCACTTGAGCCCAGGAGTTCAAGTCCAGCTTGGGCAACATAGAGATCTCATTTCTACAAAAAATAAAAAAAAATTAGCCAGGCACAGTGGTACGCACCTGCAGTCCCAGCTACTTGGGAGGCTAAGACAGGAGGACCACTTGAGCCCAGGAGTTAGGGGCTGCAATGAGCTATGATCATAGCACTGCACGCCAGCCTGGGTGACAAGGCAAGATCCTGACTCAAAAAAAAAAAAAAAAAGATAAAATTGAAAAATCTCCCAGGAAATAGAAAAAAAGAACAAAACAATATATTGGTAACAAACAAGTAGAAACTGAAGTTTAAAAGGGAAGCAATACCTAACAAATTCAAAGGTTCTAAAGGAAAAAAAGCAATACCAATCAATGTTGGTCAAAGGATAGAAAATTTCAGTAAGCTAGGAGGAAGAAGTTGAAGAGATCTATTATACAACTATCTATTATATAGTTAATAACTATATATTCTTGAAAATTGCTAAAAGCATAGATTTTAAGTGTTCTCATGACAAAAAAATAAGAATGTGAGGCAATACATGTTAGTAAGCTCAATTTAGCTATTACACAATGTATATACCTCATGTCATATATGATAAATATACACAATTTTTATTTGCCAATTTAAATAAATAAATAAACCAAAAGAAGCAATACCATTTACAATAGCATCAGAAAACTATTAAAGGATAGATGTAACAAAATATGCCCAAGACTTTTCACTGCAAGCTATAAATATTGCTGAGAGAAATTAAAGAAGCCAGAGAGACTTAAACTTGATTTCAAGACTTATGATAAAGCTACAATAATGAAGACATTATGGTGTTGGCATAAAGATAAAAAAATTAAATCAATGGAACAGAATAGAGAGTACAGGAATAGACCCATAGACCCACACATATATAGGCAATTAATTTTATTTCAATAGGGAAAGATTGTCTTTCCAACAAATGGTGCTGGAACAATTGGACATCCATATGCAAAAAAAAATAAATGAATTTTGATCTTTACCTCATATCATATTCAAACATTAACAGAAAATAGATCATGGGCCTAAATAGAACAGTTAAAACTATAATATTTCTTGAAGATAACATAGAATAAAATTTTGGCAAGGAAGTATAATGCTGTTACAAGTGTACAACCACTTTGGAAAAATATCTGGCAGTTCCTTATAAAGTTCAACATCCCTAATCATATGACTCAGCAATTCCACACGTAGGTATTTATCCAAGAGAAATGAACACAGGAAACAACCCAAGTGTCTATCACTTGGATCAATAAACATATTATACCTTTGGAATCCTAGTCAGCAATAAAAAGCAACAAACTATTGATAATACACAATATGGAAGAAACTCGTAAGGATTATATTAAGTGAAAAAAGCAAGACACAAAAGACTGCATGCTATATGATTCTGCTTATGTGGCATTCTAAATTAACAGGCAAAACTGTAAGTGGTGTGGCAAGGAGGAGGGGAGTGACTGCAGAGGGAACTAGGGAACTTACTGGAATGAGAGAAAGTGTCTATATTTTGATTATGGTGATGGTCACACAACTATATACATTGTCAAAACTCATTGAACTGTACATTTAAAATTAGTGAACTTTTATTGGATGCAAATTATACCTCAATAAAGCTGGGTTTTTTAAACAAAAAGATACAATATAGAAGATAAAAGAAAGTTAGAAGATCAATTTTGGAGGCCTATGAATTAATACCAAGAGATTCAGAAAGAGAACAGAGAAAACACTAAGATTCCTATTAATCTAATTTGTCCTCTAGAAAGGTGGACTTGCAGTATGGTACTCCATGTTCCATGACAGAAACATTATTTGAGTTTACATTTTCATTTAGCACTAAAAATATATGCAGATTTTCTAAGTGTCAAAAAATATTTAAGACTATTTCTTAAATGATTTTTCTTCTCTAAATTACCCTCTCTACTTCTATGAAATTGATAGTGCTATAAATAAAATATAATTCTAGCCTAATTTGTTATTGGGGCAAGTTGCTGTTTTCAGATGACCACATACTACTGTGTAATTTTAAAAAATAAACCATTACTTAAAATGAATGTTTCTCAAACATATTGTACTTTCATTACTGTACCTCTGAAACTCAGCAATTCATCTTTCTCTCAACAGCTTTGAGATATAATTCACATACCATACCAGTCATGCATTAAAAGTGTGCAATTCAATGCCAGTCATTTATCTTTTGTGCAACTTTTGAATAAGATATAGAAGAAAAGACAATGTGAATCAGTGGAGCAAGACTGTAGATCCAGTTTTGCTATGCCCACCTAGGTCACCTCTGGCCTCAGTGTCCTCAGCTGCAAATCAGGGGATTAAATTAGATGACTTATCAGTCCCTAGCTCTGATATATCTTCAAGATCATTTTATTTATTTTTTATTTTTAACCTTTAATTTCCCTTTAGCACTAGCACCAAACATTAAGATAAGCAGCTCGGAAAGACGCACTCTACAGTACGACACCGGCAACAATGCTCTCAGTTACAGACGGTGCTGGCAGATTTATCACAGCACTTGGAAGTCTTTATAAATGTAATGAGACTCCTTAGAGCCTTTCTTGAAAGGAAACCGTTTCCTTTTACACATTTCAAAGTGAGAAAATAGAGAAAGAGGAGAGTCACATAGTGGGTGTTTAACTTAGATGAGCTTCTTTTCTCTAACTTTATTTTTCTCATTTCCCAAAGCAAATATGAAAACTCTATGTGGAAAGCTGAATAGACTTACAAATATTTTCAAGAAAACTATATTAAAGTCAGTGACTCAGCCAAATACCTCAATCAAAAATATAAACCATATTGCCAGCATAGCTTTTATTGAAGCCAAAAATGAAGAGCCCCAATAAAGGCCTAACGGACATGCAAAAATTTTATCACCACAGATATTTTAATAGGATATTACTTCATTTGTTTCTTTATTTCAAATAATAGAAATGTTATTGACTCAGTTATGTTTTTAAATACATATACCTAGATTTCTGAAAAACTTACATGGGATCCTTTAGTAAGTATTGTTATGGTTGAATTGTTTCTCCCCAAAAGATAAGTTGACATCCTAACCCCTTGTATCTCAGAATGACCTTATTTGGAAACAGGGTCATTGCAGGTGTAATTAGTTAAGATGAGCTCATACTGGAGTAAGGTGGGCCCTTCATCCAGCTTGACTCAGTGTCCTTCTATGAAGAGGAGAAAACAGAGACACAGGCAAGACAGGCAGAAATTTGAGTTATGCTGCCGCAAGCCAAGGAACTTCTGAGGCTACCAGGAACTGGAAGAGGCAAGGATGGATCCTCACCTAGAGGCTCTGAAAGGAGCATGGCCCTGCCAGCACCTTAACTTTGCACATCTACCCTCCAGAATAGTAAGAGAATAAATGTGTTGTTTTAAACCACCTGGTTTGTGGTACTTTGTAATGGCAGCCATAGAAAACTAATACAAATATATACCCAAATTTACACACACACATACACTTAAAGCCCATACAGTTGGAAAGAGGGGATTGGCATGAGCCATCAATCACTGCTCTTGGTTATTCTTGGCAATTAGGCAGCAGTCCTTGTTCCTGACTAGGCAATATCCAGTGGATAACCAGAGATAATAATACAAGCATCGGTTAGTATGAGAATAGCACATAACAGCCAACATGAATTGGTCCAGATAAACTTTTAAGAAACTTTAAATAAAAATAGAGATAAGCAGTCCTCCAGACCCAGGAGAGTGTGTCACTCAACAAAAGCTGTGTTACTCCTAAGGCATGTCCCACCAACAGGAAAAGAGATGATTAACAGTGGGTACCTATCTGGGTCAAAGGTGACCTGAGGCCCATGAAAATTAAAAGCCAGTTGACTATGGGCAGCAAGACCATTTTAATAGGCATTTGGGGGGATCTTAGGCTGATCCACACCCCTTTTATCTGAGAACTTCCCTACACAGGGCTGAATCTCTGGCATCATCCATACTTGTATTGTTTCCCTGCTCCCCAGTTCAGAGCTAACTAACTAGGAATGATGCACACATAACTCTTGTCCGGCCAATCAGCCTCTCTCCTTCTCTCTCTCTCTCTCTCTTTCTCTTTCTTTACAAGAATTGGCACTGAGAAATAAGAAGCTGGACTGGTTACTTGAACTTTGGATGTGTATACTCAGGAGCAAGGGGATGGCCATGTTTTGCCTTGTGCATGCCAAAGCAACAAAGCCAGTCTGTGGGTGGTGGAGCAGGAAGAGAGAGAGAGAAGGAGGGAGAGGGGTGGGGGAATGAAGGAGATGGACAGAGTAAATCAGACAAAAAGATGGACAGAGTAAATCAGACAAAAACTTTTGTTCTTGATGAGTTCCTAAATCTTTGTTCCAATAATTCATGAAACCTGGCTGCACTTTCTGCCTTCCTTGAGATATTCTCTTCTTTAAATAAATTTCTTTTTTGTTTACACTGATTTGAAATAAACCTGTATTACTTGCAAGTAAAAGAGCCTTTACTAATGAAGCTAGACATTATTATTTTATCTGTGTTATTAAAATGTTTTTTGTTGATAGATACCTATAAAAGTGAGGAGGAGAGAGACTTCTCTGGTTAACCTTTTTTTTTTTTTTTTTTTGAGACAGAGTCTCGCTTTGTTGCCCAGGCTAGAATGAGTGCTGTGGCGTCAGCCTAGCTCACAGCAACCTCAGACTCCTCGGCTTAAGGGATCCTACTGCCTCAGCCTCCCGAGTAGCTAGGACTACAGGCATGCACCACTATGCCTGGCTAATTTTTTCTATATAGATTTTTAGTTGGCCATATAATTTCTTTCTATTTTTAGTAGAGACGGGGTCTCGCTCTTGCTCAGGCTGGTCTCGAACTCCTGACCTCGAGCAATCCACCCACCTCGGCCTCCCAGAGTGCTAGGATTACAGGCGTGAGCCACCGCGCCCGGCCTGGTTACCCTTTTTATGTAGTTTTCACCTTCAAATTATGTAACTATATTAACTAGTCAAAAAATATTTGGTTTAAGAATTATTATTAAGTTCTCAATGTAGAGATTATGTGTTCTGCATCAAAATTCAGGACACCTTGTTTAATACAGAGTAAAACAACTGTTCAGAATTTTAAAAGTCAGGCCCATGTACCTTAGCTAGAAATTTTTACAATGGAGAATCAGAGGTTATGTGATATGATATATATTTCCTAGGTTTAGATAGGAGGCTTGAACTAAGAACAATACTTGTTATCCAGGAAGTAACTCAACCCCCTTCATGGACTTCTTTTGAATGCTCTGAAAACTCCTGACCCCAGGAAAAAAATGCACAAACACAAAACATACAATTTTAAATGGTTCATGCACCCTTTAAAGTCCATCCATAGATGCCAATAAATTTAAATTTACATAGATAAAACAACTAAATAACCATACAGTAGCATTAAATATCTTCAGCTTAGCAAGAGTGTTAAAAGTCAGATAGGGAAGAAACTGATGGGTCTAATATGATTTAAGGGGACTTTTGGAAGAGCTAAGAAATGATCTCAGTCTCAAAATATTGGTAGGATTTGGAGACATGGAAGGTATAGAAAATAGAGCATAGACACCGTACAGAAAAGAGCAAAGCATATATGGGAACCCTAAGTATACAAGGCTAATTGAAGCAAGGGTTTGTGTACCTAGCACAGAGTAGGGCACTTCAGTACTCAGTTAATAGTAATCACTTTTGTGAGAGCAGAATAAGGTCACATAGGTAAGGTGAGGCCATATTCTAGAGGTCTTTGAATGTCAGAAGAGCATTTAAGACTTTACAAGTCATTGTGTTTGAGCAGAAGAACTTAAGTAAAACTAACTGGAACAAGTAAAGAATGGCTTGGAGAGAGTGAAGAGAGAGTGGGTAGTGAGGGTAGTTCAGTGGGTTTTGTAGTGCCAAATGTAAAGAGAATGAAAACTAGGGTGGTGAGAATGGAAATAAAGGACCTATCTGAGAGACTTAAAAAATGGGGAGACCTCAGGGACTAATTAGTGATATACAAGGGATAAAGGAGAAGCAAGAGTCAGAGAAAATATTTTAAAATTGATTGTATTATGCACTTATTAAATATTACTAAATTAATCTTCTATTTTACACATTCTACAGGTGTTGCACCATTGGAATGTTTGTTCCCGGTAAAGGGTGCAAACATCCTCGTTGAAACCGCCCATGGCTCACACCAAAACTAAGCTGAGATGGGATGTAGGAGGGAATCAGGGCTTTCTCTTCAGCCATGAACAGCTTTTAACTGAATGTGTAGGTGGTGATAATGTTAAATATACCACACAAAAAATCACACATTCATTTTTTTATCCATATGGAATTTCCACAGTATACTTGCCAGCTACCAGCCACTTTCAGCCTTTTCTATGCTTCACAGCTTCTGAACTGTTGATGAAATTTTTTAAATTTTTTTAGAGAGATGGGGTCTCACTGTCTTACTCTGTGACCCAGGCTGGAGTGCTGTGGCATGTTCGTAGATCACAGTAGCCTTGATCCTGGGCTCAATTGATCTTCCCACCTCAGACTTCCAAGTAGGTTGGACTATAGGTGCACGCCACCACCCTCAGCTAATTTCTTTAAATTTTTTTGTAGAGATGGGGTCTCACTATGTTGCCCAGGCTGACCTCAAACTCTTGGCCTCAAGCAATCCTCCCACCTTGGCCTCCCAAAGTGCTGGGATTATAGGTGTGAGCCACCATGCCTGGCCTGATGAAATTTTAATTGAAGTTCTCCTAGTAGAATCCCAAATGTTCTCTTACTGTGTGAAACACTATTCATGGTAGTTGGAGGTTTTCCTTCTCTCTTGGTGCTCACATCAGGTCTGCAGTTGCCGGAAGTCAGCAAAGAGAAGAGGGAAAATAAAGCAGTGCTTCTAGGTTGCTAAGAAAAATGGAAAAAAAACACAGAAATGACAAAGTTTTAGAAATCATCTCTGCAATCAAGGTTTATTTCGATCAATCATATGGTAGCTGTGTTAGTTGTTCTTGGCACATTGTACAGTCAAAAATGCATTTCTGGTTTAAGTTTTGGTTTTCAGAAGGTAGCATGATATGTAAAGAACATGAAGTCAGAAAATTTGGGTTCTAATTGCAGCTTTATCTCTAACTATGGAGATGAACTTGAGCAAGTCAATTTTTTTAACCTAGCACACAACAAGGGATTATTTCAGTAATAAATGAAATTGGGTTGTCAAAGCTCTTTGTAAATGTAAAGCACCACAGAAAAATTATACTTTTTACTTTTGTTTTATCTGTGTTGATTTTGACTTCCCAAGGATGAGATCTATGATTTAGACTTAACTGGTTTTCTTTTTCTTTTTTTGATACTTAATACATATAGTAGAAATTAATTATTATTATTATTTTTTTTTATTAAAGATGCAGGCTAGGGGCCAGGCATAGTAGCTCACACCTATAGTCCCAGCACTTAGGGAGGTTGAGGCAGGACAATTGCTTGAGGCCAGGAGTTTGAGACCAGCCTGGGCAACGCAGTGCGAGGCCCCACCTCTACAAAAATTTTTTAAAAAATTAGCTTAGGGTGGTTGCATGTGCCTGTAGATACTCAGAAGCCTGGGCAACAGAGTGAGACCCCATCTCTTAGGGAAAAAAATTTTTTAAAAAAATGCAGGAAAGGGGAAAACTCTCCTGGAAAGTTGTTGGCCAATAGGTTGGAGCTATAGTCAGCAAATGTGTGTCATGTTATCTTACTATAGCAGTAACAGGAGAAAGACAGAAGGTGGGGAATGAGGGGGAAAAGCAGTTACTTGTATTTCTAATAATCTCCTGAAAAACACATAGAATTTAGTGTTTTATATTTGGTTATTTTTCTTTTATTATAAAAAGCCAGTACAATGCCCTGGACGTCGAAAGGACTGGGTATGGGGCAATAAACTTGATAATGTATCAGTATTACCATTTTTATGTGTTCTACCTTTTATTTCTTTGCAGTTTCACGGCTTTTCCTAGCGTTTCAGTCCTAATAATAGCACGTGGTTGTTATGTTTCAGTTGTACCTATTTTTAAATGCAGTGATCTCTTGAGCGATGACTGCTGAATTGTCAATGTCAGCGGAAGTCATGGGTAATTTCTACATTTCTTTTCCCATCCTCATTCATTCATCCATTCAAAAGATATACATAGAGTGCCTACTCCATTCTGGGCACTGATTATGGAGTCGGAAGCAAAATAGTTATAGTCCCTGCCCTCACGCAGCTGACGCTCTGGTGGTGGAATATGCTAAAGACATCTTCTTGGCCCCCAATATCCATTATCCTCTTCTTTAGAAATGGGCCCCCAATTTGTTATACTAAAGAATTTTAAGTAAATAACATTCATCATGACACTGTTCTCCTAAATTTTAGTATGCATCTTTAAAAAATAAGAGTATTTTCTACATAGCCAAAATAACGTAATTACAGCTGACAATATTCATAAGAATTCCTTAACAGCATATTATATCCAAATGCCATACATACTGAGAATTTTTCCAGTCGTCCACACAATGTCCTTTACAGTTGATGTGTTCAAATGGGATCCAAGTGAGGACCACACATCACATCTGATTGTTATGGCCCTTCAGTCTCTTTAGGATAGATCAGTCCCCTTAGTCATGGTACAGAAATGTTAAAGAGACGGAAACAGGACAGCTGTCCAATAGAATGTCCCAATTTCTCAATTTGTCTGACTGCTTCCTCAGAGTTTACTTCTCTTTCCCCTGTAATTTCTGTAAAACTGAAATTATGTTATGGCAAATGAAGGCCCACTTAGACTCAAATTAAACATTTTTGGCAAGATTACAGCACAAGTGGTATTGTGCATTCATATTGCAACACATTAGGAGACACAGAACATCTGACCACTGGATAAGGTGATGACAGCCTGACTCCTCACTGTAAAGATACTTTTTTCTCCTTATGGACTAAAGGTAATCTGTGTAGAGGTTTGTTCTTGTTTTTGTTTGGCACCTTATGAATGTCCCTTTCTCATTAGCCATTCACCTGATAGTTTGAATACCGATTGATAATCCTTGCTCAAATTAATAATTTCATTAAGGAACCTACAATTTTTAACTATGTATATAATCTCCCTCATCTTAAATAAAGACTGGATTTACCTTCCTGATTCTAGCTGGATGAACTGAAAAGCATGACGGCTGGAGCTTGAGCAACTATTTTGGACTGTGAGGTGGAAAACTTACGCTGAATTTGGTGGGACAGCTAAACAAAGAACCTAGGTCTCTCGTGACCATGGAGCTATCATACTAACTTTAAATACATACTTATTTCTAAACTTTGTTTATATGAAAGAAGAATGAACCTGTCTTTTTCAGCTACTGTAGTTTTGGTTTTTAGCAGTTGAACCAATTCCTAACTGACATAGAAAAGAAGATAACACACAGGAAAACAGACAAATATAAAATTATAATTTTTGGTAAATTCTACTTAAAAAAAATAAAATATGGGAATAGAAGATAGTGGGCTTCTTAGATCAGGTGATGAGGGTAAGGCCTGCAAGGAGGTGACACTGAAGTTGCAAACAGACTGCTATTAATAAGAAGGAGGAAACCATGTGAGGTGGTAGGGAGTATCCTAAACAGAGGAAACAGCGTGTAAAAAGTGATAAAGTAGGAAAGGGCTTGCCTGGCATGGTCAAGGAATTAAAAGGATGCCGTGTAGCTAGAGCTTTATGAAACCGGATGAGGGGGAGAGGTTAGCAGATGCCACATCATTTAGGACTAGCAGGCCAAGGTAATGAGTTCACTCTTTTTCCCAAGTAAAATGGTAAAAGTTGTAAGCAGAAGAAAAATTCTGAGTTGTGTTTTAAAACATTCTGACTGCTGAGTGGTAAACAGCCAGAGGGCATCAAAAGTGAAAGCACTGTCACTAGAAAGGAGGCTATTGTGGGGTCTGGGCAAGAGAAGATAGTCACACTGGGGGGGGTGGGGAGGAGAGAACAAGTGAGATGTGGTTAGGAGGGAGAAATGGCAGAACTTGCTGATGGATGGGGTGTAGGAAGAGGGAGGAAGCCAAGACGGAGCTCAGGACTGTGGCTCAAGCACCTGGGTAGGTGGGTGCTCCTTTTTCTGAAGTGAAGAATACTGGGAGGGGAGAGTGGCACAGCAGAAAGGGGTGGGCAGTCAGGGTTCCAGGTTAGACATGTCGAGTTCAAGATGTTGAAGCAGAGGTATTAAGTAGGCAGTTTGATATAAATGTGTACAGTGTATAAGAACAATGGATGGTTTCTAGCGTTTTTAAAAATTTCCCATCTATAAATCACCACAGTTGATACTTTATTTTAAAAATATACTTTGGTCACTTAGTACTTAATTGAAATAGAGAAACTACACTAATAACCCTATTTCCAATAATATTAAATATATTGATAATAATGGTTTCAAGCAATGAATAAACAGAACCATGTTTAGAAACAGGTAATAATATCAGAAGGTTCTAAATGTTAAAAACATATTTTACTGTAGTCATGTAAAAACTAAACCAAGTAGATCTACCATTCAATCCTGTAATCCCACTACTGGAGATCTACCCAAAGGTAAAGAAGTCATTTTATTAAAAGAACACCTGCACTCATATGTTTGTTGCAGCACAATTCACAATTGCAAAGTTGTGGAACCAACCTAAGTGCCCACCAAGTGTTGAGTGGATAAAGAAAATGTGGCATATATATACACCATGGAATACTACTTAGCCATTAAAAAGAATGAAATAATGTCTTTTGCATCAACTTGGGTGGAACTGGAGGCCATTATTCTAAGTGAAGTAACCCAGGAACAAAAACCAAATACTGTATGTTCTCACTTATAAGTAGGAGCTAAGCAATGGGTATGCACGGTCATACAGAGTGATTTAACGGTCACTGGAGACTCAGAAGAGGATGGGATGGGAGTTTAGGATGAAAAATTATCTATTGGATATATTAACAGCCTAGACTTCACTATGTAATTCATCCATGTAACAAAAAACCCGCTTGAACCCTCTAAATCTACTTAAATAAAAAATGAAAAAAAGAATTAACTTAAAAAGAAAAAAATCTAAACCAAAAAATAATCTTGATAATATTACCATTGAGTATCATTTTGGTAAAATGAAATGATATAGTACTTTCAAATTTTATTCATTTTACTTATGACATGCTACATGAAATATTAAACAAGACTTGATTTTAAAGATCTGGATTAAGTAAAATATTGATTAAAGATAAACCATTAACTATCCCTTTTAGCATTCTACAATTAGAAGTTGTAAATGATAAGAAAACATGATAGCAGATATTTTTAAAAGAATCATCCCAGACTTAGACCATCTACAGCACTTTTGCAACAATTATTAAGATTTAAAATGACAATGCAAACATTCTTAAATCATAAAAGAATAAATTGGATTTCTATACCGAAATACTAAGATTGTGAAAGTACAATAATTTGCTTAAAATATGCTCATCACTGAAAAATTAGCTCCATGGTCATAAGGGACCTAGATTCCTTCTGCCTAGCTGTTCCACCAAATTCAGCATATGTCTTCCACCTCGCAGTCCAAAATGCTTACCTGAGGTTCAGCCATCATGCTTTTATTCCATCCACCTAGAATCAGGAAGGTAAATCAGTCTTTATTCAAGGTGAGGGAGGTTATATATAGCTAAAAATTGTAGGTTCCTTAATGAAATTATTACTCAAAATAAGCCAGTAAGCATATGTTGGAAAGAATGCAAATGAAATCACAGAGATAAGTTTGGTATACTAATGATTGATATCTTTAGCCAGTGTCTTCTTTATTCAACATTCTACAGGAGGAGTTTCTTTATACCAGAATCCACCGCCACACTAACATCTAGCTCACATACACAGCATTTTACCAGAACATTTGGTTTTATTTACACCACATTTTCTTTACTTTTCTATAACTAAAAGCTTTTCTTAAAGCTCACTCATAATTTCTGTACTTATCCCATATGCCTTCTACCACTATTTGCCCGTGTGACGGCTGTGTTATACTACTCTGTAAAGGGCTACCTTTAGAGGTGTATTCACACATTTAAACCAAAGTGAAATCAAATAAGAATATACTGAAGAAAATTAATGAATATGTCCACCAAAAGACATGTAAGGGTGTTCATGGCAGCTTTACCCATAATGTCTAAAATTTAAAAATTTAAAAAATCACATGTCTATCAACAGTAGAATAGATAAATTCATGTAGGGGAATACTATGCAGCGATGAAAAAGAACAAACCATGACACATGATAATATAGATCAACCTCAGAGAACTGATGTTGAACAAAAGAAACAAGATACACACATGCACAGGATGATTCCATTCATATGAAGTTTAAGAACATACAAAACAAATCTATGTTGATAAAAATCAAAACAATGGTTACTGGGTTAGGGAGGTGTTATTGGCTGGGGAGGCACTCAGTAGAGCCTTCTGGGATATTGGAAATATCTTTACCTTCATCTGGATGGTGGTTACACTGGTATATGAACACATGGAGAAATTAATGCATACACATATGTATATATACACATGTGGAAAACTTTAAGCCGAGTGTATTTTACTATATGGATGCTGTACTTCAATAATATTTTTAATTCAGTAGTAAATTATGCTATATCCTCCAACAGACTAATAGAACTTAAAAAAGGAATAGAACTATATGAATTGAATGGAATGATACCCAAACATATTAAGTGAAAAAAGCAATTGGCAGAGTAGTTTCTTTAGTATGATTCCATTTGTGTGTGTGTGTGTGTGTGTGTGTGTTTGTATGTGTGTGTGTGTACGTGCGTTTTAATAGATATGTATCCATATGCATGGACAATTCCTGGAAGGATATACAGGAAAATGTTGATAGTAGTTACCTCATACTACTGGTGTATGGGACTGAGGGTTAGGGTTAGTACATGAACTCTTATTTTTCAGTTTATACTTTTTATATAATTTTTAACCTAAAATGAAAGCCTTAAAAGGCGATGTTCATCTTTTCTGTGTTTTAAAAATTGTATTATGTTGAACCATATGAAATTGTCATTTTTGTAAGTCGAAAATGAGAGTGTTGACTATTTTGTATAGCTTAATCTCATATAATGAACAGAGATAGAGGTTTTATAAAAACATTCATTTAGGCCGGGCGCGGTGGCTCATGCCTGTAATCCTAGCACTCTGGGAGGCCGAGGTGGGTGGATTGCTCGAGGTCAGGAGTTCGAGACCAGCCTTAGCAAGAGCGAGACCCCATCTCTACTAAAAAAATAGAAAGAAATTATCTGGCCAACTAAAATATATATACAGAAAAAATTAGCCGGGCATGGTGGCACATGCCTGTAGTCCCAGCTACTGGGGAGGCTGAGGTAGGAGGATCGCTTAAGCCCAGGAGTTTGAGGTTGCTGTGAGCTAGGCTGACGCCACAGCACTCACTCTAGCCCGGGCAACACAGCGAGACTCTGTCTCAAAAAAAAAAAAAAAAAAAACATTCATTTAGACATTACTAGTTCAGAATTTGAAATAATTTCCATGCTCAAGATAAAGAGTGTAACTCTAACCCAATATGATTTAATATGTATTTGAATTTAATATTTGTTACCCAAAGTGCAGTAACTTAATAAACCCTTTAAAAATTATTTACAGTTTACACTGTTCACATATTGATTAATCTCTAGTAGTTTCTGAACCTATAAAAAATATTACAAAAATATGATGGAATTGGAAATTGAAAAATCTAAGGTTAGATTCCAGCTCTGTCACTAGCTCTGACCTATGATAAGCTGCTTCATGTTTGCTCTAAACCTTAGTTTTCTTTAGTGTATTACACCTGACCTATGGGATTGCTCAAAGGATTAACTTGATGCATATAAAAATACTTTGGAAAGTACAAAGCATCATCCAAATGTAGTTATTACTGTTTTTAAATGAGAAAAAGGAATAGCACATATTTGTTTGACAAGATCAACTTTGCAATAACCATATTGCAATTTATATTCTTCTAGATCAATGGGTTCTCAAACCTTTGATCTCAGGGCCCCTTTACACTTTGTGTTTTGGATTTTAGCTATTAATGTTTACTATACTATAAATTTAAAAAAATAAATTTTAAATATTTATTTAAAATACCATTAATAAACCCATTACATGTTAACATAAATAACATTTTTATGAAAAATAGCTATTTTTTTCTAAAACAAAACAATAATCAGTGAGAGGGATTATTTTACATTTTTGCAAATTTCTTTAAATTCTAGCTTAATACAAGACAGTTGGATTCTCATATCTACTTCTGCATTCAATCTGTTGCAATCTGTTGTTTTGATTGAATTATATGATGAAAATTTGGCCTTAAACAGATATGTTATTGGAAAAGGGAGGAATATTTTAATAGTTTTTTTAAGAAAACTGTTGATACTACTATTTGAGACCACATCAAAACTCAGTGAGTGGTAGTTCCTTAAAGGTTATTTGTAGTGTGAAATCTGAAACTATGTCAATGAATTTCTCCTACCCTGCTGCATTAAAATCCATTGGTCTGTCTTGCACTTTGAATGGGGACCTTTCACCCATGCGTCATTTGGTAACATCGTTCATACTGAAAATATCAGTACATAGGCTTATTCAGACATTCCCAACGTTGCCACATCTCCTTATACAATATTTAAAAGTCATACTCATTAATATCACCATATCTCATCAGAAAAGTCTTTTAGTACTAGGAAACTGTCAAACTCACACTGGTGAATACAAATTTTCCAAAATTCTAATTTTTGCTTGAAAACTCAAATTTTATCTTTAAGAAAATACTGTCAGTTCTTTTCCTTGAAATGACAGGTTCACTTCATTTATTTTTTTTATCAAACTTCTGCCAAACACCCAAGTTTGAATAACCATAGTTTATCTGTCAATTGTTCTTTCGAGTAAAAATGGTTTCCATGAAAAAAAAAGTGGCTAGTTTAGCTTGCAACACAGCCAGTTGCATAAGACAACCATTATACTTTTGTATTTCAGTAGGCAGCAACAGTGGTCTCTGTATACTTCCCATTTTGTCACAGAATGTTAAAAGACAGGTACTCAAGAGTCAAGATTTAATAAAAATTAATAATTTTTGCTACTTCGACAAGGACCTTTTAAGTGAAACTGGCTTTTCTTTTTACTGTGAATGTGTGGAGGTGAAATCTATGACTACTAATATACTTTAGAACCCCTGCCTTGATTTGTGTCAAGGCACCCACAGTTCTCACTACCACTGCTTTTTTTTTTTCATCATTAGTGCAAAGTCAGTAAGAAGAATGGCAAGGGCAGAGGGAGGAGGCAAAGAACATCTTAGTATTATTATGAAAAAAGTTTGGACCTTGTAGACTCTCCAAAAGAGTGTCAGGAGCACCCAGGGGTGTGTGAATCACACCTGGAGAATGATTGATCTAAATGATCGTTCAGCTGCAGATGACTGACACCTTTTACCTAACTCAGAACAAACCATAATTAGACTGATTTAAAAAGTCATGGTCAGCCCAGCCATGTACAAGAAATCAATTATTCTAATCCTTATCAATGAGATGCAAATAATGCTTCTCATCTGTGTCAGCATTCTTCTGAAAAATAAAATACCCAAATTGCTTAGCCTTCTGTACCCTCCTCCCCTGCAAAAATCAGAAAGTCTCTATAATACTGTAAGTGCTCCTCTTATTAGTAAATTCAACTCTGCTATTGTCTAAGAGCAAACTGGAAATATCTGTATGCCGGATACTACTGTCCCCAGAGATCACTGCTATTAAACAAATAAGAGTTACAACATATAAGTGAGTATGGAGAATAATTGTTTACCCTCCTTGCAAAAGTAAAGTAGACGTTTACTTTACTTCTAGGAAAATTCACCTGCGAGTTTTCTCTAAGGCATTCGGGCAAACTTCTGCCTCCTCCATCCAACTATTCTTCCAAAAATCATAGTAGAAGCTCGCTCCTAGACAGTCGCTCTTGATGAGACCGGTGGCTCCTCCAGGGCCTGCAGCCCCGCCTGCCCCTTACCCAGTGCCAGCCCAGGCTCAGTGTTCTCGCTCAAGAGCAACAAAAAGGGACCAGAGTGGAGCTGAACTGTGTAAGTTTGATGTCAAAGAGGAAGAAGCTAGAGAGAAACATGGGACTATGAATTAAGCCAAATGCCAGCCGGAGACAGGGGGATCATCACAGCTGGGGAGTGAGGACTGAGAGAAGGGATGCAGAATGAAGACAAAGCAACAAATGTGGGGTAAAGAGGGGACATATTATTGGACTCTCTTTTTAAAGTTTTGCCCATCAACGGTTTATATAATTCTGATGGCAGAGACTATACATGTAACAAATTGAGAACACGCCAACCACCCTTAACCAAGGCAGAGAGACAGTAAAGCAGGGGTTCTCAACCTCAGCACTATTAACACCATCAGCCAGATAATTCTTTGTTTTGGGGGTTTGTCCTGTGCATGTAAGATATTTAGCAGGATCCCTGGCTGCTACCCACTAGATACCAGTAATACTCCCTCCCATTGGCAAGAACCAAAATGTCTCCAGGCATTGCCACTGTCCTCAGGGAGAGGGGGGAGGTGAGGGACAAGGGGCAAAATTGCCCCTGGTTAAAAACCACTGGTCTAGATGTATTACTATCATCTCAGCACATGGAGCTCTTGAACTCCTCTCAAGGACAAACATCTGCTCTGATTTTTTTTTTTTTTTAATGGAACTTCAAAACTCCAATCCCAGGTTGAGTTCCTGGGAATGGTTTCAAATTCTGCCTAGCTCCTACAGTAATAATTTACTGGCTACCAAGGGGCTCCTGCTTGTGATCTAGAAGATAAAATGTCTAGCAGAGTCAGTCATCCTGGTTCCTATTACTACTCTGCAATTAACTCTTTGTGTCTCAGTTTCATCATTTCTCAAAGGGGAGCAATAGTACCTCGTCTACCTTCTGTAGGGTGATTATGAGGATCCAATGAAAGGAAATGGAAAAGCGCTTTGAAAAGTTAAGAGAAAATATAACCAGGCATAATTAAGTCATTATGGTCTTTTCAAAAAACGGAAACACATTAACAAACAACTTTATAGTGTCTTAAGCCCTCTTCTACTTTTAACTATATGTGATTCGTCTCGCTAGTGTAGGAGTGGGACAATTTGCAACTGAAAGTACCAGTCATTTGCTATTGCTAGGGCAACAAGTAAATGTGATCTGATTCTGTGAAAAATGCTGACTTCAGACTTTCAATTTATAGGTTACCTCTTCTTAACAAACCATAGCCCACACCCTTCACTGTAGGCCCAGCACTGCCACAGTGACCGTGGCTGTCACAAAACCACAAAGAAAACCCCTAAATCTTTTTAGAGACTCTGTGAATTTATTAGTGAAGCAAGGAAAGAAGTTGTAAAGATCATAAACAGTTTAGGAGAGATGAGTCCAAATTAAAAAGTAAAAAGTGTTATAATGATTGAGTTAGCTTGAGGATTTTAGGACCCAAAAGAAAGAGATGCCAAGAGATGAGTGAGGAGAGCAGAAAGGAAGGCTGGAGAATAGCTAAAATAAACTCCATTTACTTGAAAGTTGTCCAGAGTACAAGAAAGTCAAAATGTTCACCATCTTCCTCCCCCTGCGCTCTGAAATAAATAGCTCCCACCAGATCATCAAAATATTCTTCCATTGTACGGGTGTACCCCAATTTATATAAACAATTCCTTCTTGATGGAAATGTGGCTTGTTTCTAGTTTTACTTTCTTTTTTATTATTATAAATACAACTGGAATAAACACAGTCAAAGGCAATCACTAAGTATTTCTATACTTCCTTAGGATACATTCTTGGTTGTGAAGTTTCTGGATCAAGGGATATACATATTTTCAAAGCTTTCATCTTTGATGATTTTTTTAGGCATTTTTTCTCTTTAATTATCATGGTGCCATCTTGTTGTTCTAGTTATAACTGTACCACTTAGCACTTGAGCACATGCCTAATGATACTTGATATACTTTCTAATTTTGAAATTTCCCAAATGAATGTTTACATGATCTGCAAATTTGGAAAATCTCTAAAGATCACAACTACAATCATTCTTTTTCCTTTTCAAGATTACCATTTGTGCTTTATAGTTCTTTAAATGTGCCATATTTATTTCAAATAATCAAAAAAGAAATTGTTAGGATTTTTTTTGTGCAACTCTATACCCCCTGCAAACATGCTTCTTCAGCTGCTCTGCTGCATCATATTTTCATCTTATTCAATTGCCTCTTCTAGTTTCCATCCCCCAATATCATTATTTATTTTTTAAATTTTATCAGGCAATTCTGTTAAGAGGCCAAGCTGGGTTTTGCATATTTAAAAATAAATTATAAAGAAAAGTTTTACTGTAGGTACTATACAACAACAACAAAAAAACAATTCTAACTAGCAATGTTTCTTACAGAAACCACTTTTAAAAGGAATTTATTGTTATACATAAACTTAAATGACCTTTTTCTTTTCTGCTAGGGATAACCTTTAGCTCAATCTCATTATTTATTTCTCTCGATAAATATCAAACAACCAAGAGTATTAATTTCAACATCCAATGTGCATCCCATCATATCTTACTATTTACAATAGTGTCTACAAATAGGTTTATAGAAAACATAAATATGCAATAGCATCGCATTTAGTTGCGACTGTTTGAAGAAACAGCAGTAGCTCAATTTTATGTGTTATCCTTGGGCTGAGAGTAGAAGGAGAAAAGAAAATTTAGTAGCAGTTGGTATACTTAAGGGAATGGCTAATAGCCACCCCCAATATCTTCTAGGAGAATTCTGGGAATTATAACAGAAATGCTAATATATAACATCTGTATGATGCTACAACACAATGTCAATGTGCAAAATTCCAGGAATCCATTAGGTACCACTTTAAAATACAATTTTCAGAATTCCCATTTGTCTTTAGACTGCTCACATCAATGGCTTTCTGGGGCCATTTGCTGATTCCATGCACTGAAAATTTCAGTCTAACAGCTTGATTCACAGATGTTGCGAATGAAAAAGAACTTTGGAGATCAAACACAATTTTCTTCACTTAAAGGCAAAGACACTGATAAACTTGTCCAGACCACTCCCTGGTAAGGGACGATGCCAGGACCTGAGCTCAGCCTCTGACATGAGCTCTGACGCACCACCCACATCACCACTCTCCCTCAGGGCCACCTGCCTGAGTTGCATCACAGGGTTACATTCATTGTGAGGTTAAGCCAAAGCCACAGCATATCCCACAAGCAGCTCACTTGCCCAGCCGAATCAATGAAATCAGGTGACAACTCAGTAAGCATAATCCACGGTTGGCATAAGTTTCAGGTGTTCTCTGTAAGACCCTCAGTCTCAGTCTTTATGGAAGCAAAAATCTATACAAGTGCTAGTGAAAATTAATTGTGCCTGGGTGGCTGAGTCATCATGAAGTAACAGTGTTATTTCTTCCACTTCTTGGGAGGGCAGACAGAGCTTCATCAGGAAAGGAAAGAGAGCTTTGTTGTTTCGGGTCTGACCTACTGAGTCTGTCAGGCAACCTAGAAGAGAGAAGGGCCAGAGGCTAGAAGCAGGGAGAGCCACTGAAACACAGACGTCTGGGTGAAGGGGCAGAATGTGACAATCTTCAGCATATGGTCCAGAAGGAACACTGGCACTGTTGCCTGACCTTCTGATCTGTCCATAAAAACTGGAAACATTTACTTTTTAATAAAATCTCTATATTTTAATGTTGTCAATTCAGAGTGTTGAAAAATACTATACTCGTGGAACAAAATGTGTCTGCTGTCAGATATGATCAGAGACTACCAATTTTCTGACTTCAGGTATCAGATCATGGGGCAACAGATCTGGACTCTACAGAGGGTTGGTGTCTAGGATTGAAGGAATCAATAACCCTGCCCTAAAATTCCTGAAATGCATACGCTCTGGGATTAGTATAGTACACTGTGGTGGTTAGAGCACAGACTCCCAAACCAGACTGCCTGATTCCAAATCCTGGCCTCTTACTAGCCAGGCAATCTAGTACAAGCTACTCTCTGTACCATGGTTTCCTCGATTTAAAGATAAGTGTAACAGTTGAATGGATAAAGAAAATGTAGTATATATACATGATGGAATACTATTCAGCCATAAAATATGAAATCATGTCTTTTGCAGCAACATAGATGGAACTGGAGGTCATTATCTTAAGTGAAGAAAGTCAGGCACAGAAAGTCAAATACCACATGTTCTCACTCATAAGTGGATGCTCAAAAATATGTACACATGGACATAGAGAGTGGAATGATAGACAACCGAGACTCAGAAGGGTGAAGGGGTAGGAGGGGGGTGAAAGATGAGAAGTTACTTAATGGGTACAATGTACATTATTCAGGTGATGGATACCCCCAAAGCCCTGACTTGGCCAGTACACAATCTATGCATGTAAGAAAATTGCACATGGCACCCATAAATTGGTACAAATAAAAACATAATAAAAATTTTAAAATAAACATAAATAAGAGTGAGTATAATAATACTAAGGCCTACACTGCCTGGCACAGTGAGTCCTACGTAAACATTTGCTAGCATTATTTTTTATGACTCTCAAGGGAAAAGGAAGGGGCCCTGCAAAATGACTAAGATTGGATTTCCAATCATCCTGGGTAGGCAGAAGTGCTGAGCCAAATTTTATTTAATATAAAAAATAAAGAAATATGACATTCCTTGTATCAGAGTGTCAAAGAGCAAACTCATACCAGTTACCATGGTTCTGTTGTCATATTTCATCTCAATCACAATATTTCTCTTCACATCCTGTGTCAGACTTATAATTTTCATACCCTTCTTTAATGCCTTGGTATCAGATTCCTTAGTGTTACTCAGATCAAGAATAGGCCTTGTCATTTTCAATGACAGCTCTCTATTGAAAGCAAAGGGTAGGAAAAATTGAGTAGACTGATAGAGGATCTCTCTACTAAGAAAAGTTTTTAATCTTCTTTTTAAATATCTCTCCTTCCTAACTAATTGTGTATATGAGCCTTTTTTTGTCTTTTATAAATAGCCAACAGATTAAAGTGTTTTTGCACATTTATACACATGGTGCATACATACAAACTGTTATTGACAGAATCTCTTCAGTCAGGCTTAATTAAATTGATTTTAAAGAACTAAACTTACACTATGTAGAGAATATGCAACCTTTACCTTTCAAAATATTTTGGTCTTAAAAAGGAAAAAAATTTCTTATGGAAGGAAGTGACATTATATTCAGATATATTTCAGATTTCTCAAAAGGGTACACTGTCTTCACTCTTTTTAAGCTACTTCACACCACAAAATGAACTCAAAACTCATTCATTGGTTAATTTAAATGGCATATTTGCAGCGTAAATTATGCAGATACAAATGTACAAATATCATTTTGAATATTAAACATTTATGATTATTGCACTAACTGCAAACCCAGAGAGTTTATTTCATCCCAGTGACAGAAAAAAATGAGATACCCCCTGCCTTTCTGCTAATCAAGAATGCTAATTCATTTTTATCAAGTAGGATGAAAACAAAGCCTCTGCACGTTTACATTCTGATTTTCTCCTCATGCTGCCTTTAAATACTACAGCCATCGTATTTTTCCCAGTAGATGGGTACTCTACTTGGTAGAAGGCCTAAATTGGATTTCAATCTTTGATATAATCACTAAGCACAAATGTGCAATAATCTATACATATTAAGATTGTATCTTTAATCTCTTAAGCTATAAAGATTATTTTTCACTGGCCGTACCATTGCCAGATACGGAGCACAGGATCCGGCTGATAGAGCTATACACAAAGTGCTTGTTACAACAGCAACCAAAGTGTATTCACCTGATGCTTTGGTCTCCCTTGGTTTTCCATGGAAACAATAGCAAATAATTGCCTCTGTAATTGTTTTGTACACACTCTGAAATTACATCACCACTAAAATGTTATTGTAGTTGCATTTACCCCCAAAAGTGAGGGACTCAAGAACAGCCAACTCAGGAGCAGCCACTAAAAACTAAACTCTACACTCCCAAATATGCTTTAAAAATAGGCAATCCCTAGCAAGCCCAGCCTCGGTGACTGACCCAATTTCACCCACCACTGGCCAGGTATAGACCAATCTACGTTTCAAGAGCTTTACCTGTCTATACCCTTTGACCCCGTAATTCCAATGAAGAAAATAATCCTAAATTTCTGCAAAGCTCATTAAAGCAAATATGTAGTGTACTGTATTCTTTGCATCATAAACCATGTTAGATGTTAGAAATAATAAAATAATTGCTTGTTCTTAGGAACTTTAAAGTTGACAGGAAATTTTATACGTATCGGTTACTGAATGTCTACAATGTGCCCGGCACTCTACTAGGCATTTTATACGTGTTAAATCACTTAATCATTATAGCCTATAAAGTACAAGTAATATTACCTACATCTCACACTAAAGAGGTTGAGTAATTTGCCCTAAGACATACAGCTTAAAGTAGCAATTGTGAGATTCAAACCCAGGTCTAAAGCTCTCCAAATTTTGTGTTTTACCCACTAAACTGCATTATATATTTAAAATAACAGTAACAACAACATCAATCATCAAATGTAAATAATACAGCAATGAATAAATACATTGATATCAATAGGTTGGATATACAACTATTAAAAGTGATATCTATGACAGTTTGTCACAACACAGAAAATTGCTCATGTAAAAATATAATAAAAATAGGATATGATTTGTGTGTACACATAAATATATACATACTAGAATGACAAACACATTTAAAAATTATTTTTTCAATTTTTTAAAAGGTAATATCTCACTATGTTGTCCAGTCTGGTCTCAAACTCCTGAGCTCAAGTAATCCTCCAGCCTCAACCTCCCAAATAGCTGGGACTACAGGTGGGAGCCATTGTGCCCAATGTTTTTATTAAATAAGCAAACCTCCTACACTTTCACTTAAATAATACTACATTAAGGAAAATTATAACAGGAAAAATTGTGTTTTCACAAATAATACAGACAAAACAGTCGACCCAAGCCTGTAGAATTTACTTATTTGAATGGGCACTACATCCTCTTTTCCCTAACAGCCATAAAAAAATCTCCTTTTATCCTCCTATCTTCTTTTCTTCACCCAAAATGCATGTGAAATAATAATAAGTATATATTTGGTCTCTGACCCCAGTTCCTCCTGGCACAGAGCTCCTAAAACCCTTATAATTTCCTGAGTGATGAGATTGCTAGGTGTATCCTTTGTTCTAATATTTGGTCTTTTACCCTAGTTCCTGACACAGAGCTAATTCTTTAAAATTTCCTGGGTGATAGGAGCACCTTTTGTTCTAATGAGGTGACTCTTGGTGGGTTTCTGGATGGGGGCTGGTCACCAGAAAGACCAAGCCATGATTAAAAGTTTGGAACTTTCAGCCCCACTCCCTAATCTCCAGGAAGGCGAGAGGTGCTGGAGACTGAGTTAATAATCAATCATGCCTACATGATGAAGGCTCCATAAAATTCCCTGAACCACGGGGTTCAGAGAGCTTCTGGGTTGCTGAGCACGTGGAGGGTGGCATGCCCCGAGGGGCCACGGAAGCTCCCCACCCCTTTCCCCATACCTTGGATTATGCATCCTTTCATCTGGCTGTTCCCGAGTTGTATCCTTTAATAATAAAACAGGTAAACAAAAGTAAAGTTTTTTCCTGAGTTCTGTGAGCCATTCTAGCAAATGATGGAACCCAGGGGAACCATGGGAACCCCTGATTTATAACCAAGTTGGACAGAAGTTGTAGGTAATCTGGGAATCTGTCACTTGCAATTGGCATCTGCTGGGGGGCGGTGGGGGAGCAGTCTTGTGGGACTGAGCCTTTAACCTGTGGGTCTGTGCTAACTCCAGTCAGTGTCAGAATTGAACTGAATCGTAGGATATGTAGTCAGTGTCTGCCAAGAAGGGAAGAATTGTTTGATGTAGAAAAACCCCCACACATTTTGAGAGCATAGAGAGTAAAAAACAAAATGTTTTCTCCTATTACACACTGTATTAGTCAGGGTTCTCCAGAGAAACAGAACAGAACGTACATACACACACACACAAACACACACACGGATATATGTGTGTGTGTACACACAACAGGATACATACACATCCTATTGGTTTTGTTTCTCTGGAGAATCCCGTCTAATACAGTGTGTAAATAAGTGTGTGTGTGGACAGAGTGGGGGAGAGAGAAAGAGGGAGGGAGAAATTGATTGATTTCAAGGAACTGGCTCACGCAGTCGTGGGAGATAGCAAGTCCAAAATCTGCAGGACAGGCTGGGGCTGTGGGGAAGCATTGATGTTGCTGTCAAGTTCAAAGGCAGTCTAGGGGCAGAATTTCTTCCTCCTCAGGGGATCTCAGGTTCTTAAAACCTTCAACTGACTGGGTGACGCCCACCCACATAATAAAAGCTGATCTACTTTATTCAAAATCTACTGATTTAAATGTTAATCACATCTTAAAAGTACTTCACAGCAATATCTAGACATGTCTGCCCAAACAACTGGGCACGATAGCCTAATAAATTGAAACATAAAATTGACCATCATATAATCCTTCCCCAATCTACACAGAAAAAAATGAAATTGTACTTCATGTCCTGTCCAGGCTCATTCCATCCTTAGATACACATCATTAAAGGCCTTGCCCCCTTCTAACATTAGGCATTATGAGACGTGAATATCATCTTGCTGCACATTTGTTGGATCATAACAAATCAAATTTGTAGCCCCTTAAGGTTTACAAAATGTGTTCGTAAATATATTTTGTGTAATCTTCACAACAAGCCATTATTGTAGTCCTCATTTGACCAACATTAAGGCCAGAGAGGATATTATGATATTTCCAAGATTGTAGAGATAATAAGTGATAGAGCCAAGAAAGTCAGGTCTGCTGACTTTAAGCCCCTTCCTTGCTCATCAAATACACACCATGAACTGAAGTAACACAGGTCCTCAAGGGTAACAGCTAGCTTATTATTTCCCAATAAATCTACATTGAAAAGACATAAAGATCAAGGTGCCTAGCTTATTCCCCAGCATGGGAACATAAAGTTGCATAACAAGTTCAGCAACTGATCACTGTCCACAAATAGTGCTTGGTTTTGTTGTTATTGTTGTTGTTTAAACTGTTATTAAAGTATAGCATGCTACTCAGATCATAAGTTTTATTGAGAACACAACTCAATAAATTTTCACAAAATGAATACCCATGTAACTGCTTTTGAGATCAAGAAATGGAACATGACCAGCATCTCAGAAACCCCTTTGGGGACTCCTCCCAACTACCAACTTTCCCCCAAAGTTACCACCATCCAGATGTCTATCACTGTCAACAAATTTTCCCTGGGTTTCAACCTTATATAAATGGAATCCTACTGTATGTGCTTTTTGGTCTCTGGTCTCCTTTGTTCTACATTATGTCTGTGACATTAACCTACTTGTTTGTTCAGTTGTGTTACTGTTATATAGCATTCTGTTGCATAAATGTACCACAATTTGTTCATCTGGTCATCCAACCAACAATTTGGGTGATTTCTAGTTTGGGAGTACTGTAAACAGTCTGTACACGAGTTATGGTCCATCTATGTATGTATTTCTATTTGGTATATACCTAGAAGTAGAATTGCTGGGTCATACATTGGCAAATGTTCAATTTTACTGTAAACTGACAAACAACTTCCAAAGTGGTTGTACTAATTTGCACAAGTGCTAGCAGTTGACGAGATTTCCAGTTGTTCCACTTACTTATTAACTCTTGTTATTGTTGTCTTTTCAGTGTTATAGTTTTACAACATATGGATGTATCCATAACGACTATAATATTGGTTGGTATGTTTTTAAAACTTCACAGAAATTCTATCATGCTGAAAATATTCTACAACTTGTTTTTGACATTTATCCATGTTCATACATATAGTTCCAATTTATTCTCCTTCACTGCTCTCCAACATTCCAAGTTTTAAAATCTGAATCCTGTTGATGGCCATTTGGGTCGTTTCCATTTTTTCATGATTATAAACAATAATGCAAAGACTGTTCTTATTCGGTATCCTTGTACCCAGGTGTGAGTGCAACTGCTGAGTCATAGCTCATGTATAGGTTCAGCTGTACTAGTTATCGTCAAAATTGCTTTCCAAATGGCTGTACGAACTTACACTGCTACAGGCAGCTTTGGAGGGTCTCCACGGTTCCAGATTCTCACCAATAATTTGCATGGTTAGACTTTTTTAATGTTTGTTAATTGGATGGGTGTGTGATAATCTTAATAACACTATTAAAAAGTTTTCCAAATACTTCATAAATACATATACTTACATTTGCAAAGAAGAAACACGTTCATTCTCCTTTTCTTTTCTGTTCTCACAGAGCTGTGGGGCTGGAACTTTAATGTTCTTCATCTAAGTAGGCCTAGGACTCTGCCTGCCCGTGCATGCAGATGGCTGAAGACCATGAGCAATGTTGCCTCAGTGCGTTGTGTACAGCTAGGGCAGTTATCTCAAGTGGACTCGGTGGTTATGTTATCTTCTGCCCAGCTAGGACAAGGGCTGCTGGGCAGCAGAGACAAATTCTATGCACAGTTTTGTATCCCAAGGGCCCAGCCCACAGAGGGAACTCAGTGAGTATTCACAGATGCAAGGAAGGAAGGGAAAACAGGAGTGACTTTTTTTCTGTTTGGTCTGCATCAGAGGTTAGAGTGTCTGGGGACCCATAACATTTATTGAAAAATGCAAACACCACATGTATGCTTTTGTATTAACTGTTAAGTGATTTGATAATATTCTTTAATATAAATAATGTTTGGACTAACTAATAGCATACCAAAATCTTCCATTTTATAGTATTTCCTCATATTTTCTCTCAGGAGGAATATATATTGAATATATTCAGAGCAGGGTGCTCCCTGGACCTAATCACTAATAGCACATGATAGGAGGCTGGCAGGGAGGGACAGAAAAGGAACCATAGTTAGGAGGTATCTCACAAATCATCTAATCCAAATACTTCATTTAACAGAAAGGGAAACAGGAAGATTTGCCGTGTTTACGGGTGATGAAGCAGAAAGCAGAGCTGGCCAGGGCCCCACAGGGACGCTGGGGCCCTTGTTCTGCCAAAGGAGCAATAGTTCATACTATAATCCAGAGTTCATAACCATCCCCCTGCTCCCCCCACCACTGTGTAGCCCCTCAGGGCAGATCCTTAACCTGGGGTCCATGGACAGATTTTAGCCGTCCCAACAACGTATGTGCCCATATGTACATTTTTCTTAAATGAGGGTCCATAGCTTTTCTCAAAAGGACCTTGGAAATCACATAGGTTTAAAATGACTATTTGGATTTGGTGAAAAGCAGAAAGAAAAGAATCTTCTGAAAGCAGAAAAGTAGAGCTGGATGGAGGCAGAAGGAAGAACACAGAAGAGGAGAGAGGGGCTAAAAGGCAGAATTTATACAACGGTGGGTCCACCAGCCAGGAATGGATCCTCATTAGGTAACACTTTTTATGGGACAGTTTATTGGTCTCCCATGCTCTGGCCAGACTGACGGCACAAAAATAAGACTATCATTAGGTTTGTTTTAACTCAGGTTATCACAAAAGGATCCAGAACTGAACCCATAGTGTGTAATCTATCACTAACTTACTAATGCACCCAGCGCATTGGCACGATAACCTCCCCTCCCAGGACCACGCTGTTAAACCCTTCACTCCAGGGCCAAAGGAAGGTCTCTGCTCTGGTTCTAAAGTCACATTCCTGAATGTGCCTTGTCTACTTCTGCAGCTCATTCTGGTCATGTCCCATTTTGGTCAGCCCAGCCACTTGCAGGCATTATTTGCATTGCATTGATGTATCAGTTGCAGAAAAATCTGTCTCCTTATCTAGATGTGCTTAAAATTCAGTGCTTAAAGAACAGAGACATTCTGCTCCAACTAAATGAACATTGTCAACTATGTGTCTAGTGCTTTAGCTATTTCTGTTTATAGCCATATCATTTCCTAAATCTGTGAAAGGCAGAAATGCTCAAGGTACAAGCTCTTCTCCGAAGCAAAACCATTCTGCAAGTTGCTTTCTGCCAGCGACCGCTGTTCTGCAGAGCACTGTGATCCTGGTGCCCAGAGAGACAGTCTTATTTCTTTCCTTGCCATCAGCCTCTCCAGGTACATGGTAAAAAGATGCCTCCTGGAATACCTGGGCAGGGAATGCTTTCCCCATTGCTGAGATCAGTGACTGGGGAGGGGCAACTAGACAGAACCCTCTCCCCTGCTCCCCACCTTAAGAAGCTGTCTGAATGTCAGAATAGGCAGGAGGGATTGTTAAAGTTGATAAAGGCTTACTTTTCATAAACAGCAAATGTTTTCTAAGGAGAGATTTGTTTAATGAAAGTCCTTTTTTTTTTTTTCTTGAGTCCTTGGTAGATTTGACTGTCTCAGATAGGTCTGAAGCTGTTTTGGAGGGAACGGCAGCGTAGGCGTAGGAAGAGCTGAATTCCTCTACCTGGAGAAACCCAGAAACTAGGAATGGAAGGTGTGAAAAGGCCATGGAAATATCCCGAAATATTCCTCAGGTAGAGTGGCCAAAAAAATTTTAAAACAGAGAAGTCCAATATTCCATTTAATATTGCGTTTTATAGTATGACCCTCATACTATCTCCAAACACACACTCACCTCAGCCTCTAACAAATCTTCAATGCAGTTTCTGCACATTCAATATCCTGACTGAGTATGGAAATCAAGGAAGCGGCTGAACTCCTTTTTAGAGGGAAGGATGTTGCAGAGGAAGGAGAGATAGTCCATAAACTGCACTAATTCAACAGAAGCAGAAGCTAGAGCTAGAGGCAACAATGAGCATGAAGCCACCACCTTCCCTCTCTGTCCACCTGGAAATTCCCCCAAATCATCTCGAGGGCTCTGGAGTTCCACTAAACGTAGAATGGGATTTGGGCCCATTCTAGAGAGTGAGGAGACCACAGCTGGTGATTCCCAAGGACCTGTCTCTAGCCCTGACCTAGGATTGAATTGCCTACTCGATTTCTCCTCTTAGATGTCTAATAAGTAACTCCAACTTAAAAAGGCCAAAACCCAAACTCCACCCTCTAAACATGCTCCTCCCTGAATCTTCCCTCTCTCAGTTATCAGCCCCACACCCACTCAGGTGCTCAAGCCGCTACTCTATGAGTCACCCTTGATTCCTCTCTTTCTCTCATCCTCTATATCAAGCCATCAGCAGGCCTTGTCTGTTCCTCCTCCAAAACACATCCCAAGTCAGGACATATCTCACCTTCTCTGCACATCTCCACTGATCCCACCCAAGGAGTCTCAACCACTGTTCCTCAACTGAACCAGTGCAAGAGCCTCCCTAACCAGTCACCTGCCTCTACTCTGGCCCCCGGTGGTCTTTTTCTACATGGTGGTAGCAGCCAGAAAGGGGTGTGTCTGTGTGTACAAGTCAGATCGTATCACTCCGCCATTTCCAACATCCATGGCTTCCCACTGCGTCCACAGTCCTCTCCGTGGCCTGTGGGGCCTCACGTGTCCTGACCCTCCGTCCCTGTGGCATCATCCACACTGCTCCCTTTCTGCCTACACACATACAAAGTGCCTTCTTGCCTCAGAGCCTTCATATGTGCTATTCTTCTGCCTAGAATGCTTTTCTCCTAAATTTTTGCAGAGTAGCCCCAATCCCCAAACTTCTAGCCCCTACTCACTCTCTACCCTTTGCCTTGTTTTATTTCCTTGTAACACTTATTTATTGCTTGATTACATATTTTGCATCTTTTTCTTCTCATTAGAACGTAAGCTCAATGAAGGGAGAGATCTTTTTATCCCCAGCTTCCAAAGCAGTGCCTGGCGCAGAGCAGTGCTTAGGAAAAAGGTGTGGAACGAATGCACCTGACTTTCACTTGTTTCCTGCTTTCCCTCTGAGTTTTATTCTCTCAAAGTAGCCAGTTTTCCCCTTGCCATTTTCTTTTCTCTTCACAGACATTTTCCCAATGCCTGGGAACGGTGGCATCTGGTAAAGGCCTCACTCACTACAGTTTTGTCATTTAACCCTCTCCCGTAACTCAGGTAAAATGGACCACATAGATGTGTAGACACCCTTTTCCGATTTCTGCTTGAGGCTCCCCTGGAAAATGCAGAGGCTTCACACTAGAGCTGCCAGAGGCCCCAGGAAGATTCACCCAAGGGGGGAGTTTTATCCTCTCAAAGTAGCCAGTTTTCCCCTTGCCATTTTCTTTTCTCTTCACAGACATTTTCCCAATGGAAAATGTTTGACTTTTATTCTCTAACCTCAGTTATTGACTGAAAATTTCACTTTTTCACTTATCTATTCAATGTTGCTTACTGAGTTCTAATAACTGACATAACAACCATGATGTGTGTGTGTGTGTGTGTGTGTGTGTGTGTAAATAGCAGACAATGAGGGTGTTGTCTTGTTCTAGTTGCTTGAAAATGCTTGTGTTCTGATAGTCTATGCTGCACGTTCGTGGGCCTGCAAGTTGTGGTAACAGCTCTTGCAGTGAAGGAATGTCACACTGTTTTTTATATAATACAGAATTTGTATTTGCTCTTAGTAAAAAAACTCTAAGTGCCTAGTTCAACAGATTCTGTGGCTGAAATGCTCAAAATTACCATTGAAATGCCATTGAACTCTAAATGGATAAAAGCATATGTACCTATATGCTGTTGTGTTTACACACACACCCCCATATGTATCTTGAATAAACTAAGCAACAATGTCCCTGGGTAACAAGAAAGTGTTCTTCATTCTCCCTTTAGGCCAGAACGTGTTTATTATGCCGAGGGAGATCTCGCACCCATAACCCCTAAGTGATTCCCCAGCACAGCTTAGAGGTGATGTTTCTCCTGGAGCCAGGCCTGAGTCATTGTCTGCATCTCTCTGGGGATCTGGAGTGTGCAAAGCAACCACAACTCTGCCCTCACCAGGCAAGGACAATTAGGAGAGACTCAGAGATGAAGGACAAGAGGAGGGAAAGAGAAATTGGTAAGAAGAAAAGGGTAAATGTGGCCAATTCTTCCGTCCCCTGATTACAGCCAGAGGAAGGCAGTCAGAAGGCTCTTTAATTATCTCCCTTTTAAGGTCTGGCAAGGATAAAATACATTTCATTTACACATGCTTCTGTTGCTTGAATGGTTTGCTTTTTCTGAGGGGAACATAATTTGGAGAAGGAATTATAAAGAGAAAATTTTCTTGCTTTTATTCTTTTTATAAAGCGAATATGAGAAGGACATAGAAATACCATAAAAGAGTCTTACAATTTCCTTGCAATCACTAATATTTTACACAAATGTACCTGGGTAGCAGAGGCGATGGACCCATAATAGTATTTGTTATGGACTAAATGATGTCCCCCAAAATTCTTATGTCAAAGCTTCACCCCCAATGTGATGGTATCAGGAGGTGGAGCCTTTGGAAGGTAATTAGGTTTAGATGAGGCCATGCAAGAGGGATCTCCCCGTGATGCGATTAGTGCCTTATAAGAAGAGATACAGGAGAGAATTCTCTTTCTCTCTCCACCATGTGAGGATGCAGCAGGAAGACAGCTGTCTGCAAGCCAGGAAGAGCACCTTCATCAGGAATCTGCCAGCACCTTGATCTTGGACTTTTCAGACTCCAGAACTATATGGGAAATACATGTCTGCTATTAAAGTCACCTAATCTATGCTATTTTGTCACAGCAACTGAGCTGATTAAGAGAGTTGTTTACAGGAATTAATTTAACAGGTATTTCCTGAGCATCTCTAACACTTAAATTTTAGATGGTGGTAAGAGCCATGAACAAAACTCAAGGCCATGCTATGCAGAGTGACCAGGAAGGGGCCACTTTCAGATCAGGTAGTCAAAGGGGGCTTTCTGGAGAGGGGACATTTGAGCTGAATGCAGGAAGAGTTGACTAGGAGACAATCTAGTGGAAAAACCCTCCAGGCACAGGGAAGCAGGTGTTAGCATCGTGCCTGTGTAAGACCTGACAGTTACCTCTGAGTTACGTCAGGCAAAGGATGAAGTAGACTTGAGACAGACTTGAATATTAATATCCAAAAGTGAAAGCAAGAGATGCACAGCAAGAAAGTTCACATAAGATTCAGATTTTGAATACCAATGAAGTAACAATGTCTCACAACGACCTCCTATGCCACACAAGTCCTCCCCTTGTATTCCCTGTATTATCGCCATCCACCATCCATACATGTGATGTGCATACGACACCATGAGGCTAACCACATCATTGTCCATCTCCAAGTAGTTTTTATTAATTTTTTAAATTAGAATCTTATGTTAAGAAGGTACAGTTGTTATAACTGATGAAATAATGTTGATACATTATTATTAACTTAAGTCTACACTTTATTCAGAATTCTAACACCCTCTCCCTGTTAGGATCCTGCCCAGGATACTACACTGCATTTAGTCATGTTTCCTTAGGCTCTTCTTGACTATAATAGTTTCTTAGATTTTCCCTGTTTTTGCTGACCTTGACAACTTTGAGGGTTGCTGATCAGGCATCTTATAGAATGTCCCTCAATTGGGATTTATCTGATGTTTTTCTCATGAGTAGACTGTGGTTATGAGTTATTGAGAGAAGGACCACAGAGGTGAAATGCCCTTCTCATCCCATCATACAAGAGCACGTACTATCAGCATGACTCATCACTGTTGATGTTGACCTTGACCTCTGGCTGAGGTTCCATGTGATTTTTGCTTCTTCATTCTCTCTTATCCCTGGTATGCTACCCATCATCAGGCCTCACCTAATATATCTCCCCAGGGTCTCCTGCAGAACCCACTCCTCATTAGCATCATCCCCACAGCCTCAAGTCTAAGCTTCTAGCCCTTTTTCAGCTTCTTCCACCACACTATCAAAGCTGTCTTTCTAAAACAAAGCTCTAACCATAGCCTTTCTCTTGCCAAATAATCCTACTTAGAAACAAAACCCTTGTTTTAGTTGGGAGGTAAGATCCAAGCTTTTCAGCACTGCCTTGGGGCCATTTTCTCAATCTGAATGCAAACTACTTCCCAGTTCCATCTCCTGCCCTGAGCTCTGGGTACCATACCAGCACTCCTCGATCACATCCTTTGCTCATTCCATCATGCTCCAGCAGTTACTGTTGATCAGGCTTCTGCTCTGTGCCAGTCGTCTTTCCGGGTCCAGAAATACAAAAACTACTAAGAAAGGGTTCCCTACACTCAAGGAGTAGCTGTAGTTGGAGTCACAAGACTTGTAAACAGATAATTGCGAGGCTGTGAAGTTGATGCGAGGCGTTTCCTTGGGTATGTAGAAATTGCAAAGGGAGCATCCAGACTGCAGCCCCTCACTATGGCTCCAGTATTTAGGGGAGATCACACAAATGAAATGACATCTGAGCAAAGACCTGAAGAAAGAAAAAAGCTCACCAAGCACATAAGAGGCCAGGAGAAGGTCTAGGCAGAGGGCACAGAACACACTGAGCAAGGCATGGCCACTGAGCAGTCTGACAAGGCAGTATTTGCAGAAGATGAGTAAGAGCAGATGTGACAAAACAAGCTAAGGAACTTGGACTTTAACCCACAGGACAGTGTTTTCAATCTATTTAGTGAGTCCCTGACCATGATTATTTTAAATTTTCTGTTACTGCACACATATATGTCTGAATGTCTTGATTTGCAATGTAAACTATACTTACTGGAAATCACCTTTACCTATATTTTTTAAAATACTGTTATATGGAGGTTTTGCAAGGATGCGGTGCAGGGATGTGTTTTCAAACAGTATTTCTCAAACTTACCAGATGATGATAATCATTTAGGGCCCTTGTTTAAAAGACAGATTCCTTGGCCCCAATCCAGATTCACAGAATCAGAATTTCCAAGGGGAAGCCTGGTATTCTGCATTTGTAACCAGCACCTCAGGTACTTCTTAGGAGGGGGGATTTGGAACACTGATACTCTGGTAGAATAGAAAATAGACTGGAAGGAGAAGAAACTGGAGGCAGGCAGAGCAGTTGGAAGCTAATTGCTATTGCCTGAGAGATGGCAAGACTTGAACCCAGGCAATAGCACTGGAGAAAGGAGGAGGGGTAGCTTCAGGAGGCATTTAAAGGCAGACTGTTAGATGAGGAGGTGCAGGAGGCAGGGGTACCCGGGGCTTGAAGGTTTATATCTCAGACACCTTCATGGACACTCTCATGGGAATATGAGAGACAGAGTAGGTTTTGAGGAAAGATAATGAGCTCAGTTTTGGACACATTGAATTCGAGGTGAAATGCATAATGAAGAATAGGCATTTGGACATGCGGTTCTGGAACTCAGGATAGAAGTAGGGGCTGGAGATACAGATTTCTGGATCATGTGCATTCCCTGGGAAAGTGGGCAGAGTCTGAAGGGCTGAGGATGACATGGGGAGGGGGAAAGGGCGTACTCCCTGGTCCTCCTCAACCTTCAGCCCCATCTTTTTCCTCTGCCAGATGGCCCTTCCCAAAACCTCTTCTTCTGCCTAACACAATCTTATCCAACGTCATCTCCCAACTCTCATGACCCAGATAGAATTAACCTTGGCACTGCACTACGGTATCTCTTTGTACTTTGTCACATCTCTGGGCACTTTGGACTACATACAAGCTGGTGTTGTCCCATTCTTCCTTTTTCCCCTATTAGAGGCTGAAACGTATCTGGGTTCCCAGAGCCTAGCACAGAGTAGGTGCTCAATAAATGTTTGTGATATTGTGCTGAAATTTTAAGGATAATTTATTAATTTGGACTCATAATTCTAATGTTTAAAATGTAAATCTACTCAAACAATAGCTCCCAAGCTGTTATAAATTACTGCTGATGACATTTTTTGTCACAGTACCATTTGGTCTTTTTTTTTTTTTTTTTTTGAGACAGAGTCTCACTCTGTTGCCCGGGCTAGAGTGAGTGCCATGGCGTCAGCCTAGCTCACAGCAACCTCAAACTCCTGGGCTTAAGCGATCCTCCTGCCTCAGCCTCCCGAGTAGGATTACAGGCATGTGCCACCATGCCCAGCTAATTTTTTCTATATATATTTTTAGTTGTCCATATAATTTCTTTCTATTTTTAGTAGAGACAGGGTCTCGCTCTTGCTCAGGCTGGTCTCGAACCCTGGTCTCGAACCCTGACCTCGAGCGATCCACCTGCCTCGGCCTCCCAGAGTGCTAGGATTACAGGCATGAGCCACCGCGCCCGGCTACCATTTGGTCTTTACCTTCCTATTTCTAGCTGAAGGTTCTTACGTTTTATTTTAATGATAGCTATTCAAATTTATCTTTTTCATAAAATTTCATAGCACAAAAAGGGCAAATATTAAAGGCATGGGTGGTAGAATAAGGTTCATTACATCTTAATATCCAAAGTATTTTTGGACCAAATTAACCATGTATTCTTTGATCAGAAACAGTGTGTACTTTGTGTAACCCCAAAATTAGGCATTTAATTTAAAAAAAATATTCTATTATGGCAATTTTAACCATATACAATAGAAAAAATAGTAATAAATTTCCATGTACCCATCACCCAACTTCAATAATTATTAACTCAAGGCCAATTCTGTTTCATCTCTACTCCAAATCTGAATGCATATTATTTTGAAACAAATCCCAGTATATATTTCATAAGTAAAAGAGAAAACTTTTTAAAAAAACTCATATTATTCACACCTAAAAAAATTAACAATAATTCCTTAACATCATCAAATTTCAAGTCTTGCTCAAATGGCCAATTTTTTCCTAAATGCAATTTCTTTTACAGTTTTAAAAAATTAAGATCCAAATAAGGTCCCTATGTTGCAATTGGTTGATATGCCTTTTAAATCTCTTCTAATCTATAATTTCCCCCTCCCTTTTTTTTTTTGCATATTACTTATTGAAGAAATCAGGTCTTCTTACCCCCACTGAGTTTAAGACAAATTAAAAAAAAAGAGAGAGAGAAATCATGTCATTTGTTCTATAGAATTTCTCATGGTCTGGTTTTTTGCTACTTGCATTCCCCAGTATAGCATAAGATGTTCCTCTGTTCTCTATATTTGCTGAAATTGGCAGTTAGAATGACAAGCTAGATGAGATTCAAGTTTGGTTTTTTTGGCAAGACTTCTTCATGAGTGGGATGTGTTCTTCCTTCGTGCATCATAAGGTATGTATTGTTTGGTCATCTTTTTGTTAAGTTAGTGATTACTTCTCAAGGCCTAGACCCATTAGCTGCGGGTCTAGACTACATTAGAAGTTATAGAAAGGCGACACTCTATCATTCCATTGTCATTTAGCAGCCATAGTCTACAAACAGGACCTTCACCTCATGTATTATTTAGTTATGCAGATATACAGTTCACATAAGAAAGGCAGAAAAAAATTGGTAGAACTTATTTGCCAATTTTCAATTCAGTAATGAAGTGCTTCCCAATCATCTAAACATGACCAACTTTTTGTGCATCATTATGGACTCATAGATTTAAACATATTTGTTGTTTTTCAGTGTGTTGCTGTTATCATCCCTGTTGATATTCAAATTGTCACATTGTCATTGGGAGCTTCTTTAAGTTGGCTCTCGAGTCCTTTTGGAACAACCCCAGTGGTTTTCAGTAGCTTCCTCACTATATGACAAGGTGCTTCAGGTTTCTCTTATTCAGTTCCTGCCCCAGACCTTGAATCAGCCATTTCTCCAAGGAGGCTGGCTCTTTTTAATGGAAGATGGTATTTCAGAGCCTTGATCGGGTATCTGGGGTGCTCACTGCTCCTGGGCTGGTTGGAAATTTACTTTGAACTTTTGAATTTCTCAGACATACTAGTGGCTCTAACAGTGAGGCTCCAGGGTTGACTGCCTGGGTTTGGATCACTGCTCTACCTACTTATTAGGTCTGTGACACTGGGCCAGTTTATCAACTTATCTGTGCCTCAGTTTCCTCAATTATAAAATGAGAATAATAACAGTACCTAAATTTGTAGGATCCTGGTGAGTTTTAAATGAGGTAACTTATGTTACGTGCTTAGAATAGGGCCTGGCACATAGGACTGTGTAAGTGTTGGCTATTATTATTCTTATTACTAGTCTCTTTCCAGCCTTGTCATTGTTGCCTACTCACTCTGTGGGTCATCTGATATGCAACACAGTCTTACATTTTATTCATATCTAGTGACACACCAATTTATTTTCAAAAACTATTTTAAGTTCTATCTGCAACATTTGTCCCACTAATGTGCTGCTCTAAATGATGCAACGCTCACCCATATTAGAACATTTCCTGTAAAGGAATCCAAGTTCAACAAAATTAATGGCACTCATAAAGTCCCCGAGCACCAGCATACTTCCTGCTTTTTATACTTGTCTGGAAAGGGGTACACTGGCAGGAGCCTGGCAGGAAGTGAGCCAGCTAGGGAGTTAGGTCTTACTTTACACTGGGGACTTTGCCAAGCCACATTTGTCTGGTCTTTCCTACTTGAACATAGGGAGCTATTAGGCATGGCATTCCCCAAAGCCCTCCAGCTCCCTTTCCAATCAAACTGGTAGAGCTGCAAGACATATCCCAGATCACATAATCCTAACGCTGGTTCTGCCTGGAAGCCCATTCATATAATCAAATTTTGATCTATTCAGCCATTTACCATACAACTCTTTCTTCAGGTTGGCAGAGCTGAAAGATTTCAGGGCTGTTGCAACTGAAGTAAAGACAGTGAAAGGGAAACAGCAGCCCTGTGGGCTGTTACTTTGGTGGTGCATTAGATCTTCCCAACAAAACCTCAATGTTATTTCTTTGCTAAACTTGAAAACTCTACAGAGCTCTAATATGAACAGTATCTAAAGTGGTTGTGCCATGGATTCTTGAAAACAAAGGCGTTTGTTTGTTTGCAATTTTATATACCAGCATCACTGATATAGAATTATGCTATCATTGGCCAGGCACATTGGCTCATGCATGTAATCCTAGCACTCTGGGAGGCCGAGGGGGGAGGATTGCTTGAGTTCAGGAGTTTGAAACCAGCCTGAGCAAGAGCGAGACCCTGTCTCTACTAAAAATAGAAAGAAATTAGCCAAACAACTAAAAATAGAAAAAATTAGCCAGGCATGATGGTGTGTGCCTGTAGTCCCAGGTATCCAGAAGGCTGAGGCAGGAGGATTGCTTGAGCCCAGGAGTTTGAGGTTTCTGTGAGGTAGGCTGACACTACGGCACTCTACCCCAGGCAAGAGAGCAAGTCTCTGTCTCAAAAAAAAAAAACAAAAACAAAAAACAAAGAATTGTGCTATCATTGCATCAGCCCATGCAAGTCGTCTACAGCTCACCAGCTAGAAATTCCCAGGATGCAGTAAGGTCTATCTCTGCTTAAATAAAAATTTACTCACTTGTTTTAACTTTTCTTTTCTTTTCTTTTTTTCTTGATAGCACTCAGCATTTTGTTAAAGTAGCTGTTTGCCTTTAAGATTACTTGGCATTTAAGGCACTTTAAAAAATAATCATAGTCCAAAAGTTTGTCAATAGGAAAGTATCTGTAGATAAATGATGGTAAATTCATATAATAGAAACTAATCAGTCACTAAAAATAATTAAGTAGATCTTTAGGTATTGGCATAGAAACATCAGAAAACAAAAACAAGTTTCAAAGTAGTATGTATAGTAAGTAATATTGTATTTTAGTAAAATAATAATTATTATACATGTTGGCATGTGTATAGAAAAAATCTGAAGCCCAAGTTTTTATAGGGGTTATCTCTAGAGGTGAAATTAGCATTGACTTTTCCTATGTATTTCTACAGTCTCTGAATTTCTTATGAGTATGTATTACCTTTCCAATCAGAAAATATATATTTTTTGGAAAATCAGTGTTGTTATAACTTGTTCAGAATAATGAAAGAATACATTATCAATTGTAATAATTTTAGTGAGATTTCTCTGGTAGTTTCTCAGGTGAGTTGTATAACATTAGCAAGCTTCTGTGAAAATAGAAGTTATTAATATAATAACCGAAGTATTGGAAAATCAGTATACCTAGTCTTCACTGAAGGCAAAATAGTTCAGTATATATTTTTATACATATACAAAACCAAATGGAATTTAAAACTTTGATGTCTTTAGAACAATCAAAGACCACATTCATTCATTAAACATACATTTCTGCTACATAGTCTGTGCCAGACCATGTGCTAGGTAGCTAGGTATACAAGTACTAGCTACACAGTGGGGAAAAAAATAAACCCAGTTTCTATCCTCATCTTTCGGCATGAACCAGCCCTGTGTATATCCTGGAGCATATCAAAAAATAACTAGAAGAGTTACTATATGGGACTAAATAATAAGCAAATAAATTAATTGTACTTCTGTTCACATTTGTTGTTAAAGTGAATTTTTCATTTGATAAGAGCTAAGTGACTGAAAAGATTGTACATTTCATCAGCATATTCAAATTTCACAAAATCATCACTCACTGTAGAATATATGTTCATATTTCTTGACATCTCTAAATCAAACATAAAATAAAAAACAAATAGATGTGAAAACTTATTGTTTTTTTCTACTGGTATTTCAGTTTTAGATGTGACTTCTGAATTCTAAAGACATTTAAAAAAGGCTTCTGGTCTTATTTTGAATCATGAAGTTAACAAGTCAATTTTTAAAAATCATGAACACCAAATTCCTTAAAGATGAGCTATACTTGTTTCATAAACATCAGTCCAAATCATGCCTAAATCATTTCTCAGTCCTTTCTTTGGAACAGATGACAATGTAGGGGAAAAGGGAAGAGAGGATCAAAATGTCATGTGACATAGAATCGAGTTTGTGTTTGTAGAACTGAAATCCCTTGACAATGCCATATCCGCTATTAGTGTAGGCCAGAGGTCAGCAAACTTTTGCTATAAAAGGCCAAATAGTAAATGTTTTAGGCTTTGTGGACCATCCCATCTCTGTCAAAATGACTCAAGTCTGCTGTTACTGGCCAAAAGCAGCCATAGACGCTACATAAATAAAGAGACATGGCTGTCTTCAATAAAATTTTATTTATGGACTCTAAAAATTTTAATCTTATATAATTTCACATCCTTATTCTTTTGGTTTTTTTTTCCCAATAATTGGAAAAGATAAAATTCCTTCTTAGCTGGCAGACCTCCCAAAAATCTGGTGGCAGGCTGGACTTGATCCATGGCCAAGCTCTAGAGCGAAGAGATTCATTCCTTCCTATTTTTCTTGCTGGGTACTTGGAAATAATCATTCAAAAAAAGTAAATAAACTTCGCTTGGATTAATAGTAAGAAATGGTATCTCCTCATCATTTTCATTAGCATTTCACTGATGATTATTCATGTGAAATTTTTTTCATGTTCATAAGCCATTTATATTTCTTTTTTTGTGAATTGCTCATTGACTTTAGCCCATTTTTATAAGATATTTATATTTCTAATTTATTTTATGTGAGTTCTTTATATTGACACTGCCCCCTTATCTATTATTAAGTGGCAAACATTTCCCCATTCTCCCTTGCTTTTATTTTGTGGAACACGTTTATGATAGTTTAATCTTATTGTAGTCAAAAGCAGTCTTTTCTTTTGTGTTTTATTTCTTTTCTCTCTTTTTTTTTTTTTTAAGACTAGTCAAGTGCAGTAGCGAGGAGGGGGGAAAGTAGTAGAACAAGGAGTTCAATCTGTAACTGACTGTGAATAATCAAGTGAGATAACTCACTACCTTCGGACCAGCCTATTTCTTTTCTCTTATGCTTAAAACGAACTTCCCTATTTCAAGATCACACAGACATTCCATTCTATTTTCTACTATTTGGGGGGGTTTATATATATACATATATATTTTTTTCTTTTTTTTTGAGACAGATTCTCACTTTCTTACCCTGGCTAGAGTGCCATGACGTCAGCCTAGCTCACAGCAACCTCAAACTCCTGGGCTCAAGCAATCCAACTCCCTCAGCCTCCCGAGTAGCTGGGACTACAGGCATGCACCACCATGCCCGGCTAAATTTTCTATATATATTTTTAGCTGTCCATATAATTTCTTTCTATTTTTAGTAGAGACGGGGTCTCACTCTTGCTCAGGCTGGTGGAAGGTTATATTTTTAAATATTAAACTGTTGGGATTTGGAATTCAGTTTGATGTATAAGCTGGAGATCCAAAGCCATGATTTTCTAAATGGTTCACCTATTTTCCTATGCTCAAGTCCTGCCTAATCCTCCCCACCCCCAATATTCTTATGCTTTTTCTATCTGCCTAATCTTCAATCTCAGCTCAAATACACATCTTCCGCCTGGGAGAGAGTTCAGCCTCCCTTGAATGCCTCACTGCTCCTCCTCTCCCAGGACTTTTCATTCTTTCTCTTATTATAATTATCTGTGCATCTCTCTTCTATTGTACCACACTATATGCTCTTTGAGAGCTGGGACTGAGTCTGATTCATCTTTGTATCCCCCAAAGCCCTCATCCAGGGCCTCATACATTTGTGGGAAGAAAGGGTGAGTGATGGCCGCTCTAGGCCCTCCCCCCACACCCCTGCTCCCTCTCACAGAGGCAGATCAAACCTCACAGCCAGGATGAGACTGCCTGCCTGGTGCATCTGGGGGACTTTGTGGTGGCTGGGAATCCAAGGCAGCTCTTATTTGAACAACAAGGCTGGTATTTATAGAATGAGGTCACGCACTTCAGGCTAAGCTGATACAAAAGTGAGCAGAGATGCCAGTCAGCCTCTGGGTAGATAAAGGGTGCTCTGGGTATCCAGAACCTTCATAGCTATAAGCATTAGGAATGTCTACACTACTTCCCAGGCAAACAGGGATCCCAAGACAGGATTTCTCACCCTTGGTCAATTATAATTACAAAAACAGAGATTGTGGAATTCTTCTGCATGACTGCATGTGGTGTAAGTAAATATATACTAGATTCTGCATAACCTCATTGTGCCCTTAGCTATCTTAGAGACTGGCTATAGATATAAAACACACTTTTCCTATCATGTTAAATTCAATTTGATATAGATAAATAGGTTTAGGGAAGTATGATTAAACATTTTTAAAAACTGGCCCATTTTAATTGTAGTCCTCAAATTCTAAGCTAGAAAGCACTTAGTAACTTGAGTGCTTATCTCCTGGAAGGGAGCAGAGTAGAGGAGGCTTCAGCATGGGAGATGGTCCTGGAATTGCACCTCGGTTGAATGATATATTGAGAATTGAGGATTTATTAGGTGCAAAACCCCTTGCTCACCATGGGTGGATAGGGTTTGGTTTTTTCCTAAAGTATTTTGATGGGAAGAACCAGTAAGAACAGCTCTAGTGGAGAGATGGGGGTGTAACTGCACCAGACCTATCTGGTCTTTTATGTAACAAAGCTATGAGTTGTCATTCTACCTGACCAGTATTACCCTGATACCAAAACTAGACAAGGACACAACAAAAAAAGAAAACTACAGACCAATATCCCCAATGAACATAGATGCAAAAATCCTCAAAAAAATACTAGCAAATTGAATCCAACAGCATACCAAAAAGATAATATACCATGATCAATGGGTTTTATCCCAGAAATGCAAGGATGGTTCAACACATGCAAATCAATAAATGTGATACAACAGATAAACAGAATGAAGGACAAACACCATATGATCATCTCGATAGATGCAGAAAAAGCATTTAATAAAATTCAGCATCCCTTCATGATAAAAAATCTTCAATAAACTTGGCATAGAAGGAAAATACTTCAAAATAATAAGGGTCACATATCAGAAACCCACAGCCAATATCATACTTAACAGGGATAAGTTGAAAGCATTCCCCCTAAAAACTGGAACAAGACAAAGATGTCCACTTTCACCACTCTTATTCAACATAGTACTGGCAGTCCTTGCCAGAGCAATCAGACATGAAAAAAAAAATAAAAGGCATCCAAATTGGAAAAGATGAACTCAAATTATCCCTGTTTATTGATGATATGATCTTATATCTAGAAAACTCTAAAGACTCCACCAAAAAACTCTTAGATTTGATAAATGAATTCGGTAAAGTTTCAGCGTACAAAATAACATTTCTATACACCAATAACAATGAAGCCAAACACCAAGAAGGCAATCCCATTTACAATAGCTTCAAAAAATAAAATACCTAAGAATATATTTAATGAAGGAGGTGGAAAAATCTCTACAAGGAAAACTATAAAATACTGATGAAGGAAATTGTAGATGACACAAACAAATGGAAAGACATCCCATACTCATGGATTGGAAGAATTAATGTTCTTAACACATTAACTACCATATGAGTTGTAATTAACTCATGCTAGTTTTGAGCCTGGGGCCTCAGAAAGCATATATAACTCACATGCCTCTTCACCTCAGGAGCCATAAGAATTATTTTTCAAGTTGAAAATAACTCATGCACAGAAAATAAAAATTTAAAAATTTTTCATTAAATTAGAAAGAATTGTTTTGTTTTCAAAGCTTTTATTCTATTTACATACTAAAATATTGTGGCACCAATGGAAAAAAAAAATTCTAGTGTGGTAGTCAATGTGCTAAAATGACCATACTGCCCAAAGCAATCTATAGGTTCAATGCAATCCCTGCCAAAATACCAACATAATTTGTCACAGAATTAGAAAAAACAATGCTAAAGTTCATATGGAACCAAAAAAGAGCCCAAATAGGCAAAGCAATTTTGAGCAAAATGAACAGACCTGGAGTCATCACATTGCCTGGCTTCAAATTATATTAATACTACAAGTGTACAGTGACCAAAACAGCATGGTACTGGCATAAAAATAGACATAGAGATCAATGGAACAGAATAGAGAATCCAGAAATAAAGCCACATACTTACAGCCAACTGATCTTTGACAAAGTTAACACGAACATACAGTGGGGAAAGAACACCCTTCTCAATAAATGGTGCTGGGAAAATTGGATTGCCACATGCAGAAAAATAAAACTGGACTCCTATTTCTCACTACATACAAAAATCAACTCAAGTTGGATTAAAGACTTGAATGTAAGACCTGAAAATATTATATAAAAACACTAGACGAAAACCTAGGAGAAACTCTTCTGGACATTGGTCTAGGCAAAGAATTCATGACTAAAATGTCAAAAGCTACAGACAACACAAACAAAAATAGACAAACGGGACTTAATTAAACTACAAAGCTTCTAAATAGCAAAAGAAATAATCAACAAAATGAACAGACAACCTGCAAAATGGGAGAAAATATTTGCAAACTATGCATCTGACAGGGGAATAATATCCAGAATTTACAAGGAACTCAAACAACTCAACAATGACAACAAACAAATAACCCCATTAAAAAGTAGGCTAAGGACATGAATAGACATTTTTCAAATAAAGACAAATGGCCAAAACGCATACGAAAAAATGTTCAATATCACTAATCATCAGAGAAAAATGCACATTAAAACCACAGTGAGATATCATTTTACACTGATCAGAATGGCTATCATTAAAAAGACAAAAAATAACAGATATAGGTGAGAATGTGGAAAAAAGGGAACTCTTATACACTGTTGGTGGGAATGTAAATTAATGTAACCTCTATGGAAAACAGTACAGAGTTTTCTCAAAGAACTAAAAATAAAACTACCATACAATCCAGTCATTTCATTACCGGGTATCTCCTCAAAGGAAAAGAAATCAATATATAAAAAAAGATACTTGTACTCATATGTTTGTTGTAGCACTATTCACAGTAGTAAAGATAATGGAATCAACTTAAGTGACCATTAACAGAAGACTGGATAAAGAAAATATGGTATATATACACAATGGAATACTATTCATCCATAAAAAAGAATGAAATCATGCCTTTTGCAGCAACATGGATGGAACTGGAGGCCATTATCTTAAGTGAAACAACTCAGACACAGAAAGACAAATACCCCATGTTCCCACTTGTAAGTGGGAGCTAAATAATGTGTATACATGGAAGCAGAGTGTGGAATGAAGGACAATGGAGACTTTGGGTGAGGTGGGGGTGGTGGAAGAAGAGTGGATGATGGGAGGTTATTTGGTGGGTACTATGCCTATTCCTCCAGTGATGGATGCACTGAAGGCCCTGATGTCACCCCAATGCAGTCGCAATGTAGCAAAATAGCACTTGTACCCCATAAATACATACAAATAGAAAATTTAAAAATTAAATAATTCAGAACCAAAAATAAAAAGTTGTGAGTTGTTTTTCAGTGGCCTTGGACCCCAGGTTGAAGGTCACATAACCTGAGCAGGCCCAGATGAACACCAAGCATGCAATCACAGGTGGAACCTGAGTACTAGGAGGAGGAATGGGGACTGAATTAAGAAGCAGACATTGCATAGCAGGATCCAGGATCCAATCAGATTGAGCCCTAGCATCACGCAATGGCAGGATCCAGTCAGAGTGTGTCTCCTGGCATCACCTCATCACAAGATCCAATTAGATCATACCTCATTACCCTCTAACTATAAAACCTGCCCCAACCCCAGCTCTGGGAGACAGATTAGAGTCTGCCTCCTGTTCTCCTTGTTTTGGCTGACAATAAACCTTTCTCATTGCAAAAACCCAGTGCTTTGCTGTTTGGCTTTCTGGTGCACACAGGCAAATGAACCCAGTTTGGTTCAGTTACAGGGGGAAGAGATGCTAACAAAAGTTGACCATACTGGATTTGGAAATAAAGAACCACTGACTCCCACAGAGCAATAAATAATGGACCAAAATCTATGACTAAAATCCCAGAAAATAGTAAGAAAAGAGAATCTACAGGAACTCTTTACAGTCATAGTCCTCACAGGATAATTCCAGGTGCTCTGTGCTGAACATGTCCCTGAGAAAACCCTGTGGCAGAGAGAAGATCAAGGCCAGAAGCTTTTTCAAGTCCACAGCATTTTCTAGTGCCAGCAGGCTCAGCTGGATACTGCTCCAAGTATGATTTGTGAATTATGAGAAGTGGGGTTGCTTTAAATCTGTGAGTTGAACTATCATTTTTAAATACACACATCTGTGAAATGTTTTAGCCACAACTCTGTAAAAAGATTGATACATTATAAGCTCCTGAAATCTTGAAATTTAAAAAAACAGCTATATGCTGAAAGAATACTAAATTCTTTTAAAAAATGCACTAAGTGTCTAAGATCACAACCATAATAAAAGAAAAGCAACCCAGCAAATGGATACCTACATACAGGAGAAAGTCACTGAACAGCTTGAGTCCTTCAATATTCAATGCAAAGTAAAGGAAATGTCAACGCTGATGATAAATTGCTCAGGTTGACTCAATTGCAGCTCCTACTCTGCTGATTACTTCTTGTATTAACTGTGCTTACAAAAGCAAATACCTCACATTTCTTCCACGCTATAGAAAAACCAACAGGTGCAGTATCAGGTAGCTAGGTAGACGTTGAATAGCAAAAGGGTACCTCAGCTTTAATAAGAATGTTCATCCCTGGAATTTCTGACCTCTGAAAATATTTATTACAGATATTCTCTTGCTGACCCCCAACCATCTGCTGAAACACCTTCCAGAAAAGGAAGAACTTGAGCAGAAGGATTATTTTGATGGTATGCTCTGGAGCAAGGGGGCGTTAATGTATAGACACTGTGTTAGAAGTTTGTCCAGGCAGGAAAAAGCAACTCACAGCCAGTGACTCAGAGTGTATACAATAGCCTGAGTGTCCCGCAGCACACAGGATCTCCAGGCAAAAAGTAAATATCCTCTAAATATTTGAAAAAGAAGATCACTCAGCCAAGGAGAGGAGCATGAGGGAGCTCTCAAAGGAAATCTTGGACCTATAGAGGGGTATTATTTATTCCCTGGGGAAAAACTGTTTGCTCAACAAGAAAGAGTGGACATTGAGATTACACTCATAAGTGGTAAGAAAAACCTGGGTAAGGGAAGGATGTTAAATAGTGGAACAAGTAAAAAAAAAAATTCTGGGATCTTAATTTCAAAGGGTCTCTCTTATCAACAGAAAGTCCAATTGTGGCTATAAAAGAAGCAGAGGCTGAAGCCAAATGACCCCTGAGTATCCCTTCTCACCTTGCATTTTCTTATAAGGGTAGACATTTGCCCAAGGTTATAATAATATCGAAAGAAGCAGAAGAATCAGGAACACCGGATAACATATCAGAGCCAATAAAGGCTCAAAAAATTCTTGCTGATGAAGAAAACAAATGTTCCCAAACAACATTTCCTGGTTACTTATCAATAATGCAGACCAATGTCAATCTATCTTAGGAGGCATAGGAGTTCATTTGGATCCTTTTTACTATTACTATTGTTATTTGTCTCATTCTTTAAATAAATGTCAAAGGTATTCACTCCAGAAATAAAATTGAAAGCCAACCTCAAATTAGGAAAGATACAGATGATAAAAAAATATATCATCTTTGTTTTTGCTTACTTACCTACTAACCTTGGGAAATTTGCTATTTGCAAAATTGTTTGTTATTTTCCAATAATTTCTGAAAGAATATTGGAATATTTGCATGAAAAAAACCACTTTAAACTCACCCTTCCAAGATTTTAAAACAGAATGAGTGCAGGAATAATGATGAAACCTTTTGCAGAGGCATCCTCGTATCGTAGGCCCAAGTAGATTGTGGTATTAGCAGAAACAACTAAATATCCATAGCAACTGTGGAAAACAGTTCTTATCCCATAATGTTTATTGCAAGTCACTTCCTTTTGTGACACCTCATTCATCCTCAGGCACAAATAAATGCTCTCACTCTTGTTCCCAAAACTCCACCTAGAATGTGTTTGTAGGGAGCAGAGGATTATCCCCTATCCTGGGCCTATAAAAGTGACTTCCCCTCCCACGGCCACCTCCCACCCTCTGCTGGGAGTCCGAGACCCCTGCCAAGGACCTACTCAGGAGCGTAACTGAGGCTATTTAAGAGGAGGGGTCTCCACTGGGTAGTTTGAATGGGGCTCAACAAAATCAGAGCCGATTGGAGGGGCAAGGTGAAGGTTAAGTGTTGAATAGACGTTAACACCCACCCCACCCTTTTTTCATCCAGACACATTGAACAGACATTCACCGAAATCCCCTTGAAAAATATTCGACACTCCATGGCCATTTGTATTTCCAGCTGCTGCCTGCCTTTTGCCTTGGTGACTGGCTGTGCTGACAGACCCTGCAGGATGACTCAGCGTGTTGCAATCTGGCCTTGTGGGCACGCACTGCTCTCAAAACTGCTTCAACCACCAGAGGCAGCTAATTGCAACCGGTCTCTGGGGACCCTGCTCCAATGGCAACGTTCAAAAGGAAGTGACCTCTAGGGCAGTCCCTTCCAATTAAATGCTACTGAACTGTGGCCTTGTGAGCAGCTCAGAGGCTCTGCGAGGCTCCCTGTTGGGAAAGTGTGCTTAGGACTGTATCAGACCCACCTTACCAACGCACCTGTGTTGGGCTGTGATGATGATGATGCTGGCGATGACAACGAATGATATTAATAATAAAGGTTATTATTTGCTAAGCCTCATTTACCCCTCATAGCAATCCTGGAAAGTATATAGTAAAATCCTCGTTTTACAGATGAGGAGACCGGGGGTCACAAAGCCAAAGTCAAATGGTGATTAAGCAAGATTTGAGTCTGAACTCAGGGGTTAGGGGTCCAGGCTCCCAACCACTTCAATACTGCCGGCTCTAGAGCAACTGCATTTTCTCTAACAGTGTTGTTCTAAACCTAAGCATGGCCAGAGAAAGGAATAGGAAGCCCCAAATTGACCTCTGAGATGTTTATAGAGCAGCACCTCCCCAGACTCTGCCTCTCTGGTGAGCTCAGAGCCAGGCTGCCTCCGCCATGCCTGCAGCAGCCCTCAGAAGTACTGTGGGGACCCGACCCTGAAGCTCCCTGCGTCCACGCTGCTCCTGGCTCCCAGCCCAGCCTTGCAGCTCGAGCCGTCCTTATGAAACAGATTTCCAAATGGATAAACCCTGGAGGTTCAGGGATAGGCCTGCACATCTATAACTGAATAAATAAAGGCTGAAGTCGCAAGGATACTTAAAGCAACAGATAATCCCCAACTCTCATTCAATGACACAATCAAAGTTCTCCTCTGCTGGAGAATTCATCAGAGCAGCTCATGGCTCAGGCTTCCTTGCTTTATTTCTTCTGCTAACCCTCGACTGGAGTTTGCAGAGCAATAAAACAGCTAACAGCAAAAAGAGGAAGTAGCAAGAGTCTGACATTTACAAGGATGGGGAAATTGGTCTCCGGACACATGAGAACACACTGTATACAGAAAAATTGTGACCAGAACGATGTGACCAGCCAGAAGCTCAGTGGATGGTGCACAGATAGCAGGCCCCAGCCACACTGTCATTCCAGGGCTCAGAAGAACAACACCAGGGCTGATGTGAGAGGGAGGAAGACTATGACCTGACAGTAAGAGAAAGGCTATGTCCTGCGCTGTCAATAGAAAAAAAATAAAAAGACCCACCACCAAAAGAGCCCTCTCCTTTCTTCTGGGAGAAGGGGAAGCAATTTGGCCCAAGGCTACCTGGAGGTGGGAGGAGGTGTGTTCTCTGCTTCACAGCAGGGGAGGGGGAGCCTTGCTTACCTGTGCAAGAGGATCCCTCAAGCCCCAGTACCATGGTTTCTACAGACTGGGGCATGCTCAGGCCAGTGTGGAATTGAATTCAAGCCGTATCAATACTCACAAGCAGCAGATTAAGATCTCAGGCTGGGCCATAGCTACCGTGCCCCCTCATTCAGCATCCCTGACTGCTCACTCCTCCCTGGAAAGCTTCCGTCGGTCTATCTACCGTGGGAAGAAGAGACAAAGATGGTGGTGGCAGCTGCTCTGAGGGGAGAAGTTCCTGCAGCAGCCCTTGTTCCAGCTAGACAATATTATAGATTTCCCTTCAGCAGGTGACCTCTCACCCCTGACCTATAGGGCCCATGCACCCCAAGGCAGGTAAATTGGCTCTTCAGCCTGGTTTCACTACCTGTACTGCCCCAATCCTGCCCTACCCAAGACTTTCCAGGAGTACCTGTTCCCCTTGTAGGAAGGTGAGGGAGAAGTGACCCCCAATCCAAAGTGATCGGGGAGCATGACTGACCAGCCTGGGATCAGAAGGCCAAGGAACCTCCTGTCTAACAATCTGGTGCCAAATGAAGGCCCCTCTCTGCTCCAAGGAATGTTCTTGGCCCCCCTCTCCCAGGCCAAAACAGAACATCAGCTACTTCTGGACCTGGACCCTGGGCAACTTAGCTGGGTTGTAAAAGAAACTCCTATGGTGGGCCTATTGCCCCTTGAAATGGTCTCACACATTTGCTTCAGGAACCCATATTTTCTTCCAACACTTGATTTTCTTTGTACTTCTTGAGAGCTTTGTTTTCTTCTTAAAATGCTAAATATACAATTTATAGAAAAATATAGCTAGCTTTATTTTTTTTCAAGTCAGCAGTTCGGAATTATCTGTCTTTACATTGATCTATAATAAGACAGGCACACTTAGAACATTTTGTGATGTCACTTTTTCATTCCAGAACTTGGGGCATCGTGCACACAGGATGATATTGCTTTGTTTCTCCTGCCTCTCCTGTGAATTAGTTGGCAGATCGACTTTGCAGTTTGAGAGGTGAGTCAGCAAAAGGAGAAACTCATTTCTCCAAGCTGGGGCCGGAACTGGAAGGGGACAAGCAGGCCCCAGAGTCCAGGTCGTGGGTGATGTCTCCTGAGTAAGGTGACTCCAGAGAACCACAGAAAGTTAGCATACCCCTTCAGGCTGCCTTTGGAAAGCCGCCCTACTATGTTCCCCTGCTGAAGCTTCCCTGGGGGCAAAGGTTCAGGGATGGGGACAGCAGGAAGAGTAGCCACCACCTTCACCTCCCCTTGTCAATCTCAGGGACACCAGAGGGTGCATCAGCTGAGAGGTAGCTTATTTACTGTTGCCACTGTTTCCGCCGCACTAGGGCATGCATGTGCTTACAAGCTTCAAGTACTTGGGACATGGAAGCCAAGACTGAGAGAGAATATAAAAAAATTCTCCCTTCAGCCCATTTGATTTTCCAAATTATACTCTTGCTATATGGGTTAAACTGTGAACATTAATTTTCTACGGCTTCTATAAAAATTACCACAAATTGGTGGCTTCAAACAATATGCATTTATTATCTTAGCTCTGCAGGTCAGAAGTTTGACATGGATTTTACTGGGCTAAAATCAAGGCATTGGCAAGGCTGTGTTCCTTTCTGGAAGCACTAAAGGACAATCTACTTCCTTGCCTTTTCCACCTCCTGGAAGCTGCCCCATTCCTTGATTCCTGGTCTCCCTTCACCTTCAACGCCAGCAATGGCCGATTGAGTCATTCTCACATTTTGTCACTCCCCTGCCTCCTTCTGAGAACCTTTGTGATTACATTGGGCCCTCCTATATACATAGGTTCCAGGGATTAGGATATGGACATCTTTGGGGGCCATGACTCTGTCCACCACACTATGGAAGATCCTTAGACATTTGAAAATAAAGAGATTGTGCCCTTATCACAAAATTGTGGGAAAAGAAGGAGGGGGCCCACCCCTCTGTCTCAAGATACTGATGCCGCTGCCCAGGAAAGCACAGTCTTCTTCCAATAGACCCTTGATATTCTACTCCAGGGCACTAAGTCTATGTCATCAATAGAAGAAGAACATTCTGCCTAGCTCACTGTTTTTCGCAAGTTGCTTCTTCCCCTACCACATGTAGGCAGGGGAAACAGTCAACTTCCATGTCTTGTTCAAAGTTAGAGTCATTAACATGCTGCTACCAAACTACCTCCAGTGCCTTTATACCATCCTCTCAGGGCCATTTTTTAACCCTTGAAACATTTTGACTATTCACTGCTACAGAATCCCAGCTTGGTGAGATACAAGGCTTCTGGGTAAACCAGTGCTTTGTAAAGTGACAGCTAAGACTCTCTGGGTGCATCCAACGTGGATACCGTTGTGCCCATAGTATCTATTGTGAGAGACAACCCCAAAAGAGGATCCTATAACAAAGAGGTAGGACTATCCTCAAATTCTAAAGGCCAGCCCTCATTTCTAACTCTGTCATCAGGCTGATCCGGGCCCTGCAGCTGATAGGATCCTGGCTGTGCTGGAAGCCATGTGAGAAATTTGAAACAGATAAGGGAGAAACACATCAAGAATACCAAAGCCTAGACATAAGATGATGGTAAAAATAGCTACCCAACAGAGTGGGTAAGAGTGTTAAACTGCCTCTGCCACACACTAACCATGTGATCCAGGCAAGTTCTTCAACCTCTCTGAGCCTCAGTTTCTCATCTGAAATTGAGGATAACAATGGAATCAATCATACAGGATTTGAGTACCTGGCACATTGGAAGCATTTGCTCCATGCTGTTAGCTGGAATTATCATTAGTCAGACACTAAGCATGTTTCAAGCATTTCTTAATTAATCATCAAAATAACCCCATGAGGCATGTACTATTATTATAATCTCCATTTTTTAAATGAGGATGAGCTTATGGTCACAGAGCTGATAAGTGGCAGAGCCAGGACCAGAACCCAGGTGGGTCTGACTCAAAGGCCATGCTCTTAACCTCTGTAGGGAACAAGAGTCTGGGGAAAAGACTGACAGTGGCTACACCTTACATGTCGCATCTCATCTACACCTTCCAGCACTCTGCCTTATGCACAGCTGTTGCTTGTGTGGTGGATCAGAAAACCTCAATGAAATGAGCATAAGACAGACATGTGTTACCTTGAAATAGCCCTGGGACATTCTGGACCTCATCCAATGCCACACACTGGCTGAATGTCAGGTTTTGAGGCTCCTGTGAGCTCACAGCTCTGAGCATTTCCTCCAAAGAGTGCCCCCTCCTGAAGGGCTCCTGACCACCGCCCCAGTCCTACCCAGGCACAGAGGAGACACAGCTGGAGCCCAGGAGCCGTAATTCCCAGTCCCAACTCAGCAATATCCCAGGAATAATGACTGCCTGAAGGAGCACAACAAAATCCTCATTAACCAAATCACTTTTCCTTTGTTGCAATTGTAAAGAAAAGGCTATGCTTCTCTGAGGTATTGCTAAACAATGAGAGGGTGGCAGTTCTACACAGCAAGAATTTCTGTGTTAAAAACTTCATGAAATCGCTCAGACTAAATGTTGTGCAAAAGAAACCAGACACAAAGGAGTATGTACTTTGTGATTCCATTAGATAGATAAAGGTCAAAATAGGCAAAACTAACCTCTGCTGTGTAAGGATGCATTCTTAGGTGGTAAAAATAGAAAGGAAAAAACAGAACTGATCGCCGCAGGAGTCAGGAGAGGGTTACCTTCGGGGTGGGGAAGGGAGTTGGGATTTCACTGGGCAGAGGGCTCCTGGGATACAGGTAATGTTCTGTTTCTTGACCTGGGTGGAAATGACATACAGTTCCTTTTATTATAATTCATTTAGTTTTATAAGATTCCCTTTATATAATTCATCTATGCACTTTTCTGTATGTTATATTTTGCAACAACAAAGATTGGTTTTTTGTTGTTGTTTTATTTCACTAATGAAATTTTGGAGCAACCCCACCTGAGAAGACTGAATTTCCAAAAAGCCCCTAAGTGTTGCTGATGCTGCCATATTTGGAGTAGCACTGATCTAGTCTGCTCTCACAGTTTTGCGCTATCCTTTAATAGACACCCAGGAAGACATTCCACATGATCCAGGATATAGGATATGGTCCTCTGCCTGTTTGATAATGTAGATCTATCCAGCTTCTAGTCTGAACAGATTATTGAATGTAGTTCAGGATTCTTACGTGAAACAATACTCTCTGCCCCCCAAACACACACACACACACACACACACACACACACACACACAGACTACCTCTCAACATTAACAATGATCTGTGTCAAGTTGAATTTTCACCAAGCCAGGAGTTACATTTAATGGTTTCTGAAGCCATGCAACCAGCCATCAGTGCAGAGGGAAAAGAACAGAAAGGCTCTAGCTCATGGAACCCTGCAGAGACTGCCCTCTAATGCAGATGAGGGCACAGCGATTCCCTATTGTTCTGATTGCTATCAGCCTCCAACCATCCAATGTGGGTCCCTGATAATTTATCAGGAAGCACATAGCCTATCTTCTTTCCTGTCTAAATTCTGCACTGTATTTCCTCGTATGCTGCACAAAATGCAAAACAGCAGCTAAAATTAGAAGCTGAGGTGCTAGTGAGGCTGATTTCTGTGCGAAGAAGGCAAAGAGGAGATGTCATAGGGAAGGATTCAGACGAGAGCTGCCTGGGGCCCCTTCCCGAGCTGTCACAGACAGCAGCCTGGAAAAGAAACACAGGGGACAGAGGTGGGAGGCTGGATGGACTGCCCAATTATTACACCTGCAGAGCATCCCTGTGGACTTCCTGGGTTCCCTAAAATCACCCTGACCTATTTTTTGAAATGCTTTTTCCTTACTCAGAAAAATACATTATTAGTTTTATAGTAAATTGCAGTCAAGTTTCCTGCAATTATCCAATATAAAGTTTTATTTTCTACACTGGAGCTATCATCTATATCTCTATGCAAAATAGTAATGTATCCAACAGTACTAGATGATGGGTAGGATGAATTTCTTAAAGTGGCAGGCAAGGTACAGTTGTAAACAAATCCATCTGAAAAGCTTTCAGCAAAGCCTTGAGTTTAAGAACAGAGAACTCATGTAATAGCTGGTTGGCTTCATCCCTCAGCCAGGGTACACAGACTTATTGGATGTGAGTATAAAAGCTTTACAGTGCAAGTAAATTGAATAATGCCTTAGATTTGTGCACTTTTCTTCATAGAACCTGTGTTCTCTGGGCAGAGTGACCAGCCCAACTCAGAATCTTGCTCAGCCATAGTGAAAATTATGGAAGTATTACAGAGAGCAAAAAGTCAAAATACTAGGGAGAAAAGTCAATAGTTCCCCAGGCATCTCCCCGGACAGCCTCACACCTAGGCAGGTGGAGCACGACTAGGATCTAGGGCATAAGGTTTCCACAACTGCCTCCTCCTCCCTCGTGTCATGGGGCTGTTGAGAAAATGAGATCAGCTGTATGGCCAACCCATAATTATACAGGAGCGCAAGAGTCGGGCCACTGACTGGTTGGTTTCTCATTTTCCCTTCTCTCCGCTGCTCACCAACCTTAATGCAGGAAGATGAGGATGGGATTCTTAGAGTACTCATCCATTTGTTCTCCTGAGCTGCAAAAAAGTGCAGTCATTGCAGGTGACCGTGAAGTGCAAACCCACGTCTCGGTGTGGGCTGTGTGCGGACTGGACTGGCCCGCGGCACTGAGAGGTGGGTGACGAACGATTCCCACACCCACTCTGGGCACCCAGGCCTCGCCTCGGCAGCACCTAAGGAGAGGCTGCCCTGCACAGCCGCAGCTCAGAAGAGGGAACCCTGTGTGGCCCCCAGACAGAGGCAGAAGGAAGCAGAGGCTCTTAGAAAGACAGCAACCCTTCCTGTGCCTCTTACTCCCGCTCTCTGAGGCCGCTTTTCCCAGCAGGTGTTCCCCCATCTGGGGAAAACCAGGGTGTGTACAAACAGGAAGACACTACCGGAGGGCACCCCGGCAGGCTCAGAGAAACCGGCGTCCAGGCCCCGGCCCCAGCCTGCCCACCTCACTGCCGCCCAGGCTTCCCTCCACTCCGCTAGTCCACTTTCCACCGCTCAGCAGCCAGAAGACAAGTAGGCCATATTAGAGAACTTGAACCTGACCAGATAAACTTGGTGATGGTTAAATAAACGCCCAAATGAGCCTGGCGCAGTGGCGCATGCCTGTAGCAGCCCCTGCTGTTTGGGAGGCTGAGGCAAGAGGATCGCTTGAGCCCAGGCTGTAGTGCACGATGATCGTGCCTGTGAACGGCCACTGCACTCCAGCCTGGGTGACACAGTGAGACTCTGCCTTATAAAAAAAAAAGTCCAAATGAGTTTTCTGTGTTTCTATGCTCTCCTGATTCCCATTCCAAAGCAAGTGAAAAAATCTCTATCTGAATGAAGCCCTCAAGCTCTGGCTAAGAATATAGTGTTGTTATTATTAGAGCAACCGGGAGGGAGTCATGCCATCTCCGGGCAGGGCTCTGGTGGGCCGTGTGGGAGGCGACTGTCAGCAGCTGCTGGGAGGAAAGCTTGTTTATTGTCAGCAGCCTGGCGCAGAGATTAAGACGAGCTTGGGTCTCCGGCTCACACCCACGTAGCTGCAGGCAGCAGCTGCTCCACACACAGCATCCAACTGTGGGGGTCCCCAGGGTCTCCACTCAGGGATGACTCAACCAGCAAGGAAACCCAGGAGGCCACCAGGACAGCTGGGAAAATTCCCATGGGGCCACCCAACCAAACACTCCCAATAAAAAAGTGCAGTACACAGTGCCTTCCCTGGCAGACTAACCCCGAGAACCCAGAACCAACTGTGAATCCCACACAACAGCAACAGCTCCATGTCCTGAGACTGTTTTTCAGCCATTTGCCAAACAATTACTGTGCACCTTCTCTGACAGATACTGTACATGGGACTAGGGATGGAGCAGCGAACGAGACAGTCCCCATCCCTGCTCTCACTGCACCTACAGTCTGGTAGAAACTACCTGCAATTAAACTGGTTTTCATGGGATGAGTGTTGTGTTAGGGGAAGTGCAGGGAGCCATGAGCACCATACCAGGGGGAACCTAAACCCACCACCAGGTAGAGAAACCATCCCTAAGAGATACTGCGGAGTTCAAGCTACTAGGGTCTCGAGAGAGGTCAGCCTAAGGCCATCACTGCTTTTTCTCCTTTTTCGAATTAAACTTTCAACTTACATCTACCCATCTGGCTCGTGTTCTATTTCATTACCAGACTGTTGAACAGAAAGCTCTGGGAAAAGATAATTATAATCATGGAGCATTCACCGAAGTGTCCAGAATTCTCTAGGAAGCATGGCAGACCCCTTTATCCATTGAGGTCATCATAATCATCATGCCAGTGTATCTGCCATCATTCTTACTCTTCCTCTGATGGTGGCAATTGCCAGGAGTCTTTCCGCAGGGAGGTCCAGCCCTTCCTGGCACTCTACAAGCAGCCTCATACCAACTGAGAGGAGAAGGCGTGTTAGGCACCCTCAACACCGAGGCAGAAAAAGTGACGTGATGAGAAGTTTCGCTGACTTCTACCAGCACAGCAACCTGGGTAAGCCTTTGCAAATGTAAGTCGGATGATGTTCTCCTCTGTTCAAAACACTTCCATGTGCAACTTCATGAGAGAACTTGAAAAAATAAGAAATAAATGAAACCATTCAATGATTTTCCACTTATTCAGACTAAAAGCCAAAGTCGGACAATGGCCCATAAGGCTATCCAAGATCCAGCTTCTCTTTACCTCGCTGACACCCCTCCCGCTCATCTCTCCCGGCTCACTCCGAGTCAGCCGCACGTGTCTCCTCAATGGTTTTCTTTGAGCACAAGCATGTCCTTCCTCAGGGCCTTTGCACTTATCACTCCCTCTGCCTGGCACTTTCTTCCTCCATGTATCCACAACCTCACTCTCTCACTTGCTTCAGGTCTCTGCTCAACGTCACAGTGACGCCTTCCCCAGCCACCCTACTTAAGATGGTAAAACTCCCTCCACAATCCTTATCCCCTGTCTCTGCTTTACTTTTCTTCATAGGCAGTATCACTACCTGACACACTGTATACTTAATCGTCTGTCTCTCCCGCTAGCATGTATGCTCCTTGAAGTTGGAGATTTTTTCTTTCTGTTTTTTGCCCCCATTGCTTTGTCTCCAGTGTCTAGAATAGTATGTGGCACATAGGAGAACCTCAGTAAATATCTATTGAATCAATAAATGATAAACTAGCTGAGAAAGAAAGAACTCCAATAAATAGTGAAGGGATTTGAGGCATTCCAGATAGAAAATAATAAAATTCAATTCCTACCTCACGCCATACAACAAAGCAAATTCTAGGTGAATTACATACTTACATATAAAAAGTGAAACCTTAAAAATTTTAAATCATAGTATAGACTACCTTTATGATTTCAAGACAGGGAAAAATTTCTTAAGTAGTGATACTATAAAACAAAGTTGAAAAATAAGAACACACTGGGACAGGGATTTGTAACATATGTACCTGGGAGAGGGATTTGCAACATATGTACCTCAAAAGAGGTATAATTCAGAATCTATAAAGAATTCTATAAAGAATTCCTAAAATAACAAAAAGTAAATCCCATTAAAAAGAAGGGGTAAAGGAAACAGAAAAACAATTCACAAAGGAAGAAACTTGAATGGCCAGTAAATTTAGGAAAATTTGCCTAACCTCACGAGTAAATAGGGAGACATAAAAGCAATGAGCCATTCGCCTTCCTTAGATTGACAATATTTGAAAATCTGGTCAAATTGAATGTGGATGAAATTTTAGAGAAATGAGAACTGTTATTTACCACCAGTTGGACTGTGAATTTGTATAGCAACTGTGGAGAGGAATTTGGCAGCAAAACTGCAAAGGCGTACACCATTCATCTCAGCAATTTCATTTGCTCCAACCAGACCCTCTCACGTGTGCACATGTGCTAGAGCACATGCCAAAATTTTAACCGCGGTTCTTTCTGCTAGGCAGGATTTCTTATTTTTTACTTATCTGTATTTTCTAAATCAACATCAATCCCTAAAAATGTGAGTCAATTTTGTCATGAAAAAAAGTTAAAAAAACTTTCCAAGGCACCAGCTTAACTACTGAACATGTCTTATTTTTAGAATCCTGAATAAAGACAAATCCCACTTCCATCTGAAGAAACCACCTGTACTAGGATCAAAACAAGTGTCAGTCATCTTGCCTAGACATAAGGTCAGGTCTGGTTTTCTCTGTCTCCTTTATCTCCCTCCTGTGTGCATTCATCTCCTTGGCTAGGCAGGGCGCAGGACCCGTCCCACTGCTCTCTATGGCAGCATGAACACCAAGGTGATGGTTAAGTACCAGTAGGAGATCAGCCACCTTGGCACCTGGCAATGATCACCCCATGTGTTTGGCTGACCTCTCCCTAGGCCAAGGTCACCAGATCTGGGGTGGAGGGTAGGGGGAGTAAGTAACAGTTGCTTAGTAACGGTTTCCTCTCTACCCTGGAAAAATAAGTCTTTCAAACTGTCTATAGGTATGGTGCCCCTACTTTACAACTTGGGAGGTACTGGGTTTCTGTTTATTTTTATTTTTTTCTTTTAAGAGACAGGGTCTTGCTCTGTTGCCCAGGCTGGAGTACAGTGGTGCAATCATAGCTCACTGCAGCCTCAAATTCTTGGGCTCAAGCAATCCTCCTGCTTCAGCCTCCCAAGTGGCTGAAACTACAGTCATGTACCACCACGCTTAGCTAATTTTTTAAATTTTTGTAGAGATGGGGGTCTTGCTGTGTTGTCCATGCTGGTCTCGAATTCCTGGGCTCAAGCAATCCTCCCACCTCAGCCTCCCAAAGTGTTGGGATTACAGGCATAAGCCACTACACCCAGCCCCTGGGTATCCATTTTTACAACACGTTCCTGATTTTTGTATGTTCCCTGACTTAGAGTACTTTCTGGCTGCAGCATGAATAAGCTACTTCTTCCCCACCAAGGTTTGCACTCCATGGGCCTGAGATCTGCACCATCACACAGGCTCAAAGCTCTGAAAGAGCCCCAACATTGGTTTAATGTTCTGAGGCCACTGTCTTGAAATTCTTAATACTTTTATCTCTGAAGTTGTGTTTTATAAGTGAAGTGTGATGAGGTGATGGAGCAGGTGTGTGAGCAGGGGAGACAAGCTGGCAGCAGTGCACACATGTGGGTCAGCCCTGTGGGCACAGCAGGCAGCGTGATGAAGGGGCAGCCAGGACCAGACCTGAGCCCACATTAGTGACAGCGGTGGTGCTGGCAGCAGAAGCTGCTGTGGCCACAGCCAGAAAAGGGAGAAGCTCCACGTGGACGCACGAGGACAGTGGGGGAGGCCAGCATGCCCATCCCCAGAGCCCGTCCCCGCAGCACCTGCACAAATAAGAACTCTCCACCCAGAGCATTGGAACAGGAACTGCCAGTGCTTAGGTGGTAAAGTTTGTCAGTAATTACTACAAAATAAAGCGCATACATGGACATTGCAATAAAACCTGTCAGAGTTATTAGAATTCTCCGAAGAGTTTAGAATCTCTAGTTTTAAAAACTATTATAGCACCGCGAAGCCAATATCCATAGGCTAAGAAATAGAAATGAAAGACCACTGCATTCAACAGAAAGAACACTGTTTTCACGGGAAGCTTCACAGAAGCCAATCATTAACAAGAAAAACAGTCTAAAATTAATTTTTCTTATAATGGAAGATAAAACAATAGAATTCATAAACAGGCATTTTTAATTACATACAAACCACAAAACCACTTTCAATTCTTGTACAAGCTCAGCAATTTACAGGAAATGCCAGAGTAAACATTAAAATGCCATTGTATATATTTGAAATTAATTTCAGACTTACATGAAGCCGATCATCAGCTCTAAATGTACTAAAATTTATATTTTGATATAATTTATCAGAAGTTTCTCCCAATGCTGTCCCAGTCTATAAAATATACTTAACAGCTCCAGTAACAGTTACATCAGCAGAAAAATCCTTCTCAATATGGAAAATTTATCAAAAATTATTTAAGATTTTATATTTGCCAAGAATGACTGTCACTTTCAATTATATCAATTGAAAATGAAGTTGCTACAAGTAAATAAATGAATTTGCAAAAAGCAAGCCAGAAAAATCTTATGACCAAGATATCACATTAAAAATTATCATTGTATTACATAATATTACATGACACCAAGTATTTTTTTTTGTATTTGTAGGTTTATGTTGTTACTTATGTAACAATACTATTATGCCTATGTTTATAACAAGATCTTTTCAAAAGAAAAAGCTTACATAAAGCTCTAACAGTGCTTTTCTTTCCTGAAATTTGAACAAGGGCCATGCATTTTCATTTTGCACTGGGGCCTGCAAATTATGTAGCCAGCCCTACCCTGGACTGCTTTCCCGAGGTGATCCAGCCACCACCTCCCTTTGTAATGAAGGCCAGGCATCTGTCTGTAAGGCAGCTGGTCTTGGGAAGTTAAATGGCCCATTCAGGGATGGAGTAGGGACTTTGTATCCTCATTGTACTGGCCCACAGCTGAGCAAAGGCAAAATAATGCCGATGCGAGTCACAGGCTTCTTCTCCATGGACCACAGTGGAACTGCCAGCCCCTCACACATAGACTCTGTGGCAAGTTTTGGCTGAGAGCATCATCCCAACCCGCCTCTCCTTTGTCAACATGTCTCCCCTTTCTGATGAACGTCTGCATGCCTTTGGGGACACACCGTGGAGCAAGACTGAATTTCCAAGGAGGGAACACAGCATAGCCTGTATTGAGTCTCCAACAGCCTTTCCCTCTGGATCCTGCTTGGAGATTCCTGGTCGGATGCCCCGAGGCTCTCCCAGGGTCACTTCACCAGAGTCTCGCAATGGTGAAGCCCTCAGGCACATAAGGCTAAATCAAAGATGAAGAGTCAGCCTTAGATCCAGCAGCCTCGGACAGAACCCAACCCAGATAGTGCTCCATTGTTCTCCAGAACAAGATAGGACAAACAGACTGAGGCTGACAAGATGGTCACCTTTCAATTGTTTCATTTGGCAGTTTTCATAAAAACAAAACCACTAGGATTGTCCTCTGGTCACTTGAATCCTGGACCCTTCTCCAACATCCACTGCTGTATAACCCGACGACTTGATCATTCCCTGTGTTGTCCTGTTTTCTGTTTCTAAGCACACACATCACAAGCTCTCTGAGGACAGAGACATACCCTATTCCTCACGCGTCTCCCAAACACCAGGTGTAACAATGACACTGTAGTTCTTAGAGCACTTTCCCATTAAGCCATCAATCCTCGCAATACCCCAACAAGCTGGGATAATTCCCATTTTACAGGCAAGGCTGAAAATTCAGAAAGGTCACTGATAACACTCACAGTTTCATAGCTGCTACAGGGCAGAGCAAAGACTTGGTCACAGATTTCTAATTCTGTTCTACTGCTCCTCTGCGAAGGGGGCAATCTTTCAAAGGACAGGCATTCCCCCAGGCTCACTCCTTTTGCACGCTACCTGGAGTGGTGAGTTAAAAATGCAGATACTTCAGCAAGACTTTGCGATGATAAATGTTTTCGTGTTTGGCATCAGAACCACATCTCTGTGCCTGCTTTTTCTACTACATGCAGCTCCCTTTACAGAGCACATCCTCAAAATCACCTCTCCTACTATACCCGCCTGCATTGTTCTGGGACGAATGTGTCAAGGACTTTTGGGGGAAAGGGATGAAACTCTCCAAAAACTGGGCCATCAGGGTGGCCTCACCTTTTTTTGCACCCTTCTAGGGTGGAGTGGACAACAGCAACAGCTTAAAGCACTCTGTCTAGACTTGCTTTGTGGTGGCAGTGACCATTCACGCAGCCATGGCTTCTGTTCCTTACCCTCTAGGATGAGGAAAATGTGGAGTTCTAGGCCCCAGAACATACCCACCTACTTGGGCTTCTCTCCTGAGTCCCAAAGGCCAACCAGATTCTGGCCCCTGGGACAGTCCCAACTCATTGCAACTTTAAAATGGTTTTCACATGTTTATAATCATGGCTAACAAAGGCCTTCCTAAGAAAGGCACAAAAACACAGATGGCATGAAGGAAAAAAAGAGTAAAAAGCCAGGTAACCCAAAATCCAGAACAATAAACGATATAAACAAAGTTAAAAGACAAGTAACATATGAAAATATCTGCATTAAAAGCAAAGAATTAACATTCAGTATATTAACAAGTCCTACAGTTCAATAAGAAAAAGGCAAAAAAGGGAGGGGCAAAGGATATAAAGAAGTAATTCATGGTAGCAGAAATGTAAGTGGCCAGCAGCAAAGGAAATATGCCAAACCTCGATGTAAACAGAGAAATACAATTACATATCAAAATATCATTGTTTTCCCATCAGATTAGAAAACATTAAAAAGACTAAAAATATCCAGTGTTGAGAGCAGGAGGGCAGCTAGGTTTGAAAACACGCTTACTCTCTGCCCCTGCATTCCACTTCCAACAGCTAACCTTGCAGAACAATTGCACACGTGCACGAAGAAGCACGTGCAAAAATGCCATTGACAACACTGTGAAAGCATGAAACTGAAAAACACCTAATGTCCCCTAGTGCAGGCATGGCTTAATAAGGCGTGGCTCAGTCACAGGAGGGAATATTACACAGCAGTTAGAATAATAGTTCACTGAGCACTGACATGGAAAGATTTCCAAGATGTTATCAAGTGGAAAAAGCGAATTGTTTAACCATATGCACAGTGTAGTCTATTTTAAACATGTACACCCCCACAAAATCATACATTTCTATAGGGCCAATATGTGTAAATGGATAGAAATACATCTGAAAAAATACATACTAAACTGACCAAAAATCGTAACTATATGAGGTGACGGACATGTTAATTAGCCTGATGATGGTAATCATTTCACAACGTATACATACATCAAAACATCACATTATACACCTTGAATATAGACAATTCTTATCTGTCAATTAGACCTCAATAAAGCTGAAATAAAATAACACAAAATAACTGGCAATAATGATTCTCTCTGGGGAGAGAAGTGGCTTGGGGACACAGAATAGAGGGACTTTTGCTTTGACAAAAGCAAAGTTCTGTTGGCTGACATTTTTATAAGAAGAATGTATTTATATATTACTTGCACAATTTTAAAAGGAAAAAAAAAAGGAACTACTATAGGCTCAGGGCTGCTCAAGTACAGCCCCCTAAATTTATTAGGTCTGCCCAAGTACCGTGACTGGGGTCTGGGGAGGGGACAGGGTAAAGGAACCACCACCTACTCAAGTGTCAGTCCCCATGCAGGTGCCAATAAGTCTCCTCCCTTTAGCCTGGACCCTGCTGGAAACGCTTTCATGTGTCTCCTCTCTCCAGATTTGAGTCGACTGTGTTTGTTTGGATAAGGTCAGTCTCCCTTCTGCTTAAGACTTGGAAAGTACTGCGTCAGTTACATGACATACCAGGATTCCCACGTCCAATAAATCCTAAGAACTGACTAATGTTACGCAGGTCAGGTTCCCTGGGAGACAGACTCTGAGATTTGTATACAAGCAGTTTACCAGGAGCTGGAGCACGTTCTCCTAAGTGAAGTATCACAAGAATGGAAAAACAAGCACCACATGTACTCACCATCAAACTGGTATTAACTGATCAACACTTAAGTGCACATATAGTAGTTACATTCACTGGGTGTCGGGCAGATGGGATCGGGGAGGAGGGGATGGGTATATTCACACCTAATGGGTGCCGTGTGCACTGTCTGGTGGATGGACACACTTGAAGCTTTGACCTGGGCGGGGCAAAGGCAATATACGTAACCTAAACATTTGTACCCCTGTAATATGCTGAAATTAAAGAAAAAAGAGGGGAAAAAAACGAAGTTTACCAGGAGGAGCTCTCAGGAGCAAAGCCTCTGGGGGAGTGAAGACAGGATTGAGCTGAAGGAGAAGTTGGGCTTTGATGCTGTCACAACAAAGGCGTCAGTGGATCCTAAAAGGAGCTCTGGAACTGAGAGCACCCTTCAGAGATGCCCCAAAATGAGGAAAGGGAGCTGGGCTTTGTACCTTCACACGGACCAGTCAGTGGGAGTGGGCTGCCTCTGGGAAGAGGGCAGGACTTGACTTTGGCCCGAGGAACTTGCTTCAGCAGAGTGCCAGTCCTGGGAAAGGCTCAGCTGTGGGCCATCAATTGCCAATATGGCCCCAGCTGGGGAATGAGCAGCTCAGCCCCAAGGGGAACCTGGAAGTGAGCATTAACCTTGAGAGTGGAGGAAATCTCCACTCTACAGGGGGAGACACTGAAAGTTCTGGTATGTCCTGGAAGTCGGTCAACAATGACAGCACAGAACCAAATGCCTGGGCATTCAGCTTTAGGACACTTAAAGCAGGGTTTGAAGAAAAATAATTATCTAAATTATTGAGGGGGAAAACGCTTTCACCAGAAATAAGAAGCAATGTTTTAATATTTAAATGCCCTAGAAATGATCTCATTTCAGCTTACCTGTGGAGAAAGACTTAATTCACAATACATCAGGTCCACTGCTTGAAAAGTAAAGAGATGAGAAGGGAACAGCATGTTTGTGCTGGAGATCACATCTCAGCTGGCTGGAATGACGCCCAGTGGCTCTCTTCTGTTCCCGCCCAGTCGTGCTGTCTGGTTTAGGCCCTTATGCATGACGTCGCATTCTGTAAAGAGTCAGCAGCTTCCATCGTCTTGAAAAGCTGAGCCCAGTAAGGTCTCAACGTTACCAGCATGGAAGTGTTTACTCGTATGTCATTCCTATTCACAAAGGAAATACCCTTTTCCCACAAACTCTGTAGAAACTTGCATAGCTTTGTGTGATGGTTAATATTACGTGTCAACTTGACTGGGCCAAAGGGTACCCAGATTAAACATTATTTCTGGGTGTGTCTGTGACAGTTTCTGGATGGGATTAGCATTTGAATCTGTGGGCTCAGTAAAGTACATCGCCCTCCCCAGTGGGGGTGGGCATTATCCAACCCTATTGAGGGCCTGAATAGGAAAAAAAGGCAGAGAAAGGAGGAATTAGCCCCTTTTGCTGCCTGCCTGCTGGAGCTGAAACACCTGTCTTCTCCCGCCCTAGGACTGGGGTTTACAACATCGGCTCCCCGGGTGCCCAGGCCTTTGGACTCAGACTGGAATTATAACACTAGCTTTTCTGGGTCTCTAGCTTGCAGATCCTGGAACTTCTTAGCCTCCATGATTTTGTGAGCCATTTTATATATATTTTTTCCTCTATTGGTTCTATTTCTCTGAAGAAACCTGACTAATGCACCTTGTTTAGACCTTATGACTTTTTTTTTTTTTTGAGACAGAGTCTCACTCTGTTGCCCAGGCTAGAGTGCCGTGGCATCAGCCTAGCTCACAGCAACCTCAAACTCCTGGGCTCAAGCGATCCTCCTGCCTCAGCCTCCCAAGTAGCTGGGACTACAGGCACATGCCACTGCCCCTGGCTAATTTTTTCTATTTTTGGTAGAGACAGGGTCTCGCTCTTGCTCAGGCTGGTCTTGAACTCCTGGTCTCAAGGGATACTCCAGCCTCAGCCTCCCAGAGTGCTAGGATTACAGGCATGAGCCACCATGCTTGGCTGAACTTATGCTTCTATTTGGCACCCCAAGTCACTGAGGGTGGTTGGGGGGAATAAAAGAATCTAATACCTTTAAAGATGCCAGGTTGCAAAATGTAGGAATCATCCATAAGCATATAGTATTCCAAAAATCTTTGATTTGCTGAACTCTTACTGTCTGGCAAGTCCAGAGCTAAGCCTCTAATATGTGCTGCCTTCTTTAAAACTTACAACTCTGAAGTGAATACTAATATCTGTTTTACAAATACTAATATTATCCATTTTACCATAATTGAGGCTCTGAGAGGTAATTTGCCTTCAGTCACATAGCTACCAAGTAACACAGAAAGGTTTCAGTCCACATCTGGCTGATTCAAAAGCCACCAAGAAAGGAAGTGGCTTGCAAAGACCCAAAAAGTTTAGCCAGGACAGAGAAAGAAAAGAGCAACAACAGGGAAGTATTAAGAGGTAATTAATACCATTCTACTGAGTAGTAGGTTGGGACAGAGACGACCAAGGACCACACAAAAGTCCCGGGCCCCCTATTTGTCTTCACTGCACACAGAAAATCAAGTATTTAATTTTCTACATATTCTATGGTGCTTTAAACCATGCAAATATTTACTATGTTTACTAATATTCACTATTATTTACTGTTTTCTTTTCTTTTCTTTTTTTTTTTGAGACAGAGTCTCACTCTCTTGCCTGGGCTAGAGTAGTGTGGCGTCAGCCTAGCTCACAGCAACCTCAAACTCCTGGGCTCAAGCAATCCTCCTGCCTCAACCTCCCAGGTAGCTGGGACTATAGACACACACCACCATGCCTGGCTAATTTTTTCTATTTGTAGTTGTTTGGCTAATTTCTTTCTATTTTTAGTAGAGATGAGGTCTCGCTCTTGCTCAGGCTGATCTTGAACTCCTGAGCTCAAGCAATCCTTCCGCCTCAGCCTCCCAGAGTGCTAGGATTATAGGCATGAGCCACCACGTCCAGCCTCTTTTTTTCTTTTTTAGAGACAGGGTCTCACTCTGTTGCCCAGGCTGGAGTATAGTGATGTGATCACAGCTTGCTGCAACCTTGAACTCCTGGGCTCAAGCAATCCTCCTGCCTCAGCATCCTCAGTAGCTAGGACTACAGCTGTGTCACCACACCCAGCTCCTGGCCAATTTTTAAAGTGTGTGTGTGGGGAGGGTGGCGGGGGTTCTCGCTATGTTGTTCAGGCTGGTCTCAAACTCCTGGCCTCAAACAATCCTCCTGCCTCTGCCTCCCAGAGTGCTGGGATTACAGGCTTGAGCTACCACACCTGGCCTTGTATTTTTAATACAAACAAATTACTGTAAGTATAAAGACATGCAGGAGGGAAATAAACACCTGTGGTAGGGTGGTGGATAGGGGCCATTTAAAAGACTTTAAAGTTGATATCCACTGCTAAATTTGACTGGCTTTAGAAAAGAGAGAGACTTTAATTTGTATTTATAATATACTTCTTAAGTTGGGTGATGGAAATAACAGTATTCATTACATTATTCTCTCTACAAAAAATAGAACAAATAATGTAATACCTTTTGTATTTTGAAATATTTATAATAAATTTTTTAAAAATAAAAGTGTTTAGATAAGGAAGCATAAAATAACTAAGCAGTAACACATTATTTAAACTTGTACTTGGTGTTTATGTCTATTTTGATCCTTACTCTAATTTGAGGCATTATGTGGCTTAAAAATAGAAAGTACGCATTAACAACCGCAGGTCCTTTAACAAAGACTTAAAGGGAAAAAAAGACTAGAGAGTGTGTGCAAAAGACAGCCCATGTGCCAAATCTTTAGCCTACTCTAATGACAGATGTACTTAGTTATCTTTATTATAAGCCACTTCCATCTGTTACGGAAATGGGATAGGTAGAAATTATAAATACATACGTCAGGCACATACAGGACTGTATGTTTATTGTCCCAGGTTGTTCTTCAGTTGTGCAGGTTTTCACTTTGCCAGCCCTGGGTCTCTCTCCCCCCATGCAACCCTGTTCCCCTTGATCCCCATCCCCTGCTACGTGGCTCTAGCACAACCTTTCCCTTAGCAGGGGCCCCCTACGGTAGGCTTCTCACTGCCAATTATACGGGCTCCACCGGGCCCCACCGCCTCCCCCAGGGCCTCTGCTAGTCCCTAAGGATATCCCTAGCTCCCCTGGACCGTGGGTGACCCAGCTGCGCAGGAGAAGCGGATGCAGAAACCAGAGGTGAGGCACACACCGCCCTCTGCCTCCAAGGAGGAAGAGCCCAGGGGTGCCTGATTCCTGAAGCAGGCCATTCCCTTAAGAAGCTCTCTCGGCCTCAGGGATCCTGTTCTGCTGCTCCCAGGAGGGCGCTGGCTGGAACCACCCTTTCACTATGCGTCCCCTGAAGGCCCAGGAGCAGGACACAAGATGGGACAGGCCGGGAAATGACCTGCAGGCAGCACGGCTGGTGGTGCACAACCAGAACAAGATTTTTTTAAAGTATTTTTTTAAATACTTTCTAAAGCCACAAATATTCTTTTACTAGTTTGAACAAATCCACAGTAAAAAGATACTTTGAAGTCAATCAGGAAAATTGAACACATGATTGATTATATGATATTTTACAAATTATTGTTAATTGTGTGGGTTGTGCTAATGGTCTACCATGTTTTGTCAAAAGTCCTTATCTGTTAGAGATACCTACTCAAGTATTTATGGGAGGAATGATATGATACCAGGAATTTGCTTTAAAAAACGGTCAACAAATCAAAGTGGACTGGGGCAGAACAGATGAAGCAAGAATGGCTGTCCCTTGACGGTTGAAGCCGGGTGGCAGGGTGTGGGGTTTCTTATACTGTGCCTTCCACGTTTATGTGTGATTGAAACTTTTCAATAAAAAAATTAAAAATAAATATACTGATCAGTTTAGGGGTTAGTTCTCCTTTTCTTCTATCCCTTTTTTTTGGTTTTTGTTTTTTAGTTTATCTATTCCCTCTCCCTGCCTTTCTTCCCCCATCAGAAAAAATAATAAATACTTGTAAAAATGTCAAACAATACAAACAACTGTAAGTCCACTTCTCACTAATACAGGGGAGGAGTGGAGGAGTGTGTCATATGTATTTCCTTTTTTTTTTTTAGAGCTGGGGTCTTTCTTGTAGCCACCTCCTCATGCAGGACACAGCAGGACAGTGCCTGCACCAGTATGTGCTCAGTTTAATTCTGTTAGAATCACTGTTTCTCACAAGGCTGCAAGGGACCTTCGAGGTTGTCTGTCCTAAATCCTTCATTCTATGGAGGGGAAAGGTCCCCGAGCTGGTTAGTGGCAGAGCCATAAATAGCTCTCACTATCTGTAATGCAGCCCTTGCCAGGTAACCCCTAAGGGACCCAGAAACCACAGGGCCGGGGGAGCCCCTGCTTGTCCTACCACCAGCACCCCACCCCATGCCCGTCTTGGCAGACGCTGAAGGAATGGGAAGGCAGATCCCAGACTTGGAGAAGGCCTGGGTGAGGTCCAAGGCCAGCCAGCACTTTGGACTCTCCCGGGTCCAAAGGCCAGATGCAGCCCCTAGACGCACGCCGTCTCTCAGAGGCTGATGCCCACCCCGTGGGTGACCTCCTTAGCTTGCAGCAGCACCAGCCTCCTACCGCATGCAGTCACTAAAGTGGAGTTTGCTTCCTGATTGATGCAAAAGCCGAAATAAGAAGCTGTTCTTTGAAAGCAAACAAATATGCAAAGAGAATGCTACTTTTCAAGTTTAAACAGAAGAAAGGGAGGGTGGGGCAGGAGGTGGGAGGGAGTTCTCACAGAGTTCCGGGTTTACATTGTAACTCTCCAGGGCCAGCCTCTGACCTGCAGCCCTGAGCACCCAAGCTTTTCCCGGCCACAGAAAAGGGCTCTCCAGGCAGCGCAAAACCATTCCAGAGGTAGGTGCAAGGAGCCAACTGCCGAGGGTTTGCCCACTTCTGAGGAGAAAACCATTCTAGATCAGCGGAGGGGTTTCACTAGATCTGTGCTGTCCAACACCACAACCGCTGGTTACATGTGGCTACTGAGTGCTTAAAATGTGAGGTCCAAAGTGAGATACGCTGTAAAATGCACACCAGATTTTGCAGACAGTACAAAAATAAGAATATAAAAACTCAGCAATTTTTATATTGATGATAGGCTTAAATGATAAAATTTTTGATCTATGGTGTTAAAATATATTATTAAAAATAAATCATTCTGCTTCATTTTTACTTTACTGAAGTATAATTGACACACAATAAACTGCACACATTTAAAGAATATAATTTGATAAGTTGTTTTTTTTTTTTTGAGACAGAGTCTCGCTCTGTTGCCCGGGCTAGAGTGAGTCCCATGGCGTCAGCCTAGCTCACAGCAACCTCAAACTCCTGGGCTTCAGCGATCCTACTGCCTCAGCCTCCCCAGTAGCTGGGACTACAGGCATGTGCCACCACGCCCAGCTAATTTTTTCTGTATATATTTTTAGTTGGCCAGATAATTTCTTTCTATTTTTAGTAGAGATGCGGTCTCGCTGTCGCTCAGGCTGGTCTCGAACTCCTGACCTCAAGCAATCCACCCGCCTTGGCCTCCCAGAGTGCTAGGATTACAGGCATGAGCCACCGCGCCCGGCCTAATTTGATAAGTTTTGACATGCGTATACACCATGAAGCCATTATCACAATCAAGATAATGAAGACGTCCATCACCCTCAAAAAGTTTTCTCACACCCCTTCATAGTCCTTCCTGCCCACTCCTCCCAGCCTACCCACCCACCTCCCAGTCCCTAGATAATCACTGATCTGCATACATAGTTTGCATCTTCTAGCATTTTATGTTAATTGGAATCAAAGTAATACATGTCTTTTACTGCTTTAACTCAGTATACTTTGAGATTGATTCGTGTTGTTGCAAGTGCAAAGGAAAATAAAAATCTCAGGACTACCCGCCCCCCCAACTCCTTATGCAAAAGGAAGGAGGCTGAGTCATGTAGCATCCCTTCCAAATGAACAGCTGTTACTAACATTAGGCCTTAGCCAGATCCCCGAGATAAGACAAAGGCCTGGGGCACCTGCGAAGGGCTGCCCCTAGAGATCGTTCACAAGGAAATTTTTTTCTGGCTTCCCATAAACAAGGACGTGCAAATTGTAACTTTGGATCTGCAGACCAAGTCTAGCTCCTAAAACTAAAGTCTGTTCTATTCCACACTAATAATATACAGGCTTATCTTCCCAGGTGCAGAACAGAGATAAGACAAGATCAAACATTCTTCCACCTACCAGGAGACATCTACATAATTGATGCTTCCTTCACGCCCTTTTTCTCTCTAACATTCACCACAGGTTTGTCTGTGGTTTGTTTTTCCCAGGTGTGTCCCTCAAACGTTGCCTTAATAAATATCCTTTGATCGGGATCTTTGCCTCAGTCACTTATTTTGGGTTGTCACATGTTCATTTTTATTGCTAACTAGTATTCTATTATGTGAATATATTACAGTTTGTTCATCCATTCACCTGTTGGTGGGCATTGAGTTGTTCTAGTTTGGGGCTATTACAAATAAAGTAGCTATTAACCATTTGTTTACCTGTTTCTTTTAACTTTTTTTTAATGTGGCTACTAGAAAATTTAAAGTGTGACTCACATTAAATGTCTACTGGACAGTGGACATCCAGAGTCTCTTCCAGGCCATCCACTTTCCTGAGATAGGCTGACCGCCTGCTTGAGTTAAAGTCAACAAATTCAGCCGTTGTTACAAAGGGGAAGGACCTGGGGAGGTGGTGGAGATGGGGTACCTCTGCCCCCCAGACTGGCCTTTTACCAGGTACAGCCTCAGGGAACTAGCAGTCTGGTGGAGCAGACAGATGCGCAGACAGCTGCAAGAATTCCACAAGAGGAGCCAGGGAGACACGCAGAAAGGGCTCTGGCTAGGAAGAGAGGAAGAACCTACTACTGTCTGGGGAGCTGGGAAAGGTTTCCCCAGGAGACATCTTTGAACCAGGTCTTAGAGGATAAGAATTCACCAAGCAGAGTGGAGGGAGGGCTTTCCAAGTGCAGGAGAAAACATTAAAATTCCCTAGGGCGAGGCAGGTTCCAGGAGCTGGAAGCAAAGAAGGCACGAGATGGGGATGGCTAGAGAGGGGGCAAGCTGGGGCCAGACTGAAGGGCCTGCCACGCCATGCTGAGGGAGTGGGACCCTGTCCTTAGGCACTGACACTGTGGGGCCAGGAAAGAGCCAGCCCACACCTGCACCTTAGGAGAACTCAGGAGCGATGAGTGCCTGGACGATGCCGGTGGGATTGAGCAGCAGGTTCTAAATTCTGGAGAGCTCAGAAGCAGACTGGGCAGGAAATGGCGACTGACTGGATGGGAGGCACGTGGAAGAGCTCGACTCTGGAGTCCCCATGGCCACTGCTCCTGGGTAGACGCCAACCTGTCGTCTAGACTCTGATGACAGTCTCCCCACAGGCTCCTCTCGCCCTGTCCAGACCACCCACCTCGCTGTGGGCACAGGGAGATTTAAACTTTCTAATTGTATCCTGCCAGCTCAGTTCCCCCTAGGGCTCCCCTGCAGCTCTGGAATGAAATGTCACCTCCCTGGAGTAGGCACCCAGCCCTGGGCAAGCTGGGCACACTGCCTGTGCAGCCTGTTCCTGCCAGCCCAGCACTCTCCAGCCCTTCCCCCTGCCCACCTCACGCCCACCTCACATGCACACAGAGCACAACAGTGCACGGCCCTCCACCCCCTCCTTCTCTCAGCCTATGTGCCTTGTCGTATGGCTCAGCCTAGACTGAACACAAAAGCTTCCTTCCCTTCTAGACATGATGTGGAGAATCCTTCTCCAGAAGCTTCTCCAGAAGCTCTCACTGAGGCGGGAGCCACAAGGACAAAGTCCCACGCATGCACTGGGTTTTCTGACCCAACACACAACAACGGGAAGAGAGGGTTACAGGTGATCTTTCGAGATAGAATCATTAGTCTCTAAAAGTCCTGAGGAAGGCTTGTTTATTTTGTCAAGGGGCAGGGGAAGCTGTATGGGAATAAGAAAAAAAGAGCGGGAGGTCCCTGCCCTTAATATGTTAATAATTAAGACGAAGAAGACAGAACAAGCATACAGAAAAGGATATCAAAACATTTGCAAAGAGCAAAAAAATAGAGAACAAGTCTGCACAGAATTAACCGTTTATTGAGTTCTTAAAATGTACTCAGCATTGTCCTACAGCTATAAAAGATACCATAAGTGAAGCTTAAGTCGCCTGTTCTTGTCTTCAGGTGTTAACGATTTTACTGGGGAAGTAAAATCCACATGCATGATGACATTTGGGAATAAATCCATCACTAGGTGGAGAGGACCAGTTGATAAATGTCGTAGGAGGCTGGAACACGGCTTCCTAAACTTTAGTATGCACATGAAATACCCAGGGGTTTTTCAAGTGCGAATTCTGATCCAGTAGCTCTGGGGTAAAGCTTAAGATTCTGTATTTCTCACATGTTCCCTGAGGAGGCTGATGCTGGTGGTCTGGGACCCCATTTTGAGCAGGAAGGACCTTAGTGGATGGTGAGAACACTGTGAGCCGCAGCAGTCAGGGAAGGCTCCAAAACAGGGAGGGCCATGGCCGGGACCCAAAGTTGGGGTGGACAGGACAAGGTAGGAGATGTTCCAGGTGTGGTCATGGCCTGAGCAGTGACATGGGGCAGTTAAGCTCAGAGGCAGGAAGATCCACAGGGTCAGGAGGTGGATACACTGGGACTGCATTGGCAATCCCGCAAGAACTAAAGAGCACTAAGTTATATGGAGTCTTAAATGCCATGCTGAGGAGTTGTAGTTTATTGTAAAAAGCCATAATGGGCTGGAGGTGGTTCTTGAGTCAAATTTTGATAACATGTTCAGTAAAAGTAGAAGAGTAAAGAATACACATCCCTGCAGGGGATAAGGGGAAGGGGGGTACAGTCTCACTTCTTACCGTAAGAGATTCAGTTCAGCTCTTTGATGCTGTGTCCCCCTCCCCTCCCCTCCGCCCCCTGCCTCAATCCCAGGCCTTGCTCTCTGAGTCCTTGGCTCTAGAAGCCTTTTAACCAGAGCGAAGTCTCAGATGATCCAGCAACATGAGGACAGAAAACTATGGTTCCAGGGAGTCTTTCTCTCTCTCCATGGATGTATAAACAAATCCAGAGCACATGATAAAAGCGAGGGGGGGGGACCCACATTAATTTCCTCGAGGCAAATGATAAGCTGGCAGGTCTGGCACCATGGAAGGAGATAAAAGCTCCAAACACGGCTGAATGACTCTTGGGATTCGAGCCTGGTACAGATGCAAATTAAAATAAAAACTATATAAACAGCAGCACAATCGCACCATTCAGGGCGCCTTCATTAGCAGCCAGCCCTCCAGTGCCACTGGCTGCAGAGACAACTCCCCTTTCTTCTCCCTCCTAACTAATTTCCAAGCTGGTCAACAAAAGGACGCTAAGGACAAAAGCAGTTCTAATTGACAAGGCTCTGGGGAGAGGGTCACAGGGGAGATTCATTTTATGTGTGCAAATCCAAAAGCAAATGTGATGTGTCAGACCAGCAGGACAGGCCTCCTGCTGAGGTGCCCAGTGCTGCCTCTCAAAGCTCACCATGGCCCGGCTGACAACCCAACGGTCACATCCACCAGCCCAGGCCTCCCGGTGCCCCATAGAGCCAACTTCCCAAAATGCTGCCTGGCATAGGAGGAACCCATTGGACAGCCGGCCCCATGATGCAATGACACACTGCCATGAAGTGCAATAAGGAGGCCCAGCCTCTACTCTTTATTGTAGAGGACAAAGTTCATTCACTGCATAATCATGAAGCATCATTATGCTGAGTGGTCATTGGATTAAGGAGACACAGTTTCTCCAAAATCCACCTCTTGTTGAACGTTCAGGCTCCAAGGAGGGAATGTCTGCTTACAAACCACAGGATTCCCTCATTTTTTTACTGTCAGGTTGGCATTCCTAGTCACTCACACCTGCCTCTCCAGGAAGCTCTGCAAATAACAGGGCTCTCCAACTGTATCTTTCACCCACACACCCCGCTCTCCGGCCACGGAGATTTCTTCTCTCTTCAGGCTCCTTCACACTCATCCCCCAACTCAGAATCCTCTACTGCTTTCTCCACTGTCCATCCATAACCTCTCCGCCTTGGGAGCCGCTCACTTTCAAATGGGGTGATAATCCCCACCCTACTTAGCTCATGGGAGATTCAAATGACATGTGGGATGTGAAAGCAACTACAAATGGCATAAATATATTAACAGAAATGTCTTAATTGCGGCTATAGCACTAGCCCATTTAGTGACTGCCAAAAAATCTCCCTCTTTATCATTAAATAAAACATTTTTTTTAATAGAACAAATTAAGATTCTTGCATATCAACACCAACATGAACTTGTAACACTTTAAAATCATGGAAACCAAAACAGCCAAAATGAGCCATGCCCCACCTTAGCCCTTTGGTGGCTGCCCGGAGATGCTCACCTGCACGTGCCTGGCAGTCACCCTCGCTTCCCCCTGCTCTCAGCTGAGCTGCTCTACTGCTCTGACCACAGGTGAAAGGGATGGTGCCTGGGAGAGGGAAAGACCAAAGAGAATAGTAAGGGTGGGAGGATTTCTTTTCTCTAATTTTGAACGTTGCATTGCTTTGCCTTGTTAGAGAGGACTCTACCATTTAGAAAGAGGATTGTGTTTGTAATCTAACTGGCAGCTGCTGTTGTGGACAAGGACACTGTTCTTTTCCTGCTTATGTGCTAAGCAGCGAAGGAGGGGTGGGGAGAGGAGAGCGCAGGAAAGTCCTGTGACCCTGCTCAAATGACTGCAGCTTCCACTCCTCCCCACCCAGCTGAGTGGTCCCTGAGCTGTGTGGTTGTTCTCTTGTTTTCCCAGCTGATAAGGATAAAGGAGGAGTTATCTGCCATAAACAGCCACTGGCTTCAGGGGAGGAGAACCCGGGGCCTGGTGGTTAACCCAGCACTGTTTCCGTCCACACTTCCAAGCCCTGGCGGCATCAGCTTCAGTATCGCTGAAAACATAATGTGGGTCCTTGGTATTCTTGGGTCTTAAAGGTCTTTTCCAAATTATACTCACATCACCATCGCATTAGTTTCCTGGGGCTGCCATAACAAATGATTGCAAACTGAGTGGCTTAAAACAACAGAAACATTCCCTCACACTTGGTAGAGGCCAGAAGTCCAACGTCAAGGTTGTCAGGGTTGGTTCCTTCTGGAGGCTCGGACACAGAACCTGTTCCACGCCTCTCTCTTGGCGTCTGGTGGCTGCTAGCAACCTTTGGCACTCCGTGCTTATGGCTTGCTGCAATTCCTGCCTCCATCTTCACATATGTCCTTTTCCTCTGTGTCTGTGTGTCCTGTCCTCATAAGGGCATGTGTTGTCATACCTAGGGCCCATCCGACATCCAAGACGATCTCACTCAACATCCCTATATCTGCAAAGACCTTTTATTCCAAATACAGTTACCTTCGTAGTTCCAGAAGTGAGGATTTACATATATCTTTTGGGGGGTCCACTATTCAATCCACTGCACCACCCAAACAGAGGGAAAGGGAGAAGACCAGGAAACCACATGGGACCTCTCTTCAAATCTACAAGAATTTATGGGACAAGGTGGGGACTGGAGTTATTCAGCCAAATTATGGTAGCAAGGACAATAGGGATGCTGAATGTGCCTTCAGCACTGCCGCAGTAGGGAAAAGGGGCATTTGCTTGGGATCTGCCCTCCACGGAGACCCACAGAGGGCACCAGGTGGCTGGAATGACAAAGTTCCCTGATATGAGCTGTGTCGTCAATATCTCTCCCACTCACCACCCCTTCCTCTCATCTCCCTTGCCCCTGCTGGGTGACCTACGGATAGCCCAGAGCGTTTCACCCTCCTGGGGGGTGTGAAGAGGGCAGCAGCCTGGGCTGAGCCCCGGGAAACTCTCCCAAGGGCCTTTCTGTCCAGGACTTTGCCTGCCTGCTTTGTGTCAGTCAGCCAACTCTGCCCACCCTGAGACTGCTCGAGTGATTGCACTTCCACAACCGGTGTGTTAATACAGGATTCAGCACTTAACTTTCCTCTGCTGCTGTTAATGTTTACGAAAGGAAAACAGAAGGAAAAGGAAAAGTCCTTACTGAATTAACAAAATCCAATCAAAGGATCATAAAAAGGAACACCAGGTACAAGAAGTCTGAAAGTTATTCTCTCCATCGGCCAGGTGCAATAGCTCACACCTATAATCCTAGCACTCTGGGAAGCAGAGGTGGGAGGATTGCTTGAGGCCAGGGGTTTGAGACCAGCCTAAACAAGAGTGAGACCCTGTTTCTACAAAAAAAAAAAAAAAAGAAAAAAAATTAGCTGGGTGTGGTGGTGCACGCCTATAGTCCGAGCTACTCTGGAGGCTGAGGTGGGAGGATCTCTGGAGCCCAGGAGTTCCAGGTTGCAGTGAGCTATGATGGTGGCACTGCACTCTAGCCCAGTGACAGAGCAAGACCCTGGCTTAAAAAAAAAAAAAAAAAAAAAAAAAAAAAAAAAAAGTTGCTCTCTCCAAGAAAGAAAAAAAAGGATTGAATGAATGAGCAGTCTCAAGTTTCAAAGGAAAGTTCCTAAAGTTCTTAATGTCACCTCCCTCCCAAGAAATCACTGCCAATTGTGTCAATAAACAGAGCAGCTGTCAGTGATAGTTACCAAGAAAACTTCCGAGGCCAGAGATGGTAAACCCTTTGGTCAAGGCCCACCCTGTAATATACGTCTTGTTTTTCAGGCCTAGAGTCCACTAACAGTTGAAAATCAGACTTTACCCTCACAGTGCTAGAAAGAGGAAGTCTGGCAAATGTGATCTGAAAAAGTTACGTGGATGGCTTGAGGGAATGAATTTTCACATTCATTCATTTAGCAGCTATTTGCTGAGTGTGTACCTTATGTTGGTCCCTCTGCTAGGTACTAGGGATACAGCCCCGGACAGCAACTCAAACATGGCCCTGCCTTCATGGAGCTTTTTTTGGTGGGAGAAGGAAGGGAGACATTAAGCTGATTATCACACAAATAATCATAGTTGATCTAAATGCTACAAAGTAGGAGTATGGAGTGTCATGTAGGCATACAACAGGGCACTCTGCACACATAACCGATGATTTGAGTGGAAACACACAGGACACAGGTACTTGGCTCCCAGCAATGACGAAGTCTCCGTGGGGCTCCCCTGAAGGGTTTGCACACACTCTCTCTCCCCTTCTCTCTCAAAGACGGTGGGTAGAGGTCCCTGCTCCTCCAGAAGCCACAAGTATTGAAAGCAAACCTTCAGATAGGTTTGGTGGCTTGCCCCTCCGGTGGGAGAAAGATGCTCTTGGAAAGAGGAATGCAGCAGAAGCAGACCCCCAGGGATGAGATTAGAAAATAAAACTCCAACCTCCTCATATCTATTAGGATGGCTATTATGAAAACAATAAAAGATAAGAGTTGGCAACAATGTGGAGAAAATGAAACCCTTGTACATTGTTGGTGGGATTGTAAAATGGTGTAGTCACTATGGAAAACAGAACGGAGGTACCTCAAAAAATTAAAAATAAAACTACCATATGATCCAGCAATCCCACCCCTGGGTATTTATCCAAAAGAATTGAAATAAGGATATGGAAAAGATATCAGCATTCCCATGTTCATTGAAGCATATTCACAACACCCAAGAGATGAAAACAACCTAAACGTCCATCATCAACAGATGAATCAATAAATGTGGAATGTATATACAAGGGAATATTATTCAGCCTTAAAAAAGTAGGAAATCCTTCCATGAGCTGCAACATGGATGAACTTCAAGGACATTTTGCTAAGTGAAACAGACTAGACACAGAAGGACAAACACTGCATGATTCCACGCATGTGAGGTACCTAAAATAGTCAATCTTGTACAAGTAGACAGTAGAACAGTGGCTGCCAGGGGCTGCAGGGGGAGGAGGAATGGAGTTGCTGTTCAATGGACTTTATACATTTGTTATATAAGGTGAGTGAGTTTTGGAGATCGGCCACGCGATACTGTGACTATAGTTAGCAATACTGTAGTATAGCCTTCAAAGTGTGTTAAGAAGGTAGATTTTATGTTAAATGTTCTTACCCAATTAAAAAAAAATTAGAAGAAAATAAGACTCTACACCCAGGGTTGACAAACTATGGCCTGCAGGCTTTGACCAGCCTGCTGCCTATTTTTGTAAATAAAGCTTTACTGGACCACAGCCACACTCATTCGTTTATGTCTGTTCCACAGCTGCTTGTGCCCTACAACGGCAGAGCCGAGCAGCTTTGACAGGGACTGTATGATCCACAAAGCTGAAATTCCTCTCTACCCTGCACAAGGCTGGCAGCCCTTGGTCATCTTGGTTATTCGCCACATTTCTGTTCTTGGTATTCTCCTACTGGAAAGCTTGAAACGTTTCCCAATTGCCCATTAGTCTGTTGCTCAGTCCACAGACTGTGCTTAGCCTTAGGCGCCACAATTCTAATTCACACACTCCAAGGCTGCTATGTTCAATACGGTAGTAACCAGACATATGTGACTATTTAAATTTAAAGTAATCACATCTGGCCCTTTACAAAAAGAACATTGTCAACCACTGCTTTAGATTCCTTAGGTCTCTGTCAGCACAGCAGAATGTCTCAAACACCTTTATTTGGATTGCTCTGGATGGAGGAGGGTAAACACCCTAACAGAAAGGCCATGTGCTGAGAACATCAGAGTCCGCTCCTAAGTACCTACGGTAAGCCCGCTCTGTTTTGAAAATAGCATTGCATTTAGTCCTCACATCAACTTTGTGAGGTAGGAATGAGCATACTCATTTCACAGATGAGAAAATGGAGACTCAGAGATGTAAATTGCCAAAGTTCAAATTCAAACATGATTTGAACTTAGATCTGTCTGTGCGTTTTATCACTGCATCCAATTTCCCACACTTTCTGCTGTTTCAACATGTGTATGGAATTACTGGAAGGATTCCATCGCTTTGAGTAAGGCGATGATCAGCAGGAACTAGACCAGGTGAATTCATTCTGCACATCAGACAGCATCAGGCTTACTTGTGACACTTACTGTGTCACTGTGTCACTGTGTTGATTCCTTGGAGCCTTGGAATCTTAGAGGTTGAGTTGCTGTTGGGTTCCTTTTTGAATTATTGTAGTTTCCTGCTGCAGTAAGGGTGTGGGGCAGGGAAGGGGGACTATTCAGAGAACAGTTTTCCTTATTATAAGATCATCAAAGACCTAGTTATACCTACCAGTCTATTACCCCAACAATCACATTACAAACATTCTTGCTTCTCATCCAGAGGAGGGAACTGGGACTGTGAGGTAGTTCTGGAAACCACATCAACAAAGGACAGTTACAAGGCCAGGATATGTTAATTCAGACAAGAGAGGACCTAATGGAAACCTGCTAACTGTGCATTGTTCCGCAGGAAGCCCTGCCGTATCAAGAAGAAAGTAACCTTCAGGCCGGGCGCGGTGGCTCACGCCTGTAATCCTAGCCCTCTGGGAGGCCGAGGTGGGTGGATCGCTGGAGGTCAGGAGTTCGAGACCAGCCTGAGCGAGACCCCCATCTCTACTAAAAATACAAATAAAAATTATCTGGACAACTAAAAATATATATAGAAAAAATTAGCCGGGCATGGTGGCGCATGTCCCAGCTACTCGGGAGGCTTGAGGCAGTAGGATCACTTGAGCCCAGGAGTTTGAGGTTGCTGTGAGATAGGCTGATGCCACGGCACTCACTCTAGCCCGGGCAACAGAGTGAGACTCTGTCTCAAAAAAAAAAAAAAAAAGAAAGTAACCTTCAGTGTGTTCTGTCAGAACTGAGCATGAAGACCCACACAGACATCCCGACTTACGATGTTTTGGCTTGTGACTTTTCACTCATGATTTTTTCACTTTACTCTGGTGCAAAGGCGATGTGCATTCGATAGAAACCATACTTCAAGTACCCACACGACCATTCTGTTTTTCACTTTCAGTATAGCATTCAACAATTACATGAGATAGTCAACACTTTATTATAAAATAGGCTTTGTGTTAAATGATTTTGCCCAAATGTAAGCTAATATCAGTCTTTCGAGCAGGTTTAAGGTACACTAAGCTAAATGATGATGTTCAGTATGTTGGGTGTATTAAATGCATTTTTGACTATTATATTTTCAACTTATGATGGGTTTATCAGGACATAACCCCATCATAAGTCAAGGAACATCTGTAGCTGGAAGTAAAATGGAAGCCAATTTTGGCTCAAAAACTGAAAGAGATAAAATGTGGTATATGTATACCATGGAGCACTACTCAGCTATAAGAAACAATGGTGATATAGCACCTCTGGTATTTTCCTGGCTAGAGTTGGAACCCATTCTACTAAGTCAAGTATCCCAAGAATGGAAAAATAAGCACCACATGTACTCACCATCAAATTGGTTTCACTGATCATCACCTAAGAGCACATTTAGGAATAACATTAATCAGGTGATGGGCAGATGTGGGCAGGGGGGAGGGGATGGGTGTATACATACATAATGAGTGTGATACCCACCATCTAGGGGATGGACACGGTTGAAGCTCTGATTGGGGGGAGTGGCAAGGGCAACATAGGTAACCTAAACTTTTGTACCCCTATAATATGCTGAAAACAAAAAACAAAAACAAAACAAAACAAAAAAGCTTAAAGAATATTCCAACAACTGGAAATATCAAACAAGGAATGAGATGTTGAGATGATGAGCCCACACAACTCTAGGGGTGTCCAAGCAAGAGCCAGATGACATTTGTCAGGAATGCTATGGCATGGATTTCTGAAAAGTATGAAAGGCTACTTAGCTCACTTCTAATCCAAAAACCCCGGTTCCCTCCAATTCAAAGAGCCCACAATTCGGTAAACAAACAAACTAGCCTGAGGACTACTATGAGAAAATCAGGGCCCTGAATCAAATTTTCTCTCCCCAAATCGTTCCACATTCTAATTGCAACATCTCAAACATCACAACTAAAAGCCAGTGCCCATTTCCAGCCAAACCCCAGTCACCTAGGGTCATAATCCAGGACTGAGTACTTTTGACATAAGAAGAATGATTTTTCAGTTTATCAAGTGAAATAGTAAGGTTTCTGGCTTTGGAGTAGGCAGCAGGAAGTGGGTGGCCAAGATAATAACATTAACTAATAATTACACTAAGCTTTGTCATTGACAAGGAGACCTATGATCCAACTGATCTTCTTAACAGCCCTGCAAAAGAAGCGAGATATGTTAGTCATTGTCATCCATTTGTACAGTAAGAGGTGGCCTAGTTCCCCACAACAGCAAAACTAATAATTTGTGACACTGTGAGTCAAATCCGGGCATCTGAGTCCAAATGGCTGCAGACTTAATGAGTGACACCCTGAAGACAGGAGGGGTCATGTTGGTAGACACGGTTTTGGTCATTGCACTACAGAGACCAGCTGAAGGTTTAGAATCTTTACTCAAATTTGGTTTTGGTCTTTGTAATGAAGGTGGTCATTTTGGCATGTGGAACCTGGCAGAAGTGTAAACATTGCTCAGAACATCATGTGCTCACATTACAGTATGCACTTTTTATGAGCCTATCAGAGCTTTCCAGTGCTTAAAATATTAGAATGTGTTTCTTACCCTGAGGATGCATTCAGCTTGAGCAGCTAGATACTGCAAGAGATAATTATCAAGACTCATGCCATTTAAATATAGGCTGTCTTTATTGTTCATTGCTCACATCGGTGGTATTGGATTTTATATCCTATTTTCCCTTCAGGTCTGCACGGAATGAATCATCCCCTCTTCTGTGACAACATCCCCTTTCTGCCTTTGGAGACTCCCAGAAGGGAAACAATGAGCAAGTGACAGGTAACCTATGTGCTGATTAGAGGCCGTTTGCCAACTGTCACCTGCAGAAACCCTTCAGTGTTGCTGGGGTTCTATTAGTGTGATTAATGAGTCTATGAATAACTGGAGATGCCATCTTTGCCTCTAAAACTGAAAAATATCCCTCATCAGAACATGCCTGCCCTCATTTAAGGCAGTCAAAGCCTTGAGGTAAAGAACTGGGGAAGGGACGGAAAGGTCACTTCAGGCAGAGGAGCTGTTTGAGTAAAGGCAGGGAGGCGTGAAAAGGGAGCGCCCTTCTGCTTAACCAGAGCACGGAGCGTGGACAAGGACACACCACGAGGCGGAACACAGAACACAAAACACTCCTTCTGCCAGCTGTTGGGGTCATAAAATGATAAATGTCTTTAGAAAAAGTGACACTAAGAAAATCCATTTTTGTATGTTAAAAAGCTCTGTTCTTGAGCTTTATAAATGGCACGGTAATTTTAACAACTTTTGGTGTTCCAATGTTCTCCTGTGACGAGCACCGGTTAGTTATGTGGCTCATCCCCCTTGGTTCCCAGTGCAGCTGGGGGAAAAGTGAAATGCTTTGATCCCATCTCACCACTGAACATATAGCCACTGCCTGGGCTAAATCCTTCTCTCTCTAATCTCTTTCCCTGTATATCTTCTCACACAATTATGGACTCTTTGCATCAGTCAATTAAAGATGGAAAACGCACAGCTCTCACTTCCTTACTCCAAACTGTTGGGGCTGCTGAATGACTCGAGCAGCAGCAGCACCTGGGACTTGTTAGAGATGCAGATTCCTGGGCCCCAGCCCAGACCCACGGAATCAGAAGTTCTCCAGGTGGGCCCAGCAAGCTGTGCTTCCACAAGCCCTCCAGGTGAGTCTGATGCACTCACTTTTTTTTTTTTTTTTTTTTTGGAGATAGAGTCTCGCTTTGTCACCTGGGCTAGAGTGCCGTGGTATCAGCCTAGCTCACAGCAACCTCAAACTCCTGGACTTAAGCGATCCTCCTGCCTCAGCCTCCCAAGTAGCTGGGACTACAGGCATGAGCCACCACACCCAGCTAATTTTTTCTATTTTTAGTAGAGATGGGGTCTTACTGTTGCTCAGGCTGGTCTTGAACTCCTGACCTCAAGCAATCATCCCACCTCGGCCTCCCACAGTGCTAGGATTACAAGTGTGAGCCACAGCCCTGGCCCTGATGCACATTTAAGTTTGACAAATACTGGACTACAGCGTCAAGTGCCCTCTGGAGCTTGCCCTCTGAGGGATTCCAGGTTCAGACCTATTCTCCCATCAGTATTATTGAGAGCATGTATGTCACAATGAGGAACAAACACCATCAGTCGCTTTAAGAGATTTCCAAAGAGGCCACAATGCTACCCCATTTGGATCACTGAGGTATGGATCCAATCTCATACTCAGCTCACACTCAACATTTTCTCTCCTTTCCCATCACCCCAACTCCGTTCACGCCTCTGTATTATGTGTGTATGGGTCACTTTCCCTAACCACCCACCACACTGTGATTCTCTCCGAGAGCAAGGACCATAGTTTGTCCTTTACATAATCTTTGTCTTCTACACCTGTCATGCCCGGGAACACAATGAAGGGCAAAACTGCAGGATCTTTGATTCCTGATTCTCCACCCAGCATCTTACTGGAAGTTCAAGCTCCCCACTGGGCCCCTGCTATTCCCAAACATACCCCACGACTCCACTGCTCAGGAGAATCATGGTCCTCCTCTGCTACTCTTCCCCACTACTACTGCTGAAAAGAGGAGACCAGCGGAGCCCACTGCTGCTGTCCCTGACTGTCCTGGCCTGTCACTCACTATGTCTCTCCTGCAGTTTTTGCTCCTGTCTCACATCACAGAAGGGAAAGCATCTCTCCACACCAGTGATAACAGTTCCTATGAGACACCCCCATCTTCCAAGCAAATCTGATATTTACAGCCCTGTGTGCGGGTGACTGAGGCATTCCCAGAACTAGATAAGAGGGTATTGGACGAAACCTTCCAGTGGGTCTTACTATCACCAACCATGAGCTGGCGTCCAAGGTCAGGATAAATAGGCATGTGCACTAGTTTCTATCCCATGCTAAGTTCCTCCTCTGCCTAGGGCATTAGGATAACCCATTGTCTCCCCTCTTGATATATAGTTACGAATTTAAGTGGCATTTTTACAATCCTAGGGCTCAACTTGAGTCTCAAAGTTCTTTTATCTTTTTTTTCTCATAAAATCTTAGCAGATTCTCAGAAAAAGATAAGTGCTGATGGTCTGTCCTGACATCCTAGAGTTTCTGGGGAGATGAATCTTCATCGTATTGGCTCTCCATGGTGCCTAGCACACACAGTTGTTTCCCCATAGAAGGGAAATGTTTGACAAGCAAATAAATGCATTACCAAATAATTCCATCTCATCCCGGAAAATGCTAAGCAAAGCCGAGAAATGAAGGGCCATAGAGGTAGTTAGTTTGCAGGAAAAAGTGGGTAGAAGGAAAGATGAACAGGCTCCCGCCTGGGCGCTGCATGTTCAGATGGGCAACAGGAATGTAGGGGAAAGGGAGGGTGGAGGCCTGAACCTGGGTAGGTGGAAAAGGGCATGTGAAGAAAATTGATCTATCGAGGCTGGAAGAAGAAGACAATGACATGGGAAAACAAGCTAGGAAAAGAAGTCAAAGCAGGTAGATGCCAAATACCTATTTTGCCCAGCCTGTAGCTAGTTCCCCAGAGAAGACCACAATGGAGAAGTTTCAGTATAAACAAGCAAGAAAATGATATGGGATTTCTGCACAAATCATTGGGTTTTTTGTTGTTGTTGTTGTTGTTGTTTTTTGAGACAGTCTCACTCTGTTGCCTGGGCTAGAGTGCCATGGCGTCAGCCTCACTCACAGCAACCTCAGACTCCTGGGCTTAAGCAATCCTTCTGCCTCAGCCTCCTGAGTAGCTGGGACTACAGGCATGTGCCAACATGCCTGGCTAATTTTTCTATATATATTTTTAGTTGGCCAGATAATTTCTTTCTATTTTTAGTAGAGACAGGGTCTCACTCTTGCTCAGGCTGGTCTCGAACTCCTGACCTTGAGCGATCCTCCCTCCTTGGCCTCCCAGAGTGCTAGGATTACAGGCATGAGCCACCATGCCCGGCCGATTTCTGCACAAATCATTCTGCTCCCTAAAGACAGGCAGGAGGTAAGAGGCTACATCACCCAAGTATCTGAGAATCCACTGTGGAGGTCCTAGTCTTAGCTCTGGTGTCCATCTCTTAGTTGTCTCTGAATCCCACAAGACTCATGAGCACTTACCATATTTCACCTACAGGGTTGCTGTTGCCTCCCCACCTGGAGTACAGACTTGTTCACAGCAAGAGCAACGCCTTACAGTGAGTCTCCAGCCATCATCCAGCACTAGAAGAGTGCTGGGCACAGGGTAGACACGTGCTGATTGGACTGCAATCACAGGCAGAACCTGGAAGGATGGTGTAGACTTTCCAATCAGCCTTGCAAGAGAGAGCACAAATTTGCTACCCTAAAAACCTTTCTTCAAGCTCACACACCTACTCTGAATAATACATCTGTCCGCTAAATATTCTTGCAGGGCTGTTCAGATGGCAGTCAATGAAGTGACCTTACTCCCTGAGTGCCCACTGTGTGTCAGGCACGTTGCTGGTGCTGGGGCTCTGGTGAGAAGATGCATGGTCCCTGATTTCTCAAAGCTCACAGTCTGTCATGGAAGACAGGTGTTAAATAAGCAATTACATGTGTGATGAGGGTGGCCAAAGGGTCCTCAGAAGTGCCCAGAAGTTCAGAGATTTAACTTCAGAGTGGCTGATTCTTTGCTACGGTATCATGTTGGTATCTCCTGCCCACCCAAGGGGCAGTAGATAAGGCAAAACAGGTTACACATCCCTCTGGAGACCGAGGGGAAAAGCTTTGTTTGCTCTGCTAACCAACCAGCTATTAATACTTGGCATTATAAAATACAAATCAGAGCAGTGGCTTCTGTAAAAGGCAGACCAGGAAATAAAGGGCTCTAGCCTTGCGGTATGTACAATGAGTCTATAACGTGTAAGGTCCACATACAGGCTGCAATGTGATTTCCCCAGTGGCAGCTCTGCCTAACGTCAAGTCCAGTAACACCCTGGGGAACTGGAGGCGCTGTCTTCCTCCACCCTCCAGCATCTATGGCAAAGCTGTGAATTCTGGAGCAAACAAAGAGGACCTCTGAGCAGCTGGACCCCTGTGCTTACCTTCGCAAAGAAAGAAGAGCCGTGTCCAAGTTCTTACTCCCATTGGGTGAGAAACAAGGCCGTGGATTAGAAGCAATACAACATGTGGCAGCAGGAAGAAATGAGAGCACTAAAGTCCCAAGGAAATAAAAGTACACAAAAGTACAGCTATTTGGGGACAGTTAGTAAAGGGACAAAGGTCAACCCCAAGTATCTCACCTGCCTTGAGAGAGTATCATTGAGCTACAGTATTATTGTACAGTCTCTGGTATTGATTGCCCCCAGTCAATAAAACAAAAACTATATTACATTAAATATGCAATATTTAAGAAACCAAGGCTATATGACAATAGTTCAAAATCTTTAAATTTTGTACTTCAAGGGGTGTAAGTTTTAGATACTAGAAAAATATACCATACAGAACACCTGATTTCCTGAGAAGGCTAGAAAGTTGGAAAAATAGAATGCTACCATATACTAGAACTGGCTTTAAATTTCTGCCTTATGATGCATCTTCACCTACATTAGTAAATATCAAGGTGGAGATTACAACAAATGGGGCAGGGAGAAGTCTTATGTGTGCAGTATGGACAGTGATTACATAGTACAGAAATTTCACAAGTATTCTGGATGTTGCACACAAAATTCCCCTGAAGAGCTAATGTTAGGCCCTGGGGAATTATGGTCTGGGCAATGCATCAATAAAAAACCAGCAGCGACTCCCCAGGTATCAAAGGCTGTGATTCCCCTAAGAGGTTGCTGACAGCTCAGCAGCTGAAACAGCTACCAAAACCAATACTGATCACTAGACAATGACATTTAAAAGACCTTGAACACTAGGATAATTGTGTCAGGGAGCCATTTGCCAGAGCCAAATGCTGCATTTCCACATGGCAAACCCTTTTCAGGAGCAGATGTATGGCAGTGCAGGCCTGGCTGTGCTGAGAGCCATGGAAACTGTTTTGCAAGCTGCTGCCACTAAGCAAGTAATAACACTCCTAAACACGGCTTCGGCACATAATTAAGGCAGGTTTCAACTCATCAGCCACCACACCCATTGTGTGTGAAAGCATCTCAAGAAGGATAAGTATGCATGCAATAAAATGAACTAGGGCAAAGTTAACAGCTTCCAGGTAAGCAATGGTGCCAGCAAACTGGGGCTTCTGGAAGCAGCAGGGCAGAGGCCCCATCCTCAGTGCCCCATGAGACCACCTGCCCTTAGTCTTCTGAACAAGTGGTCAGATGGGGATCCGGGAGACTTGCTGCATCCTCGCAGTGCAAGAAGGCCGAGGAACCTGATATGCAATGACTCTGCCCCAGACAAATTCTTTCCTTTCCGGAGCGTTGCTGTCTTCCACACTGTTGGGAATGCCGGCTTCCGTGTGAAAAGGGGTGGGTGCAGTTTCAGATGGCGTTTCAGCCAAGGGCAGAGGAAGAAAGGGCACCATGTGTGCCCCCCACAACCAGCCTAACCACACCTTGGGTTGAGTGTTGGTACCTGTCTCAACACCAAGCGCTCCGCAGTCACCTTTTCTCCTAGGAACCACGTTCTCTGAGCAGATTCCACTCATTTGCCCTCAGAAATCGAAGAAGAGCAGTGAGTTTAGTGGAAAGGGAACGGCTTTGGAGCCGGGTGGACCTAATTTACAATCTGGCTCTACCATGCGTTAGCTGGGCTGACTGTACCCTGGAATCCAGCGTGCCGTGGCCCTGGCTTGTCTCCCGCAGCACACGCTCTGACACCATCCTGTGTCAGTCTCTCCTCTCTTGGTCGTGTCTGGTTCTCACGGGAGCGAGCAGGAGCACAATAGGCCTGAATCCCACAGCACACCTTCCTCCACGGGGCCTGCTGAACTCAACCAACAGTGACTCACCCTGCCCCACAGGGAGCTGTATCCACTCCAGGCATCTGTCTACCCCTCAAATCCTGGCTCTTGTATCACCCTCACCAGTTCTTGGGAAAGGTGTGTTCCCTTTCCACCCAGCAGGCCAATTCAGATGAGGTTCACTGTGCCTGGGTCCAGAACAGGCAGAGTGGCCCTGCTTGTTGGGTAAAAGGCACCACCAGCTTCGTCAGAGGTGAGCGAATTTCTCCCACCTTGCAGGACTTCACATTGAGTTTATTTTCTTCCTTTTCTTTTTGCTTGTTTTTGTTCTCTTTTTTTCTTTCCCTACCTCCACTTCCCCCCACACTTTCACATTGAGTTTTGTTCCCCACTTCGTAGGTTGTTCTCCCACCTCTCCTGGTCTAATGCCCCCTGCATACCCCACTCTGAAACTTTTCTTCTGAAACTTGATAGCCTCACGAAGTCCCAAGGGGATGAGGCTACCAGAAACCACTGAAGAATTCCCTTGTCTCCGTGTTCTTCCCACTATGTGGGCAGTTCATGTTCCCAATTGAAGAACTAGAGTCTGGAATTTCTTGTTCATCTAGCTGGATAGTGCCCTGATCTTGAGCATTTAGGAGGATGGTACAATTGGGGCTTTTATAAACAGGCACTTGATTTTGTGCCTAACAGACTGACTTGACCATAGTAGGGACAAAAATATCTATTGAATGAATGAATGAATGAAGATTCATTTTACTGGCACTCCTGTGCTCTTATTTCATGTCTGAGTGTTTGTTAAATTGTTCCTTAAGTGTACCAGCTTTTATAAATACAAATTCCAATTAAGTTCCTTTAGAGAAGCCATTAGAATTTAGCCATGTTTAGAACATGCTCAGGAGAGCAAATGCAAGCACTAAAATTATCCAACTCATTAGTAATTTTTCCTGCTAAAAAAACACAGAGCCCTGTCAACTATTATTCTATTTCAGAGACCCCAGGCATTTCTCTATATTCAGGGAGAGGAAACCAAGCAACTTTTTGGGACAAGTTCGAAAAGCCAAAGAATCTACCAACCTGGAAAGGTTTCCCGGGGCTGTAAGACTTTGCTGCCACGGTCACTAACCCAATAACAATATAACCAGTATCGGGAGCATGAGCCCTGGGCTGCAGCAATTACTGTTAAAATACATTTGAGCTTGACCCCTGGTTTCTTTTCTTTCCACTTTTGCTGGCTAATTCTACTGCTGCAATTCAGAAGCTCTGCAACACAGAACTGCTCACTCTCTCTGCACATTCCTCATGCCAATCCTCTTTGTAAATGTTTGCTTTAAACATAATCTGCAGCTTTACTAAGATTATGTCCTGAGCACACATTTTTTAGTCATCTGAATCTCTGCGCTGGGAGAGCTGACACTTTCCCGCACCCTCAATTCTTGCCTGAGGCTTTATTCCTTCGGTTTCTCCCAGGCTTTTCAGCTCTGATGGGGCATTTCGGAGTCAGAGACCTATGGATTCTGGAGGACAAAGACTCCCTGTTACCCTTTCTTTCTATCTGCTGCATGCCCCACACATGCAAGGTGCTCGATAAATATTTTTAGCAAACCAGTCAACTCATTGCTCCCTGAATTCATTAAGTACGTTCCCATCTCAGAGCCCTCCCCAAAGCCTCTCCTGCTGCCAAGAATGCACTCACTCTCTGCTCTTTTCCATTTATGCAAATCCTGGCTGTCCCTCCGAACCAAAATCAAGCCCTCTGAGAACTTACAGAACCCGGCTCTCTTGGCAATTAATATACTATTTTAAAAAACAAAACATTAGTCTGTGTCTAGACCCTGTCTCCTTAATTAGACCGAAGCCCTGTACGCTCCTCTGGGCCGAAGCAATTTGCCGGCATGAAAACCAGGAGGCTGGCCAAGGTACGAAAGGGCTCCAGGACCAAAGCCTTGCCTCAGGGGTGACGTTGGGGTCTTTCCACGTTGGACACGAGATAACAAATGAAAGGTGCCCATGTGGAGGCGGGATCTATGCAAATGGTTTAGATTCAAAGGAAGGAGCAAAGGAACAGAGCCGGCACAGAGCTGAGGTTAGGATGTGGTCAGCGCAGAATGATTTCCTTGGACGAGGCTTGTTTGCCCCGTGCTGATATTGGAAGTGCAGGTCCTCACCCTTTCAGGCAGCCTAGCTTGGCCTGAAGATATTACTCCCCAACTCCAGCACTGACACGCCTGCGTAGAAACTGTCGCATCCCTTATTGGAACACATCAGTCCTCACCCGGGCCTTAGCACAACGTTATACAAACAGTAGGTTTTCTACTAGAAGGAAGGGAAGCAAGTAGGGAAGAAGGGAGACAAACAGATTGTTAATGTACTTCCTCTGCCAGTTCAGAAGGCCAAAGCGAACCCAGGTAAAATGTCATTCTCACAGCCACCCACACAGCCGGTTGTTTTGTAAGAATTGCTACTTCTTTCATACTTTGGGGATTATTTTAATCTCTGGTAGATCTTGAGTTGCTCAAGCACAGGGACTTGATCTGCTCCTTTTTTGTATCTGCCACTGAGGAATGGGGAGCTGGTTCCAGCCTCCAAGCCGGGCATGGAGGGTCTTCTTGCACTACTCACAAGGGGGTCTGGGCAAGACTCTGCTTCCAACGTAGCAAGGGTGGCTGGAACACCTCTCTGGGTTTAGCCATTCTGCCTTTGTCTTTTGTTTCCCATGGTTATCTCTTTCTCCACCCCCACCCCAAACAGCCAAAGCCAACCATGCCAAGAGGGGAGCAGAGTCCTCTCTGATAAGCCTTCCCCAAGCCCCTTCCTTTTCTAGTCAGGGTGGGGTGGCGACTGTGCTCTTGAGATTATTCCAGTAGCCGTCAGCAGAAGGAGCAGGGCTCATGTTCATGGTCCTGTCTGAGTCCTGCCAAACTCCCCACTGTAGAGTGAACCAAAGAGTGCACACGGCATAAGCACGACTTTGCCTGTGAGACTGGGTCTGTCCCTGCCCACACCTTACTGTTTTTCAAGGCAGAATCACACACAGGGGAAGGGAAAGTTACCACCATATTGTTGTTCTTACTAATGGCTTCTCCCTCTAATCACACACAGAGCTGGAAGCTCAGTAAATCAGGTGAATTCTGAACAGTAAAGACAAAACAACACCCACATCCCTCATAAACAAAAGAGTGGGAAATTCTTTTCCATTAGGTGAAATTTGATTTCAGATCAACTGATTGTAGAAAGACAGAAAAAAACACATGGAACAGAATGGTGAATTAAAGCAGCTGAGCTAAGTCCAAACAGCAAACAGAGCAAGTGCCTGGTCATTCTCACAACCAGCATGAAAGACGGGGAGAACTGTGGGGAAGACAGGTTGACCCAGTCACAGCCACAAAAAAAGAAGCTCTCTGGGTAGACAGGCCCAGCTGGGCTCCCCTTTCCTGTTCTAGGCCCGATAAACACGTGTTATCTGTGAGCAAACAAAAGCTTATCTCTTATCAGCTTGAGAAGTACAATGGCCACACCTCACCAGCACTCCCGCACCCAGGCTACCCCTCCGGGCCTGGACTGCTACAGAAAACCAAGTCTCAGTAAGGTTTGTTCCAGGCCCTCTGACTAGAAAAACGACATATGCTGGACTTGAATTTGGCTGTAATATTAAGCTTAGAGCTCCATGCCTTGGGCCGTTGCAGGAAGGGCAGGAACTCCACCAAGCAGTCAGTGAAGTCCCTCAGGCTGCTTTCCTGCCCTGTAATCTGGAAGTGAGAGCACAGACTGGGGTCCAACCCCCCACCCACCCTATTATTCCAATTAACCCCCAGGCTCAAGGGCTGTAAATTCCAAGGCTGCAAATGGGCCCCACCCTATAACGCAGAAGTTCCCTCTGGGAAGAAGAAGAGAGAGATTAATACTAAGGAGGCCCCACCCGGCTCAGCCAAAGGGAGAGAATGGGTGGGTGACAAGGCTTCCTATTTTAGAAAAATCGGTCAGTTCTCTACCGGCAGAGCCTGGGCCTCTGGCCAACAAGTCCCTGGAGAGGGGAAGAGTGAGGAGTCAGGGCAGCTTTAGAGAACTCTAGGGCTCCCTCGAGGGGGAAGCCTCAGCCCCCCGAGCAAGGCCCCTGTGGCCTGGGCCCCTCTACCTCCACTGGGCAGGACCCGGTTTCTACAGAGTGGCCTTGAGCACACTGGGGAAGGGGTCGCGGGAGTGCTGCCCCTCCCCAACACAGGTCAAGGGAGAAACAGCCCAAATCCGTCCTCTCCTCCTATTTCCTCCTCAGAGAGGAAGAGGTGACTCCACGCCGTAGCTGTGTGACATTCAGCAGTTTCCTCACCTGTAAAAAAGTGACAGCAACACCTACTCCATAGTATAAAATATGGTAGTGATTAGATGAGGCGATGCCTGTGACGCTGCTGACACACAGGGGCACTCAGCTCTAAGAGGGTCGTCCCTTCCCGCAGGCAGCAATTCATGATTCTGACGTGGCCTGGGCCCTGGTAGATCTTGTTCTGTACCATCAGCGACAACTTCCCCTGGACCCCACATGTGTAGCTCTGGGCAGCGCCTCCAGCCCCATTTCCGGCCCTCATTCTGCACTTACCCGGTGTTTACTATAACGCGCGCCCAGCGCTCCCCCCAGACCTCTACATCTGTTTCTCAAGAGTACAACTCCTTTCACTTCATCATCACAGCTCCACCAAAAGCTCCCAACAGTATGCAGGAGGTGCTAACTTTGCAAAGAAAAACTTGGCTGCTAACCCTTATTTCTGTTTCCAAATACAGTATATTTCTCCTTCCCAGGGTGTTTTCAGAGTCTCGCTCTGCAGGTTTCTGATGTTAATGCATTATCTTTTTTGGAGAACTTTCTTTGGCTCGGCCCCTCTCACCACGCGTTCCCAGACCGAAGCAACTTTAAGAGCTAAAGCCAAACTGCTGTGCCTAGCAAATTATCAGTGTGGTTGCCCTTCTCAGACCTTTACAAACTTGGCAGGAGGAAGAATGTCAGTGACAAGTTGGGGGCCCCAGCAGAGGTGACAGGGGCAGCCAAAGGAGAGAGAGTCAGCAGCTTTCAGAAAACAAATATTTCAAGTTAAAGTCTTCACACAGGCCCTGGGCCAGCGCAGCATAATGCAGTGTGATTCCAGGGAGCAATCTAGAAATCAATATTGAACGGGCAGCCAACACAGCGCCTATGGAAATAGCCAGCCAATGGGCCGTCTCCTCTGAGAATCTGGCAGCCACCACCCACTGCAGCACCAACAAGCTTTCGAAACCAAAATAATATCCCGGATCTGAGAAACAATGAAAGACAAATCACCGCAGCTCTGGGAAGGTCTAGCATAAAGTCCTAAAGCACCTCTGCAGAGAGAAGCTAAAATAAGATAAATCCCCTGAAGGGCTGTCAGTCATCGCCATCATTGCAGTCCCTATTAACAAATGACAGTGATGATGAGGAGGAGGTTACTGGCTCATCCTCATCCTCTGACACTGCAGTCCCCAAGGCCCGGCTGGCAGACCGGTACCAGTCCGTGGTGTGTTAGGAACCTGGCCACACAGCAGGAGGTGAGTGAGTGACGCTCCATCTGTATTCACAGCTGCTCCCCATACTCACATCACCACAGAAGCTCCGCCTCCTGTCGGATCAGCGGCAGCGTTACATTCTCATAGGAGCACGAACCCTGCTGTAAACTGCACTTGCGAGGGATCTAGGCTGTGTGCTCCTTATGAGAATCTAAAGCCTGATGATCTGAGGTGGAGCAGAGGTGGTGATGCTAGTGCTGGGGAGAGGCTGCAAGTACAGATTATCATTAGCAGAGAGGTTTGACTGCACAATAAATGTAATGAACTTGAATCATCCCCAAGCCCCCCGCCCCCACCCCCCCGGGGTCCGTGGAAAAATTGTCTTCCGTGAAATGGGTCCCTGGTGCCAAAAAGGTTGGGGACCACTGCTCTAACACTGGCCCATCTAAACCAACAGATGCAGCTCCTACTCAGCCTCCTGGCCTGCCTGTGGGTGGATGGGGCAAATAAGGTTAAATTTATTTAAAGATGTTGCTTTGGAGATGAGAAGAAAACAGGATAGAAGGTGAGAGATGCAGAAGCACAAATTCCTAGCAGACAAGGGCCTGCTGCCAAGTGTTTGAGACTCTACTGAATTCCTTCTACTGGGAAGAGGGAAATGGTGGGAGGGTCCACAGCAAGGACCTGGCTTCTGTCTCCCTCACCAGCACTCAAGATCCTTGAGTTGAGGCATATTTTGAAAGTACCAAGTGACACCAAGTTCCCAAGTCCCTGCCCTCCACTTCTTTGCCTTTTCTGTTACACTAAGAACACTACTCTATGCTTATTTAGTGATACTTTGCAAACAGTTTTCTTCTGGATCGGGGCTGGTTTCATCAGATAACCCAGGCCTCTGCTGGGTGCCCACCCTGTCCTAGCAGGAGATGAATGCTGTAGGAGGGTTGATCTATTAACTAAAGAAGGGAACAACGAAATATTACCCACCCAGAAGCAATGGGGCTGGGACACGGAGGCAGCGTGTGGTTCATCTAGAACCTGCTCAGGAAGGTTCCCCTTCAGGACAGGCAGGGAATCCTGAACGGCCTCACCACGTGAAAGCGCTCTGCTCCTCTGATTCTTGCTCTGAGACTAACATCCCGGCAGGACATCCCAGAGTTTAATAAGCCAAGCCAGGCATTTGTGCCTTTGTCCGTCCTGGGGCCTGGCCTCCAGAGCTGCCGTTGAAAGTGAAAATGCATCCCTCTGGACAGCACCTGCCCGAGCTGTTTCCATCACACCCGCCTTTCTTCCCCTTTCCCCCACCTCACAGAAAGGGAGCCAACAGCTGACAAGCTGTGAGGCACAACCTGACATGAACGCCCTGGGGGCAGACCTGTGCGGTTGCCATGGTGCCCTGCAGGCTGCGGCCCCGTCTGCAGCTCCTGAGGCAAAAAGGCAGAACCAATAAGGCTGGAGGGAATGAGCAGGAGGCGTTGAAATTTCACTGCAGCCAATATATTCCCCACACACGTTGACAAGCATTCGACTTCCTTTTACACTCCCTGTCAACCTAGAGAGCAGAGGTTATAATAAAACCTCTAAAGGTCAGGCCTGGTGAGCGGAGAAGAATGTACGAAGAACTCTGCCAATCCATAAGGCAGAAAACAAGCCCCTGGCATCCGGCGGGTGCTCAATAAATATCTGTTAAATGAATGAATACAAGCAGCTCAGCTATGGTTTAGACCCCTGAGGGACATTTTCTGAAAAGACATGGTCAGTATTAATAATTGGTGTATTTGCTAAGTCATTTTCTGCCTTCCCAGATGTCTTCATGTGAAACAAAGTCACTGTCACAGTCACTGCCTCAGAGACTCCCACGGCACTTGGTCTTTGCAACAAGAAAGGAGCCCTAGAGCTGGGCTGGAAAATCATCTCCATTTTGCAGTTAAGAAAACTAAAGGCGAAGAAAGGTGACTTAGCCGAGTGACTCAGCACGCCAGCAGAGGTCATGGAAGGGGAACCCTAGCCCCTGGCCAGTCTCCTGACCCACCCTCTCTCACCTGCTCCAAGGGCTCAGCCCCAGGCCCTCCTCCTCCCCCTTCCCTGGGCAGGAGTCTCTGACTTCTGAGAGGAGGCAGAGGACTCAGGCATGCACAGAAGCCCTGTCCCTGCATCGGCTCAGTGGGGACTCGAATGATGAAATATTTATTTGGTGATAAGGACTTGCACTTCAGATCAAATGTTTTCTCCTGTCTGGATTACCTTACAGCAAAGTAGACCCGATGCCGGTGTCTGCTGCCTGCTGCCCCCAAGTCACTGGTGGGTCACTCACTCCAGCTTGCACATGCTGTGCTAACCTTTGTCAGAGACTCACCCCTGCAAGGACCTAGAGACACAAAGTGTAGGCCACGCGCCCCTCAGCCCTGGCCCACACGCTCTGCCAGGACCTTCTTGCTTCCCTTTCCTTCCTCAGAGATGGCACCAGGGGTTCAGACTGCTCTTCCCTCCACCGAGGGCGGTCACGTCCCACCGCATCCCACAGGACCTTTCCCCACACACGACTGCCTGGTGAGCAGACGACAGCGCGAACGTGGGGGATCACAAGGGCTGAAGAGAGTGGACAAAGCCCTCACAGTCACTGCCTCAGTGACTCCCGTGCCAGTTGGTGTGCAGAGCCCCTCTGGCCTGAAGCTCCTGGCGATGGTTCCAGCTCAGGCCCCTCTTCTCAGCTCAGCAGCTGGAACACGCCTGCTGTCATGAGTGTCACTGTGCCCGTGAGCCCCTGGCTCAGCCTGCCTTACAGACAAATTTCAAAGATTAAGTGAGGTAGTAGCATGTAAGAAGCTATATGAAATATTTAAAAATATTTATGGCATGTGGTAATTGTGTCAGTTGCCAATGTTTCACTGGCCGCTCTCCACCTGGCCCACCTTCATGCCTTCTCAGCCGGAGGCTGCCCCTGAGGAATGCGTCACGGGGCACCCTTGGATGGCGGGGGGCACCCTTGGATGGTGGGGGGCACCCAGCAGGAAAGACGGGCGGGGTATTTCTTCCCTACTCTCTCCTTGCTCTGGTGCCCTCTCTCTGACAGCAGCCGATAGCCACGTCCCTGCGTGAGGACAGTTCCCACCGAGGTCCACCCCACAGTGCCAGCTCTCAGGGTTCGTGTCCTGAGATTTCCTTCCTCCTGTCGCTCTCCCCACTGATGCAAGCCTCTGGGCACCTCAACATTCCTTATTTGTTCCCTTAATCTTGCCCACATCCCTGTTAATAATCCCCTATTATAGCCTGTTTATAGAAGCTATTTGGGATCAATTCTGTTTTCTTGTCAGGCCCCTGACTGATATATATACTCAGAGACACGCACGTCTGTGTCTAATCTGCTGAAAGGGCCGGCCTTAACCTCGTTCATCACCGGAAGCAGAGAAACGACAGTGTCCAGTGCTGGCTGACTTAGCTGCAACGCAGAGCTTCCAAACTCCAAGCAAGGCGAGCTTGCCCTTCCTTCCCCCCTCACCCTTCCAGAGGCAGTGGCCTTATAAAGCAGCTCAGCGTGGGCTGCCAGCAATCTGACATCAGGACGGAAGAATACAAAGGCCTCAGAGGTTCTGCATTTTCTGGAATCTAATGATTCTGCTGATCCTTTAGTGTTTGGCAGTAGCTATTTCAATTTCAAGATGCTTAAATCACTTCTTTGTTCTTTCTGCTGTGTAACTAGGGCACTACTGTGAGTCTGGGGGAATTGCTGTTTGGGGTAGGCATTTTTTTAGGTTTTGTTTTTGTCTTGTGCCTTGTTCTGGAGAAATCAGGCCCCATGCACTTGGAAGAAGGTCAAGTTTGTTTAGGATTTTCTCCTGCAATATGTCCACAGCTGACCTGTTCTCCAAATGGTGCTGTTTCTGTCTCTCAGGCTCAGAGATGACTTCCTCCTCTCGCTCCCGGGTGAGTGTCTAGTTTGGGAGATCTGAAACCTCTCCTCCTCTCTTATGTTTACCTTCTTCCAACTTCCAGGTTGCTGCAACCTTCCCTGCCAAGTCACTCAGCAGGTTGCTTTGACGCTCATTCATTACCATTTACTGAAGGCCTGCCGTATCCAGGGGAAACAATGGTGGCCAAGCACTGTCCCTGCTCTCGGGATCTCACAGTCTCATGGGGAGGAGAAGACAAGGAGACAGACATTTGCGATTCTGCTGCTTCCACAGGGAATTACAGAGGTGAAATGGGAGGGTTGGGGGGGGAGGTGGTCCCTGCTGGGCTCTGCCTGCTGACCTTGAGGATTCCAGGGCAGGGATCAGGTTCACGCCTAGCCTATTTTCCACACCTCAGAGGAAGTCGGCTTCATAAATAAGTAACCACACCTGAGTTGCTATGCAAATAAGCGCAGTTCTGCTCTCTGAACAGCCAAGTGCACTATTCCACTAACCTTTTCTCTCCAGCTTCCACCCTCTGTGCCAGCTTTACTTTATCACAGTCTGTCATTACTGAATGAGACAACAAGCCCGGGGCAGAAAGGACAATCTGAGGGGTCTTTACCTGGTCTCTTTGAGCCTGAGTTCCTTCAAAGAGGCCAATGTTTACCCTGGCTCAGCCTCATGCAAAAAAAAAAAAAAATTGCTACAGAAAATACCAACGGTGATAGCTAAATCCATGTAGACTGAGAAAGGGGAAGGTGGCCAGGAGAATGACACCAGCAGGAATCGTCTCTTGCCGCAGTGTGCTCCCCTGCGCAACCCGACATCAGTCCTGACTCACCTCCACTTGACCTCACGCTAGAGCCCTGAAGACAGCCTAGGTGCAGCTACAAGACAGGCTGCTAAGAACTTTCTGATTTCAATCAAGACTGGTTTCCAACATGTTCTAGGGATTTTAAAACTTCACTCCCCAAACACTTCGGACTCCGCCATCGCTAATCCCACGTCCTGCACTTGTTTGGGAAAGGAGATCCCAGTATTCTGTGTGCGTGAGATAAGAAGCAAAGACTAAACAGGGGACCTGGCATCCCTTTTGTTGCCATTTCCCTTTGTGAAAATTCTTCAAATCAGAACGTTATTGAATGCTGGATTGAGAAGGGGTGTTGGAGATCACTCAGTTCCACGGCCTCTCTGTGTTAGAGAGCTAATCGAGGAAACAGGCCTTGATCAAAGGCCCAGGAGCTCGTGCCTCAGCTGGCCCGGCTCTAGTCCAGCGTCTGTCGGCTGCACTACTGCCTGGGAATTCATCCACAAGGCATCTGCAGAGGACAGAGCAGGAGTGTGCAGCCACTAAGGGGGTAGTGGAAACTCTCCAAAGAGGAAGAAATCAGCTTGACATTTAGCTTGCCATCTAGGCTGGCTGTCACGAGGCTGTGCATCTGCCTGAGGAGAGTTGAAGGAGGGAAATGAGGAAGACGAGGAAGGAGGGAGGGAGGGAGGAAAGCAGAAAACAGGATCTGTGACTCTGCATTTACTCCATGTACTGGGGTGGCAAAGGGTTGGATGGGAATGAGGGTGAGGGAAATATGTTCCTGGAGGAGGAAAAATGCTCCCTGTGCAAATAAGTGCGGGATGAAGGCAAGACTCAGAGTCGAGGAGAACCCAGGGGAAGCTGCTTGTGGTGGATGCTATGATACTCCCGGATCCTCTTCCATGGGTGGTTTATTCCCCAAATGGTGGAAGAGCTGCCAGAAGAAGGCCCTCAGCCATCAGCCCTTTTTGGGGAGTGTCCCCCCCCCAAAAAAAACCTTTTAAAGGAAACTTCCGTGCCTTCTTGTGGTGGCAGCCCCCATCCAGCGACTCACCCACAGAGTGTAAAGGCTCTGCCCCATTGCCCCAAGTGAGGGCACCTCAGGAGGACCTTCCAGAGCATTCCATGTGGTCAGCTGATGTCTCTGTTGGGACTGCTTCAGAGCTTAGCTTCTCCCTCTGCCCAGTCCTGTTCTCTTCCCTTCCTTTCCACTGCGTTGATACCAAGAGCACTGACTAATGAACAGCCTGCACACAAATCTCCATCTCGTCTTCGGGAGATTTGAGTCAGCTGTGGGGGGAGCCCAATCCACAACACTACTTATTAAGTAAATGTGTAGAGCCCCTTGAAGGCAGAGAGAAGACCTCCACCTGTTGAACCTGGTCAGGTAACTCACATCTGTGAAGAACATTGCCCAAGTCCTTACTTAGAGAATAAAGTTAGATGTCTCCTCATTGTCAACCCCAATATATGCACTGGGCCATCCAAGCACCACAGCAGGGACTGAAATGGTCACCTCTTCCCTTGCAGGACCACACCCTGCCTCAACCAGTCAGCCAAATATAGGCACAGGCAACTCTTAAAGACCCGTAAAGGCCAGGCATGGTGGCTCACGCCTGTAATCCTAGCACTCTGGGAGGCTGAGGCCGGTGGATCGCTCAAGGTCAGGAGTTCGCGACCAGCCTGAGCAACAGCGAGATCCCATCTCTACTAAAAATAGAAAGAAATTATATGGACAACTAAAACATATATATATATATAGAAAAAATTAGCCGAGCATGGTGGTCCATGCCTGTAGTCCCAGCTACTCAGGAGGCTGAGGCAGGAGGATTGGTTGAGCCCAGGAGTCTGAGGTTGCTGTGAGCTAGGCTGACACCACGGCACTCTAGCCCTGGCAACAGAGTGAGACTCTGTCTCAAAAAAGCAAAAAAAAAAAAAAAAAAAAAAGAAAAAATCCTGCAAAGAAAACTCCAAAATCACCCTTGGTACTGGCACTCCTAAAAAAGCTGATAAACCTTAACTATCAAAAATGTTCCCCTCCAATAATTTTTTTTTTTTTTTGAGACAGAGTCTCACTCTGTTGCCCAGGCTAGAGTGCTGTGGTGTCAGCCCAGCTCACAGCAACCTCAAACTCCCAGGTTCAAGCGATCCTCCTGCCTCAGCCTCCTGAGTAGCTGGGACTAGGTGTGCGCCACCACACCTGGCTAATTTCCTTCTATTTTTAGTAGAGGTGGGGTCTCGCTCTTGCTGAGGCTGGTCTTCAACTGCTGACCTCATGAGATCCTCCTGCCTTGGCCTCCCAAAGTGCTAGGATTACTGGCATGAGCCACCATGCCAGCCCACTGCAATAATTTACAGTTCTCACATCCCATGTTATTGGTTCTTGTTATCTTAAGTAGAGGTAGAAAACATTTATGAGGTTTTCTGTTAAATGACCCTTTATGGTTTATCTTTAATATTTCTTCAGGGTGAATAATCCCATTTCCCACTAGCTTTTTGGCAAAAGATCATGCTCTCAATCCTATCATTATCTCTGTAGCTTTCCGTAAAGGGCACAAGACAAAACCTTGGTTTGAATGTTGGTCAGTTGGCTATGCCAGTTTCTCACTGTTAGAGCTACCTTTATCATCCTCTGTGGCAAATGGCAATCCAGTGCAATAACAAGTCACCATCTACAAGCCACCGAGGACACTTTCCTTTTTTTTTTTTTTTTTTTTTTGAGACAGAGTGTCACTTTGTTGCCTGGGCTAGAGTGAGTGCCGTGGCGTCAACCTAGCTCACAGCAACCTCAAACTCCTGGGCTTAAGCAATCCTCCTGCCTCAGCCTCCTGAGTAGCTGGGACTACAGGCATGCACCACTATGCCCAGCTAATTTTTTTTTATATATATTTTAGTTGTCCATATAATTTCTTTCTATTTTTAGTAGAGATGGGGTTTCGCTCTTGCTCAGGCTGATCTCAAACTCCTGACCTCAAGCGATCCACCCACCTCGGCCTCCCAGAGTGCTAGGATTACAGGCGTGAGCCCAGCCTGAGGACACTTTCCTTGGTTCCCACTCTTCAAAGTAGGCATTCTCACAGCCTGGAGACTCTGACTGCACTTCTAACTGAAGAGACAGGAAGGGATCGAAAGGTGCGAAGACAGGTTAAACCTAGGAACAAAGATGCCCATGTGCCCCAGAGAACAAGGTGGTGGAAGGGGACATGGGGGCTGCAGAGTTCGAAGGCAGGCAGCTCATGCTTGGGGGTGATATTCCTCTGCCTATGACAGATATCTGAGCATATTGGTTATGTCTTTCTTGCCAAGAATCCCTGAGATATTTAGATTTCTGAGTTAACCTGAGTTCAAAGTAAGATAAGCCCTGTCTTATCTGTTTGTTTCCCTGAACTTAGCTCAGGATGCTTTCTGGATCTGCATGGCAAGTAATAATTTATACATTTACTTATTTAGCTATCTTTTACCTTCTTTGTCGAAGAACCACCCAATAGTTATTATGTTTAACTGTGGATTGGCAGAATCTTTTCTTTTGGATACAATGTCTCACTTGGTTGCCCAGGCTAAAGTGCAATGGCATCATCATAGCTCACTACAACCTCAAACTCCTGAGTTCAAGTGATCCTCCCACCTCAGCCTCCTGAGTAGCTAGGACTACAGGCATGTGCCACCATGCCCAGCTAATTTTTTAATTTTTTGTAGAGACAACATCTTGCTATGCTGCCCAGGCTGGTCTCAAACTCCTGGGCTCAAGCAATCCTCCCTCCTCAGCTTCCCAAAGTGCTAGGATTACAGGCATGGGCCACCACACCTGACCATTTGGCATGGTTTGGAGATATTTCTGATAGTCATGACAGAAGAGTGTGTTTTTTTCTTGGGAAGGGGGCAGTAAGTGGCACCTAGTGGATAGAGGCCAGAACGCTACTAAATAAACATCCTTCAGGACACAGGACAGCCTCAAAAAACAAAGAATTATCCAGTTCAAAATGTCAGTAGTGCTGAGGTTGAGAAATCCTGACTTACAAATAATTCTATGTCCTCCCAAATGAATTTACCTCTCCAGGAATCTTCAAGCATTGTTGTTTCTCCTCCTCTAGACACTCAACTGGCCTGGAGAAATTAGGAGCTGCTTGAGTATAAGCTCACTATCTTTTTTTTTTTGTTTCTTTTTGAGACAGGGTCTCACTCTGTCTCTTCAGGCTGAAGTGCAATAGCTTAATCATAGGTCACTGCAACCTTGACCTCTTGGGATCAAGCAATCCTCCTTCAGCCTCCTAAGTAGCTAGGACTACAGGCATGAGCCACAATGCCCAGCTAATTAAAATTTTTTTTTTTTTTTTATAGACAGGGTCTAACTATGTTGCCCAGGATGGTCTCAAACTCCTGGGGTCAAGCAATCTGCAAACCGTCCCCTCATACCACCAAAGTGCGAGGATTAACAACCTATCTTGTTTTTGAGGGAGTCAGAGCTAAGGAACAAAGAGGACAAGTGAAACCCCAACTGTGAGGTGAGAGCAAGCTTAATCTTGACTCATAGCCTTCCTTCAAAAGTTATATGTGATGTGGGAATCTGTGAGCCCACAGGCCTGGTCAGAAAATAATGAGGAATTCTTAGAATTGCTTCCTAAGTCAGGGTCATATTTAGAGGCATAAAGAGATGCCTCTTCCTTTCAATTCTGTAATAATCTCATTTTTCCACTTTGAATCAAGGGTTGAACACTGTGTAAGCAGAGTAACCAGGTACCCTCTTCAATTAGTTCTGAGACCATGTCAGTGATTTTCGGAAAACGGACTCCCCACAACCTGGCAATAAGTTGACCAGCTTGGGATATTTTTAAGTCTACATTTCTTACTTTCCTGAAGAATAGACTGGGCATGCCAACATTTTTCAAAGCTACAGTTACGGCATCAGCAACAACTTTTCAGCCAGCCTGTGCCTCACCCCTAAGCAGCACAGACAGAAAGTCAGCCAAGCCAGGAGGGCCTGCTCCGGCTTCTGACAGTGTGGGATCACTGCAGAACCAGCAGGATCCTACTACAATGGGGCCTTTGAAGTGCCTTGAAAAGAAATCCTATGTCTAGAAAACAAAGCCCTCCTCCCCAGGCCGGACTCACCCCACTCACCCCACCCTCCTCCCTGCTTTGACTAAAAGCTCAAAAAGAGAAAGTGCAAGAATTATTTTAACATTTTAATGTAGAATAATTTTTTTCGTTAAAGGACCATATTCTTAAGAATACAAATCACCCAAGAATGGTGCTTCAGCTGTCCAAGCTTTCCAACCAGAACGGTGTATTTAAAAAATATGACTAGAAACAATAGAACCAATCTCACTTCTTCCCCACAAAAACAATTCAAATCCCTGAAGGTCTGGCTGGCATCTCTGCCGCCATCTACCGAGTCAAATTGGCACTATATTCTAGTAAATCCTAACCAAGAAAGGTCTTTGTATGTTGTATTACAACTGTTTGTGTTTAACTTTACTTCTATATTTTCAAGTACCTACAAGATGTCTTATTCATCTTTTATTCATCTTTTAATAATCAGGAAATGGTTGTTGAATTAAGTAATTGTTCCATGGGCCTTGACCAAAAAGACCATCTCAAAGACTCCTTTTCCAACATCCACAAACTACCATAATTATACCAAACAGAAGAGGGCAACTAGTTTATTTTTTAAGGCCTTTAGAGTAGCTACTTCTACAACTTTCCTTAATCACCCAGTATCAGCCTTCTCAATCTCCACCATCAGCAAATTATTCTGTCTCAAATAAAAAAAATTTTTTATTTAGTTCTTTGGCTCACATAAAATTGATTGCATTCTTACCGTGAAGTCTTTTGCACACTCAAAGGCAGCATCATACTTTTGTTCACGGGTGGGGAACCTGCAGCCTTAAGGCCACATGTGGCCTTCTAGGTCCTTAAGTATGGCCTTTTGACTGAATCCAAATTTTACAGAACAAATCCTTTTATTTTTTTAATACATTTCTGATTGTCTTTAATATTTCTATTTTATTTTTATTTATTTATTTTTTATTTTTTTTATTTTTTTTTTTGAGACAGTCTTGCTCCGTTGCCCGGGCTAGAGTGAGTGCCGTGGCGTCAGCCTAGCTCACAGCAACCTCAAACTCCTGGGCTTAAGCGCTCCTACTGCCTCAGCCTCCCCAGTAGCTGGGACTACAGGAATGCGCCACCATGCCCGGCTAATTTTTCTATATATATTTTTAGTTGGCCAGATCATTTCTTTCTATTTTTAGTAGAGACAGGATCTTGCTGTTGCTCAGGCTGGTCTTGAACTCCTGACCTCGAGCGATCCACCCGCCTCGGCCTCCCAGAGTGCTAGGATTACAGGCGTGAGCCACTGTGCCTGGCCTCTATTTTATTTTTAAAATGAACATATTTAAAATACCAAAGAATAAAATAAGTTTCAATGAAATAACCCTCCCAGATTGACTGGTATAATTAGAACATCAGTAAACCATAAGGGCTAAATTGACGGCTGCTACACTCATGATTTAGTTCTAATTTCCCCCACCTGACTGGCACCACTACCACATGAGGCTGGTTGGCAACAGTTTATGGGAATCGAGTACACCAGTCTGTTATCACCTTTTGACAATGGTACACTGTGTTTCTGTTTGAAGTGGAATTTGTGAATAGTTGCACAGCTCTATAGTATTTTTTAAATTCTGTTTGTTTAACAGCCCATGATGTCAGAGAAGACCAAGAGAACACTGAAGGAAGAAAACAGATTTTTTAATGAGGATTGGGAATTGCAATATTATCTTGTTTCTGCTAAAGCTAATTTGCTTGTTTTGCGATACTGCAATAGTAACATTAAAGAAATTCAATGCTCATCAGCATTATAATACTCAGTAAGGACCACAGATATTTTAAAGTAGAGGGAGAGGTGAGAAAGGTTGTATTGCAGAAATTAAAAGACGAAAAGCAAAACCAAAGACAATTCTTTCAAGCAGCAATAAGACCTGGAAATAATGCCATCAAACAACTTAAGTAGCTTATATAATCGGGGAAAAAAGGGAAGCCATTCAGTGATGTAGAAGTTGTAAAAGAATGCGTTGTCAAAGTTGTAGGCTGCTTAGACCCCCAATACTGTTTCAAAGTACAAAAAACTGCCTCTTTCAAGGAGAACCATAACTGACTGGCAGCATGAATTAGCCTTCAACTTAACAGGACAACTTCACGCAATATTTAAAAAGGAAAATATATATTCAATCGCTTTGAATGAATCAACTGATAGTACTGACTCCACACAGGTTTTATACTTCATTTGGATCATAACGGAAGATTTTGTTTGCCATGAAGAGTTACTTACTTTGGGCACTCTTGCAAACAGAACACGGGGAACAGATATCTTTAACAACTTTCAAGATAAATGTTGTGAAGTTGGACTGAATTTGGAAATTTAGTGAGTGTATGTACAGACAGTGCACCTTCCATGACAGGAAAACATGAAGGGATTATTGCACAGATGTAAAAAAGTATTAACAGATCCAGATGCTCTAGTTTCTCTTCATTGTATCTTGCATAAGGAAAATCTCTGTGCTGAAGTTACTATTTTAAGTGATACAGTGCAAGAAGTTATAAGTATTGTTAACTATACTCATGCAAATGCAACATGGCATCATCAGTTTTGTAACATGCTAAAGTTGAACAATGAGGTATTCAGTGTGGATTTGCCATATCATTTAAAGTGCATTGGCTATCAGAGGGACAGGTATTAGCCAAGATTTTATCTCTGTGAGAACAGATAGTTAGATTTTATGTAGAACAGAATCAGCAATATGAATTATTGAAAGAAGATTTCTATAGGAATGCAGGATTTGTGCATGATATCATGTCAAATCAACTTGAATATTTCTTTGCAAGGTAAAACTAAGTCTATATATGATATGTGGCAAAAAGTCCAAGCATTTCAAAAAAAGCTATCTTTTTTCAAAACACTTCTTCTTCAAAAGGAGATTTTGGATGAACATTTTCTCCAGTTAGCAAAGGTCATTGATGAGTAGGATGATATATGAGAATCATTTGAAAAATACATAGCTATTTGAGACCTATTAATTGGAGAATACAATGAAAGTTTCACTGACTTTGAGAATCATGATATCACACTCAAATTAGCATTTCAGCCTCATCTAGTTGATATCACCAAGGCACCTAAAGAACTACAGATGGAATTGATTGAGCTCTCAGTAGATGACATTTTAAAGTCATTGTTTGATGCTAAGAAAGATCCAACTGAAATACGGAAAAATGCAGTGTACCTATGCCCTGGGCAACATGCCCAAAAAATGCTTTATTGCTTTTCAACCACTTACTACTGCAAATCTACATTCTCCTACCTAACCCTTAAGGTCACAAATGACTGATACCCATCTAGAGGATCAACTGAAACTGTGGACCTCCATGCTGCAACCAAATATTCAAGAGCTTTCCAACAAAAAGGAGACCTAAAAAAGTCATTAAAATGTTAGTTAACATTAAAATTAACAAATATTTTCACGTTTTGAAAGTATTAAGTACATAGCAGATTTTACAAAATAATGTACATTTTAAGTATATCTAATTGAAGTTTCTGGAATGCAGCTTTATTTGGTTACAGCTAAATTAATGCAGCCTTCCAACACGAAAGGGTTCCCCACTTCTGCTTTTGTTCTTTTCTTCCCAAATTGAATGACCCTATTCCTCCATCTTTTCCTTCTATGTCTTTATTATCATTCTTAAAATCATAATAGTTTTCTTGATGTGAAGCCTCAAAACTAGCTCCAATGCTCTAATTAGCACTTAGGGAGAGGTAAGTATAAGTATTTGTGGTGCCTGCTCTTACCTTGGAAATCTGAGGATACTTTGCATTAGGCAAACCTAACATTTACCAGGCAAATAAATTAGGAGTTGGTGGTTCATTTCACAGAGCATTCCCAGGAAGATTTCTTCAAAATGACAATTTCAATGCTATTATAATTTGATTTATAAAATTTTGTTTACAAAATATTCATTTTATGAGCAATTTTTCATGAATTCTTATACAAATCACAAAATGAGAGTAGCTGTAATCTTACTGATACCTACTTTACATGTCACTTGGGTTTAAGACATGGGCCTTTTTCTGGTATTTGCTACTGGTGATACGACTTCCTTAAGATCTCTTGTTCCTTACAGAAATGGTAGCATGGAGATCATCTTTGGGATTAGAAAATAACATCATGTTCATTTGAGACCTGGAAAAGCACACCCAGAGGACAGAAGAAACTGGAAACTGTTAATACCCATGAATAACATAAAGGAGTTTTCCCCATCTCCAGGGGGATGGACCTGGGCAAAAGAACAGAAGGAATAGTCTGGGGACTCAGTCCCACCTCCCTGCACCCACAGGAAAACAGAGAGAGCCACACTCTCTGATGCCCAGGTAGGTCATCCTGTCTTTGGATTGTTAACAAGCAGAGTCACTGTACTACAATCTAGAATCTCTCTGCCAATGTTTTTCCAACTATTGATCTTAGTACCAGCACAAACCTGTTTTTGAATGTTGTGTGCAGTAACTGATCAATGTAAGTGCTCACCTCAGGGAGGCTAGGCAAAAATAGCATGCAGACATTTCAAGCTGACTTTATAAACTGCTCTTTGGATAGGTCAAGGCCTGCAATTCAAAACCCATGATTATTAATCCATAAATGCCTAGCTCTTTAAGCAACTTGGCAAAAATCTTCAATAATTCAGTCCTATTGGTTGCTTCCAAAATGTTCATTCTTATGCTGATTCTGTGCTTTCAAAATGTATGAGTTTAAGGTGAGGAAACAGTTCCAGGAGAAAACGCACGGGGATTTGTTGTTAGACATCCCTATCTGTGTACAACCAAAAAGTTGAAGGGTGACATGCACTTCATGTTAAGCACAAATCTAATTAAAGCTTGCTCTAGGCTGGGCATGGTGGCTCATGCCTGTAATCCTAGTACTCTGAGAGGCTGAGGAGGGAGGATTGCTTGAGGTCAAGAGTTCGACACCAGCCTGAGCAAGAGTGAGACTCGTCTTTATTAAAAATAGAAAAAATTAGCCAGGCATGGTGGCACATGCCTGTAGTCCCAGCTACTTGGGAGGCTGAGGCAGGAAGATCCCTTGAGCCAGAAGTTTGAGGTTGCTATGAACTAGACTGACGCCACAGCACTCTAGCCCAGGCAACAGAGCAAGACTCTGTCTCACAAAAAAAAAAAAAAAAAAAAAAAAGCTTGTTCTATTTATGATAGTATCTTTATGATCTGACCCAAGAAAATAAGATAACAGAATAAATCCATACAACTGTTCCTTGGGTGAAAAAGGTGGATCTTTCTCGTGGCCTTAACACATTAATACACATGGGAACTTGAAGGTAGAGTTTACACTCAATGGAGGACTGAAAACGCTTGGTGGTGATTATTGCTGCAGACAGTCTGATAATGGCTTCCCCCACAGCCACAGTGGAATTTCCCCTAAAGTGCTAACTGGATAGAGACAAGGATTCGTGTAGGAAATCTTTAAAATGTATCTTAGTAACCTCTATAATACTGCTTCTTAATCGTCCTTATGGCAATACAGTTGGGGAAGGACACTCATAGATCAATTCTTTAGAATGGGAAAAAAAAATGTCAAAGTTATCTTTTCCTCTTTCTACAAACAAATTATATCTGTGCTACCTTCCATGTTCCTCTACATTAGAAATCAAAATGCCCTCTGTACCACATTGGTAATACATGTAAGAGCCCTGCCTTTTATCCTCTCTTCTATTACCAGCACATCAGTAAACTGGGTACTCTGTAGCAGCTTTTTAAAAAATATTTGAAAATATTAAGGGGGTACAAATATTTTTGTTACATGGATGCATTGTATAATGCTGAAGTCAGGGCTTTTAGTGTGCCTGTCACCAGAGTAGTGTTCATTGTACCCAATAGTTAAGTTTTTATCCCTCACCCCTGTCCCACCTTCCCCTCTTCTTGGTTTCCCATGTCCTTTACATCTCTTTGTGCCCATGTGTACCCACCGTTTAGCTCTCACTTATTAGTAAGAACATGTGGTGTTTGTTTTCCATTCCTGAGATACTTTGCTTAGGATAGTGGTATCCAGTTCCATCCAAGTGCAGCAGCTTTTTCTGAATGAAAAAGCATGGTAGTTCTTTACTTTCTTTATCCACTCAAAATGCGTCATTTAAAGTTGATGGCAACAAGGAATTAAATCTGGCCTTCTGAGTTTAGGACAGAGGTTTCAAATTGGTGGCCTGTAGGTCAAGTTCAGTCTGTAGATGTGTTTTATTTGGCCCACACAGCACTCTGAAAATCATGACTACTTATGTCAAATCTACATTTCCAGCTTCCAATAGGGAAACACCAAGTCCATAATCCTGGATGATAAAAACTGCCCTGGAATTTACCACAATCATCCCTTTCAAAAAGCCCCCAGATCCCTTATCCCTGTGATACATTTCACTCATTTACAGTATTACCAGACCTCTATAGGTACCTGAGAGTGAGCTTTTCTTTGGAGTTTAAGAAAAGAACATCAAGGAGAGATTGACATAGATCCCCAAGGTAGGGAGGATGCCTGTAGATAACTGACAATAAAAAATAAAGAAAATATCTACATAAATATCTTTGTTATGTATCTAATATATTTTTTACTCAAGAACACAACAAATTATAACTACTAACAAATTGACAGTTTAATACATTCAGTGGTGCTATGCTGTTTTTTTCTGAGAAGGAATGGAAGAAATTTATGAGCCTTCTATGAAATGGACGAAGTTTACAGTTCAAAAAAAAAAATAACCAGTCCTCTACTTGGATTTTTAACTTAACCTATGCTTTAGCAATCCTACAGAATTTGAGGCACCTACGGCCGGGCATGGTGGCTCACGCCTGTAATCCTAGCACTCTGGGAGGCCGAGGCAGGTGGATTGCTCGAGGTCAGGAGGTCGAGACCAGCCGCAGCAAGAGCGAGACCCTGTCTCTAGTAAAAATAGAAAGAAATTATCTGGCCAACTAAAAATATATATATAGAAAAAATTAGCCGGGCATGGTGGCGCATGCCTGTAGTCCCAGCTACTGGGGAGGCTGAGGCAGTAGGATCGCTTAAGCCCAGGAGTTTGAGGTTGCTGTGAGCTAGGCTGACGCCACGGCACTCACTCTAGCCCGGGCAACAGAGCAAGACTCTGTCTCAAAAAAAAAAAAAAAAAAGAATTTGAGGCACCTAAAAAGTAACAATTTTTCACATTTTAAAGTTTAAAAAGTGATTGATTTAATGCTCATTTCTTAGTTACTCCAGGATTTAGGAAAAGACCTAAATGTTAAGCATTTTTTTCATTAGATTAAATTTCTGTTTCAGAAAATCTCTAAGCATTTCCAAATAAACAAAATTAATGTAAATTCATTTTGATAAATGCTTGACTATAATACTTCAAACAAAAATGTAACTAGTACAATGAAATCTTTCAGACCCTGGAAGAAACATTTTCCTTTCTTCCACTGGTATGGAGGAAAAAACACCTAATTTGAAGTCAGAGAACCTTAGTTCATCGCGGCCCTTGCTATGTGACTGCCACATGAAGCAGTCAAGGGCAAGAGAAAAAAAGAGGGAAGGAAAGGCATATTCTAGACAAGACCAAATAGAACACATAAACATTGGTTAGATCTTGACTAAAACAACTCAAATGTAAGTGGTATTTTTAAGCAGCTGGTGAAATTTGAATATGGCCTGGATATTAGATAATACTAAGGAATTATTGTTAGTATAATAATTTCAAAAAATATGCTACGTCTTTCCATTGAAGTTATAATCTTGATAGTAGAAACTGTGTACAAAATAGGTATTCAGCATGTGCTGTTCATGCTGCTGTTATATCTTAGTATTTCAAATTTAAGCAGAAAGTCAAGAAGCCCTAGGAAATAATTTATACCTTTTCAAAATTACTGAATTTCAGAGTTGAAAATGACAAGAGGAATTATATAATCAAAATAAATTTATTTTAAGCATGAGGAAAAGGACACAAAGCTAGATAGTGGCAGAGCTGGTCTACAATGCAGGCTTCTGTGTTATGAGGCCCATGTTATGCCTCTTTCAGTGTAGCTTACACAGAGGTTCTTAGAGCTTCCAAGCACTATGTAGCTCACAATTCAGTTCTTTCTCCTTCCCCATTTGACTTTATATTCTTGCTCTTCCTTTCAACTCCATTTTCCATCTCTAGGCATTTTATTTTATTTTATTTTATTTTTTTGAGACAGAGTCTCACTCTGTTGCCCAGGCTAAAGTGCCATGGCGTCAGCCTAGCTCACAGCAACCTCAGACTCCTGGGCTCAAGCAATCCTCCTGCCTCAGCCTCCTGAGTAGCTGGGACTACAGGCATGCGCCACCATGCTCGGCTAATTTTTTCTATATAATTTTAGTTGTTTGGTTAATTTCCTTCTATTTTTTAGTAGAGATGGGGTATCGCTCTCGCTCAGGCTGGTCTTAAACTCCTGACCTTGAGCGATCCTCCCGCCTCGGCCTCCCAGAGTGCTAGGATTACAGGCGTGAGCCACCACGCCTGGCCTGAAGGCTGTTTAATTAGTTGGGTATCTGTTCTGCTTGATTGGTGCCCATGCCATACTGATCATTAAATATTTTGAATATTATACCTGTCCATGGCAAAGAACTCTTGAGTTTTCAATCAAGTACCTATCCAGATACTTGAAATCATCCAAAACCACTTCTTCTGACACATTTCCCATGCCTACAGGTATCTCAGGTCTACTTCTATGCAAAATTTGCTTGGTCCTCTCTCTAAGTAAGAACATGCCAAGATTCCCAACTTTTATAATAGAAGCCTAACCTTTGCTATATTTATATATAGCAAGCATGGGGCACAACTTTAAATTCCTTTAAATTAGTACAAAATTACTATACTCTTGGTTTTTGCCAGAGAGTACAACCTTGAAATGACATCCTGCTTTTCTTGTCAAGTCAGGCTTGTAGCATTTGATGTTTGGGAAGACAGTCTAACAAACAGGATACTACCCACACCTTCCTCAGTTCTTGCTTTCAAATTGGATCACCAAGGAATATACCTGGACATAAGCTCATGCCCTTAAATAAAAATGCCTATACTGTTTGGCACAAAGTTATAATCTTGGATTTTATCAAGATTCAGTATAAGAAATGACCAAATGGAGAAAAGGAAGCAATGGTATAAATGTTTCAAGGACAAATCTAAATGTCACCATAACAAAAGAAGTGTGATTTATTTCTGAGAGCTTCATACTCTAGATTTGTTAGTTATACCAAAACCAGTTTGCCCAACCAACATATGTAAAATGTTGTACAAGCTCCCTCAGCTGGTTAAGACATAGAACTACCAAAAAACATGTTCCATTAAGTTGATTGTATCATCTTCTTCAGAAATTTCTGTAACTCCAGCCTGAGATCGAAGAATGGACATAATGTCGTTAGATAATTTGTCAAAGCCATTCTGTAAACATATATCTGCCATTTCTTGCCACTTTTCTAGGGAGCAAAATGGATCATTTAGCACAAGATGTTTTACTGCATCTGAGGGGAAAAAATACAATATTATATTATGGTACTTATTTTTATTTGATAATCTACACTTAGTAATTCTTCAAAAATAGAAAAGGACATAATTTCAACTCATTTACTGTTAAACTCTACCTGATTCCCATAGTTTAATGATATAACATGTGGAGTGCTCAGTCCAGCTTCTGGTTGGTACTCAACTGTTAGTTCCTTCTCCTCCTCCTTTATCATTAACTTCTTTGTGTCTCAATTGAACCCTCTCCCAGTTCTCACATTCTGCACTTATTCCACACTCCTCCACTCATCTCCTCCTTGTTAAGGTAGTAGATGTTGAACGCTACAAGGCAGGGAGCTCAGAAAATGAAGAATGTGGGCTCATCCTTATTCACAGAGTCTGTAAGGTATCACTAGAAACTATCAAATAACTGAGGACCTATAGGTCAAGTTTTCATGATTCCTCAAACACTTTTATAAATGCTTAGCAGTGCTAACCCAAGGGTTTAGGAAAATCTTTGACAAACTCTTCATTTTATCTCTAGAGGGAGACCTCATAATGACAGGGCTTCTATGATAATTTTCCTAAAAGAAATGAAATCATTTTGTTTATTAAATAAATCTAATAATATTTGCTTTTGAAAATCATTATAGTGATTCCTTTTGGGATCTATGTATTTATAGAAATCATTTCTTATCTATCACCTGTATTATGTATAGTACTTCATGAAAAAGGATCTCTTTTTAGCATACTGTCATCACTATTATTTTATTTCTACTATAATTATTATTTTCCTATAAAATATTTATGTTGATATCTGTAATGATAATTTCAAAATATAAAATTATCTTCCCAAATATGTTTTCAGGTAATTTACCATTCTTTCCTTGACCTCAGATAATTTAAAATCAAGTTGCCTGCTCAAGTTTGTATATTAAATTAATTAAAAGAAAAAAAAAGTGAAATTTAATTACTTATTCTCAATCCTAATGTAGTTAAGTTCAGAGTGAATATCATATGTAAATATGCGTATATTTGGGTTAGAAATTAAAATATATAAAGTTCATGTCTAAATAACATTTAAAAGACATATTAAAAGATTGTTAAATATAAATATATGTCAATATATATAAAGTTTTTAGAATAGTGTTAGCTATTATAATTATTATGACATTCTCTTCAGGCTTCACAAAGATTTTCTCTTCATTCTAATTCCCTCAAGAAATATGTATTATTGCCAACAGACCACTATTGACATGGTAATATTTACATTTATAAACTCCTAAAATTAACTTCTGCTAAGAAGGAACTCTAAGGGAAATTTGATGTAACTCATACATGATCATCTTGAACCTTTCTCTAAATAATCCACTATTTCTTCCACAACATTTTACTTACCTTTCCCATCTTTATTTATTTCTTGAAGTAGCTTAATGCCAACTTTTTTCATATCTATAGAAAACAGATGAAGTATGGCCAAACCAAAAGATAAAGATGGTGGTTTTTCATTCCATTCTTTAGTGAGACATTGAATTAATTCAGTTTGGGGACACAATGTTATTAGTTGCATCAGATCATCTGAAAGCAAAAATGAAAAACTATATCTCAATATCCTAATATGATAAATCAACTTGAAATTGGGACTAGCTAATATCTATACCTGCCAATCAACACTTCTTTTTCCATTCCTTCTGAAGCCCTCAATGGCCCACTCCAAACCAAACTCAAGAGTACTATCTCCAGTAAAAAAAAAAAAAATCACACTCAGCATAGCAAAAGACAAAGGAAAACAACCTATAACAAATAGCATAAAAAAAAATCTTTTGGAACTCAGTTTTCACACTGAAAAGTGCTAGAATTGGAGATAATTTCTAAGGTTCATCTAATACTGCATTACGTTTGTCTATGTTTTGTTGTTAATATTTGGACCAAATTCTAGTGAGTAAAATGTCTTTCGTTCTCTCCCTTGTACAGAAAAAGGAGTTCAATAATTTTTTTCCTAAAAATACCAAGTATTTAGAAATTCAAAAATGAAGATTTTTTTTTGGAGGGGGGAGACAGAGTCTCGCTCTTTTGCCCTGGCTAAAGTGCCATGGCATCAGCCTAGCTCATAGCAACCTCAAACTCCTCGGCTTAAGCAATCCTTCTGCCTCGGCCTCCCAAGTCGCTGGGACTACAGGCATGTGCCACCACGCCCGGCTAATTTTTTCTATGTATTTTTAGTTGTCCAGCTAATTTCTTTCTATTTTTTAGTAGAGACGGGGTCTCGCTCTTGCTCAGGCTGGTCTTGAACTCCTGACCTCCAGCAATCCTCCCGCCTTGGCCTCCCAGAGTGCTAGGATTACAGGCATGAGCCACCACACCCAGCCCCAAAATGAAGACTTTAAGAAGTTATTAGTTATATTCAAGTAACTTGAGATTGAACCATATGAAGTTGCCTACATTTGACCCCCAAAAGAGCAATTTTATCTACAGTTTACTAGTTAACCATTGAGGTCATTTAAAGCTACAGTTATGATTTGTATTCTTAAATTTTTTAGAAACAGAGTCTCACTATGATGCCCAGGCTGGAGTGCAGTGGATATTCACAGGACCAATCATAACGCCCCACAGCCTTGAACTCCTGCCTCAAGTGATCCTGCTGCTTCAGCCTCCCCAGTAGCTGGGACTACAATCATGTGCCACTATGCCCAGCTAGCTTCCTAAATTTTTTAAAGTAAAAACATTATTCTTGGGCCATGATAGAGGTAATTTTCAGAATAATTTCTGAGAGTCTTTCAAGAACTACCAAAAACATGATTTGAACTCTGAGAGGCAATAAAAGGTAATCGAATGTTTACTTATTAAATATGTATGTATTTTGCTGGGAACTTATATATATTAATTCACTGAATTTAATATTCAGAGTTAGTGAGATATTATTATTCTCATATTACAAGTGAAGAAACAGGCTTAGAGAAGCTAATTTTCCCTGAATTACATACATGGTATAAAGCAGAACAGTCTATCTGACCCCCAAAGCCCACGCCCTTCCCACTCTACAGTGCTGCTCCTCCAAAATTATATATATATGACGTATGTATTATATGTGCATATGTAGCATAAATATGATACATATATGTTTGCATGTGTATGTACTTAATATATATACTCATGCACACACACACATACAGAAAAAGGAAAATGGTAAGAGAAGACACTAGGAATAGAGGAAAATAATTTTACATCAATGAAGTCATATTAAAAAACAAACAACAAAGTATTTCCCTAGAAAAAAGGTAGAAGTTTATGATTTGGTTCACTCAAACTGGCCTCCACTAAGGTGAAACTCATTTATACGGTACCTCCCCTCCACCAAGCCTCTAACATTTCATAACTCACCCATCTCTCTTTATTTCATTCAATCACGTATTCAAACTCCCTTCTCCATAAATTGATGAATTCACCAATATTAACTCAATTAGGTACAAGATATGGTCTCTGACTAATTAGAAAGGACACAAATTCAAATACTATGTGACTCTTCCCCTCTCCACACTTCAGAATCCATTTTCTTATTCCTTGCCTTGAAGGTTATTAATCATTATTTTCTCTCATGTTCTCTTTTAATAAGATTGTAAGGGCCTATATACCAAGTATGGTATCTGTTTAACTCACAAATATCTAGAAGAGTGGTTCTTAAAATATAGTCTAGGGTCTATAAAGTCAAAACTATTTTCATAAAAATACTAAGTTATTTGCCTTTTTCACTCTCAAATATATAGTGGTATTTTCTAGAGGCTACATGATATGTATATTACAACACACTGAATATAGAAGCACATATGAGAAGCCATTTATCTTCAATTAAGCCAGGCATTACCAGAGATTTGTAAAAATAAAAAAAAAGCACTCTTTTCATCAAATTGTTTATTTTTATTTAAAAAAAATTTTTTTTTGATTCACACTTCAGGAAACAAAAATTGTTTAGTTTTAGAAAACATAGTTATTTTTATAAAATATTTTAATAACATTTAATGGGTTTATTATGTAAAATAAATTAATAAATATTTTTGAATTGTTTTTTAATTTCTAATAGGATAAATATCAATAGATACAACCCACATAAATAAATAAATGCCTTTTGGGATCCTCAATGCTTTTTAAGAGTGTAAGGGGGACCTGAGACCATAAAAATTTGAGAGCCTCTGACCTAGAATAACCTCGTTCCCCAATAGGTATTTGGTATTACATATTCACTTGCTTAATGATAATGGGGAAGATGAGGAAGCAAGTCATCTCAGGCTTTATTCTAGAAATTATTAGTGGGGGAAGCAAAAACAATCATTCTAAAACAAGATTGTTCTTTTAGATTTATGCTTTTGGAACAAACAACTTGTTTAGGACTGTTCTTTGTTTTGTTTTGTTTGTTTTTTACTTTTTTAATTTGTAAATGTAAAACTGATAGTCTAAATCTAAGAGAGAACATTTCTTTCTGAAACCAGAAAGTATTAACAAACTGAATCTATTTCTTAAGGGGGAAGATGATACCTTAGGAAGCGGCAGTTGTTTCTCATTAAAAAGTAAAATAGGCCAGGGCCGGTGGCTCACGCCTATAAGCCTAGCACTCTGGGACGCCGAGGCTGGAGGATCACTCAAGGTCAGGAGTTCGAGACCAGCCTGAGCAGGGTGAGACCCCATCTCTACTAAAAATATAGAAAGAAATTAGCCAGACAACTAAAAATATATATAGAAAAAATCAGCCGGGCATGGTGGCGCATGCCTGTAGTCCCAGCTACTCGGGAGGCTGAGGCAGTTGGATTGCTTGAGCCCAGGAGTTTGAGGTTGCTGTGAGCCAGGCTGACACCACGGCACTCTAGCCGTGGAGAGGAGGAGACTCTGGAAGAGATAGAGGAGACTCTGTCTAAAAAAAAAAAAAAAGTTCAAAAAAAATTTAAAAATGAAAATAAAAATAAAGTTCAAAAAAAATTAAAAATAAAAGTAAAATAAGCAAAGTGATTTTTCAAGCATTGTTTCTACCTTTTAAAGATTAATTTTTCTCAGGTTACTTTCATTTTCACTTTATGACATTGTGCTAAATAAATTCTGAGGATAAATATCAAGGTTCTAAATATATAGGTTACCACTTAAATTATTACAATATATATTTAATTATTTTAAAGTATAAAACACAATGAGAAGAACAGAATAATATGATGGTGAGTCAATTATGTTTCTATGCACTTATGTGAGGTAAATTTCACAATAAAAAAAGGAAATGTCACATTTCATTCAATAAAAATTCCAAGAGTAAGCCAGGTATGTTTGGCACACATGCCTGTAATCCTAGCTACTTGGGAGACTGAGGTGGGAGGATCACTTGAGCCTAGAGTTTGAGACTGTAGTGCACAAGGACAGCATCTGTGAAGAGCCACTGCACTCCAGCTTGGCCAACACAGTGAGACTCCATTTAAAAAAAAAAATTCCAAGGGTAATTAAAACCTATATTCCACGTCTAAACACTAACTAATATCATTCTTACATATGGAAAAATAATTAACACAGAAACTGAATCTGTACACCTAATAAAATATATAATTCACTCAAATATTTAGTACCTACTATACCAGATTCTGTTCTGTTGCTGTGTAACCAAAGGCAAATCACCTCTCTGTGCCTTAGCCTCTTGGTAGAAACACAATTTTTTAAATCTATAAAATAAGGATAATAACAAAACCTACTTCATAGAGTCAACATTAGGATTAAGTGATATAGTACACGTAAAAAGCCTAGCTATTAGCTACTATTACGATAACAGTATCAGGCATGCTGTTATTAATGAACGAAGAAATTAGTAACTTTTAAAAATATACAGATTCTAAGAAAAAATCAATGTAGTGTTTGAAAATGATCAGATTCAACAGCCATAAAAGATCCTTTCTCCTGAAAAAATGTGACCTAAAATTGCTGTTTGGTTCCATTTTGCATCTTCTTAGAACTGGGATACACAGCCTGCCCATCAGGACTGGCAATGGCCTGGGAGATGGGAAGAGGTCAGGAATGCCTGCACATGAAGGTTACAGCCAGACTAGATTCACACTAAGAGATCTGCTCATTCAATTAGGGTCACTCTAAGGTCCACTGGTTCTCTCAGATCACTGCCCAATTGTAACCTAGGTGTTTCAAAATTTTGAAATGAACATTACTTCACTAATTCTTCATTTCCAATACTTATGTTACAGTTCAGAACTTTATAGATGACAAGTTCAGTTATTTTAAAAAAATCCTTTATGTAGCATGGTCCAGCATATCTGATAAATTTAGCTTAAAACTATATATTTCCAGGACTGTCCAGTTTACCAAATGTTTATATTTTAAGGAAATACATAATATATTTGAATATCTAGCATGAAAGCCAATTAACTCCAGCTTAACTATTTTCATGAAAAATTACAAAAGAAATTGGATTTTATAACATAAGTTTAAAATATTGCCTGCTATTATTGGTGATCTTAGAATTAAACTCCAGAATTTGAATGTATACAAATAAGTAGGCTTTTCTACTTACCAAAAGTAAAGTCCTTGAATTGCTGTATGTATTCCATAGCCCCATGAATCTGACCCTGTTTACACAGGCAAAGAAGAGCTTTCTTGTGTAGGCCACATTCACTGTAGATAATCTGAGCTAAAGCCAGGCACTTGGCCCTGTTAAAAGTATCCTGCTCCCCATAATCACAAATCACATCCCCAGCCTCCTCAGAAAATGTCAGCCTAGAGCGATCAGATCAATAAGGCACTAGTTAGAAAATTCTTGATGAGTGGCTGAAATATTTGAAAATTCAGCCCAGTAGAACTGGATTTTCTATGGTCTGTAAGAGTTGCAAGTAAATAAGCAATTGATGATGTAGGAGAAATTAAACATGTCTGAGATTTAATAACAACAACAAAAAAAACAATCAGCACATATTCTTTTAGAGGAAGATATTTGGCAAAACTGAGCTCAAGTTTTTAAAAAATCTACAAACAAGATTAAAATTCTCCTAAAAAGACTGATAGGATTTAAAATTACAAGGTAAACAAAAATCCTTTTGAAATTGGGGATCTCAATGTTTTCAGCAGTTATCTAGATTCTAAACCCTGTAAAATGTAAAAACTTATTAAATGTTGGTTAAATATAATGACAATTTCAGCTCATAATTAGTGACACCTTGCAAGCATTTGTACTAACAGGAAGACAGGAAAGTGTGACAGCACTGTTATTTTTAAAATTTGTTATAGATTTATAAGAAGCAACAGGGGGAAAGTGGACATAATTGTGTCTATTAGGAGTGACTGAAGAAGCAATTCTTTTGAGATGGCTCAGCTTAATAGATTTCACTTGTCATCATATTTTAATGCACCACCTTCATACACAACTGAAATCATCCATCTGATGTACTATTACAGTAACTCCACCTGGAAACTATCAGCATAAGCCAAAAGAACACTTAGGTATGATTAAATATAGCACTTCTAATTACTGGTTGTATGAAAATTGTGCTTTAATTATATTTTCAATTGACAGGTACAAAATAACAGCAATCATATAATACTGGTGTCTGTATACATCTAAAAAATGCTAATAACATTAAAATGAAACCCTGAAACCCCTACAAAATGTCTCTTTACTGAAAATTCAGTAACTAAAGTCTTCTGCGCTTACTGGGGCAGGCAGGAGACAGGTGGGTCTAAAATCAGAAGGCAGCTTGAGTACAAATCAATTATTTAGTTAAGCAATTCCCTGACTTTCACACTTTAATACTAAAACACAGGTTTTAGTAGCTACAGTCACAACATGTTCTGAGGTTCAACGAGTAATTATGTTTTCGTCTATGTAGTGACTGCAATACCAGAGGAAAATGGTAATACATATTTTAGTATTTATTTCTCTTATTGATACTATTAGTTTATTTTTTTTGAGATCATCACCATGATGCCGTTCCACCGAAGAGAAGGCTAGGGCTGGGAGATGGGCCAAAAAACCTCCCTCCCCCTTCTCTCCTCCAGTCACCTAATCATACCCTCTTTCTGTTTTCCTAAAGTCCCCTTGTTAGCTCTCCCCATCCTCATGTCCAACTCCAAGAGGACTCTTTCAGTAACTTCTGAAAGTGGATCTGAGAGCAGGGTAGCTCTGGAGCATAGGAATAACTAATAAATAAAAGAAAATATGCTTAACCCCATGGTAAACTAAGGCATATTTGATTATAAATCAGATTTTAGGTTTTTAATGTCGAAAGAAAGGTAATAATATACAATCATTACCTCCATGCATAGTATTTATTTACTGTTACTTTATAGGGCTGGGTTTTCAAAGTTAACATTTCAGAGGATATTTATACTATTCTAGGAGCAATGTCAGCAATGTAGAGAGGTAATACCAGCAAAGCATGGTTTCTTAAATGTAGGCTTTGTGGGCCAAGTGATTAGACTTTTCTTAGGTAAGAATAACTAAGAGAGCCAAGATTAGTCTATAACCCAGGCTGCTTTAGGGCTGTCTCTATGCTGAGCTTTTGGGGAAACAATTGGAAAACTTTTTAAGGTCACCATGTGGTAGAGGCCAGGGCATCAGAGGCAGAAATCAGGAGACAGTGGCTAAGAATAAAGAATGTGAACTGCCTCAAGTATTCCCTGTAACATGACCTCAGGATGCTTAAAAATGGTGGCATTTTCTCAATTTATACAGTCAAAGAACTGCATAAGAATTTAAATCCTTACAACTAACAAGTAGATTGGGTCAAGAATCATCACTATGTGTATATAGAAATTAATCTTATCTAAGTATTTTTGTACTAGATAACAGGTGTTGATAAAGAACATGCACTTTCTGATGATGTACAGTCTGAACCATTTCCAGTGCTCCCTGACAAGTACTTTTCGTGGAGGATGTAGAAATGTGACCAGGCAGAGAAAGAAGAGGCAAAGAGAAAAGAATGATAGTCACATAAAGAAGATATTTCCTAAAACAAAAACTGATTAATTGTGATAAGGGCCTGAAATAAATGTTCAAATAACATACAGAACAGAAAACTTAAAATTTTGAGAATAAACAACTTTATAACCAAATTTCAAAATTAAGTTAAAAGCTTAACTTTGCTTACCTCTCCTGGGTAAGCCAATTGATAACTAAATCTAACCGTTTTTCAGATAATCCACATTTGATTCCTTCCAGGGTTAGATCTGCCTCAACAGGATGTCTAAAAGCATGACTTGTGCTAAAGAGGGCCTCAAAAAATAGGAGTAATGGAAGAGGCTTTCCTCTAATTTTTCCAACAGCTACAGAAAAAAGAAATTTTGAGTCAAATACTTTAAAATGTCATTTTTTCTTATGTCATATTACTATTTTCATCTCTGATTTTCTAAAAGTTTAACAATCTAAAATTATACATTTATAATTTTTAACTCATGCTTATAGATTAAACTTTATATTTTGGATAATAACTAAACATCACATGCCATGTGAAGACGGAGGCAGAGATTGGAGTGACTTGTCTGCAAGCCAAGGGGTGCCAAAATTGCTGACAGCCATCAGAAGCAAGGAAAGAGGCATGGAATGGAATCTCCCTTACAGCCTCCAAAAGAAATGACCCCACTAATACCTTCAGACTCTGGCCTCCAGAACTATGAGAGAATAAATTTCTTTTAACCCATAGGATTCTCCTGTTAATGGTGCAAATTTGTCATGACCAAAGAAAACTATGACATGAACAGAGAAAACAGAAGGTGCAGTTGCATATACATAGAGGATAAAATTCCTAATGGAAACTATACTGCTCTATGACCAATCAAATGACACAAATATAAAACTGGACATTTAGAGGTACATATTTAGTCTGACATACTCTAACTTTGAAAATAATTCAATGAGAATGACAAATTAGGCTGGGCGCGGTGGCTCATGCCTGTAATCCTAGCACTCTGAGAGGCCGAGGCTGGTGGATCGCTCAAGGTCAGGAGTTTGAGACCAGCCTGAGCAAGAGTGAAACCCCATCTCTACTACAAATAGAAAGAAATTATCTTGCCAACTAAAAATATATATAGGAAAAATTAGCCGGGCATGGTGGCACATGCCTGTAGTTCCAGCTACTCGGGAGGCTGAGGCAGGAGGATTGCTTGAGCCCTGGAGTTTGAGGTTGCTGTGAGCTAGGCAAGGCTGACGCCACGGCACTCACTCTAGCTGGGGCAACAGAGCGAGACTCTGTCTCAAAAAAAAAAAACAAAAGAATGACAAATTCGGATCTTGAAGTTTACATGTAGGCTCAGCCAATGACCAGATAGAGTATCTCAATCCCAAATTAGCATGACTACAATTCATTTTTTATTTAAACTGTATATATACCCAATGCTTGAACTTCCAGGGAAAGAAGACAGTCAATTTGAGTTCTTAATTAATCCACCAGATTATTTTCCTTTTGTGGGCAGAAAATAAATTTACCACCATATCTTATTTTCCAGATTTTTATTTAACTCCTCTCCTCAAAGTCCAATGACAAAAATTTTAAGAGAACAGCTGGACATGGGTGTCTTAAAATTTAGAGAACAAAGAGACCAATGTCTGGTACTTGCCTGGAAAGTTTAAAGGTGAAAAGCCAGAGTGAGGAAAGAGAGTTAAAGTGGGAGCAAATTCTACTTCCACAAGACTGCACTGCACGTTCCTTAAGGGTAAAGGAAGGTACCCTTGGAAAGTAGGTAGGCTGGAGTTACCTTGTTTTTCTTTCTTTTTTTTTTTAATTTTAATTTATTTTTCAATGTCCACTATTTGAGTGACATGGAGTTACCTTGAATAGGCCCTCTCAGAGAGGTCTGCATACAAGACCAGATGACCCTACCCAAGATGGTCTTAGTGGGTACATACCATCAGGTGTGTGGGACACACTGCTAATTCAGCTGAAGAGGAGTCATAAGCAGTCAGCTAAAGCAATACTTCCTGAATCAATAAAAGGTATAGTGGGAAGTCCCCAGTAAGAAGAGTCTCTAAAAAGCAAAGACTAAAGCAGCCAACAAGAGCCAACACCGGGCATCTGCTACACATAGGAAGCACCAAGGCCAGATTACCGTTGTCCTAGTTGAGGAAGGCCTTTCCTGACCTTATATAACGCCACTCTAAAGCTGCCTAGTGATTAGAAGAGGGGGAGTAGAAGACTACAGAAGAAGCAAATATGTCTCCTGAGCCCCAATATGTTCTAGAGCCAGATTAGAACCAAATCAGGAAAGTGGGGAAAATTTTTGAATTAAGAAATTATAGTTTCTATTTAGTTTAGACTAGGCTTTTTGGTACCTAAAAAAAACCATTAATATCTAAAAGTGACTGAAAAAAAGCTATGTGTTATTACGAAGATATTGTCCAGTAAAAGAGATAGGAAAGTCAGTATAGCCCTTTTAAAGGGCAATGGTGAGAAATAATGAGGTTATTTCTTGTTTTGTACTCTATCAAGTGTAGGTTGTTTGATGATCCAGTTTTACAGGTACCAAAGCTTGGTAAAACCAGGTATGAAATAAAAAATTAATCCTAAAAAAATTGATTCTGATTTGAGGGTCTATTAATGAAATGTATGGATTTTTACACAGATAATATGTAATACAAACTTTTGATTATTCACAGACTTTTTAATCTTACTTCTCAATTCTCAGATATATGTTATAAATAAAATTAATTCCAAATAAGTGGCACATTGCTGAAACCCCTAAAGCTTGTATAGTGCTTTGTGATTATCAAATGGTCTTATCCAATGACCCAATAATATAAGTATCATTAACATTCCTAGTTTTCAAATAATAAAACAGAGGTTCAAGGAGGTAAAGTAGCTTGCCCAAAGAACACAATGCAAGTGTATGATAAAGACAAAACTGAAACACAGGTATCATGCCTCCTATCTAACATTTTATACCATTTTATCTCCTTCATTTATCCCTCTGTGTAAATGAAATATATATACACCTATATATATATACATGCGATGGCAAAAGAGAAAAGATTTCTTATACTTAGTGCAGATTAACATATAGTTTGAGGATAATTCAATTAGACTTTCAGGTAAGGATGGTAGATTGAACACAGATACTCATTTTTAGTTCATTAAAATTATTAAACTGACTAAAGGGATTTCACAAGAACAAATTTAAAAGGGGATAAAATTTTGGAAGCTAGGAAATGGGTAGAGAATAGAAATCGGCATAACATATCCTTAAAAGTTTGATTTCTGAACTACTAACAAGGAAAACCAAGAAGCAATCCAATTCACACCACTGGACTCAGAAAGTCTCAGGAATTGCCAGCACCAGGAACCTCTGGAATGAGATAGGGCTAAAACTAGAAATTTTGGTGGAAATGATGTTTAAAAAGCCATCCCTCACCCTGTCAGATGACACTCCCTTCCAGTACCTAGAAAAGACTAAGGCTTATTCTCTAAAAAAGATAAAACAAAGGGTGTCTACATGAAGACAACAGGTACAATTGAGGACAGGAGATCAAAGTATTATTAATTCTTTTCTAACTTTCCAGAGAACTTTGTTCATATCACCAGAATCACACTACACGTTAGCTCCATGATGGCAAGAGTTTTCATAGGTTTTATTTTCTGCTATATCTTCAGCACCTAGAACAATGTCTGGCATATATCAGACAATCAATTTTGTTGAGTGAACAAATGAGCTAGTTCCACATTTGTCTGTCTCTTTATCTCTTCTTCCCAATTAGTCTTTTATCTCATTGACAGTGAGGATTTGGTCTTACTAATCTTTGTATCTCAGCAGCTAGGTTATAATAGTTAAATCTTGAAAGTAAGTATTTGAGTGTTAATGTTTTTCTCCATACTTTTCTATATACTTAAAATATTTCATAATTCAATCTAGAAAACCTAATCAAACCCCTTAGTGTTACAGCTAAGGACAGTAAGTAAATAAGGCTGCAGACTAGATCTTTAGTCTCCCAGTTTAATACTCTTTCCTTTCTAACAGAGAAATAGTCTAATTTGCATACATATACAAGGTTTAGAGAGAGATGCTTACCCTTCAATTTATTCATTGTACCCACATTTTGAAGAATTCTTCTAGGACTGTTGGCTGCAAAACAAGCTGCCTTTTCATATTCACGAAGTGAGATTAATTCGTTAAACCTATAGCCATTGCATTTTATAAGGCGTCATAATGATAAACAGAAAAAGAGAGAAAAATGATTAAAATGTGTACTACAGACTAAATATAGTGGCATAATAATGTGAAAAACAAAAAGCAATTCTAATAAACAATAACTAGATTCATTCACCTTGTAAGATATTCTTTAAATTCTAATATTCTGTTGTTTCTTTTAGTCTCAGAATAAAACTCTCACCTGCCAGCTGACTTTAAACCTGATCCTATACTTTATTCCTTTAGTACTTACAGAAAGCCATAATGGAAAGAAAGAACTTGAAGTGAAATTACAATGACCTCAGATTTTATTCTCTCATATCATGGCCATATGAAAAAGTACCAGTATCGGGAAAGAAGGGCAATCTGCCTAGAAATTCAGCCTACTGGAAATATTAATTGAACATAGAAGCTGCCAAATTGAAGATCGAGAGGTGTCCTTGGTATTCTCCTGCCTATGTTGCTCTGCCACGCATCAGACTCTCAATTAAATATTAGACTAACACAAGAAGGAAAGATAACAGCATAACTTAAGCCACTATTCCTCTTCCTATGGCAAAAGGTCTTCAAATCAGCCCTTACCTCACAATCAATAAAATTATGGCAAACAGGATTTACATAGTGTTGCAAACGAATGTGGAACTCCAGGGGGAAAAGCCACTAAACTAATATTAAGGACAATACATAAAACTTTCAGTCTCAACAAGCATTCTTCTCTCATATCAAAACCAGTAGATTTAGAGAAGCACACAGAGTAAGGAAATAATACAGGCTTTTGTGCCCCTCTCCCAAATTATCTTTACCTTCCTCTTTGTACCATATCAACAAGCAAATCAACAGTTGAAAATTGTTTAACATATAAGACTAGGAATATTAAATATGTTCATTACATATTGGCCTCAGAGCCTATGAATTAACCTCTTAAAGAATATAGTCATAGATCTCTTTAAGCCTAGTATTTACTATATATAATAACTTAAGTATTAGAGAGAAATGTGCCTTTTTAATAAGTTATAGGATAGAAATAATAAGAAGGGACTGAATTGGCTAGGATAATCTGAATCAAGAAGACATTTTCAAAACCTTTTTGTAACATCAGGTTGATGGCTAGGGAATGTAGAAAAATTACAGGTTGAGTCCCCCTTATCCAAAATGCTTGGAAGCAGAGGTGTTTTGAATTTCAGATTTTTTCAGATTCTGGAATATTTGCACATACATAATGAGATATTTTGGGGATGGGATCCAAGTCTAAGCACGACATTCATTTACGTTTCACTACACCTTATACACATGGCCTAAAGGTAATTTTACACATTACCTTTAATAATTTTGTGCATGAAACAAAAGTTTCTGTACATCAGAAAACAAAGATGTCACTATCTCATGTCAGCACTCAAAAAGTTTTGGATTTTGGAGCATTTCAGATTTTGGATTTTTGGATTAGGGATGTTCAACCTGTATAAATAAAATTTATATCAACACTGCAATCCTTTTATCTCTTCAGAAAAATCTCCTAGATTCTCAATCTGGTATTTTTTCCACAAAGAATCTATGGAAAAAAACAAAATTCTAGTTCATACTCAAATTTGTAAAGATATAAAAGCTAGAGACTACGGCTCATCATGATACTAAATAAGTGGTAAATACGGTCATTTTAACATGGAAAATCAAAGCTTTTAAAATATTTGCCTGTCAATGTAGTAAACTGCAATTTCAGCTTCTTTTGCTTTGCTTGGATCATCTTCTAGTACTTCCTCAACAATGCCTTGTTCTTGGTCACCTGTAAATATTGAAAGTACTACTGGAAGATATTTAAGGTTATTTATCAATAGAAAATAATAAATATACATGTGTTTAATACCAATAATTTATTGCTACAGTTTCTAAAAGCACCAACCTCTTCCTAAACTGAGTGGCTTCCCTGTCCCTTTTCTCTTTATTTTTAGGTACATTTCCAGGTGTTCTCTCTCTGGCTCATCAACTCTATTCTTTACCAATTATCTGTCAGCTGTTGAAGGAAAAAACCCATAGGGTAACAGAGAACTAGCAGACGTAAGTGTATTTTTGCTTTCTTTAAACTCAGCCTAAGAAAACCCTGTTCTTTAACTTTCTGGGGAAAAATGTCTTCCATTATTTGTGCTAATTAATAAATACAGATAAGTTACCATTTAAAACTTTGGTTTTCTGAATTTGCTCCACAAAGTCTTGAAATGAGCTGCTCATGTCAGATTTTACCCATGAAGTAAGTGCATATGAGATTATCTGCAGTCTTTGATGACTATAAAGATAAAAAAAAATCAATAACATACTGAGCCTAAAATCAAATGGTGGAATATTAGAATAAACACAAATAAAAGCTTCAAACTTTAAAAACATATAATCAACTTGCACACCGAAACTGTAATTCTTTGTTCAGATTTTCAGCTACATCTCGCCGTTTTAATAACACCATCATCTCCTCATCTAAATCAGTCTTCTTCTGAGCTGGTACATATTTTATCCTCATAGCTTGTTTAATTTCTGCATATTTATCTTCAAGATGTTTCATGTATTTAGTGAGAGCATCTAGATTGATGGATTGTTGAAGAGTCATGCCTAAGGGAAAAGAGAACAATCAAACAGGCCATAGACTCTTGTGCTCAAACAGCAAGTCTTAGCAACATAGGTTAGATAGTTCATTGTGTTAAGAAATAATTCAGAAATGGTAGCATGTACTTGTAGCTTACTGAACATAAGTAGAATCAGTATAAAATTGTAAATGGCTAGCAGTTTTAAACGTCATCAGTGAAGATTGTTCTGAGAACACACACCTTAGCATCTGAAAAAAAATATTTTTAATGACCTCATCACCACACCCTGAAAACCCCTATATATCACTGTTACTCAATAAAACCAAGAGCCTCTGCCTAACAATTCAGGATTTGTTAGATTTCTTTCTAACCAAATCTCCCATTACTTTACTAGAGCTAAACACAGGGTAATCAGTTTATTCTTTCTAACACCAAACTTATAAATGGACCTGCCAAAAATCTTCCATCCTTTCTCCCTCTCACTGTCCCCTCTATTCATTATTCATAACACACACACACACACCCCACTTCAAGTGCCTTTCTTTCTCACTCGGGCCAATTATTGACTTTGAGGCATACCTCAAAATATCCAACCTCCAAAAACTTCCCTGCATTAATTCTACTCAGTTTTAATCATTCTCTTGGCCTGAAACTTCTCAGCATTTAGTCAACTTGTCAGTTATTTTGTACATACGTACCTTATTTGTTATTTGCTAGTCATAATTTTATATTTGAAAGTGATTCTAGTCCCTACTTTGGCCAAATGCAAAATGATCATTCAATCTTAGTTGAAATCCTCCAGTATGGAGTAGCTCATTATCTCAAGACAGAGATGCTTCTATTGAAACCAAATCTGGCCTCCTAAAATTTCTACCTATTAATGTTGCATCTGAATAAACACTGGCCAAAATCTTTAAAAGTTTTGAATACTGTTATCTATCCTCAAAGTCTTTTGTTTCCCCAGGTTGAATATTTGCAATTCTTATATCCATTTATCATACAAACCTCTCAACATCCTCAATGAATTCCAGGAAATACTCCAATTTCTTAAAATGTGGCAATAATATTATATTGAAGATGTAGAACAAGTGAACGCTGACATCAGCATGAATCAACAATATTCACCAGAACTTAATACACTACAGTTTTTCTGTGTATTACACCAGTGGTTTTCAAACGTTAGAGAACATCAGAATAACCCGAAGGACTTGTTAAAACACTCACTGCGGGACTCCACCAATGGAGTTTCTGACACAGTAAGTCTACGATGCAGCCCCAAAATTTGCATTTCTAACAGGTTCCCAGTGATGCTGATGTTCATACAGGAACCACACTTTAAGAGCCACTGCATTCCGCTTTATATAACCCAGCCAGACTAGAACTCTTTTACTCTTTTAGGGTTATTTAAAGTTTTTTCATTCCCTTGTATTTAACTAGAGTCCTGACTAAAGTTGCTAATACAACATACACTTGGAAGATGCACACATATCAGCACATTTATATTAATTTGTGTAATAGGTAATAACTGGAAACAGTTGGGACTTCTCTCAAATATTTTAAACAAAATACCGTACCTGGAATAGGTTTTGAAGGATCTTTGGAGAAAGTATATTTTACTTCTTTTGTGTCATACTCTGCCCTAAGCTGTTTCACTTTATCTATTTGTGATTGAATCTTTGAGGAATTATTTTCAATAATCCTCATTCTGAAAAACAGAAAGGCTTTGTTATTTCTTTTAACTAAGTTAATTCTTTAATCATAAGATTTAAAATAAAAACCGTTAAATCATGACTTTATTTTGGCCAATCCTCATTTTGAACCAGTATAGACTAGATGGAACTTTAAAAAACAATGCCCTGAAAAGTTAACTAACCTCACAAATGAGGAACAATTTTCTTTCACAGAATCAATAAAATCTCATATTGACTACGAGTCTTAGCCCTATTGAAAATTCCTAAGTGTCAAACATAATTATCTGGTCACAGAATACTGTCTATTCCCTTTCTTTGAAAATTATTTCTGCAATTTAACACAAATTATCTTTGTAAGTAATCATATTCACTTCCTGTGGCTGTTGTAACAAATTATCACAAGTTTGGTCACTTAAAACAAAAGAAATTTATTATCTTACAGTTCTATAAGCCAGAAGTCCAAAAATCAGTATCACTGGACCAAAATCAGTGTTATCAAAGCCATGTTTCCTCCAGAAGCCCCAGAGAGAATCTGTCCCATGTCTTCCAGCCTCTGGGGACTGCAGGCGTTCTATGGCTGCGTCATCAACCTCTGCCTCCATGGTCACACTGCCTTCCCCTCTGCCTGTGTCAAAGTTCCGTCTGCCTCTCTCTTATAAGGATACTTGTGGTAGTATTTGGGTCTCACCTCGATAATCTGTCTCACCTCGATAATCTATCTCAAAATCCTTAATTTAACCACATATGCAAATATCTTTTTTCCAAATAAGGTTAACATTTACAGGCTCCAGGGATTAGAACCTGATATCTTTAAGGGCCATTATTTAGTCTATTATAGTAATTTTGATCCTAGAACTAAAGGAAGGATAGCACTTTGGAGATAAAACTGAGTTCATCCAGAAATGGGGAACTTAAAGACCAAAAAGTAGTATAAAATTCTTTTAAGCACTATTATTATTATTTGAGACAGGGTCTCACTCTGTCACCCCGGCTACAGTGCAGTGGCATCATTGCAGCTCACTATAACCTCAAACTCCTGGGCTCAAGCCATCCTCCTGCCTCAGCCTCCCGAATAGCTGGGACTACAGGTATGTGCCACCATGTCTGGCTAACTTTTGTTTTTGTAGAGAGGGGGTCCTGGTCTTGCTCAAGCTGATCTCAAACTGCTGGCCTTAAGTGATCTTTCCTCCCGCCTCAGCCTCCCAAAGTGCTAGGATTACAGGTGTGAGCCACTGTGCCCATCCCTTCTTTGTAGTTTTCCATCCACCAACCCACTACCCTGTTTCTTGGCTATAAATTCTCAATTGCCCATGCTGTATGGAGAGCTGAGGCCAGTCTTTCTGCCCCACTGCAAAGCCCCATTGCAGTGGTCCCTACACCTATCACCATGGCTCCTCTTGAATAAAGTCTTCTTTACCATGCTTTAAATTAAAGTGTCATAAATAATTTTTCTGTAAGACTATCTATTTTAATCTGTTATTTTTCCCCTGGGCCAATATAACTAGGAAGTGAACTTCAAATAATACTTCAAAGGGCCGGGTGCAGTGGCTCATGCCTCCTAGCACTTTGGGAGGCTGAGGTGGGAGGATCTCTTGTGGCCAGGAGTTTGAGAGCAGCCTGAGAAAGAGTGAGACCCCATCTCTACTAAAAACAGAAAAATTAGCCAGGCATCATGGCACACGCCTCTAGTCCCAGCTACTCAGGAGGCTGAGGCAGAAGAATTGCTTGAGCCCAGGAGTTTGAGGTTACAGTGAACTACAATGATGCCACTGCACTCTACCCAGGGTGACAGAGTGAGAGTCTGTTTCAAAAGAAAAAAAGGAAAAAAGGTTCAAGTGAACCTGAGTTTGATCAGGGAGAGAATCATTGTCAATATGTAAATGTCACAGGCTTTTTGGCAAATTAAAAACCAGTTTGTCAGTAGATTAACTGCTGGCTGCTTCTACATATTACATAGGGTTCTTGGTAACTACAAATGGCTCACAGTAAGAGCCTGCGGCATCTATAAAAGAGGGACTGTGGAAATAAAATATCCTCTGGCTTTATTCCAAATAAATTTGTGCTTGTAGAAGAAAAGTATGTTAATAGTAAACAGACTGTCCAAACAATTGAAAGTAGGGGCTCAAACAGATACTTGTACATGAATGTTCAGAGTGGCATTATTCACAACAGCCAAAAGTGGAAACTATCCAAGTGTCCATCAACAAATGAATATATAAACAAAACATAGTATATACATACAATGGATTGTGTGGCCATAAAAAGGAATGAAGTTCCAACACAAGCTATGACAAGAATGAGATAGGGTCTCATTGTTGCCTCTTTTGATGCTACTTTTATGATCTCTATTTTTGACAACTTCACTCTGATGAATCTAGTTGAGTATTTCCTAGCATTGATCATGTTTGAGAATCTTTGGATTTCTTGACTCTGTGAATTGGTATCTTTCACCAGTTCTAGAAAATTTTCAGCCATTATCTCTTCAAATATTGTCTCTGTCCCATATTCTCTTCTCTTTTAAAGTTGTAATTAGACATATGACTGTCTTACTCTATCCTTCAGATTTTTTATAATAGCTTTATTGATATAGTTCACATATCTTAAAATTCATCCTTGTAAAGTATGTAATTCAATAAATTTTACTATATTCACAGTTACACAACCACAACTACTATTAATTCCAGAACATTTCATCACCCCCAAATAAGCCTTGTACCCATCAGCAGTCTGCTAAGCAGAAGGCAATTTTCCATGCATTCCCCAGGCATGGAAAAGTTTACCTTCAGTTCACCCTGCTAGGGTGTAGGCCTTTATCGTCCTAGATATATATGGTCAGAGTTTCCCAATAGACTACACCACGTGGGCAAATCCTGGGCTTTGTTTTCTATCCCCTACGCCATAGTAAAAACTGAAACTTATGGTCCCTAGTTTTAATAAATGTTCTCAGGCCCAAAGCAGAGTTATTGCTCTGCTTATCTTTTGTCTTCTGTTAGATTTTGCCCTGATAATCTCTTATTATCTCATTAGCTTTCTGATGCTTTTGGAAAGATTTTTTAAAAATATTTTATGTAGTACTTTTCCCAAAGAGGAAGGTCTATCCCAACATCTAGCCAATCGTATTATCAGAAATAGAGTCAAATCTTGCATAATTTTCCAAGTTGATTTAAAGTTACCTGTAAAAATAATTTATCTATCATTTACCAAATGTACACTGAAAATGTAAGACTACTCTACAGGAGTGAGCATTTTATCCAATCCAAGTAAGTTACTTACCTTTGTGCATCACAGGATTCAGGTGCTCTAATTTAGATAGTAATCATGAAATTGTATTAACAAATATTCCATGCAAGAAATTACTTGAAGCAATTACCTACATCCTTCATTTTATGATACAGTGTGCCTCTAATTATATTAAAACTGCAGTCCCCAATGGATCTGTGACCTGTTAAGTAATGGGCTGCACAGCAGGAGGTGAGCAGTGGGTGGTGAGTGAGCAAGCAAAACTTCAACTGTATTTACAGCTGCTTCCCATTGCTCACATCACCAAATAAGCTCCACCTTCTGTCAGATCAGCAGCAACATTAGATTCTGCATTATGGTCTACAGCCATACTACTCTGAACATGTGCCGGATCTCGTCTGATCTCGGAAGCTAAACAGGGTTGGGCCTGGTTAGTACTTGGATGGGAGATTCTGCATTATGGTGAGTTGTCTAATTATTCCGTTATGTATCACAATGTAATAATAATGACAGTGCACAATAAATGTAATGCACTTGAATTATCCAAAAACCATCTTCCTGCCCCCTTCCGTGGAAAAATTGTCTTCCATGAAACCGATCCCTGGTGTCAAAAAGGTTGGGGACCACTGTATTAAGGTATCATAAAATTCTCAAACAAAATTAGTATTTTTTACTTGAAATAAGTAACAAATACAGTAATTTCAATTTAGCAGGAGAGAGCAACATAAAAACATGGCTTTAAAATAAAATTGAAATTGAAAAAGATTAAGAGCCACTGGCTAGAGTTACACTGGCTGGTATTATAATCAAGCAACAATCATTACCTTTTGGGCTAGTCATTAATACACTTACTTTGCTTCAAGTTGGATTATTCTTTTCCTGTGATATACCAAAGCTGTAGGCTCTGCTGCCAAAACTTTAAGCTTTCCATGAAGATAAAATGCATCTCTTTGGTCTTTCTTTAATGTCTCAATAAAGGCATCATATTCTTTTTTGATTGAAGTAAGAATGGATTTGTATGCAGTGACGTACTCTATTACCTGAAATATGATTTTTCTGCCTGTGGTACTGAATTTTTTTTCTAGAAGACTATGGATCAAAAGCCTTACAAATAGCATTATAGATTATTTTTAAAATGAAACATGATTAGCAATTAGAAATCTAAAACTTTAACAGCAAGCTCAAACATACCTGGACACTAAAGACAGTATTTACCAAATACGTACTCTTTGTGGATCATTACAGTAGATACTGTGAGCTTAAATATGAGAGAGAGAAAAAGACCATATTCTTGTTCTACTTGGTATGAACACATACATTATGTCAGTTAAAACTAATACTATTTCTAATTTTCCCAATTCTGGGTCTTTTAAATATAATTATATATCTTCTCTTACTCCCTCCAAATCTAGTCTCTGACTTCATTTAAACCTTAAAATCCTAGACTCCCTTCACTTCCTTATTTTTCTAACCTATCAGCTCCTACTGGCTGATCAATAATTCCTAACTTCATTTCTATTCCCAAGATGTCAAGTGCAACCATTGAAAAAAAAAACTTCATCACTATATATTCATGGTTTCCAATGGTGTTTAAGCACAGACTATTTCTGGAAGGATAACCGAAGAAAACAAAAGCAGTAAGTGCCTATAGAGAAGGGGTTATTAGGGTCTGAGATGAGAAGGGCCTGACTTTCCATCATATGCCCCTTTATTGGTTTATTTATTTATTCATTTATTTTTTTGTTAATCTTGTATATGCATTACCCATGCAAAAATAAATCATTGAATTTTTAAATAAGTTGAAATAGGATCAATCCATAATGTTCTCTAAAAGCTGCTTTATATTCTTGCTATAACTCTCTAGCCTCTGGTATCCTCCACTGGTTTGCTTTACCTAGACAATACCTAGAAAAAGTTTTCCAGGAAGACAACTGGTTTATCAAGAAATGATATAAGGAGATTATTGATCAGTGGCAAGTAACAGGAGAGGAAATTTGAGTGGGAGATATGGTTGTCTTTTTGACATGACCATACTACCTATCCATCTCAGGAACCTTTAATAAAATAGAGGTCATGAATCTGTGGCCTTCTAAATTAAGCACCCTGCTGCTCCTGGCCATCCTCCACTTCATGCACCCCTGTCATGTACTCCAATAATCCAAGATAACTCAGATACATTAATAGGCAGATAATAGACTTATAATGATATCATGATCAGATCTCATGTCTATTTGCTAGAAGAAACAGATTTCAGAAAAGCGCTCATGGGAATCTTTAACAATGCCCAGAAAATGCATTAGAGGATGCAAACCAGCATGCTACAAACCAGCATAAAACAGCTGGCAATTTTGCTTGACCCACAAAATACTTTAAACTTAGGAGATTTCCAAAAAGGTATTTTCAGCTTCTCTTAAAACTCTGAAAAATCTGGCAACATGGAACTCCCATTCCTTAATGACAATAACAGAAGCTTTAGATTACATTGGTTTTTCATTTTACCAAAGTGCCTCACCATTCCTTATTCTCTTATAGCCAGCCCACTTAACTCTTTTACACCACTTGCCTGGCCTCTGCAGTCATTTGAGTTTGAGACCCCTATATTAAGGCTGCCATTAAACCCAAGAAAACCATAGCTATAATTACCTGGCACAGGAGTCTGAGAAAGAAGAGGAATGGTATTCATTCTACCTAAGCTCCTAAATACAGATGTGAACTATTTGTACAACACACTACAGGGATACAAAAGGCCAGCCACTTTCCAGAGTCCAGTTGTCTCCATAGAGACAAATGGTTGTCAACCATTTCTATAAAGGCTCAATCCTCCTAGCTTTGTTCTTGTTTGGTTACTAGGTTCTTGGCTTGCTCTACAATTTACCCCCAACTCTTGGTATGAGTCTCAGGCTCTCCTTGCTTCGACTCGGACGTGATTCTCCAGGTCAAACCATCTACGTTTGATTTTAAACACAATTTGCTATTTGTTCTTTGGTTCCAAGTACCCAGAGTTGCAAGTTGACACTTTTATTTTCTGCCCAACTACATCCTTTCAAGAAAGTAGGAAGATCAGAAAAGACAGTCATTAATAATTCATTAACAATCAAATGTGCTAAAATAATGTGAAATTGAAAGAGGCAGATTATCTGTTATTGAAAAGCTAGAAGAAAATTTTCTCTAAGTACCAAATGATTTCCATTTCTGATCCCCTCTCAATCCTGAAGAATAGGATTCTTAACAAAGTGCCAATGTACAATTTACAATTACACAATGTGCAAATGGTCCAAATGGAAATCTTGAAGGGTGGGGAGAAAAGAAGCATGGACTATAGATGTATTAATAGGTATGGTTTTTTATTTAATCCCATGTGTTTTCTCTAAGAATTAAATTTACCAATGCTACCTCCAAAATGACTTCACTATATACTAATTTAAAGCAGACAATTCTTCATGTAAGAAAAATTCTTTCACGGAACTGCAGGTGAGGAAAAAAAAGAAAAACAGAAAAATTCTGACAAGTGTTAGCACTGGGGCATGCAAAGAATCTGCAGGTCACAGTTATGATAACTTTCCTTTGCTGATTTCACACAGGTAGAGTCTCAGCGTGACTCTTGATATTTATGAAATCTATTAAGATACTACCATTATTTAAACATTCATGTAATATATTCCTTAATAACTAAAACACCAAGAACAATATCATTGATTGTAACAACATATAAAATGAAGCTAACATGCCAATGTATCAATTCTTAAAGATAAATTTTCTGGATAACTTAAAAGGAAAAAAAGACTCTGTTCTCTATTTTATACACTTATGGATATGTATCTATTTTCTTAATTCCACTGGTACATATCATTATTTTGAGCTCACTTTCTTTTTGAATGAGGCACTAGGTTTTTATTTAGAGTAAGACTTATGGCATGTAATGTGTAAAAATTAAACACAAGACTGAATTCCTCTTTTGCCTGTGGATGTTTTACTTAAGAAACCAATAGTTTACTGAAATCTTAAGGTAAGTACTACCTCCAAGCAAGGAGGAAAGGATGCTGAATTGACTTATTTTACTGTCACGGTATCTTCCAAAGGCGAGGTGGGGGGGGGTGTAAAAAAAAGCTAGGTAAAAAGATTAGGATTTGTAGGCAAATTGCAATTGTTTATATGGAAAACAGGTATTTCTAAAACCTTAAGAAGCAAAATCAAATATATAAAGTCATAGCATTTTCTAAGCTCATCTCCATATTTCCAATGTTAAGTCCAGTCAAACCCCTTGTTACCATGCCTAAGACCTCTAATCTATAAAGGGTCTCAATTTAACATGCTAGATCAAATCTAAACCAAGATTTAAAAAAAATATATTTTTAGAGACAGGGTCTGACTCTGTGGCCCACGATGGAATGTAAAGCCTCTATCATAGCTCACTGCAGCCTTGAACTCCTAAGCTCAAGCAATCCTCCCCTGATTCAGCCTCCCAAGTACCTGGGACTACACCACCACGCCTGGCTAATTTAAAAAAATTTTTTTTATAGAGGCAGGATCTTGCTATTTTGCCCAGGCTGGCTTCAAGTGATCCTCTTGCCTCGGCCTCCCAGAGTGCTGAGATGACAACTGCAAGCCACCGTGCCCAGCCTAAACCAAGACTGTAATCATAGCATCACAAAACAATCCAAAACAACAAGGAATTACCAGCTTCCTGCTTGCAGCCCAGTTCCTAACAATTCAGGCGATACCTTCAAATGGAAGGGTTAAAATTATTATCAGAGGGCACAGCCAGGTTGTTGATCAAAAACTAAAGGCCTGCTCTTAAGCTAAAATAACTGAAACATTCAATAACAGTCAGGTAATAAAAAGGCAGCACTGCATTTCCCCATTCATCTTTCTGACAAATTGGATGAACTTCTCAAAACTGACAAATAGAATGTGGTCAACCAAGCAGTGGTGTTACTAAGGCAGGAATATTAGTTGGCAAGACAGATCACTTCCACTCTCATGAAAACTTCATTGTCTTAAAAGCATTATGATACCTTATCAAAAACGTTTCGGTATATGATGTAATATTCATCAGCAGGTCCTTCCTCATTACAGCCCACTCTTTCAGTTTCTGTAATAATGTATCTTTGCATATTTTCCAAAAATTCCTTGTCACTTCTACTAATGATAGGAGGGAGAACTGCATGTTTATTTATTTCTTGGACTGACATATGTCACACTCTGTACACTTGTTCACCAGAGAAAAGTTAAATCTTGACCTGCTTTTGCAACAAAGCCAATACTTCAGTAAGCCTGAAAGAAAAAAAGACCATCAATTAATCCAAAGGTTTAAAAAAATTAAGTCAAATACTGATCTAAAAAATGTTTGTTTCAGAAAAAAAAATTCCCACGGATTTGTCTCTGAGATAAATATTTCAACCTATGAATTAAAGGTCTATGGTATTCTACTGCATGTGCTATAGCACCTATGGGATAGACGTACCAAACACCAGTCAATTAAGAGCTCTTCTCTTCCTAACCAACCACAAATCCTCTCATATGTATCATATGATGGTTTCTTATGTTTAACTCAATACTTTCTAATAAAAGGTTTAGTATTTCATTTGTTTCATGTGGGATAGCTAGTTTGTAAGCCTTCTGATGATACAAACAAGGTCAAATATTTCTCTACTCCAGTGCCTACCTGGCCCAGTCATAGTCATCTGGCATGCAATAGCTATAAATTATTATTTATAATAACTTCTATTAAAATTCTCATCTTTATTATGAAAGATAACCACAGAGTAAGAGGTCAGGACTTCTGCTAAAATCCATCCATCAATGATGTCAAATGGTATCTCTCAAAGTATAGTTTTCAAGCAGCTACATTACACTGCTTTTAGTAAAGAATCATTATCCAACCAAGTTGGATACAGGATATAGAAGTTGGTTCCTAAGATCTATTCACATTAACAGCAAAGAGAACCCTTGGCTTTGCTTAAAAATGGCTGTCAAGGCAAAACGTTTTAACTTTTCTCCCAGTTACAGAAGCATATAGTCATTGTATAAAATTTGGAAACTATAAACCAAAGAAAATTAACGGACAAAAACCAAAAATCATCCAGAATCCCACTACTCAAAGATAACCACTATTTATATTTTGGAATATTTCCTTCCAGTCTTTATAATTTGAAAATTGGGATCAGACTCTATATTCAGTTGTGTATCCTAATTTTTTTCACTTAATATTAAAAGCATTTTACCATGTTGTTAAGTAGTTTCAAAGACATCACTTCTAAAAGATTGCATAGTATTTCATGGTATGATATTCCATAATTTTTATTTAACTATTCCCCCAATGCTGGACATTTCACTATTATAAATGTCTAAATCAAATTTCCTATATTTTGGCAACAAAATTAATACTTGGTTATCTGAAATAACATATACAGCCTGTAGATACTGCCTATAGGTCATATATAGAAGAGGAAACACCAAAATAATTTTGAAGTTTAAAAGACCAAATTTATCTTCATGTTGAACTGGATAACATAAAAGTCAATTTATATATGAACATAAAGTAGGTCCAACAAGATAATAACCCATAAATGGATCAACAGTTTTCCTAAATGAGAAATCAATTTGTTTATTCATTCATTCAGCCAGTATTTATTGAGTGTCTACTAAGCACTATGCAGTGTTTCACACCTAGGAAATCAGCAACAACTAAGATAAAATCCTTGACTCCTTGGGTTTACAATCTAGTAGAGGAGACAGATTATAAATAAATAAATAAATAAATAATGTAATTTCAAATAGCAAAAGATAAAAGTCAAAGAAGGAAGGAATGAGTGTAATCATTGGGGAGTGAGGGTCATTTCTAAACACCAGTGGCTTCCTAGTAACTATAGGATAAAATCCCGGTTCCTGGAGGATCACTTGAGGCCAGGAGTTCAAGACCAGCCTGAGCAAGAGTAAGACCCTATCTTTACAAAAACATAGAAAAAATTAGCCGGACATGGTAGCACATGCCTGTAGTCCCAATTACTCAGGAAGGTGAGAAGGGAGGATCACTTGAGCCCAGGAGTTTGAGGTTGCAGTGAGCTATGATGATGCCACTACACTCTACCCTGGGCAACAGAGTGAGACCCTGTCTTAAAAAAATAAAACAAAGTCCCTAACTTTACAAAGGTTACATTCAAGTATAGACAGGCAGATAACAGATCAGTAAAAAATATAATACGGCAGACGGGGGTACGTTGTATGGAGAAAAATAAAACAGGGTATGGAGGAAAGAGTAAGGAAGGTGGGAGAGTGCTATTTTATATAAAGCAGTTAAGTCAGGAAAGAGTGATAAGGTTACATTTCAGAAACCTGAAAAAAGTAGGTCATGTAGATTCCCGGAAGAATGGTTGAGGTGAAGGGAACAGCAAGTCCAAAGACCTTGAGGTGGGACAGCATGTTTGAGGGACAGCAAGAAGGCCCATGGGGCTAGAAGAGAATGAGAAAGGGAGAGAAGAAATGAAGTCAGAGAGGTTACTGCCAGATTGCGTAGGATGTAGGGCCTTGAGGATGTCCCTTTCCCTGGGCAGACTTGGCAAGAGGAGCAACCAGCTGGACTGTGGCCTCCCCTTGCTTCAGTGCTGGAGCAACAGCCTCCCCTATAGGAATTTAGGCTTTACTCTGAGTGAAGTGGGAAGCCACTGCAGGGCTGTGTGCAGGAGAGTGACAGCTGACTTACATTTTAAAGAATTGCTCCTGCTGTTCTGTGGAGAATATATTTTAGGAGACAAGGGTCAAAGCTGAAAGTACTGTCAGGAAGCTACTTCAATAAACTGGGCAAAAGATGATGGTGGCTTGAATCAGGGTGGTAACAGTGGAGGTAGTGAGAAGTGTTCTGCACATATTTTAAAAATAAAGCCAAGATTTGCTGAGGGATTAGATGTGGGATATAAAAGAGTAGTTAAGGATGACAATAAAGTTTTTAGCCTTAGTGACTGGACAAATGGGAACTGCTATATATGGAAATGAGAAGAATATTTTCATGAAATCAGGAGTTTGGGACTTGCCCATTAGAGATTTTTTGTTTTGTTTTGTTTTTGAGACAGAGTCTCACTCTGTTGCTCAGGCTAGAGTGCCACGGAGTCAGCCTAGCTCACAGCAACCTCAAACTCCTGGGCTTAAGCAATCCTACTGCCTCAGCCTCCCGAGTAGCTGGGACTACAGGCATGGACCACCACGCCCAGTTAATTGTTTTCTATTTTTAGTCACCCAGCTAATTTTTTCTATTTTTTTGTAGACACGAGGTCTCACTCTTGTTCAGGCTGATCTCAAACTCCTGGCCTGAAGCGATCCTCCTGCCTCAGCCTCCCACAGTGCTAGGATACAGGCATGAGCCACAAAGCCTGGCCCATTAGAGATGTTGAGTAGACAGCTAGATATGTGAAGCTGATAAGTGGCCTGAGAGACAGGGAAGTTTATGAATCATTTGCATATAAGTGGTATTTAAAAATTAGACAAAATGTGGTTGGGGGCAATGTAAACAAAGCAGAGACTGGGCCTTAGGGGCACTCCAAGTTTAGAAGTCTGGCAGATCGAGACGAAGCAGCAAAAGAGCCTGGAAAAGAGCATCTGGGCTAATAGAAGTGAAATAGGTAACCTGGAGGTGAGATTAAGTGTTTCACAGAGGGAGGGAATGATCAGCTGTGTCAAATGCTGCTGACAGAACAAATAACATGAAATGACTATTGAATTTAGCAACATGGAGGTCATTAGTGACCATTACAAGAGCTATTCCATCTCAACGGTGGGGACAAAAGCCTGACAAGAGTAGGTTTAGTCAATGGAAGGTAAAGATTGAAGACAGTAAGTACAAACAACTCTTTAAGAAGTTTTGTTGTAAAAGTGGACACTAGTTGGCAGACTATGGGATGAAGAATGTTCCAGGTAGAGGGAATGAATGGATTCCCCAAAAGTGCCAAGGCATTAGAGGGCATAAGTCAGGAACTTCAATTAGCTCAATGTTAGTAAAATGTAAAGTGAGTATTGGGTTTAGCAGATTAGGCTGTAAGGATGGCAGAGACTGAATGTCATTCTAAAAAATTTGTATTTTATCCTGAAGGTGAAATATTTGAAGTAGAATAATGACACAATCATTTTTACATTTTAGAATGAATATTTTGGAAGCAATAGTGAAAGTGGGTTAGAAAGGGGGAAAGACTGGAGACAGGTAAGGATGTTAGATTCTGAATCCCTCCAGGAGAAAATTAGGGTCTGAATTTGGGGTTGGGGATGCAGAGGATGGATAGATACGTACAGAAGACATTAAGAGGGTACATTAGAAAGGACTTTGGTTTGTGGCATGGAGAAAGGAAAGGGAAAGAGTGTAACTTGCTTTTAATTGGCCTGCCTTGCCAGGAGAGCACCCTAAACATACTCCAAAAACTTTCTCTCAGGACCTTCACCAACACTCCCAATGTCCAAACTTGGAAATTCTACTACTAAATAACCATTCTGCAAGTTTCTTTTCCTTATGGCTTCATTTTAAAATTTGAAAACTCCTCAGATTTTCAATATATTAAACGGTTTCACACTAAGGAGTGACACACCAGACGCAGAACCTTCCTTAGGCTATGAGAGACTTGCGGGGTTGAAGGCGGGGAGGGCTACACGCAAGAAAAGACTGAATCCCCGTTTCTGAAGATTTCACCTATTTCTCAGTCTGCCTGGAGTAGGCCACTGGGATTCCCTTCCCCGGGAGGTCCGGGGAGTGTCCGGTAGATCGCTGATCCTCCGCCCCTCACCAGCTCTGTAAATCGGCAAGCGACGCTCTCGTTTCCCACACCCCTTTCTCGCCCCTTAACCCTTCTTCCTAGTCATTTCCGCCGTCCCCACCCTCCCCGAAACCATTGTTCTGCTGCGTCCTTCCTCCCGTCCTCACCTGAATCCCTTTTCTGCAACCTGTGCTTAGAGACAGTAACTAGGGAATCCGGGGGTGTGGAACTGCATCTTGGGACAAGTAGTCCTAGCTCGAAGAAAGCAATGCAAAACTACAATTCCCAGAATACAATTCCATTTCCTCCCTTTTTCCCAGTGTGCCCCTCCCAACCCACCACTTTTTAAAGACCCTCTTAGCCACGTCGACTGTATGGGAAAAACTTAAAAAAAAAAAAAAAAATTTAAAGTTGTTTAAACCTACCATTTCGAGAGCATTCTGAAGGCTAAAGTGAGAAATAAGCCGAGGGCTACAGAGAAGTGAGTTTCACAACCTAGTCTGGCACTGGGTTAGACAGTCGCTCTGACAACAGTCAGGCATTTGTGTGGTCGCCTAAGGGTGGGACCCTCGGCGGCGGCTCCGGGAAACCCCGTGGGTCGGCGCGGCGCTCTTCCTTTCGGGTCCGCCATCTGCGGTGAGTGTTTGCTCGTGGACCGGTCCGCGGCCAGCGACCCATAAACGTCGCTTTCTCGTGTGTCTCCAGGTCTAATCCATCTCTTCTTTTCCCTCAATTTCAGGTGGAACCGCCACCAAGATGCAGATTTTCGTAAAAACCCTTACAGGGAAGACTATCACTCTCGAGGTACGGGCCAGGTGGTGTGGGGAAGCCAAGGCCTGACTAAGGTCCCGAGGTGGATTTGGGGGCCGGCGCCGTTTTCCAAGCCTTAGAACGTGATTCCGAATTTGAGTTCTGAAGCCTGGCCCAGAATTGAGGGTAGTTTGCTGAGCAAGGGCAGCTTTTCCACGCTTAGAGTGGTTCTGGCCAAGCAGCCAAAGCAGGGGACCTGCGGCGCGGAAGAGGTCGCTCCCGGCCGGCGGGCGCGAGCACGTGTGGCCCAGCAGCGGCGCCTGCCTAGGCTGGAGAGGGGATGTTAGCAGTCCTGGGAGGTTGCCCACGGGGTGGGTGATGAGCTTGACTGAGTAGGCTTCAGCCCCACCACCCAGTCGGTTCTGTGGTAACTGTCGAATTAAGTGAGTTAATTGTAGTTCTGTATTGTCTAACCAATGTGCTTGTATTTTAAAACTAATAGGTCGAACCTTCAGATACAATAGAAAATGTAAAGGCCAAGATCCAGGATAAGGAAGGCAAGTAATATTTTGTAGTTTAGGAAAATTAACCTGTAGGGCTGCCAGTCTACCTAGGCATATCTGCTGTTGGTGGGCTGGAAAGAAAAAGGGGTCAGATTGACAAAGTGAAATACTATTTGAATAACACAATGAATGCTTATGTGCATAGATCCAAGCTGCCTAGATTGGATCCCTGCGATACGTTTCACTTAGGTGAATGTGGACAAGTTTTTAAATTCTCTATACCTGTTTCCTCATCTGTAAAATAAAGATTAATGTATTAACACATTATTTTTAAGATAAAATGTAGTAAAGTCTGCAGACATTTAGAACCATGCTTAGCCTGTAGTAAGACCTCAGTGGCAGCTGTTAGTACCGTTTATTTGATTCAGGGTTACTTTGTGAGTCTGGAGCACACAGGCTTGTTCTGCTGTGACCCTTTTTTTTTTTTTTGGTTTTTTAATTAGGAATTCCTCCTGATCAGCAAAGACTGATTTTTGCTGGCAAGCAACTGGAAGATGGACGTACTTTGTCTGACTACAACATTCAAAAGGTCTGTTTACAGGAAAGCATAGCTAAAAAATAAGTCTCATTTTGAAAATTTTGACACACAAAAGTGGGGAGATTAGCAATAGATTCCTAGGTAACTGCTACACTAATGTTGAAGAAGCACTGCTATAAGCTCAAGTTCTGGATTTTGCAGGTTGCATTCCATGGTGTAATTTAATGTGTTCTTTAATCTCCATATAAACTAATAGTTAAAACGATCAGATACTTTTTTGGGGGCAGGGGTCAAGGCTCCTTCATAGGTGGTATTGTGTACTACTGTTGTATTAGAAGATGCATGTTTGTCCAGCATTAATGCAGCATGAAAGCCTCTTTCATCCTCTGATCCATTAATAGGAGTCCACTCTTCATCTTGTGTTGAGACTTCGTGGTGGTGCTAAGAAAAGGAAGAAGAAGTCTTACACCACTCCCAAGAAGAATAAGCATAAGAGAAAGAAGGTTAAGTTGGCTGTCCTGAAATACTATAAGGTGAGCCATTTTAAGGTGATGGGCAGAATATCAGCAAAGTTATGGTTTATTTGAAACTTAATCCTTATAGTAACTTGTCAACATTTTCTTATGGAGTAATCTGACTTGAATAGCTGGTATCACGTACTTTTGGTTTATTTTATTTATTTTTTCATCATTGAAGAGATTCAATACTTGTGGTTTAAATGAGGTATTCCAGAAATGAGAATTTCAAAGTTTCTGAGTTTTTCTCCTGTTTGGTATTTGAAGGAGCTTATATAAAGAGGGTCACTTTTAACTGCTTATTCTAAACTAGGGTTCTGAGTTAAAGTCAGATCTGGGTTCAGGTCTTTGCTGCATTTACCAGCTCAAGAAGCTGGCCTTTAATGTATGACAGTCCCAATACTTCTGAACTTGCATGTTGCAGTAACAATTAATATGAGAATTTGGGGTGCTTTGGTTTACAAGCAGTAAAAACTACCAGCATTTTGTGGTTAAAAGCTTAAGTATTTTGAGTCACTTACATTAGACTTCAGAATATGTTGTAAAAATTATCTTACAGCAGATTTGTACTTTCCAGGTGGATGAGAATGGCAAAATTAGTCGCCTTCGTCGGGAGTGTCCTTCAGATGAATGTGGTGCTGGAGTTTTTATGGCCAGCCACTTTGATAGACATTATTGTGGCAAATGTTGTCTAACTTACTGCTTCAATAAACCAGAAGACAAGTAATTGTATATGAGTTAATAAAAGTCATGAACTAACATTTAATTGTTGGGTTTTTTTGAGTGTCAAATTGGTTATGTGATACTGTGGTTCTGTATACCTGCCAAGTGCCAACCATAAGGGAAGGTCTTGATATTTTCACTTCATAATATAAACTAGTTTATATTTCTGTTAGTTTCTTGACCTCAGTACTATGGACATTTTGGGCCAGAAAATTCTTTGTTGTAGGGGCTACCATAGGATAATGAACAGCATCCCTGTCCTCTCACCATGCCCCATTGAGAGCCACTGATTTGTGTGAAAAAGTGTTAAGACCTTGGCTTTAAAAAGGCTATAGCATACTTCTGTTTCATACAGGGGAAATTTAAAGGCTGGTTTCAAGTTGCCAATTCAAAAAATGCATCCTTAGTCCCGGGGCAATTTCAGTGGAATGTTTACTCTGCAGTATAAGGGAACACGCTTTACTGTTCAATGTTGAGCATGAATTCATAGGAATTTAAACTTTAATGTTCTTCTATTCAGGATGAGTCCCTGTAAAGGAAGGACTACTTACCACTGTTTTAACACTGGAAAATAAGACAATTTCAAGTGGTACCTGATTGGTACCATGTCTTCCCATGGAGCTCAATTCAGAGAGGATTTGGTTCACTTGATAACCACTCTTAAGCATACACTTGAAGGAAGTTTATTAAACTCTGATTATTACATTCAGTGATACGCTAATAATTAGCAATTCCCTTTTACCAACCATATTGCTAGGCTTTATACTCGGAGATTTCTAGTTGGAGGCATCCTTAAATAAGGATTCCTATTTCTGTAGCACTTTGACAGTTTGTTCTAATGCATATTAACACTTGGTAAGACAGCTTAGGTACCTTTGGACCAGTAGTGGCAATCTCTGCCTTCCATAAAGCAAAACATCATTTACATTTTTAATGTATCTTAAAATCCTGGATCCCAAGAAGTCTTAGCTGGAACGTGCTTTTCTTCATAACAAACAATTTGATCTCCCACTTTAAATTCTATCTTTTCTTCATCTAAACCGAGACCACAATCCATTCCAGTTTTGATGACTGAAACGTCATCTTTATGGTGTTTCAGTGAGGTTAACAAGCCTTAAAGAAAAAGTGAAGTTAGTATAGTCAGCAAATAATGAGTACTAAATGCTAAGTATGCTGTTAACAAGGAAATTTACAGTAAATTCTTAAGAATTTTATGGTCATGTTAATGATGGGACTAAATACTAGGGAACCCCAAAAGTATAAAGTTTGCTGTAAACATTTGACTTGTAACCAAAGATCCTAAATCTCCCACTTCAAAGGTAGGCTAAGACTTTTTGCACAGGATGGTATTGTATTCAGGACTTGAATGGGAAAAGCCAATATAAACGTAGGCAAAAGGTCCAGTTACAAAAGGATGGGAGTAAGGAAATACACGGTATAGATTAAGTGTAGGAGATAAGGCTGGAAAGGCAGTTTGGTGCCAATTTTTTAAAGCTTCGAAAATCCAACCAGGGAACTGCTAATCCTGGAGGAGTCATCAGAATCAGTAGGGACGAAGCCCACCAACTACAGACTGGTTATGAATTATAATAGCAATAAGAAATGGCATGAAGTGGGATCACGGGAGTGAAAGATGAGCAGATTTGAGATGGTTATGCAATCAACAGGTTTTGGTGATTATACTATAGAAATAGATTTTGATGTTGCTTACCCTTCCAAATAACATGTCCATTACGGATTAATTTAAATTTTTTTTGTTTTTCTAACTGTCCCTTTTGGACTCTGCAGCCAGCCACAGGAAGTTTTTTCTTCCCTTCTGTTATAGAGAAGGTAGCTAGTATAGAAGCCTCACCTTTAAGAAGAAGAGAACTTAATTAATGTGCAGAAACCTAAATATTCTGAGAAATACATAATTTCTGACATTCTACAGTACAAGAATTAAAGGTGTGAGGAAAATGTGAACTCATGCACAGGAAGATGTCCTGGATTCTTTGACTCCACCAACTTAATTTTTTTTTTTTTGAGACAGTCTTGCTCTGTTGCCCGGGCTAGAGTGCCATGGCGTCAGCCTAGCTCACAGCAACCTCGAACTCACTGGCTCAAGCAATCCTGTCTCAGCCTCCTGAGTAGCTGGGACTACAGGCATGCACCACCATGCCCAGCTAATTTTTTCTATATATATTTTTGGTTGTCCAGCTAATTTTTTTCTATTTTTAGTAAAGATGGGGTCTCGCTCTTGCTCAGGCTGGTCTCAAACTCCTGACCTTGAGTGATCTTCCCGCCTTGGCCTCCCAGAGTGCTAGGATTACAGGCGTGAGCCACCGCACCCAGCCTATTTCACTGAATTTTCAGTGGAAAACGTATTTCCCCTAAACTTTGCTTTCAAGTGCTGTTTATAGCATCTAAGATATGAATGTTTAAAAGTAACAATCAGTGAACACTCACCTATTGGGTGTTCTTCCACAGTGCAGGGCAATCTGCTGCTCAGTTCCTCCTGCAAGTCTTCAATAAGACGGTAAATGATTTTGTGAAGTTTAATTTTTACTTCTTTTTTTGCAGCAGACTGCTGGATAACATTGCTTGCATTCACATTAAAGCCATATATAACACCTGGCAAGGAGAAATATAGTCCATAAAGTAACACAAAGATTATATTATAATCATTTATTTGTCTTTCAAGCAGACACTCAAATCTAAATGGTTTTATTTCAATGTAAATTAAACAGGAATAGCAATTAGGGGAGATAAGAAATTCTATGATTTTTTTCCTCATCAAAACTAATAAATTTTCAAATTAAAGAGAATTTTATATATATTGTATTGTGGCTTGTTTAACAAGGAAAATTTCTTTATGATTTTAAATCATTACCTTACCAAAAAACATTATTTTTAAGTGCCCATAAAGTACAAGGCCATATGCTAAACAAAACTTTGATTTTTATACCAGAGGAATAAGAAAACTGGCCAGGCACAGTGGCTTACACCTGTAATCCCAGTACTTTGGGAGGCCAAGGAAGTAGGATCGTTTGAGATCGGCCTGAGCAACATAGTGAGACCCTGTCTATAACAAAAACAAAAAAACATTAGGTGAGCATGGTGGCTCATGCCTGTAGTCCTAGCTACTTGGGAGGCTAAGGTAGGAGGATTGCAACAGAGTAAAACCCTGTCTCTAAAAAAAAAAGAGAAAACAAAGACTGATAAGGGCTGAAGTATTATTGCTTTATTTTCATAACAATTCTATTAAGAAATTATAATCTTACTGGCTACAATTTTGGCAATTTACACTTAGGCAGTCAGACGGCCAAAAGATGCTCAAAAATAGTGACTTAAAGTGGTGTGGGAGGATATAGTGACTTAATTAGTAAAGTTCAAGAGTTATTTTAAGAAGTAAAAGAAGTTTCATGGAGCTGATCACTTTACCAAAGAACAAATAATGTATTTAACTGCAAATCCTTTGGGAGGAGAAAAAAAACAAAAGCAAAACACTCTTGCCTTAAACAAAATGAATGAAAAAAATTAACTCAGTTTAATCAAACACAACCACCGCGAAAGTCTTATCATTAAGAAATCATTGGGTGGGGGGAGAAGGTGGGCAAGGGCAGTATACATAACCTAAACATTTGTACCCCCATAATATGCTGAAATAAAAAAAAAAGTAAAAAAAAAATAAAAAGAAATCATTCAATACTCTGACTACATCACATAGCACAGTGTTAGGCCAGTCAGTGCCTAACAAATACTTTGAATTAATCAGCATTACTGAAAATACCTTTTCAGTAATAGAGGTGACATCTAATTCTAATCAAGTCAGGTTATTAAGTACTTCCTTTCTAAATGATTCATGAATCACTCAATAATGTTGGCACTTTACCAAGTATAAGACCTAGTTAAAGTGACAGTCATGAGTCCCCTTTTTGTGTATCATAAGTTTGACTAATAAACATAGTGCCCCGCCTTCTAAGCATTTAAAGCTAAAAGGAGCTTTTGATCTAAAAAGATATGATTTATAAAGTTATCAATTAACTAAAATAGGTAGCCAAAACTAAAAGATGAAGGAAAGTACTGAAGAGGCTGATTACAGTGCTAGAAGCATTCAGAAGTCTAAAATAAAGAAAGTTACAGAGAACCAAGCTTGGTTTGGGTAGGGAATTGGGAGGAAGGGGAGAGGGGGCAGTAACGCTGCTTAAAAAAAAGATCAAGAGGCCAGGCGCGGTGGCTCACGCCTGTAATCCTAGCACTCTGGGAGGCCGAGGCGGGTGGATTGCTTGAGCTCAGGAGTTCGAGGCCAGCCTGAGCAAGAGCGAGACCCCGTCTCTAGTAAAAATAGAAAGAAATTATCTGGACAACTAAAATATATATATATAGAAAAAAATTAGCCGGGCATGGTGGCACATGCCTGTAGTCCCAGCTACTCGGGAGGCTGAGGCAGTAGGATCGCTTAAGGCCAGGAGTTTGAGGTTGCTGTGAGCTAGGCTGACGCCACGGCACTCACTCTAGCCCGGGCAACAAAGCGAGACTCTGTCTCAAACAAACAAAAAAAAAAAGATCAAGTAACACTACTAGATCTTGAAATAGTTCCCCAAGGTTGCAGTACAGCACCACAAGTGGAGTTATGGTGGCAATACTGCACATCCTGTTGGTCTCAGTTGCTAGCTGGGCGTGGACTGGGCAGGAAGAGTGATGCTGATGCAAGTAAATGTCAGGTGTGACAAACCAAGCAATAAAAGATAGAAGCAAATGGTTCACAGGGTGATCCAGAACACAGTTTGACAAATAAGAAATGAATCCTTACCGTTAAATGTTTCAGCAAGGTTAACATCATTTTCACTAATATCACCTACTCCAAAATGTACTAATTCCAGTTCACACTCGTGTGAAGCATCATAGGTATCCATAATGTTTAAGAGGGTCTCCACCGAGCCATCGACATCACCTAAATACAGCAAAGGTTTAAAATCCTTGGTTTTAAGAGTTAGGCATCAGCAAATACAAAAAAGACAATAATCTATTTAAAAACCACGATAGGAAAAGCATTTACTACTAAATCTACTTTTATTTAGGCTTAGCATTATAAATATCTCCTTGACTTAATAAAGTATAATGAGCCCAATATACATTTACAACAAAATCAGCAAGAAATATGTTGACTAAGAAAATCTGTCCCAAAATACTGAAATAATTTTCACTTAAATTTAAGGGCCCAAACCAATTATGAGAATAAAGAAATATATATATTCAAAGAATGAGTTGTAAAGTAAAATCTTTTAAAAAGGCACCTTTAATTATTACAGGAAGTGTATTTGAATCTCTTTCTAGTTTCTCTTTTGGCTTTAAGGGTTTTTGTTCTTTTCTTTCTAGATACTCTTTAAATGATCTCTCCTTCCAGTGCAAAGAGCCATACTTCTCACGGGCTTTCCGATGTGCTTCTTGGTGTTCCTTTCGCTTTTCTTCTATTACTTTGAGATCCTCTTTATTTTTCTCCTGTTCTTGCTCATATTTCCTCCAGTCAACAACTTCACGTGCCCTTGGCTTTATAGGGGAAAAACTGGCATTATTTAATGAAACAGACAGCAATAACTGCTAGGCAAAGGCTTTGTGTTTCCCCCTCTTATGAAATTAGCTTAACTCATGTATGAAACCACTAATTTTGTGAGTTTTAAGAAATGTGTAGAATTTTAATTTGGGACATTGTATATAATTGAAATGATTTAATTAAAAAATCTTAGCTCAAATTTTAAAAAATAATTCTGTAGTCTCATTCTAAAATGATACAACTGGCCCCCTCACAGCCGCTTATAATCTAGAATTGTTAACATTAACACATTTCTGTGGAGAACATTACAAATTGACATTTTAAATCATTATATTATATCTAATATATAGGAATTTAGCTTGATGTACCTCAGATTCTACTTCAAGAATTTCATCCCCTGCAGAAGGAAGGTCTCTCCAGCCTATAATTCCCACTGGCATGCTGGGATAGGCCTCATTGATTGTTTTTCCATTTTCATCAAATATTAACCGTACTTTTGCCCAACTCTTTCCAGCAACCAGAACTGAGCCTTTTCTCAAAGTTCCTCTTTGAATTATAGCTGTAGTAACAGGACTAGAATGAAAATAAAAGTATATATTTTTAATGCCATAATCAGGATATAGTTGTACTTTCTTAAGTAGAGCTAAGATATCTTTATGAGGTTTAAATACATATAAACATATGTATACACAGGGTTAATTCTACCACTTCTTAACTTCTTAAACATATTATAAAAACATTTCAAAGCCAGCACAGTGGTGCGCATCTGTAGTCCCACCTACTCAGGAGGATCACTTGAGCCCAGGAGTTGAAGGCCAGCCTGGATAATATAGCAAGGCCCCCATCTCTAAAAAAAGAAAATTTCTTCACAACAGCCAAGAGGTAGTAGCAACCCAACTGTCCATAATCAGATGAATGGACCTTTCATCCAAAGAAAATGTGGTATAAACATATAAGGGCATATTATGCAGCCCTAAAAAAGAAGGAAATCCTATCGTATGCTACAACATGGATAAAATTCTAGGACATTATGCTAAGTAAAATAAGCCAGTCACAAAAGGACAAATATTATATGAAGTATCTAAAGTAGTCAAAATCATAAAAATAGAAAATAGGTAGTTGCCAAGGGCTAGGGAGAGGGGTAAAGGGAATTAGTGTTTAATAGGTATGAAGTTTCAGTTTTATAAGATGAAAAATTTCTAGAGATCTGCTGCACACTAATGTGAATATATTTAACACTACTGATCGGCATACTTAAATGTGGTTAACATAGTAATTTTTGGGTTTTTTTAGAGATGGGTCTCACTATGTTGCCCAGGCTGGTCTCAAACTCTCGGACTGAAGCAATCCTCCTACCTCAGCCTCCCAAGTGGCTGGGATTACAGGCTCAGTTCACTGTGCCCTTAACATGGTGAATTTAATGTTACATGTTTCTCATCACAATTAAAAAAAAAGGCAAAAACCAAAAAACAGTTCTGGTAAAGTTATGCTAAGAGAAGGAGCAGGGAACAGAATGTTCTGAGAGAATCCTAATCCACTTTCTATCGTACTCTCCATGTCAGCTAAGAAATTGCTCACATTTGTTACAGAGTATAAAGCTATGAGAAAACCTCTCCTGCTGATAGGTAGGAAAATTCAACAAGAGAACACCATTTCAAAGACCTTCCTAAATAGTGTATTAATGATTGAGGTCATAAAAAATTTACAAACCCTAAAATGCAACTATTGGTATTTCATTCCAATTTATGTTATCTATGAAGCTTTACCAATGCAGTCAAGTCAGTGGGGGAAAAAAATCAAACAAATTGAACGAACTACTTAAGTCATCCAAATAGACTACTAGATGTATACAGATAGTTGCTATGGTCTATTGATAATAAGTAAATTTTTGTGTCCTCTGTGTTAGTACAATAAAATACTTTTCAAAAATAAATGCTTTGAAAATATTGTTCATGAACTAACAATAACATGCAATAAAAATGTTATTATGTAATCAGGTCACAAAAACCATAGAACAAAATTATTAAAAAGCAAGCATTTTAACAGTCCTACCCTCTTCCTTTGTCTGTGAACGACTCTATTACTGTTCCTTCCACTGGACCAGTGGGATCTGCTTTCAATTCTAACATTTCTGCGAGAGCAATTGTTGCTTCTGCCAAAGCCATCAGATTGTCACCCTTTAATAACAAAGGTTGTTAATATACATTAATAAATATTATCTGTAAATGTAAATACCAGGGTCAGAAAGTCAAATTATCCTTGACAGTTATATTATACTTTTCTCTTTAAGTATTAAAGGCATGAATTACCCAATTGAACAAAGAAATGAAGGAAGGATAAGAAGGAGAGGAAAAGAAAAGAAGGGGAAGGAAGGAAGGATGGAAGGAAAGAAGGAAGGACGGTAAGAAGGAGGGAAGAAAGGAAGGAGGGAAGGAATGAAGGGAGAGAGGAAGGGAGAGAGGGATCAATCATCAAGAAAACCTAACCCAGGGACAGATCTTACAAGGAACAAGTGGCTGTTTTTTTTAAAAGGATGGCTACTGGTCAGGCTTGTTAATACCCTTTCATAAACACGTGCTCCATTCATTTTCTTTCTCCTCCATCTGTCTCTACAATTCTGTTTTCTTCCTTGCACTAACTTTCTTTTTTCTCCCCTAGAATTTCAATGCTTTTATTCCACAGAGCCCGTCAGAACTAAAACAAGTGAATCCAGAGGAGACTTTAGACAATATTATAAAAGGGATGTCTTTTGAAAGCCAAACTTGCAAACTTGCAACTCTCAGATGGCCAGAGGTTAGTAATTCAATCTATGAATCCAAACCAATCTATCTCTTTCAGATTCTTGCTATCTGCTTTTTTAAAAACAATATATGATAGCTCTCACAAACTTTATTAATGATGCTACTTTACGTTTGAAATTCTATCCAACTGAACAAGCAGTTACATCTATTATTTCATTTGATCCACTCAAGAATCCTGTAAAGTAAGCAAATCAAACATTACTTACCCTTATTAAATAAATGAGAGAAAAAGCACTTAGACCCAGGCTCTAAGCCATTCCTGCAACCACCCAGCTATGCAGCCTTGAAAAATCCCTTCACCTTCCCAGATCTCCTTTCTTCAACCATAAAATGAAGGAGCTAGAGTAGATGATTCTTCTACCTTTCATGATCTATGCTCGCTATGCTCTCTAGGGCTCCAAGATCACACAGCTGATTGACTGGTGATAGAACTAGAACTGATGGGCAAGGGATTTTTCCACTCTCCGTGTCAGCTAAGGGATTGCTCACAGTTGTTACGGTGTATAAAGCAATAGGCAACTGTAAAAAAAAACTGATTAAATATTCTGCTTATCCACCCTCTTATTGCTAGTATTTATTCCAGTTTACCAAAGGCTGCTCCAAAAAGCAGAGCTGGAGTTGTTTCTTTGCATGAGTAATCCTCTATATCTTGGAAAAGAAGCCTCATCTTACTTCCCTGGCACTCTCTTCCACTTTGCTCCATTCTCTAGGAATCATCTCTGCCATGCTTCCAAATATGCCTAAGCAGCTTTACATCTATCTACTCCTCTGACGGTACCCGGGCAGAAAAGATGGTCAAACCTTCAAATATTTGAATCTTATTGTAGTAAGTTTGCCATCTGGCTTTCAGAGTATAATAACAATTGAGCTATTATGAAAAGATAACAAAGTAAGGTAGTATTTTATGAATTTCAGAGGAAAAGAGGCACAGTTCTACTATTAATAGAGACACAATTTCTAAGCATCTTTGAGGTAATAAATTTAGGAAAAGTAAAGATGAAATGACATTTAATTAGAGGAATGTGGTTAAAGTACAGCACCATCCCTTCAGTGAATGATCAGGAAAAAAAAGATCTGTATTATATTAATAACTAAACTGTGAAATATGATACATACGGATAAAAAAGGAAATTGTTACTTAGCAACAACCTTTGTAGGATAAGAGAATTGGAAAATGCTGATCTGAGTCAAGTACTGAGCCTCTATGGTATTTTTCAATCCAGGAAAGAATAATTGGTAATTTTAAAGAAAATGGAATTCATCATAAATAACATAAAACTTATAGCAATTTCACCCATAGAAACATTCAGTTAATCAATTAACAAAATCAAGCTAAATTTAATCTTTGTATCAGTGAAATTCTTGTTTAAATCTCTCTTAAATGCCCTAAGGCCTATTTCCATTGTTTTTTGCTTATAAAAGTCATGAAATACAAGCACTTTTCATTACCAACTGGATTTCATTTCTCCTTAAAACAGTCTTTAGCCTACTGTTACTCTATCCCCACATCACTCACCATTTATTCTCCTCATTCTAAGTATCTCATAATAAAAGCATTAGGTTTAGCTCCAACTCCCCACTGATCAGCTATATAACTGAACTGGTGACTAACCTCTCTGAGCCTAATTCCTAATATGCCACACCAGGATAATGGTAACATCTTGGCCTAGTTCCCACAGAATTTTTTTTAAAACAACACAAATTAGGTATGTCAAAATGTTTCTTAGGTATAATGCAGAGTGTGCATTATGTATAGCGTTCCCGTCAGAGCACATTCGTCTCTGAGGTGCCCGCATTTACCGTAAGTGCAGAGACATGCACTGCTTGAACATCACCTCCATGATCTTCACACACCACATCATAAGCCAGCAGCTCTTTTTTCACTTTTTCAGGATCAGCCTCAGCTTTGTCACATTTGTTTATGGCAAGGACAATAGGAACTGAAAGACACAGAGTTAAGAAGAGTACAAATCATGACACCTTCAAGTCCAGGTATTCACGGTGAAAAACACCAACCTGTTCTGGCTTTCTCTTTACTCAGTGGATGCACTTATCTAACAAAAGGCCTAACAAAGCCAGGTGTGGTGGTGCCCACCTGTAGTCCCAGCTATGGGGAGGCTGAGCAGGATTAGGGGGCTGGGGGTGGTGGTGGGGAATTGCTTGAGCCCAGAAATTCAAGTCCAGCCTGGGCAACACAGCAAGATCCTGTCTCTTAAAAAAAAAAAAAAAAAAAAAAGACCTAACAGACCCACTTTAGAGTCACACCACCTTACTCTCCTCTCTACATGTAAAGAAGAAATCCAGATGTGAGACGTTAAGACTAAAATTAGGCTGGGCACAGTGGCTCATGCCTGTAATCCCAGCACTTTGAGAAGCCAAGGCAGGAGGGTCACTTGAGGCCTGGAGTTTGAGACCAGCCTGGGCAACATAGAGAGACACCATCTCCACAAAAAAAAAAAAAAAAAAAAAATTAAAAAATTAGCCAGGCATGGGGCTGTACACCTGTAGTCCTAGCTGCTTGGGAGGCTGAGCCAGGAGAATTCCTTAAGCCCAGAAGTTTGAGGCTGCAGTTGAGCTATGATAGTGCCATTGCATTCCACCCTGGGCAACAGAGCAAGACCTTTTCCCTAAAAAACAAAAACAAATTAAAAAAAATTTTTTAAAACCCTGTAATTATAAGCAGATTCTGAATTAAAAGGCATCTGAGAGAAAAATGTCTATCCATAAACATAAAAGCAAGATCAGTAATTTACATCGGAGATCATCTCCAGGAAAAAAAATCATGAGAAGATTCTAATTCAATACTACTAGATCATTTGCCTCTTCTTTCTAGGCTTTATTAAGTCATTGTTAAAACTCAACATCTCATCCTCGGTTGAAACTAAGTATCACTATTGCAAATTGTCTTTTAGGATTTACAGCAACTCTTTATTCATACACCTAGCTCACTGACCAACACAAAACAGGCTCTCAATAAATGCTTTTTGTTGTTGTTTTGTTTTGTTTTTTGACATAGGCTTTCACTCTGTTGCCCAGGCTGGAGTGCAGTGGTACTATCATAGCTCATTGTAACCTCCAACTCCTGGGCTCAGGTGATCCTCCCACCTCAGCCTCCCCATAGCTGGGACTAAAGGCACTACAATGCCTGGCTAATTTTTAAAAATTTTTTGTAGAGACAGGGTATCACTATGTTGCCTAGGCTAGTCTCAAACTCCTCAATACACCCACCTCAGCGTCCCGAAGTGCTAGGATTACAGTCGTCAGCCATTGCACCAGGCCTCAAAAAATGTTTACTTAATGAATGAACCAAATAATCTTATAATCTACTTGTCATTACTAGACATATTCTCTCTTTAGAGAAATCACAGAAAATTCTAGGAAATAATTCTCTGGTTGTATTTTACCATCTCTGCAATTTTCTCAGGTATCAAAGGAACAGAAATTGAAAAAGACACAAAACAGTTTTGTAATCCACAGCTTATTATGGTGGAAAAGTACAGTCCATGTTGATAAGTTGGAATTTAATGTGGACCAAAAGAATAGGTGTACAAAGCACGACATAATGAATTTATCCTATCTCAGCCAACTGCTTTGTTATGGGATCCCCAGCAAATTTATCCCTTTTTCCTTTTGCCATGTACTGCCTAAAAGCATTCCCCTATCTGCCATGTATTCCTTGGAATCATTAAGAACATAGTACATCACATAAAGGCAGTTTTGAGAAATTAAAAAGCAAAGTAACACCAGAATCTAGATGATCCAGATTATACATGCAGATTATACATGTTGCAAATTAGCTGTATAATTGTACATAACTGGGGAGAGTTCTGGCCACTCTGGGCCATAGTTTTTATGTTGTAAGATGGAAGAATTGGACTAGTTCAGTGATTCTTAGCCTTTTTTTTTCCTTGCTAACAAACCTAGGGGGAACACTCCATTAGTTACATTTTCTTTGTGTGGACAGATATAGGGTCATAACAGAATAAGAATGAATGTTCACAATATATGTATGTGTGGTGTTTACTATTACAATATTTAAATGAAGAAATAAGGGAGATGAAGGTCAAGTGATTTTCCAAAAGTTTCAATTTTATACCTTACATAAAATAAGAACTCATTTAAAACAGATGAAGGGAAAGTTTCTCTTTAGAGAAGAATTCCAAATAATAAATGAACTGAACTGAATATCACCACTATTCAACTCCTAATGAATCTAGGTGACAGGTACTTAGGAGTTCATTATTCTATTCTTTGTTTTCTATCTGTTTACATTTCCTATGAAAAAGTTTTTAAAAATGGTCACAGTAGAAGAAGGATTGTACTTGTGGTCACAAGTCCAAGCTGAATCCTGCTACACTCTTCCTATTAGTTAAGTTATAAGTCCGTGGGAAAACAATTTAACTGTCTTTGAGGTTTATCTGTAAAACAGGTAAAATAATCCTGAGATTGCTATGAAGATTAAATGAGCTACATGTAAATGGCCCCAGAACTGTGACTTTATATAGCAGATTCTTAAAAAAAACCCAGCAACTTCCTGATACATGTAAGTCAGCCACACAGTACCTTGAGCATCTTTCGCATGCTGAATAGATTCTATAGTCTGTTTCATCACCCCATCATCTGCAGCTACAACCAATATGACAATGTCAGTGACCTGAGCACCTCTGGCTCTCATTGCTGAGAAAGCAGCATGTCCTGGAGTATCAAGAAAAGTTATCTTTTCCCCAGAAGGCAAAGAAACTGTAGAAACAAAATCCAAGAAAACCAAGGACTCAAATATGTACCTCCTTAATATGAAGGAACATATGTGACATTATCAAACATAATCAATAATTCTTTAAAATAATTTTATCCCTTCCATTAATCTCAATCAGAACCACCCAAAGAATCATTTCACAATGAAAAGCGATAAAGTACTAGTTAGACCTTTAAGGTTTTCTTTTCATGTAAAAATTTCAAACTAAGACTTCATATTTCTAGAATATAACTACTTTCATAAACGTACCAACTGATACCTATTCTGGAGAGAGAACAGACCAACAGCTGTACAGGCAGCCACCCTGACATTAACAAACCACAGCTGCACAACTGCTGTGAGTCATAGAAAGGCAATTTAGTATACAGTTAGTAACTCAGGATTTGAATCCAACAACCCTGGGTTTAAATCCTGGCTTAGCCTCTTACTCTAGTTATGCACTTTGGGCAAGTTACTTAATCTGAAAAAGTCTCAGCCTCCTTATCTGTAAGTAGGAATATTAATACCTACCTCATGAGGCTGTTGTGAAGATAAAAATAATAAAGCACATGAGGTGTTCAGCACAGTGCTGGGCACATGCTAAGTGCTCAGTAAATGGTACTATTATTTAATTATTATTAGCAACATTATCACAACCTGCCATTGGAGGCTATTTAAACATAATTAATTAATCAGCAAAAAAAATTTTTAGGTTGATTAGATCAAAGAATGAGCTAGAATAAAAAAAGGTAACATAATTTTCTTCTTATAGAAAGTACAAAGTAACCTTTATTAACCACCTGTTCTATAATTCATCAAACCAATGGCTGTAAGTTTTAGCCTTTCCTTTTACTTTGAATTTGTATATTTCATATTATGACATTTGGTTTAAGAAAATATAAGTGAGGTTCCCAAGCACATTGTAAGGTAATTTGTGTTCATACCAAGAAAGGCACCAATGTGCTGAGTGATGCCTCCAACTTCCATTGCTGCCACTTGAGTTTTTCGAAGTTTGTCAAGTAACGTCGTTTTCCCATGATCAACATGGCCCATTATAGTAACAACTGGGGACCTTGGGGTTAATAAAGCTGGATCTGCCTGGGGCCTACAATTAATAGCAAAGGAGTTTCATTTCTTAAATATCAGAAACACTTTATAGCCTGTGAATTGGTTCACAGTTATCTCTGTGAGTTACCATTAACAATAAAACCCAATATTCAGCTTTGATTACAAATAACTATATTGCCCTCCTATGCATATGACTTATGACAGAATATTTCTTTTTTTTTTTTTCTTTTTTTTGGTCTGAGACAGAGTTGTACTCTGTTGCCTGGGCAAGTACCGTGGCATCAGCCTAGCTCACAGCAACCTCAAACTCCTGGGCTCAAGCAATCCTCCTGCCTCAGCCTCCTGAGTAGCTGGGACAACAGGCACATACCATTATGGCCAGCTAATTTTTGTATTTTTAGTAGAGACAGGGTCTTGCTCTTGCTCAGGCTGGTCTTGAACTTCTGAGCTCAAGCGATCCTCCCGCCTCAGCCTCTCAGAGTGCTAGGATTACAGGTGTAAGCCACCAAGCCCGGCTATGACAGAATATTTAATGACTGCCTACCAACAGTTGGCATCTTCATTACAATGATCAGAATTGAATCAAATTTTAAAATTCAGACCAGTGTATACACTCAACAAACTAAGAAAAATGACTCTTAGAGTTTTATAATAACCTGATTATATTTTCTGATGCTTTAAGCACTTCAAAGAAAAGTTTATTCTATACTAATACATCATTTTAATTATGAAAGAAATTTTAAGCCAATCTTCCATTAAAAAGTGTAAATAAAACTATGCAGTCTCCCTCCCCCAATATATATGGTTAAGTTTTACCTTCTTACAGCATCTTTATTTTCTCTGACTTTGTCCTTTTTTAATTTGCTCCATTTTAACTTCATCCCTGCCTTCTTTATCACTTCTTTGATCCAGACTTCATCTAAATGTGAGTCTGCTTCTAGTGAATCTATGTCAATAGCAGTGTTCAATAAAGCTTCATATACAAAATCTGGTTGGAATAAAATAAAACCTTTTAGGATGATGAATTAAATGCTCAAGAAAGTGATCTTTATTAACAAATGTCTATATAAACAGCACATTCAATGAAAGGAATAACTATGTAAACTGTTTCTCTTATGTTAACAAATCATGAAGATGCTAAAAAATTTTAATTCTTTAAAATATGCATTTATATTAACTGACATTTCTACATATTCATAAATATTAAAATATTTATATACCTTCTAAACCATCTGAATCATTAATAAAACATCAAATTACATATTGTATAAATTTAGTATTGAGTAGTTAATCACAGTATATTTCTTTGAAAACTTGTAGTCACATATGTCATGCATATACAAACGTGTGTATGTAAGTACAGCCCATTCTCATTATTTACAATAGTTATGTTCTCTGAGGAGAAATACAAGGTTGAGTTCCTGGAAGCCTCTAGCCACATTTTTCAAGTGATCAATACCTAATCTTGTTTTATGTGTTTCTGTTTAAAGGCATTTTTAAAAATAAATATCATTGATTCATTAATGTTGAACTCATGGCCCATAGTACTACAATTCATGCCTGAATGAGCTTATCTAAGACATGTATTTTCTCCGTAAGGCACATCACAGCCATCTTGTGCTTAGGAACACTAGGTAGCACTTCAGTACTATGGTTCGGGGCCATTTTAAACTATGAAATCACCAACAAAAAGCATAAAAATGTGAAAAATGTGGCGCTAAATAGATCACAAAAAGGATGCTTGTTTACAACATGTATAGTGCCACCTTGTTCAGCCATAGCTGGGAATACACACATAGGGCAATTCAAATTTTTCACCACTCTGCACATGTTCTATAATAATTGCAAAAGCAACCTGATTTTTGAGCTACAAATACATTTGAGTAGTTGAATTTGTAAATACAGAATCCATGAACAATGAGGATCAACTGTATGTACATACATGCATACATACACATATACACACAGTACGTATCTAAGAATACACACACCCACAGTTTATTTACTTGTTCACATATCTATTTAGGGTGTCCAAAAAGTCTTGAAATACAGGAAAAATATTTATTTTATTTTCATTTCATTTAATGTGCCTTGTTTTAATCTCAGTCCTATTTCCCTGTGGATAATAAATAAATATATCTGCGATAATAATGAAATAAGTAGTTTTATGTTTCCAGACTTTCAGTCACTCTATAAAAGTATATTTATTTTTATTTATTTTATTTCTACTTTTAAATTTTTTTATTTTTCTTTCTTTCTTTTTCTTTTTAAGACAAGGTCTTGTTCTGTTGCCCAGGCTGGAGTGCAGTGGTGCAATCATAGCTCACTGCAACTTCCAACTCCTGGACTCAAGCAATCTTCCTGCATCAGCCTCCCAAGTAGCTAGAACTACAGCCATGCGCCACCATGCCTGGCTAATTTTTTAATTTTTTTGTAGAGATGGGGTCTCGTTATGTTTCCCAGGCTGGTCTTAATCTCCTGGCCTCAAACAATCCTCCCATCTCAGCCTCCCAAAGTGCTGGGATTACAGGCATGAGCCACCATGCCCAGCCTAAAAATATATTTAAAGAATAGATATGAAAGAAAGGCATTTGAGGGTAAGGAGAACATTACACTAAAAGAACATCCTATTCAGTGGTGTGCTAGTAAATGTTTAACAGCTAGGCTCTCAAAAACAAATTCCCAATTTATAGTAATTCCCAATTCCCATGGTGCAAATATACCCCCCAGGGTTGATTTCATGCTACCAACATGCAGTCACTGAATGCAGAAATGGGAAGAGATGCAGGGGAGCACACTGCCGTGCAGTATTCCTGCCATACAGATATGATAGGTATATATAACCTCAAGAACATACACAATAGTAAAATGCAATAAAATTATTAGGAAGCGAATACAGTTTTGACGAGTTTTTACTATCTTTGTTTATGATTTAATTTTTAAAAATAGTTGTATTTAAGAACCAGTTCACATGATTCCTTAAAACTTAGAATGAGCTTACAAACTGATGCAAGCCAGCCTCATCAAGCTACTGATCATATTCCATAATAATGTCAAGAAACCATTTCCTATTTAACTCCCCACCACAACCTTTCTCACGAAAACACATTTTAAGAATGATATAACTCAAATTTTCTTTGTGCATATGCTTTCAGGGAACTATGAAACTCCTTTAAAACATAAAAATTATAACGAGTGGGGCCGGGCGCGGTGGCTCATGCCTGTAATCCTAGCACTCTGGGAGGCCGAGGCGGGCGGATTGTTTGAGCTCAGGAGTTCGAGACCAGCCTGAGCAAGAGCGAGACCCCATCTCTACTAAAAATAGAAAAGAAATTATACGGACAGCTAAAAACATATATATATATATATATGTATATATATATATATAGAAAAAATTAGCTGGGCGTGGTGGTGCATACCTGTAGTCCCAGCTACTCGGGAGGCTGAGGCAGTGGGATCACTTGAGCCCAGAAGTTTGAGATTGCTGTGAGCTAGGCTGATGCCACGGCACTCACTCTAGCCCGGGCAACAGAGTGAGACTCTGTCTTAAAAAAAAAAAAAAAAAAATTATAACAAGCGCAATGCTGTTGTAATAATGCTAAAAATTCCTAATAATCTAGTTACTACAGTTTTCTAATACATTATCCTGAATTTTTAAGTAGTTGTTTGTACATAAGGATAATCTTTTCCTCTGTGTATTAAGTGTATATGGTATTGACATACTATTTTATCTTTATCTACATAAATAAATATTTCCAGGTAGAAAAGTATCCAAAGCACTTTAATCAGAAATATTACATCATGCTATTTTAACTAATCCAGGGGAGGGGAAAAATATATACTCACATTGCTAATATATACAGTAGTTAAAAATAATTACCTCATGAAAACTATCTTTAATTCAGAAGAGATTTAAATATATTAATAATATTAAATAAACTTCAAATAGATAACTTTTATTTCAATCATAGCAAATCAGTTTGGGGTTTAAAGCACTGCTCCATGGGACTAAATTTATATATTAATTATTCTATTTATTTGGTGACACTAAGGAATTATTATGCTTATGGGTTCCTCTATGTGTGGGGAGGTAATGTTTTTTAAAAAAAAAAGGAATACTCATCTTTCGGAGATACATACTGAAGTATTTATGGATAAAAATGATATATTAGTAATTATCACTGCCTTATACATACATTTAAGCATATTCCATTCTTTCTGCTTTCATGTATGTCTGAAATACAATTGCCAATAATAAAAAGTTTAAAAATCTAGTCTATCATCAATGTTATTTACGAAATTGTATCAATACAGTTTCCCTTGCAAAAATTCAGAATGATGTAGCTATATCCATTTATTCCCCTACAGTTTTCTAATTATAAAGTGATCATGTAATCCAACAGCAAAGTTATAAAAATGTAAGATAGTATTCTAATTTTCTATTCTTTGTAGGGATGTACATGCACAAAGAGTGGTAACACTCTCAGGAAGGAAACACATTAATATTTTAGCTCTGCTATAATTTACAAAATAACAGTTCTTTCAAGATAATTTGTTAATAAGAGCGTGTGCTCTGGAGCTATACTGCCTGGGTTCAATTCCTGGCCCTACCACAAACTAGTTGTGAAATCACGGGCAATTATTTATCCTCTCCACGTCTCACTTTCTTGACCTATGATAGGGATACCTACCTAGAGGGCATTGCGAGAATTTTAAGAGTTAACTCTTATAAAGTACTGGTATATATTAACAGCTCAATACATGTGCATTATTATTATAATTCTTTCTTTTTTCCAAGAGTCTGCTTCATTTGTCACTTTACTTTGCTACAATAATAGGTTATTTCTTATATACTTAATGTCAGTTTATAATGAAAACTCAAATTTTGTTCCAACAATCCTAAATCAGTAATAAGTATATCAATGGCACAATGAAAGAATTAAGAAATGATAATTACATGCTCCTATAAATCACTACATATAAAAATAGTATTTCTCTTCTGGTGGGCAGGAAACAAAAAAGAGAAGAATAAAAAAAAATGGTATTATTAAAAGTTGTAGTTATAACTATAACTATTTCTCTGCTGGCCTTACAGATATTGTCAAAATAAGTAAAAAAAAGGAAATCAAAAAATTATTAAAAAAACAAAGGGAAAGTAAATGAGTATAAGCATAGCTCCTCAGTCCAAAAACATTCTCCGGATTTACTCTAATAGCAAACAAAATTTCTGAGAAAGAAAGGTCAATACAGATAAGAAAGTCTTTTCCACTTTTATTAAAAGTAAAATCTTGGCGAACCATATGTGGCAAAGAATCAAGAAACTAGGGTTTGTGACCTAAACTAAAAAAAGCTAAAATGACTTAATATCTTTTTAAAGTGCCAGTCTAGTTTTTACCCTCAAATGCCTTAATCTCACTGCAAATAAAATTCCAGGTCTTCCAAGTTCCCATATTTTTCCTTGTAAAATTATCTGGCTCACCAGTGTTTTTTTCCATTGCCCTGGCCAGCTCCTCAACAGTCATTCCAATCCATACTTCTATCTCCTTTTTTGATTTTCTTGAAGATAACTGAGATTTCCGTGGTCTTTCTTCCTATTAAAAAGTCAGAACATATACACAAGAAGAAAAACACTTAAGTGACAATTTACACCGTGAATATCTACCACAACCACAATCTACAAACACTCTCATAAGTAGCTAACCCTTAGACTAAAATAAAAAATCCTGCATCCATAATTCACTGTTCCTCACTAAATTCCAAGTAATCAAATCCATCAGCATTACCACACAACTAACCAGAACTTCCCTTCCTCACAAAGATCTATTGCCTGGAGTATAGCATTAAGTAATAATAAATATTGTATGAATGATAAAATACTCAAAATGGATTTCTACTCATGGTTCTTTGCACTTTCATCTCAGACCAAATAATACAGTAACTGATGAAATCTGTAACTACCTTCTTTGTTGCTAGAAGCCTATACTGAGATAAAGCAGCCCCGATGAGCATGTCTATCTGTAAGGGCCGGGCGTACAGCGGAGCTGCCCACACCGGGTAAGCAGATGAAAATCCATGCCTCCATTGTGCCAATGCTCTTCTCTGACCCAGGCTATGCAGCTGTCTACAAATAGTGTGAAATCGTAGCAAGTTCTCTAACTTCAGTAGCTTCTGGTTCATGTTCCTCCTAGAAAAAAGGTTTTAAAATACTTTGATTAATATTCAAATCAAGTTAGCAAATATTAATAATTGGATATTTACTACATGCAAAGCACTGTGCTAGGTACTAGAGTTACAACAGTGAGGAAAACTGGGTTCCTGCCCTGAAAGAGCTCACAGTTTAGTCAAAGAGATGGAATTCCATATCAAGGACTCCCTAGATATTAGCTATCATTATTGTTAATGTTACTACCATGATAGAACTGAAATACAATAACATTATAAAATGCTCTTTTTTCACCCTTGAAACATCAACTAACCAAATCACAGCTACACTGAAATTTTAAAGTACACATTTGAACTTATCACCTCTGTTAAACACCCTCCGATGGCTCTCCATTATTCTCAGTTTCATGCACAGCTTCATAACATGCTATATAAAGACTCATTATCTGACCTCTTCTAACATCTCACTTTATTTCTGACACTCTTGCACTCTCCCCACACCTACCTCCCAAGCTTTTGTTATTCTGATCCACATATAATCTCCAGTGGTTTGTCATCTCCCTTCTGAACCTTTGCATATGCTTCCTCTAGCTGGAATTGTCTTTCAACTCTTAACACTTTCCCCCGTCTCCCCACCTCATCCCCTAAAACAAGATGCTTTATAGTAGGAAGAAGCCACCCAATATTTATTGAATAATGCCTTTTGAATATTATTCCTGCAATGAAAGAAGAGTTTACTGACAGAAAACTCCAACAGAACTCATTAGTAATACAGTTATTTTCCTCCCAGAGTCCTCAACTTCTGCTGCTCTCAAGACTGCATTTCTATAGTTTTGCTTTTCAGTTTTTAAGGACAGGAACAACTAAAATAATGTAAGAAATACATACTTTCTCCCTAGGAAACACTTCCTAAATACCACATGCTAGGCATTGTGCTTGATGTTGTTCAGAGTTTAATAAGTCAGAGTTCCTTCCACAAAGAGTTCACTGCCTTTAAAGCTTTCCAATAAGATGATTCTCAGGTACTCCAGACACAGTGACTGATTACAACCTAGGATAGTATTTTCACTGTAACAATATGCAAAATTCTTTCTATAAATTGTAAAGTCATTTTAAGGGTTTTTAATAAGTGGAGAGTAAATTTCCAAGTAGTGGATATGGCCTTTTAGATTCTTCAGTATAAACTTTTACTCACTACTCAGAAATAATTTTAGTTAACATTTTAATATGTATCTTTTCAACCCTTTTCTTTGTGCTTGTATCTATTTTACTTATAAAAATAAAGTCATATTAAATTTTGTTTTATAACTTTTTCCATTAAAGAATATATTGTGAGTATTGTTTTATGTCATTAAATATTACAGTTGGCCCTCCACATCTGTGGGTTCCTCGTCCATGGATTCAACCAACTCTGCATTGAAAATATTAAGAAACAAAAAATGGGTGGTTCCATCTATATTGAACATGTAAATTTTTTTTTCTTGTCATTTTTCCCTAAACAATACAGGATAATAATTATTTACATAAAATTTACATTGTATTAGGTATTATAAGTCATCTAGAACTGATTTAAAGTGTACAGGATGTGTACATTTAAAGTATAGTATTTGCATGTAACCTACATGCAAATACTACACCATTTGACAGAAAAGACTTAAGCATCTGTAGATTTTGGTATGGGGAGGAATGGGATTCTTCAATGTTATAAAAAAAAAGAATAAAAATTATGGAATATTTCAATGTATTTACCTTAACCATATAAAACTACTTTGAACAAAATTCTAAACTTTTACAAAGCCTTAAAAATTTTTAATTATTTCTCTCAAAATATGGCATTTCCACAATATGCTTTCATTTTATATTTATATATATAACATGTATGAATATATTTGTATATATTATATATTATGTATATATAAATATATTTATATTTTCTGCTAGATAGTCTTTAAAATTATTCACAAATGATAATAGTTATTTGATGTGACCAAAGAAATTGAGACTCTAGACAGGCGAGCTTTGCTAGATAACTGGACATTAACTATCAAATGTTATATTTCAACCAATTTTCCCCAAATATATTTTACAGTCCTGACATAGTATACTGAATATTTTTTAAAAGAAAGAAAAGAAACAATAACTGAAATAGGCACAGTATTGTGAAGACAGTACCTGACTAGGCAACAAAAGAACCCTGGTTGGACACCCACATATGCCAGCAAGTGTTATCTTGATTGAGCAAGTTACTTGTTTCCTATGGGTCTCATTTCTCTGATGTCTATAAAAAGAAAGCGGAAGTGCTTGCTATCTGTCCTTTCTACTACCAGGCTATGAGGAGAAAATGGGACAATGTATATACGTTATCATTATCTATTTTAAAACCATATTACATGCTCTTTAGTGATGGCTTATCTACTTTGAGGATTCACTGCTTCTAAGTTTAAAATATTCACAAGTCACTACATTGTTTATTAATGGATAATTCTGAGGTTTTGTGTGCGTGTGTAACATAGCAAGCATTTTACCTTAAAAGATTTATTCAAGTAAAGATCAAAAGAAACATCTGGCTTAATTCCAAAGAAATAAACACATTAAGATTTAAAAATTCATTCAAGGCTGATCACAATGGCTCATGCTTCTAATCTTAGCACTTGGGAGGCCAAGGCGGGGGATCATTTGAGCCCAGCAGTTCGAGACCATCCTGGGCAACATGCCCTCGACTCTACAAAAAATTTAAAAATTAGCCAGGCGCTATGGCACACACCTGTAGTCCCAGCTCCTTGGGAGGCTGAGGCAGAAGGATCGCTTGAGCCAAGAGTTTGGGGCTGCAGTAAGCTCTGATTGCGTCACTGCACTCAAGCCTGGGTGACAACCTGACCCAGTCCAAAAAAAAAAAAAAAATCATTCAGTAGTAATCAAGCATTTACACACATTAAAGACTTCAAGAACGGCACATGTAAAAAAATCTTATTTAGGTGTGTGTCCCTGGACTAAGGAGTAAAAGAGTGCTCAAAAAACACAAGATTCATTAGGAAATTATTTTTAAATGAATCTGAAACCAGATTTGACAAGGACACAGATTTATGGAGTGGGAGAAAGGACTCTACAGGCTACCCAAAGCACAGAGATGTAACTGAGGCAGAAACACAGACACCAAATCTCAGACACGTCGGGGACAACAACCCAAATGTCAAAACTAGAAGGAACCTTAGTTGTTACTTATTCCAAACCTATCATTTTACAAAAAAGGAATCTGGAATCCAGAGGGGTTAAAAAGAACTCTCCAATGTCACACCGCTAATGAATGGCAGTCAGGACTAGAACCCAGGCTTTCTGGCTCCCAGTTCGGTGTTGTCTCGCCGCTAGGATATTCTTGTTAAGGAATCTGAAAAAAGGATACTGGAAATACGTTGTTGCATTAGTGGAAACGTCTGAAGAGTTGGAAGCTTCGGAACTTATCTGAAAGGTAAAAACAAGTCATTGTAGAAAAATTACGGATGTGGGGTGGCTTCGCCTCAAACCCGAGTCCGGAAAGCCGTGGGACCAGGGGCGGCTGGACAGGGGCCCGCACCCGCGGCCGCGCGCGGGGAGAGGAGGCAAGCCCGCGGCGACTGGGAGGACAATGCACATGCTTTCGTGAATGCCCAACGTGGGGACTAAAAGCACCTTAGAAGGGCTTCCAAATACGCAATGTTGAGGAATTCGCGTCATTTGTGCCACTGACACTTTAGGCCACACAATACACGCCACCCGGACGACCCTGGCTAAGGGACCCCACTCACTTAGCTCACACATAATGCCCCGTGTCCCTGGATTCTGAACCCGGGCGGAGATCACCTTCCGGACCGGGAGAACTGTCTGTCGCTCAGTGCATCCCCTAAATGGCTCCCGCCGGGCTTCCGGTCCCACCGGAAGAGGTTCTTCCCCGAATTCAGCTTAGCTGTAGTCGCCGCCAGTGGTGGGGATCTCTTGAGGTGCTCGCACCTGCGAGCCGCGGGGTAGGTGCTAGTTCACCCCGTGGCCTCCTCCTCGGTGTGCCGCGCGTGGTTAATCGCTTCTACAGGTACCTTCCATTTCTAGGAAGCAAATGATTAATACTTCTCTGGGGAGATGAGCAGCCTCGGTGCCTACACTCGAGGAAAAGTTAAACGGGGAAATGGTAGGTATGTGCTTCAAAGACACGTGTACCGAGCAGGAGGAAAAAAATGCAAGGGACAGTGGCGATAGGACCAGCCACTTCGTACTGTGCGAGAAGTAACCGCAGTTATTTTTTCTTTCGGAAGTCACCTCGTGTGGATGGTATTTGGAGTAGTACAGCCAGAGTGCTTGGGTTCCTATCCCAGCTCATTCCTAGTGTGTGGTTGGGGACGTTTCGTCAACTCTCTGTGCCTCAGTTTCCTCATCTACAATATGGTCATGACAGTAGCTACTTCACAGGTTCATAGTAAAGTTTTAATGAGTTAATAAAGTGTAGATAATAGCGCCTGGTTCACAGTGTTTGCTCTTAAATTATTAGAGCCTCCTCCCGGAGCTTTTCCTCACCTTGATTGGCCTTTATGTCTTTTGGCTGGTCCTCTTCACCAGAACCATCACCACCTCTGGACAGTATAAGCAGCTGAGGCGGGAGGATCGCTTGAGGCCAGGAGTTGGAGGCTGCAGTGAGCTATGAGTGAGCCACTGGGTAAGAGAGTGAGACCCTGTCTCTTAAAAAAAAAAAGAAACCAAAAAACCCACGACTCTATTCTAATTTTGGGGAAAATGTCAGACAAATCCAAATTGAAGAATATTCTACAAAATACCTGACTGGTACTCTTCAAAGCTGTCAAGGTCATGAAAAGCAAGAAAAGACTGAGAAACTGTTACAGATGAGAAGAGATGTCGGAGACAGGACAACTAAATGCAATGTGGTATCTTTGAGAGCATCCTGGAACAGAAAAGTGGAAAAAATGGTGAAATTTGAATAAAGTCTATAGTTTAGTTAATAGTAATACCCCAATGTTAATTTCTTAATTTTCACAAGTGTGTCATGGTTAACGTAAGAAATTAACATAGGAAGTTGGGAGAAGGGTATTTGGGGACTCTCCACTATTTCTGCAACTTTTCTGTAATCTAAAATTATTCCAAAATTAAAAGTTGATTTTAAAAAAATGAATCAAATCTTAAATCCCACCTCTTTAGAGGTAAATACTTTTATTATTTTGGTGAACATCATTCCATTAATTTCTATGCATAAAAACACACACACATACAATTTTATGTAAATGGATTCACACAATGCTTTTTGTCTTTTCAACAATATATAATGGAAACTGTCCTTGCTAATAAACATAGCGTGTCATTCTTTCTAATGACTGCAAAAGATTCCATTGTCTATAATTGCCTTAACTCAAAGACAGACATATAGATTGTTTCCAGTATTTAAATTATAAACAATGTTGTTGTGAACATCCCTGGCCATACACTTTTGCATGCCTGTCCAGTCCTTTCTCTAGAATAAATTCGTGGCTGGACATGGTGGCTCACTCTATTCCCCAGGCTGGAGTGCAGAGGCATCATCACAGCTAATTGCAACCTCTAACTTCTGGGCTAAAGCAATCCCTCTGCTTCAGCTTCCCCAGTAGCACCACCACGCCTAGCTAATTTTTCTTTTTTAATTTTTTTGTAGAGACGGGGTCTCGTTATGTTGCCCAGGCTGGTTTCAAACTCTTGGACTCAAGTGATCCTCCCACTTCGTCCTCCCAAAGTGCTGGGATTACAGGCATGAGTCACTGTGCCCAGCCTCATAACTGTCATTTCTGACAATAAGAAACTTGATTCCCATCAGGCTTAATATATTTATTTAATCAAGTCCTCTGTATGAAAGCAATCTCCAATCTGGCCATCTCGCCCTCCCCTGTGCTCATGCCCTTCTCTCGCCAGCATGGACTCCAAGGCCAGACCACCCCTTCAAGTGAATATACTCCTCACTGTGGTTGGATGTAAGATGTTAACAGTAGGAGAAAGTGAGGACCTCTCTCCACTATCTTTGCAACTCTTCTGTAATCTAAAATTATACCCCATGTAGAGCCACTGGAGCCCCCATTCTTATCCCTACCTCTGTGGATGCCAGCATTGCTCTCCCCCAGTGGCTTTAGGACTGAATTATTAAGGAAGGGGTTGAGTAAGGAAAGGCTCCTAGTCCCACTTCATCTCATGTTCTTTGTTAACCTTTTAAAAGTCTGATCATATTAACCATGGGACATACTATGTTTGAACACAGGAGGAGTCAGTTTACCCACAAATATGTTTCATATTACCACCTTGCCTGGCCAGAAACCATACTTTTAAAGCATGGCACACATAGATGTACCATATAGCATACCTGGTATATAGAGATGCTCCAAAAGATCTGGTGAAGAGACACAGATTGCAGCAAGCATTTTGTTTTCTATTATCTCACTTGCTGTTTTGGGTAGGCATATAGCTTCTTAGCATGGCTTTCAACTTACCTATTCTAGAATTGCCCTTTATTTCATCCAATAGTGGGGATTTCTAACATTCCTTCCCTAATAAATGCAATGATGCCCACTCCCCTTGGTGTTGATAAATGTCTTACACTTTTTGCCTTTTTATTTCTTTTGGCAGGTAGGCTACAATTGTACCTGTTTCCTCACTTTGAGCAGACATAAGATGAGGGTCCCTTCTCATGGACCCAGGCATAACTCCATCTTTCAATTCTCCTTTCCAGATTCTGTCCTTATCTGACAAGTTCCACACTCTTTCTAATAATAACAACAGTTTTTTTCCTCCATGTGTTCTTGTGGAAATGCCACAAGACTTCTCATTAATTTAAGCTTTTTCTTGTTGGTTAAATAATTTGGCAAACTGCATTTATCAGATGCTACCCCTCTCCTAGAATCATGAGATGTTACACTCAAGACCTGTGATTATGTAACTGTTACCTCAAGTTCACTCTTCATAATTTTGAATTTAACCTGTTTCATGTTGTTGTTTTCCATGTAAATCTGATATTGTATTTGAGGACAAAGGACCCTGCCTAGGAAAGCATTTTTGCTTTTAATACAATGTTCACATATATTTGATAAATAAATATTACATTAAACCTGAGTTAGGACAGTAGTTTTTGAACAGTGACATAAAGTTTTTTCATGATAGACAGACTTAGCTGTTTCATAATAAAAACCTTTGGGTGTAAAACTTTCAGTACAGGGTACTTGGTCATTCAATCACAGCAGGCTAAAATTAAGAGACCCTTAGTGTAGACCGTGGGGGAAAATGATAATAGTTTGGGGTAGGGTGATAGAGGTGGTAAGAAATGGAAGATTTGAGAATCTGAACTGTGATGGATTAGCTATGGGGGTGGAGGGAAGAGGGATTCATGGCTTATGTAACTGATGATGGCAGTTCATTTCCAAAGAGATTTCTAGGTCAGAACACCCTTTTGCCTGGACAATGTGGTGAACATCACTGCCAGTTTTTACTTTTTATGTTCTTTGGTTGCTGTCATGGAGACCCTATCCTTGGTTAATGTTTTTGTACTTTTAGGCATAATTTACATTTTCTTAGTTACAATTAAATTCCAATCCTTCTTTCCCGTTTACTCTTGGGTCACCATAATTGGATTTGGGTATTCTTGAAAGATTCCAACATTTAAGAATAATCACTTGGAATATTCCATTTCTTCAAATCGATCATCTTTGATATTTTAATTTCATTTTTAGAGGAAAATCTACTGAAAAACTTGAGTCTACCATAACTTATATGCCAAAGTAAATAGTAAATAAATCAATGAATTAAATTTCCCAAGGAAAAAAATAGATTGAATATTGCTGGAGGTTAACATAGATCAGAATAATTTGAAAAAATGACATTTGGTTGCATAAAAATGGGTAACTTTTGTAGATAAAACCAAACTAAAAAAAATAAAAACTATTTAGAGGATTTATGACAATAAAGGCATATAACTTCATTATATGAAGAACTCATGTATATAAATGTGAAAGCCATTAATATCAGTCATTGGTAAATGGGCTAAGACATGAACAAAGCTAATTCACAAATGAGGAAATAAAATAATAAACATGGAAAAATGTCCAGGCCCTGGTAATCAGAGAAATATACATTAAACAAGGTACATTAAATTTGTCTGTTAAATTTGCAAATTAAAATATATGTATTCTGCAAATTTTGGCAAAAATATAGTAAAATGTATTAATTCATATATTACTAATACATTATAAATTAGAATAATTATTTTGGAAAGTAACTTAAAATATCATGATTCATTAACGATGAGGATGTCCACCAATATGTAAATAGTTAAGAAAATTATGATCCAGCTACATGATATACCTTTTTTTTTTTTTTTTTGAGACAGAGTCTCACTTTGTTGCCTGGGCTAGAGTGAGTGCCGTGGCGTCAGTCTAGCTCACAGCAACCTCAAACTCCTGGGTTTAAGCGATCCTACTGCCTCAGCCTCCCGAGTAGCTAGGACTACAGGCATGCGCCACCATGCCCGGCTAATTTTTTCTATATATATTTTTAGTTGTCCAGATAATTTATTTCTATTTTTAATAGAGATGGGGTCTCGCTCAGGCTGGTCTCGAACTCCTGACCTCGAGCGATCCACCCACCTCAGCCTCCCAGAGAGCTAGGATTACAGGTGTGAGCCACCGCACCTGGCCTACATGATATATCTTTATTAAAATAGAAAGACATTGTAGCAACAGGAGAAAATGCTTATAAGTTAAAAAAAAAAAAACCCGCAGGGTACAAAATTGTATATGTAGGAGCACTTAAACCATCTGAAAAACTAATTATGTACACTGAAAATATCAAGAATAAAAGAAACAAGACTGGAAAGATACAGAAAAATGGCAATTTCGCACAACACCATGAGATTCTGAGTGATACTTTCCCTGTTTTCTAAACACTCTGTAATGTGGTATGTTGCTTTTGTTGTGGATCTCAATTTAGGAGGCCACGGGAAGTGGCCTGTTATTGGTTCTAAAATCAGAGATCAAAGAATTGCATGGAATCTTTGAAGGGGAACATGGTTTAATAGTTTAAGAGGTGGGCTAAACTGAGGTTTTAAAATTGCGATATCCAGGGCCAATTCTGGGTGAAACTGTTGACTAGGAATTCCTCTCCTGCAGCTGCCTCCAAGGCTGCGTGCTGGTAATTGTAAGGCTGGTGGCAGGTACCCCTCCTTTCCCTAATGCAAAAAGCAGCAGCCCACGAGACCTGCCAAGGACAATGCCTGCAAGGCCCAGCTAAGTTAAAGGACAACCACACCTGGATAGTTACCCTGGTAAGAGCCCACACATACCACCGGCCCCTCCTATTTCTCAATACCCGCCCTAAAACTACAAGGGACAATTCCTTGCTCTCCCCACCATAAATCTTCCTGCCAAAAGACCCCCTACCCCCAGCCCTAAAAACATATATAAACCCACTCAGACTTCTGGGCAATGCGACTTCTCAGGTCTCTCTCTCTCTCTTCCGGACCCGAAAATCTCGCCTGGGCCCCCCTCTCTTGGGACCCGTTACCCCCACCCAGGAGCGCCCCAATAAAGCCTCTTTGGTTACCCCTTTCAACTCTGCTCGTCTTTCTCTGGCGCCGGCCAATCCAAAAAACCTTACAGTAATGACTCAGACACTTGGCCTTGTCTTCCTAAGAGGCTTCCTTCTCCAGGCCCTCAATCTTTACTCCAAAAATGACCCAAAGTCATCCACACTGAGGTTAAACGTCCCTAGGTATGTCGATGTTTTATCTCGGATAGAAGTGAAACCTTACAACCTTTGAATTCCAGGCCTCACTCAAGTGGGGAGTGTTTCTTTCCTAGGATAGCTGAAAACTACCAAGAGGTAGTCAACTACCAGGGAAAAGGCGAATCGTGGTTGGCACAGCCAATTACTCTTGGATTCATAACAAAAACTGTCAGAAAAGGTAAAATGTAAAATCATAATTTACAAATTCAAGTCGAAAAGCTTCAGAACAATAGGGATCTTGGCCTCCTCCACACTAAGCCGGTACGCTGCTACGTGGGTTTGGTTGTTTACACGGAAGACATGATAATCTAGAAAACTTAAAGTGGGGTCAGGGAGGACTGTGAGAACGTGGGCGCCGGGAACTGGTGGAGCGCCAGACAATGGCGCCCACACGTCTCCGCCAGCCCCAAACCCCCTAGCGAATGACGTAAAGCGACGCGCCAGGTGAGACGAAAGAACGGCAGGCGGTGCATTTGGCTGGCGGCGCACTCAACTTCCGGCGCCGGCGGAGGACCGGGCAGGCACTTCCGCCTCAGGCTTGGGCGGGGCAGGGCGGCAGCGGGATACCGCGCCCACTCATACGCTGCCTGCCACGACGGCAACAGCATGGCGGGAGCAGAACTGCGGGCGGCGCTCGAGCAGCGGCTTGGCGCCCTGGACATTCGCACGGAGGTCGTGGAGCACCCCGAGGTGAGGTTCCCGCTCTGAGAGTGGCCACCGGGACAGCCCTGGTCGGAGTGGCGGTCTGCGTTGCAGCGTCCATCAGGCGAGGCAGCTAAGACCAGGTGTTTCAGGGGTAATGTACCGTAGAAACGAAGCTACAAGAGCACTTCCCGGGTCTCAGAGTGCAAAAGGGACCCGACAGGGACAGCCCAGGCCTCCCGTGTTGGGACTCTGAGGTTATTGCAAGGAAACTTTAACTCCTGGGAGTGATTTGATCACATCTCATGTTGAGAACTAGTGCAACATATGGAGAACTTGTGCATCTTAAGTGAGTCTGGGGTGTTGGTCAGGTTGTCCACTTTATGTGTACACAAGTTACCAAACAGTAAGCCATCTATTCAGTGACTACGATGTATCAGGCACCTTACGTACAGCAGGACACCAAGGTTCAGATTTGATCTTTTACTATCTTTGTCAGTTTGATCAGGAGTCAAAACTAACCTTTTGTGGCGTGGTACAAGTCACCATCACCCCCAAAAAGTGGTAACAAAAGTGTTCACTCCTGTATATTCATAAATTTCAACATGGTTTAGTGTACTGCAAATATTTCACAAAACCAATGTGTAATTTGAGTGGTGCAGGGACATAAAGTTTACCTAAAGGTTCAGTGACAGTTGATAATGGCTAAATTATGGTGATCTTAAGAATAGAGAAATACAGGAAAAGTTTAGTATTCTTCATTTTACAAACATAGTATCAAAACTATATCATTTTCTTTTACTTTCCTCCCTCCCATATAGTCATATACACTCCACCTTCTCTACCGGTGCATATTGCCAGTTTTTCTGATGTTCCGTCTGTTTGTCCAGGGTCTTATTCCCTGCCCTCTCACCCTCCCCAAGGTTACATATTTGTAGAGTAGTGTGGTTGTCACAGGGTCTAAATGTAACGGAATGCTAAGCGATAGGAGTCTAGAGCTGCTGTAAACATTCAGTACCAAAATTTTAAGGTTAAAAATAAACAAGTTTCTTAGGAATGTGAGGGCTTGGCCAGCACATTGGAATAGAAGACTGGCCTAACAGAAACCATCTGAGGTTCTTAGCTGAGAAACTGAGATGGCAAGAGCTTATAAATAATTATTTGGGCCAGGTATGATGGCTCACACCTGTAACCCCAGCACTTTGGGAGGCCGAGGCGAGAGGATCACTTGAGACCAGGAATTCAAGACCAGCCTGGGCAACACAGCAAGACCCTGTACCTATAAAAAATAATTAAAAAAAATTAGCTGGGCATGGTGGCTAACACTTGTAGTCCCAGGTACTCGGGAGGCTGAGGCAGGAGGATGGACCCTGGAGTTTAAGTTTGCAATGAGCTACGATCGAGCCACTGCACTCCAGCCTGGGTGATAGAGCAAGACTCTGTCTCAAAAAAACAAACTAAAAACCCAAAAAACTAAAAAATAATTATTTGGTCATGGGCTGGAGATAGGTTTCTACCAGTAAAATTCAGGGCATTGAGTACTTAACTCCCTAACCTTTTAAACCCAGCAAGCAAAATACATGCAAGAGTGTGTGTTTCTGTGTGCACGTATGTACATGCATGTTTATTCTTACACTTCTCATTATGTGATATTTTACAGGTATTTACAGTTGAAGAAATGATGCCACATATCCAACATTTGAAGGGAGCACACAGTAAGAACTTATTTCTTAAAGATAAAAAGAAAAAAAGCTATTGGCTGGTGACAGTTCTTCATGATAGACAAATTAATTTAAACGAGCTTGCAAAGCAGTTAGGTGTCGGGAGTGGAAATCTTCGGTTTGCTGATGAAACATCCATGCTAGAAAAACTAAAAGTTGGTCAAGGCTGTGCCACACCGTTGGCACTCTTCTGTGATGATGGAGATGTGAAATTTGTTTTGGATTCTGCTTTTCTGGAAGGTGGACATGAAAAGGTATATTTTCATCCAATGACCAATGCTGCAACCATGGGATTGAGCCCTGAAGACTTTCTCACATTTGTGAAGAAGACAGGACATGATCCCATAATACTAAACTTTGATAAAAACAACTAAATGGGCTAATGTTTAGAATAAATTTATTTCTAAAAGCTGTTTTTCTTGTAATTTATAAAAGGCATTTAAAGTGTTAAGAATACTTAGTACTCTTGGTTTGGTGACTATCTAAATCACTTTAGGAGGAATACATTATTTCATCTTAGAAGAGTTCTTTTTATTTTGTTTTTGAGACAGGGTCTTGCTCTGTTGCCTGGCTAGAGTGCAGTAGGGTCATGGTCGCTTACTATAATCTCAAACTCCTGGGCTCAAATGATCCTCTTGCCTCAGCCTCCCTAGTAGCTGGGACTACAGGCTCATGCCACAATGCCCAACACCTGGCTAACTTTTCTGTTTTTAATAGAGATGAGATCTCGCTCTTGCTCAAGCTGGTCTCAACTCCCGAGCTCAAGCTGTCCTCCTGCCTCAACCTCCTAGAGTGCTAGGATTAAAGGCATGAGCCACCAAACCTGGCCAAAAGAGCTCTTTTTAAAAATGTATTGAGGCCGGATGTGGTGGCTCATGCCTGTAATCCTAGCACTCTGAGAGGCCGAGGCGGGAGGATCGCTCGAGGTCAGGAGTTCGAGATCAGCCTGAGCAAGAGCGAGATCCTGTCACTACTAAAAATAGAAAGAAATGATTTGGACAGCTAAAAATGTATATAGAAAATAAAAATTAGCTGGGCATGGTGGTGCATGCCTGTAGTCCCAGCTACTCAGGAGGCTGAGGCAGCAGGGTTGCTTGAGCCCAGGAGTTTGAGTTGCTGTGAGCTAGGCTGACGCCACGGCACTCTAGCCTAGGCAACAGAGCAAGACTCTGTCTCAAAAAAAAAAAAAAAAAAAATGTATCGAGGTAGTTTTAGCTCAGAGATTCAGCTCCCTATCTTCTATGACAATTGCTCATTATAAGGATGCCTTCAACAATTAATGCTTCTATTATTATCTTTAGGATGTTTATTGTACTTGAAAAGAACAAGTTGTAAAATAGTATGTATAAAATTTTGATAGTGTGCATAAAACAGGAAAATAATCAAAAGGAATATAGGAATATATTAAATTGTTGATAGTGGTTATTTTGAGGAAGTAGAGATTAAGAATTCCCAGCAAGATTTTTTTTTTTTTTTGAGACATAACTTGTTGCCCAGGCTAGAGTGCAGTGGCATCATCATAGTTCACTGTAACCTTCAACTCCTGGGCTCAAGTGATCGTCCTGCCTCAGCCACTTATTTTTTGTAGAGACAGGGTCTTGCCTAGGCTGGTTCTCAAACACCTGGCCTCAAGTGATCCTCCCGCCTCATCCTCCCCAACTACTGAAATTACAGTTTTGAGTGACTGAGCCCAGTCCTCCCCGCCAGGATACTTAAACATGGGGGCAAGGGTAAGGTAAAAACTTTTCATTATTGGGTGTTTGTTTTTAAACCAGTGATATTTTTTCTTCAGTGAAGAATAAGCTAATTAACTGTCTATAAAAATATTACGAAATTTTAGTCTAGAAAAACTACTAGGGGTAATTGACATATTTTTTCACCTCACTTAAACAAAATCCTTCAATTCTCATATTTTCCTCTTGTATAATCAATGGGATATTCTTAAAAGAACCATATTTTCCTAAATTGATCACTGAAAAAATAATTTGCATCTGGTAGACATACCATATAATTTGTCCCAGCATGTGTTACTAAAAGGCAAAAGCTACAATTAGCTCATTTTAAAGATTCCATGTTTTTAACCTACTCTGTATTGTATCTCTAAGACAAAGAGACAATCTTAGGTTGCTCTGCATATAAAATGAAGGTACTGAATAGAATCACAGAAATTAAGCATCTTAGGTATCTGGTCTAATGCCCTCCCCTCCTTATGGTGAAAACAGCCCCAGAAAGACTGACTTGCCCAAGGACACAGACCAGTTGCTATCTTTAATATTCTGCCTCCCAAAGTCTAAAAGTGAAAATAAAAGATTAGTTTGTGCAGGCTATTAGGTTATTTTTAAACCTATTTTGGGATTGACAGTATCGACAGTGTCTCTTCTCTTTCTCCCCAAAACTCTAATACTCATCCCAAGATTAGGACAGAATTAGCTCAACAAGGTTAAAGGTTATGTCTGACAAGTTCTCCAGGGCAAAGGGATAGGAATAAAAGAATAACACTTGGCTAAAAGGATCTTATTTTTAAATGATTACTAACCACTTGTTATAAAAATCACCTCTTGGTTTTATTTTTATATCAGTTTGATAAGTGAATGTTAATCCAACTTAATTTTTTAAGGAGAAACAAAGTTAAAAATTAAAATGAAAAATGTTTTTTTAAAAGACAAATCAAACAATGATGTCTCTTTTGTTATGAGTTGGATGCCTGTGGCTGACATCAGGTATTGCCAAGTAATAAACATTTTGCCATTCAACTATGAATCCCTCATTAGCATTAGTTTTAAAGGAAATGTTACAGATTTTATATTATTTGATTTGGTATTTAATAACAGTTACAAGTACAATGGCAAACATTGAAAAAGAAAACCCTTAGTAGAAAAGAAAAAGACAATTTAAAGTCAGGTTTTGTTGAAGGGTGTTATAAGTGCAACTTTATCCATAAGCATTCCTTTTAAGGCATTTTCATTGTCCAAATATCTCAACATGTACATCAAGGTTTATATTATAAAATGGGCTCCTTTTGTATTGCTCATTCAAGGCTTAAAGAAAAAAATACATCTCAGGATTAAGTGAAGCTGAAAAGAATAACAGAAAAATTCACCACTTTTCTCATAAAATGTAACTTAAGATACAAAAGTTATTTAGTATACATTATTACTCCCCATTGTAATTCCAGATTAGGGTACAGTATCTTTTTCTCTTCCTGACATAAACCCTTAAGACAACACAGGCTGCAGTACTTGATTTTTGAGGTGGCTGCAATTCTGTAATATGCACAGTGATTTTTAAATAGGCTTTTACCATGCCTTGCATGAAAGGTGCTACATACAAACTTGTTTTGTGAACTCTTTGGTAACCACCAATTCAAACACTTGGACCAAAACATTTCCACATGGCCAGATCTGAAGCACATTATTGTAGCTCTGGGCCAAAGCTATTACCCTGTATGTTGAATTCTTTAGTTTCCTTGGGGGTTTAGGTAGGTGTTGACTTAGAATACAGCCAGATAATTAAAAGCATGTCAGGCTCCAGTTAGTTTCCAGTCGGCGTTACTATTTTGTTTGGCAGCAGCAGCAGTTTAAATAAAGGAAATGAGTGGCTTCCTACAAACTTTACTTCTGAAGGTATCTTGGAGAAAGTAAAATATTCATATGGTTATTATCCAGTCCTTTCTTGAAATGGTCTGAAAAAGTGATGAGTATAATTCAGAATATTCATATTTTTGCAGTCTCAACGTGTTCCCTTGGTTGTCTCTTTAACTGTATTTCTGAGATTCAACCTACTCAGATTTAGTATTTTACAGGCTGTCCTCCAGCATTTTCTACTTCAAGCATTAATGTGCTTAACTCAGCAGGTTCTCCATTTTAGGATATTAGTGTCCTGGAGAGGTAAGCTGTGTTATTACCCTCATTGGGCCACCTGACACTCATTAAATTTCAGCTTTCAGTAATTGTTCTGGATGTATCCTAGTTGTGCAAATTAGATGCTAGCTAATATAAATCTAAGTTACCTACTTACTGTTTTTAGCTAATACATAATTTCTACATTTACTTTCAATTTATCCACCTAAAAATGAATTTACATTTTTACATGCAAATGTCTCTCGACTGCCCTGATACCCATTACCAATTTGATACTTGCATCCAGGGAGTCACAATGGAAAGAAAGATGTTTCAAAGTCTAGAGAATAGGTTTTAAATGTTTCTGTGTGCAATATTTGTATTTTAGTAAGAATCCTTTGTATTTACATTTACATAGCACCTTTCATCCAAGAGTTTTGAAATGATTTAACTTTATAGCATTTGGTGGTGAAACCTCAGTTAATGGGGGCATTGAGTTAAATAAGTTCAAGTTCTCTAACTTCCACTTCAACGATTTCTGGTCAACTAAACATGCTATCTCTCTTTTTTACTGATGGTCTTTTGGAAAGCAGACTATGAACACAACATTGATACTCGCCTACTGAGGGGTACGGGGAGACAGACACTGACTTTTCCCATGGCTTCTGGGTTACTGATGAAACACACAATTCATAAACCACACACTATGGAATATGGAATTAATTATTCCAAAAAGTTCTTTTGAGCTGGTAATGAAAGCCTAAGAAGTGTACTGTTAAAATAAAAAATAGTCAATATCTTTTTCACTTTAGACCTTAAAGATTACTCTGATATTTACGTTAATAATGAATTTGCATTAATGAGTATCAATGCATTTTTCTGGATTTCATAAGAAAATAAAACTGTGATATAAAATTGGAACTACTAAAAAAATTGATGTTTCCCTCGACTAACTAAATCTACTTTTTTGTGCTTCTTCCAAATGTTTAAAGGTAACAAATGCATACAAATATTTCAAAAGTACCAATAAACAGTTATCAACTTTAATGTATTATAAAGGATAAGAACAGAAAAATTCTTGTTAATAAATGATAACCTTAATAATAAATGAGCTCCTGGCAAAATGCAGATTATAGTAAATTATTTACATCAATTTTGCCATAAGAAAACTTCTTAAGCAACAGTCAGCTCTCAAGTTAAAAAAACTAACACACATACATAACCCAATACCAAAAAAGGGAAATGAGCTAAAACAGAAGAGCTTTATCTTAGGAATACCATTTGCTGGAAAACCATCTTACTAAAAAAGTTTCAGAAAAACACTTTAATTACCTTGGATCCATGTAAGAATGCTTAGTGTTGCTTAATGGGGAATATGGAAACATTAATATCACTATAATTTTATAACTCCTATTTAATTATGGATCTCTTAGATTTATCTTATAAACTGAATTTCTTTTGAAGTGCATCAAAATAATTGGTTTTAAGGAAAAAAAGTACCAACACATGCAGTCTGCTAACCAAATAAGGCTCTGACATGCCAAAACAATTTTCTCTGTATTTTGATATATAGTACATTCCACAAAATACTACAGCATTTAATTTAGATTTATACAACTAAATATAAATGGCTAAATTTTGGCTAACACTTAGCAGAAGCATTAAGCAAACATAGATAAATTCGTGAAACAAATGATGAAAGAAGTAGATTGTTCTTGGAGTACTTCTTGAAGCACTTGACCTTAGCGAGAGAACGTCCTTTATTCAGTAGATCTTAACAGTACAATGTATAGTAAGTCCTAAAACTTTCTAAAAATTTTGGCAGTTGAATCCAGTAGTGCTCCTTGATTCAAGGAAGAAATGAAGGTTTGTATTTCTTGCCTGCTCTATTCACGAAGGATTGTTAAAAGTCTCCTTAAAGATTTTTTAAAATGATTCCTATAGTTGCTAGGTGTCTTGTTACTTCAGAAATAAAGGCTTCACATTGAGAAACTGAAGGACACTTTTCTCTCTGTATTTAGTTGGAAGGCAGAAAGAAGAAAGAAAATATAAGAAAAAAGTTTAAAGGTAAGAGAGAGATAAAATATAGGACAGCCACTTTAAGAACAGCATGCACCAGATATTTCTATGGGAATGAGACAGTGACAGAAATCAGAGACAATTTTTCTTTGAGTGGCTCTTCAAACACAGGCATTTAGTTTATTCTTATCAATTATCAAGAAAACTGTGGGGAAGTTGTATTCCTACCACAGAAAGACTTCAAACTAAAAAAGGGAATTCCTCGAACGTTATTCACTAGTAAATTAAATTTAAATTGAGAAAAAAGAATTTTAAAAGGTTTGTTCCCTGCACTGACAGGTTAAAACTCGTGGCAACCAGCTAATCTTGTACTAGTTAAATAGGACAGAAAGTCAATGAATTAAGCAAGCAATATTTACATCTGTTAATGCAATGTGCACTTGTTCTCATACTTAATTTGGTTAGTTTGTATAAATGAGACTAATCTCATGTGCATTTTAAGCAGGAAACTCACCACTTGGCCCACATGTCATGTAGTGGGGTAATAGAATTAGGAGCTTTGTTGCTCCCTTGACCTGTTTTTTGAATTTCTGCTTTCTTGTACTTTGTCCACATCTGCAGGAGAAAAGTATTTCATGTTACTTAATCAAAGGTTAAATATAATACAATTCATGAAGAAACTAAAGAGCTCTCACTGAGTAGGGCAAGGAGAAGGAAATCTGTAACTGGGAAATTTATTAATCTGACAGACATCTCAATACTTAAAGACTGATCTTTACATTTTAAAGCTCTAAATAATATTCTTAGGAAAGCTGTAACTTTAAAAAAAACCTATAACACTAACATTTTTTTCCCCTCTTACCATCAGACAAGCTTACTTACTATGTTTATTTACTCAGTGGTCACCATACAGTTTTAAAGTAAAAACAATCTTGCATGCAGCAGCAGAAACATCTAGTATGAATATCTGTATTATTTACTAAGAAAACCAGGGCTGAGACATGTTTTGTAGGAAAATAATATACTTACTTACACAGCTAAAATTGGTTTAGTCACAGGGACTCAATGCATATGTTTACAATGTTACACAAATCATATTGGATATAATTTCTAGAACTTAGGCTAGGAATACTGAAAGCTATTCAGTTTCATTGTATTTAAAATTAGGGTACTAAATCTTCAGATAGTTTTTCAAATCATTTGTGAAGCTGTAGGATATTTATGGAGGTGTCGTAGAAGAAATAAGTGCAGTGGCTTAACTGAGTCAGAGTGGCTTCACTTTTATCTTAAAGATTTTTTATTTTTTTAAAATTTTGGGCATCTGTGTAAGATTTCATTTACAGAAAGTATTATGGTGACTTTTTTTAATGTTTGTGAAATACTCGTTCCATGATTTCTAAGGTTTTTGCTACTGATAAAAATTTGATTCCAGGTGCTATGAAAAAAATGTAGGTAATAAACTATTGTTGTTTTGAGGGAACTTGACTCCACAGCAGATGGTGGTTTCTGGAGGAAGTCTAGACTCTATTCTTGATCAGTCTTCAGCACACATGGACATGGTATATATCTGTCTTACATGCACAGTATATATGTTCTTTTTGAAAACATGCTGTATATGTACCTGTAAAGCCATTTGGGTAGAAAATACTTCTTTCCTGTAAGTCTAATATTGTAAAATAATCACTCAGTTTTTAAAATAGTAGTGTGATTTTTCAATGTATTTTGAATGAATACAGTCAGTATTTTAAATGTAAAGTGTTATGGCCAGATTTATAATATCTAAAAGGTTGAAACAGCTATGAAATAATCTTTGACTCAATGTAGAAAACAAATAACACTAATTGACATTTGTGTCATAGATGGCCCCGATCTAATCTCAGCTATGTCTATCATTACATTTTAATACTAGATTATGGAAAAAGAAAAGGGAGAATATTAACACCAAAAATATTTAAAATGCTAGGACTAGGCAACAATTGACAATAAAATAGGATGATGTATTCATGCAGAAGGTACACTGTGGTAGTAAAAAATATGAAAAATTTCTGATTCTGTTCATTTGATTACCTGCACTAGAACTATTTTTAATAACAGCTATGGGAAAAAAGTGTGGTCAAAAATATAAATGGAAGGGGCATAGTCCCTAAAATGATCTTGTGTAAGTACAAGAGGGTATCTTAATTTATAAGGATACATATTTCATTATGCAAAGATTCTCTAGAGATTTTTTCCTTTGGCTCAATTAATAACAACTTAATACAATAATAATTATAAAATAATAGTTTCCTCCCCACTTAGAAAGTTACATTTCAAGACATTCCTTCCAAGTGCCATGTTGAGTTATCAGTAATATTTAGGCTGAATCAAAATGGCAAAAACATTCCAGAGACAGAGCTAAGATACCCTCCTCTAGGAGTAAGTGAATCAGGGTTACAAAATTTTTTTTTTTTAATATTCTGGGAGTTAAAGATTCAAATTTCGCTGGTTAGAATTAAACATGTTATGAACACAGGTCATTTAAAATTTTATGACACTGGAATCAGCAAATATTTTCTCTATCTTATATGGGTTTCTTCTTTTAGCTAAAGAGAAACTGTATTTATTATGACAAGGTAAAGAGTTTGTATTTATCATCTAAAATTTGTTCTACTAAAAACATACTTATTTGTTTAAATGGTTTACAAGTCCTACTTTTACATTTTAGCATAATGTACTTTTAAAAATTCTGTTTTAAGGAAATACATATATAATCTAATAATTAATTATAGAAGTAACAATTTTCACCACTCCATAGACTTGCTACTACTTTGGAATAGAAGTAAAAATACAAATTTTCAACACAATGAATATGATTCGGTTTATTTCTTTTTGACTTTATATAAAAAAAGAACTAGAAAAACTATTGTTAACTGCTTCCAAGTAAATAAGTCATATTGAAGGAAAGAGCTCTTGTATTTATCAGATGAAGAAAAGTGCAAAGAAATAAAATTAATACAAATGCTCCTAGGGTACTGTGTAAATCACATTTAAATTTGATGGGGTTTTCTAGGAATAACACTAAATTGATGAGTATTAACAATGATTTAAATCTGAACAATGTTTTATAAATATGGGCATTAGTTAATATTTGCTATATAGTGTTAAACTGAATTATTAACTATTTCTTTGAAAATAAAACAGGACAGATGACATAAATGGCAAAAGAAAATGACATCTTTTTACATATTTTCCTTACTAATACTGTACATGTGCAATATAAAGTACACATTCTGAAAAAAAAAGATAGGAAAGGAAGAACAAGAGAGAGGAAGGGGAGGAAGAAGGAGGAAAAGAGAATATGAACATTCTTTCTTGGAAGCAACAAAGCAAATATATGACTTGGAAATGCCTTCTTGGCAAGGTAGCATGCAACTGTTTTAACATGCTTCTGGATATCAAAGTAACAATCTTTTATCAGTCAACAAAAAATATGAAAGAAGAAAGCATGTATGGTTAAGGTTTTTCAAGGCATGCAGAAAATATACAATACAATTAATATTTCATGCAGGCTTTGATGTGGTTACACATTCACATTTATATACATGCTATCATGTACAGGTGAACACTATGCAACAATTTAAAATAAAAAATATAAACCTAGCCAAATGATACTTTTCAACAGCAGCTCTTCAAATCAGATTAGAGAAGCACAGTGTATATCAAATAACATCAATATATTATATTGTGCAGCTTTGATCATACACAACCATATTCATACCAAACAGTTTGATTATCCTCAGAAACCAACAATGCAGCTTCTGTGTTATCAGGATAGAGGCATGCAGGAGTGACAAGATTATTGCTATTTACAGAAGACTGTGGCTTACTGTTACTGGAGTTCTGATTATCAGAAAACTGTTCGTTATCTTTCTGTGCAGCTTTATCCAAAGAGGCAGAAGCCTGGTCAGTTACTCTGGTGACTGGCCTGGGAGGTAACCCACTTATATTACTAACTAATTCTGTATTGAGGGATAAAAATGGCTGAGATGAATGAGCCACAGTAAATGACCCTATGCTATTCTTTGCTGATATTCCAAATGCATCTCTAGGCACGTTAATAGTGGCAACAGTTTGGTTTAGAAAATGTGACCTTTCTGTTCTTGAGTTTCTAGCCTGTGTATATAGAGACTCAGGCACACCTGTAGCTAACTCATCTTGGGCACAAGAACCTACAGCATATGTTGAACTGTGAAGTGTGTGAGAGGACCACTGGTATAAACGGTACTCACTAGATGCTGCAGTGGTGTTGCTATCAGCAGCAGCTGGTGGTGAATCAACTGATACAGGCAGTCTACTGTCCTTAGTCAAAAAATCATGGATGCTTGTCCTTCGTGTAGTTCCTTCGGCAGTAGAGATCACACTGCTTGCACGAGGTAAAGTGGCATAAGGGTTACTATCTTTTGATTGTCGTGACAGAGAAGTTTCTTTTACCAATTTTATCTTTCCTTGAGTGCCTGGTGTAGGTTTTCCTGCAGAGCTAGTGAAGTAGCTTTCTTCAGTCTTTAGAGGACCAGGTCTCACAAACTCAGGCTTAGTTGTCCGTCTATCATAGAAGTCCCTTGGGGTTTTTCCACTTACTGACCTGGCCAGACCACAGCTAACTGGTTTGTCTTTTCCCAAAAAGTCAGAAGAGACAGACAAACTTTTCATTACTTCATCTAAAAGATTCTCTTGACTTGATGACTTTATCTGTTTAAAAAAAAAAAAAATCAAAGTCCATTAGTGAATACAGTCATGTTTACTTTTCTGATACAGTAGACTGGACGATATAAAATTGCTGGTATTTCTTAACACTCCTTAACTGAAAAAAGCTCTAAAGTTCAATCACGGAAATTTAACTTAAGGTGTTCATCTAAATTAAGGTCACCATAGATAAAACTAACCTGTATTGAGGTAAGCTTGTTGCTTTCTTCCAAAAACTGTTGCAGAGTAACAATTTCACTTCCGGGGGAACCAGTTTTGATCTTGTGATGTGCTCGACCCTCTGATGTTTCAGGCATTTTGTGCTGGAGCATTGGACTTGATCTGGTCTGTCTTTTCCAGTACTGGATTGGACTGCTACCGCTGCTGGACCAAGCCTCATGATCATGAAGCAGGCTAAATTCTCCACTGCTGTGGCTTTGTGGCCTACTTTGGCTACTAACTGCACCTGCTTTTGGAGTAAATGATGTGTTGAGATTTCAATAATAGAAATGAGATAAATACTACATAAATAATAATGTTTGTTGACTAGGTTTTAATTACATGAATAGGGCAACTTACTTTCACACTTTATTTATTTAGAAATGCTTAGTAAACCATGTTATTCCTTCATCCCTCTAATAATTGTCTGCCATAGTCTGCTTCCTTATTTTGTCAAATTGACAAATACTGTAAGCTCCACAAGGGCAAAGACTTGCTTTTACCACAATATCCAGAGCCTAAACAGAGCCTCATATAAAGCAGGCACTCAATACACTTGATGAGTAAATGAATGAATTAAATAAATGACTGAATATACATTTTTAAAAATTCAGGTTCAAATAATTGTAAAACACTTCACAATTCAGAACAAAACATGATTATATGAATTTTAAATTATTTCAGAATGTTGAAACCAAACTGTTCTAAATGCAAAAAATTCTATTCTGATTTTTTGCCTATGAAGTCCTCATTACTTACTTGAGGGCTTCTCTGTTCATCCTAAATGAATAATCTTAAAATTTTTTAAAAATTTAATACCACACATATAAGGAAAGACAAATAAAAACATAATGCAATTAGAGAATTCCAGTAAAAGTAAAAAATTGAATTTGTATTCTTTTTTTTTAATGTCTGAATCATCTGATTGTTCCTAATGTCCATTTTTGGTATGGTGCCTATATAGCTTTAAAAGACTCAGTTGAGGTTGAACAACTATATACAATGCCAATTAACTAGTTCTAGAATAAAAGTCCCTAAAATCTATGCTATTATTCAAGAGTATTGATTCCTTTTGATCAGTAGCAAACTGTATAGTACATCAAGACAGAAAATGCAACTTTCCATGGTTTCCTAATCACAGAGAGTAAAGTAGGCCACAGAAGAATTTGGCTCAAGTTATCTAACATTTTACAGAAATAAGATTGTCTTAAGTTTTCAAATCAGAAAAAAATCTTCATATATTTAGAATATATTTTCTACTGGATGTGAGAACACGATTATTAAAATTTTAAAAATCCCCTCCTCAAAATCAGATATTTCATATCACTGCAACAAAGTCATAGCATTAATGATAAAATAAAATTACAGCTGAGACAAACTAATTTCATAATCTAGAAAGCAATAGAACAAATGCATTCATTATAATTTGACAATTTGGACTATAGAGAATAACTATAATATACTGGTTAAATAATTCCAGAATCTGAGAGGCATTATATCTTTAAGGAAAAAGGTTTCAGTCAAGGTTTCCAGACATTTACATAAAAATCTCACCTTGGAATAGATTTTAAAAAATTAAGGAAAAAAAAAATTTTTTTTTTTTTTTTTTGAAACAGAGTCTCGTTCTATAGCCTGGGCTACAGTGAGATCCTCCTGCCTCAGCCTCCCAAGTAACTGGGACTACAGGCGCACACCACAATGCCTGGCTAATTTTTCTATTTTTAGAATAGAGCTCTGGTCTCGAACACCTGAGCTCAAAGGATCCTCCCATCTCAGCCTCCCAGAGTGTTAGGATTACAGGCGTGAGCCTTGAAATAATTCTTTATATGAGCTATACACATTCATATAGCTCTTGTTCAACACACACACACACACACACACACACACAATTGCTTCTCAAATTAAAAGCAAAATGTTTCCCCCTTTTTGTGGATAAATTAAGCTAAAAGTATTTATAAAATATGAGTGAGTTTAATGTACCTGCATCATGAGAAACTTAAGGACAACCATTTTTATGTCAAAGACAAAATGTAAATAAAATAAGGACCTACAGATAATTTAGAAGTATAAAGATGACATAAAACTTTTATCTGTGAAGATGAAAAATGAAACCAAAATAACTGCTCCTGTTTTTACATTTGTATACATTGAAATACATTTGTATTACAATGTGAAAAGTATAAAATGTTCCAAAGAACTATGTTCCAAACATAGATGATTTGGATTTCATACTTTACCCCAGAAACTTCATCCCATCTCCCAATTTGTAATACTGGAAATGGATGGAGTACATTAATAAGTTTACCTACAGCATACCTTTGACTTCATGGAGTGAAGCATTATTATTGCTATTGCTAGTGGATGTTCTGCCACTATCAAGGCTGGCTGGTCTCGAAGCTAAATGAAAAAATCAGGAGACAGTGTGATAAAACTAGCTGATGACACTGATGGGCTACATTCTGATCACAGAATGCTTTGAGGAAGCAATCATGCATACTTTCACAGGCTGAGCATGCCCACAGAGAGCTGAATCTTACAGATTAGAAAGCAAAGGCATTTCCAGGGTAGTTCAGTAAGACATTTTAGAACAGGACACTCCTGAAACAACAGTTGAGATTCAAAAAAAAGAGGATAAAGTGCATATTTAGATTTGAAAATGAATTCTAGATGGATACCAGGACTGTTTTAGTTGAATAGAATGACATGTCCCCCCAGTCCTCCCAAAATGCTAGTGATTAGGTCACTTACAACAGATCAGACAAGGAACCCTGCACATTGCCGAGATGCCACGAAGAGGATGGATGTGAGCATCTGCACAGTTAATGTCCTGCATTCCTATCCACACAAGGGAAACAACTGTACAGTTAACACTGTCTATGTTATTTCTTAAAATGCTGTTTATATATGAGAAATTCTTTAACATGTTATCCATTTAGTGTTAATGATTTAGTTTGGTAAGATACATTTTTCAGAAAAAATCTGAAATAACACTGCAGAAAATTGGGTTTCTTAAAGTTCATCCTTTAAAATAAATGTTTTTAATATTTTAAACCAATATATTTTTATATTGGTATTTTAAACCAATGATAAAATATAACTTTTGTAACTTTAACCTCATACAAAAATGGTAATGAAATTACCTTTGAGGATTGTGCAGGCATACTTTATAAATGACCTTGACTAAAATAGAGAACATTTAGATGAAGCAATAATCTTAAAAGACGCAAAAGGGAATATTAGGTTTGAAGAAATGGTAGAGGTAACTATGAGATGCAGGATAGAGAAAACATGCTTGCTGGCAATGCCACATTCACTTAGTCAATGCAAGAGTTTTAGCATTCCCATTCTGTATTTAATATGTACTCTCTAAATAAAGTTCATATCTTACCATGAACTCTTGATCCCGTACTAGAATCATCACTAATACCTTGTGGACTTATGTCTTCAAAGGATGTAGTATCTACATAAAATAGCAAAATGGATATAAAAATATGTTTGTTTAAAAAAATTCCATAATAAAATTTTATTTATGCAGAATATGGAAATTCTTTTTCAATCATGTATAAAACATCTTGATTTAACATAGACTCAACCAGAAACTAGGAGTAAGAAACAGTAGCTCTAATGAGAGTTGGCTTGCTTAGGGAGAACACCAGAAGCAATGAAACAATCTCCCCTGTGACCCTGCAGAGCAAAGCAAGAGCCTGGGTTCTGTGTGGTTCTCTGAAGTTGCAGTGCTTTTAGGTTTTTATAAAAAACTTCTATCACTCCCTCCTTTTTTCACCCTTTACCTGGTTTACTTCTCCTTTTCTTGTTAGTTCATTAGCTGTTTATTATGAAAGGAAGCCTAGGAAAGATTTTAATTATTTGTACAATGTTTTAAATTTTCGAAACGACTTGAAAATTCCCCCAAATCAAATACAGATCCAACTTTCATAATTATTTCAGATTGTTGCTTTTAAAAATGTACACAGGGGAAAGTCAAATTAAAATTCCTGTTGCCAACAGTTACATCACAGTGCAAATAGCAGACGGCCTATACCTTTATTATTAACCATTTGCTTGGATCTGAAGCCTGCAGAAGAGTTGACAGTTGAAAAGTTGATGGCTGTAGTAGAGAAGGCCATAGCTCCCAATTCTTTTCTCCTTTTACCCGTTGAAATATCATCAGGAACCTCCAAATTCTCAGTACTACCTGTCCACTGTCCTGCTAGGACCATGGACTGCACCAGGTCATTCATGGCTGGGATGCAAATGAAAGCAAATGAATCAGCATGGTTAATGTATTTGCTCTTAAATCTATTTTGTAGTATAAATGATCTGGTTTTTGTCCATGAATTAATGCAAATGGACATCAAAAACTATCATCACATGGTCATCTGAATTATGACATGCAGTCAGCTGAATGAAATGAGTAGGCCAAAGTCTGATAAATTTCAGTAAATACTTTTATCCCACCTCCACCCCCTTAAAAGACAGAGAAAGGAATTTTACTATGTACAACTGCCATGCTTTTGCGCAGTGATGTGCAATATAATTAGAAGCCTTCACAAGATGGTTTTGTGATGACAAAAATGGAATGAATAAAGGTAAGATGGAGAGCAGTTCTTATACAGCATCATTATTGAAAATGAAAAAGTCCTTGGTCAGAGCAGGTTACTGAAGAAATTATTCATTTTATGAATCAAATAAGTAAACCATTCAATAAAAACCTGAAAGAGATGATATCCAAAGTGACAGACATTTAATGTGATTATGTAACTACCCATTCCACTTAGAAAAAGAAAACCCAGAATCTTATTATATAAAGAATGACAAACATTTTGAAGGGTTACAGGCCATTTTATTTATTTATTTAATCTGGTTCATTAAGAAAATAAATTCCTAATGCTAAAGGTTTTGTTGTATTTTCCTTAAGTAAATTTCTTTGGGAAAAAATCTCTATGGCATATAAAATTAAGGGTTTTTTTTTTTTTGCCAACTTTTAGAAAGCACTGAAAATTTGTAAATATATTACATGTATTGCTAAACATATGCATGTATATGTATCAGTGGACATACATATAATGCAAATCAGTGCCAGTTTTGAAAAAATTTTCTTCCAGCTCCTTGTATTAGAGGAAGACTGCACTTTGCAAAATAAGGAAATTGGTACAGTCCAGAGAAAGGTTAGTGAAAAATTAGTAATGAAAGCCAGTGTAGTCATTTGAAAGAAGCTGAACTGTCATAAAGTCTTACACATGGAACGACGGTAGCAGGCCTTCATTTTGTCTTTATCCTTCGGTCTGTTCCTCAAAAAGGGCAGTCTTTTCAGTGCAACCACTTTAATGTCAGAGCATGAGGAAAAACAGAAACAGGGAAATGAAAGAAAAAAGGGAGAAGAACAGATGGGAGTTAAATGTTGAAATTAAGGACAGAAATGAATGTTTGAGTTTCAGCTATGTATGCTATATTAAAGTTATTATTCTCATGCTGCTGAGTGATAATGAAATATGAAATATGTACTTTGATACTTTAAAATACTTGGAAAAGCACTGAAGACAATGATGAGGAACATATACTTTGAAAGCTTGGATTGGCTACAGTCCTATAAAAACATGACCTGATTAGAATTACTTATGGAGGGATCAATTTTCCTAGTTAAGTTGTCAACATAAACCTTTAAAATTAAGGTTATTGGTGGGTCACAGAGTGTACATGATGAAAATGTACAAAGCTCTTCAAGCCTCTATTTTCTTTAATCTTTCAAATCATAAGGTTTTATTTTAGAAAACAAAAATAATCTAGGAAAATGCATATTCTACTAGAGTATTTTAGTAATATACATCAACAAAAATTAGGGTGCCCAAGGGATGTTTAAAACAATCTAAAGAAAATTTTAAAATATCACATTAAAAGGCCAAGCACGGCGGCTCATGCCTGTAATTCCAGCACTCTAGGAGGCAGAGGCAGGAGGACCACTTGAGCTCAGGAGTTCGAGACCAGCCTGAGCAACAGTGAGACCCTATCTCTAAAAAAAAAACCAAAAACAAACAAACACATTAAAAACTTTCATTATTTTCTGAGGCTTTAATAAAGAAAATAAGAAATTACTTCTTGTTTTAAACTAGATTCTGGTGCATTTTCAGCAGCACCAGGGAAATATACATTTCTTTCAACCAAAGTCTTTCTAAAGTTGAAAAAGCCATTATATTAAGTTCATTTTACAGAAGGTTGGCTGGGAGAAAGAGAAAAAAGTATTTTCACAGTAGTAATAAATGTTAGCACTAAGCTCTGATAAACCTAAAAGATAAGAAGGCACCCCAAAGCAAGCAAAAATGAGAGAAAACTACGTATAACATTTTGGCCGGGCACGGTGGCTCACGCCTGTAATCCTAGCACTCTGGAAGGCCGAGGCGGGCGGATCGCTAGAGGTCAGGAGTTCGAGACTAGCCTGACCAAGAGCAAGACCCCGTCTCTACTAAAAATAGAAGGAAATAATCTGGCCAACTAAAAATATATAGAGAAAAAATTAGCCGGGCATGGTGGTGCATGCCTGTAGTCCCAGCTACTTGGGAGGCTGAGGCAGGAGGATAGCTTAAGCCCAGGAGTTTGAGGTTGCTGTGAGCTAGGCTGACACCACGGCACTCACTCTAGCCCGGGCAACAGAGTGAGACTCTGTCTCCAAAAAAAAAAAAAAAAAAAAAAAAGAAAACTATGTATAACATTTTTAGCTATTTTCAAGGGCTTCTTGGGTGAATTTAATTTTGTGAATAAAAGTTGGGATTATCACTCAAATACGGGAATCATTAGGACAAAAATTAAAACGTTCACTAGAATCACTAACAATTCTTAAGCTACATTTTAGGAAGATTGAAATATAAAAATTATTATAACTTTTAGAAATGTAATTTAGGACTTAAGAAAACAACTTGTATAAAGACTTAAAACATATAAGGCCTGCCCGGAAAGTATCCAGCCACGGATACAATGGATACGTGAATACAATGGCTGGGTACTTTCCGACAGTCCTCCTATTATACACAGCCTATGCTCTTTCTCAGGGTTTGCTATCATCTTATAAATAATCAAAGCTCTTTTGTCAAGCTGACAAGTGACATTCATTAAAGAGAGTGCAATGGACATATAGCTTTTTAACTTGCTTGATCACTATTAGGAAGAGTCATGATTCATTTAAGCTTTTAAGTTGACCTATTTCTTTTCAAATTTGGTAAACACAGCCGTTTTCAATGATTAAAAAGAAATGAACTGAAAGCAATATAAAAATGGACACTTAGCTAAAATAAAGCTGAGTGGTTGCAGCATGAACACATTGTCTTATTTAGATACTTTTTTTTGTTTCTGTTTTCAACTGTTTGCCAAAGACTACTTGACTGACATATACTTTTCCTCAATGGACAGAATAAAAGGAGTTATACATTTGCCATGTTGGAATGATTCTTCTTATGGCAATTAGTTTGTAGATACATAACGTTCATTTCTCAAAGCATACTGAACTTAAGGGAGCTTTAGTATCACTGGATTTTAGATTCTTAAAATTCTAAAAGTGAACAATTGCAGAAAAGGAGAATATTATTTCCTTCTGATTCTTATTTTGGATGTTTCAGCAGAGAATATGAAAGAATGACAGATTTATACTTAATCAGAGAAGATGTCTTCGAAAAGACTATTGTACTTTTCTTGTGTATGCTCTTATATCTGAATTGAAATATCTTCCTTTAATTTAAAAAAAATTAAGTATACCCATTACCATTTCTCAGTTAATAAGACAGATATTTTATATCTAAAGTTAACAGATAAGATTAACTTATCAGCTACCTTTTAAGGAAAAGTTAATGATTTCTCTACAACAATAACTATACCCAGAGGTTTTATGTAAATTTATTTGGTAGACAAGTCCAGATAGCAAAAGACCCAGTGTAACAAGAATCTTATGTGGGGATATAAAATTAAATGCTTTCTTGAGACTAACCTATATATATATGTGCATGTGTACGATGTTTTTTTGTTGCTTACCTATGGGTTCTAGTTTTTTGACTGCTGTAGTTGCCTTCTGAAATATACTCTATAATGTCTAATATCCTATATCCTAAAATATTGTCTTTTCAGAGATAATTCACCTGAGGCTAAAACCTGGTGTATAGTTTGAGTGCTTTGAGAGTTGTCCATATGGAAAGTCAACTCCTGGGAGAGGAATCACCTGTATTTATCTTCTATTTAAAAAAAAAAAAGGTGTGTGTGTGTGTTTTAATTTAGTGGCACTGGTTATCGAGGATGCAAAGTATCCTGTTTACATATTTTGTAAGAACACTGATAGTAGTCAACTTCTTAGACATCTTCAAAGGGCTTAGTATTAAATTATTTTCTCTTTCTCTTGAAATACACTTCTTTAGGCTTTTATCTTGCTCTTACTGTAACTAGTAACAAAATAAAAAGGTCATGAATTATATAGGGCACATTATAATGTGATAGTTCTAAATTTGTAATAAAAAATTAAATTATAAGCTTACACACAAACTTTTATCTCCCCACTTATTTTATAATTGATCCTTTACAAACCAATCTCTAGATAATTCAATTTGATACCAAAGTATATGAGCAAAAACTTCATAATAAAATGCCTTATTCTGCTTAAGTTCTAGATAATTATGAAAATGAAATCTTATACATTTGTCTTGCTTGCTGTCATAATCACCCCGTGAAGTATGAAGCAAAGGTGAAGGACTTGCCCATATTTACAGAACTAGCAAGTAGCAGAGGTATTCTGGCTCTTACTTCAATGTTCTCTATGCAGTATTTTACCCCCTTGGCCAAATGATGATATCCCTGTATATGGTATATCTCGGAAAAATCATGTGGTTGTGCACTATTAGAGTATGCAACTAATTTTATAATCGTATGAAATTAAAAATAAACTCCATTCACCAGACTATTGCCCCAAAGGACTGCTGAAATTTTTTAGAAAGAAATCTTTAGAAAAGACTCTAAATCAATACTATGTTTAAAGAGTTTAAGCACTCACTGCTGCTTTTCTTGGTCCCCAAGGTTTGGCCATCTTCTAAAGAGTTTGAACCCACTGAAGAACTATCTTGACTATCTTGATGAGGAAGCTGAAGAAATCCTTCACTGGAGTCTGAGCGGGTAGGTGTTAATGTTAGAGATTTCTGACGTTCCCGATTAATATCCTTCTTAGATTTTATCAGTTTTCTCATTTTTAGAGTAATCCAGTTACCTCTCCTAATAGAATTAAAAAAATTCTTATCAGTCTAAAATTCAATATGTAAATCCTTCAAAAAATTAGAAGTCTTCACAATATTAAAAATAACATAGCTTTTTCAAAATAAAAATTCATAAAATTTGGTTAATGGTACCTTCTAGGAGGAGATGGGTCATAAAATTTGTATTGATCCATAATTTTCTCTTCTAATTTCTCCTTCTGCCGCCTTAATTCATTTAACTTATCACTTTAAAAATAAAAAATTATATTTTAGGACATGCATATTTTACACAGCTGTGAATCATATTAAATTATTTTGTGACTATGATGTAACTTCTTCCAAAACATAAAAGAAATACAACTATCATGACTGACAACTAAGAATTTATTATTTATTAAGAATGGAATAGCCGGGCGCAGTGGTTCACACCTGTAATCCCAGCACTTTGAGAGGCCGAGGTGGGAGGATCGCTTGAGGCCAGGAGATCGAGGCCAGCCTGAGCAAGAGTGAGACCCTGTCTCTATAAAAAATAGAAAAATTAGCCAGGCATGGTGGCACATGCCTGTAGTCCCAACTACTCAGGAGGCTGAGGCAGGAGGCTTGCTTGAGCCCAAGAATTAGAGGTTGCAGTGAGTTATGATGGCGCCACTGCACTCTAGCCCGAGCACCAGAGTGAGTGAGACCCTTGCTTTAATTAAAAAAAAAAAAAAAAGGACTATTTTCCATGTTTCTCTTTTTAAATTTACAAATTACTTAAATAAAGGAATGTAAGATTTAAAGTTTTAATTCTTCAATAGGATTTATTTTATTTATTTTCCATATAATCTTGTCCTATACAGGAACTCTCTCAACATGTTTTTACAGCTATTAAACAAACATTATATCAACATTGGCTATTTCCCTATTTTTGGATCTTCAGTACCTCAAAAATCATTTTTGGAATGAAGGAAGGTGATTTATTACAATTTATATAAACAAAAAATAAAAATGTTGGGTATTTAGTTTGCTTACAATTATATAGAAATAATAAATAATCTTGCAACCATATCTTTATGCAAATGAATTTTTTTTCCTTTTTGGCAGAATTATTTAGGCTTAATTGACTTGTAGAGAATTATTTCCTGACCCCAGCAATGCACAAGTATACTACTTTCACCACATCATAGTCCCATTTTTATGTTCTTGGTAGTATTTGTTATAGAGAAATATCAAAAATCACAGACTAAAGTAATTCCTTTAAAAAAAAAATAAGCCCATAATGCCACAGAATACTATTTTCTCAAGAAATATCAGTGATCACTTACAATGAGGAAGGTATAAAGTATACATAAAGATGAATAATAAGTAGTTCTGCTTATAATATAGTAGGAGAGAGAAGATATATACATATTTTAATCCAAGGCAGTGGCGATACCAAAATAAAGCACTGTGGAAGTACAACAGGAAATTATAACAGGGAAAATATTTCCATCTCGGATGACCAAAGAAATCCTCATGAAGAAAAAGGCCATATTAGACAGGCTCAAAAGATAAGAATGCTAATTTAAGTAGTTTAGCCTGGATGTAGGCTGGGGCGAAGCCATGAGCGAGTCCTGGGTTTAGATTTTGCCTAGTAGGAAATCAGATATATTGAAAGATTCACTACAAAGTGATATTATGGGCCGGGTGCAGTGGCTCACGCCTGTAATCCTAACACTCTGGGAGGCTGAGGCGGGTAGATCGCTCGAGGTTAGCAGTTCGAGACCAACCTGAGCAAGAGCGAGACTCCGTCTCTACTAAAAATAGAAAGAAATTAGCCAAACAACTAAAAATATATAGGAAAAAAATCAGCTGGGCATGGTGGCACATGCCTATAGTCCCAGCTACTTGGGAGGCTGAGGCAGAAGGATTGCTTGAGCCCAGGAGTTGGAGGTTGCTGTGAGGTAGGCTGATGCCACGGCACTCTAGCCTGGGCAACCGAGCCAGACTCCGTCTCAAAAAAAAAAAAAAAAAAAAAAAAAGTGGTATTATGAAATCTTTGCTTAAGGTATATTAACCCAATGATGGAATAGGATCAGAAAGGTTGGCAATAAAGAAAGCATTCAGTAGGCTAATGGGGTAGTCTAGTTGAGAGGAAGGCTGAATTACAGTGGTGGGACCTGGGAGGAGCTGATTTGAGAAATTCTGTGGAAGATGCTTTGTGTTGAACAAATGTTTCCAACAGTTATACCACAGCACAAATAGCAGGCAGCCTATACCATTATTATTAGCAGGTGGCCTATACCATTGTTGTTGTTATTATTCTTATTCTAGAAATGGAATATTGCTCTGTTGCCCAGGCTTGAGTGCAGGGTGTGATTGTAGCTCACAGCAGCCTTGAACTCCTGGGCTCAAGCCATCCTCTTGCTTCAGCCTGGGACTACAGGCGCGTGCCACTACAACCGGCTCATTTTTAAATTTTCTGTAGAGATGAAGTCTTGCTATGGCTGGTCTCAAACTCCTGGCCTCCATCGATCCACCCACCTCAGCCTCCCAAAGTGCTGGGATTACAGGCGTGAGCCACTCCGCCTAACCTATACCTTTATTATTAACCACCTGGTTGGATCTGAAACCTATGGAAGAGTTGACAGTTGAAAAGTTGATGACTGTAGAACAGAAGGTGATAGGCCCAATTCTTTTCTCCTTTTACCCATTGAAATATCATTAGGAGCCTCCAAATTCTCAGAACTACCTGTCACTCCTGCTAGGAGCATGTGATAGAGGCATTTGGCTAGGAATGTCTGACATGTAAGATGGATATTTGTGATTTAAATTCAATAAATCAGAATAGATTAAAATAATCTTTGGAAGTCAATTATATAGACATAAACACTGACACCTGGAAATGCATTAGTCACCAGGGGTCAGAATATCAAGACAACAAAGCTTTGGATAACGCCTTTGCTGAAAGAACAGGAGATTCAAATGCCCAGAGCTTTATGTACACTCAGTGCTTCTTAACCTAAAATATCTCTTATGGCAGAGAGTAAAGGAATACGTATCCCTGAAAGGACTGAAGGTATAGTCCAAAGTGGCCAGCCACAAATGTGAAATTTCTTTGAGGTTTTCCATTTATCTTAGAAGTTTATGCAAACTCTGCCTTTTGCTCCATAATATACCTGTGTGTTACTATAGAAATAATGTTCTCTGCCCCAAAATTCTGTAATAAAATTAATGCTTCAGAAAAATGTATGATGTATCCTAGTCTCACATGTGCCCTGACTTACCAACATGTACATTAAGTTTGAAAGGTATTTCCTTAGGATAATCTGGGAAGTAGATATTGTTATCTCTATTTTAGAGAAGAATAAACTAATGATCAAAGAAATGAAGTGACTCAACTCTGGTCACATGGCTAGTGAATGGAAGAGCTGGGATATGAATTAGTTGTCTGATTTCAACAACTGTGCTATTTCTATTATACTGTGGTGCTTCTCATTTATGAGGCCTGAGGAAGAAAGGTAAATTTAATAAAGGTGAATCACTGTGTAATACAAAGGATACCCACTGAGCTGCCCAGGCCCAAATCCCTGAGTCTTACCAGATTCTTTTACTCTCAATGGAGACACAAATTATCAATAATTAAGCCCTGTTAACTCACTCTCTCTCATGTCTCTTGTAGCTTGATCTTAACTCCTTTGGTTGGCAAAAAAAAAAAAAAAAACCTTTGTGAATTGGCTCCTGACTGTTTAGCCACTTCTATACTGGCCCTTCTTCCTCAATGTTGCTCCAGCAAGAACAATTAATTTTTAGGTCCTATACCACACCACAAAATACTTTTATCAGACCTCCAAGTTTTTGCGCCTTGCTGCTCTCTCGGCATGGCATGCCTCCTCAAGCAAACTCCTACTGAACTTTTAAGTCTCAGCTCAAGTTTCATGTTTGGAAAGTCCACCTTGCCTCCTTCAGACTAAAGTACTCCTTCTTCCCCTGTATTTGCTATATTTCTATGGCCTCCTACATATACCTCCATTATAGAATTATTGTATTTACATGTTTATTTGTATTTCTCACTTTATATTACTAATTTCTTAAGAGCAACACTAATGTTTTCATGTTAGTATATCTGGTTATTAACATAGTGCCTGGAATATAAGCACTTAAAAAATATATGTTGAAAATCAAGAAAAATTAGCATAGTTTTCTCTGACTATGGTAATAATAAAATCATGACTAATATTTCAGAGTACAAAATTATCTGGTACCTACATGTACTGTCTTTGTTCAACATGAAAAAGATCTTTACTTTCCATGTTCTGTTCCAATAGTGTTCTGTTCTGCAGCATTAATGTCTGAATTTGATCTAGTAGATGTCGATTTTCTTCTTCTAAATTTCCTTTAAGTTGGCTTAGCAACTGTTTAAACACAAACATTTATTTTTAAAAAACCAACATTAACATTTAACAGAAATCACCCAAAACATCTGAAAAACATAAAGTACTTCATAAAGACTTAAATCTTCCACTATTTGAACAATTAGATGATTGCAGTTTGATCAGAACGTGATTATTTTAGTGATAATGATGGCTACAGCGCTGGGTTACATGCTGTACCTATGTATTTTCTTAATTCCCAAAAACACTGAGGCTAATATATAATAAATTATGTAGTTCCAAAAATATTGCTGTCTTCAAAATTGTTTAACTTATAGTCCAAAAGCTAGATTCAAATATCTAGTCTTCTATTTAAGTAGCTATGAAATGTTGCACAAATTAGTTCTCAGATGTATAAAATGCAGACAGCTCCCATCCCCCAAGATTGCTGCAAGGACTAAAATCCAGCATCATGTGTAGAGTAGATTTCTGGACTCCAGCATTTGAATTCAGCAGGTCTGGAGTAGAGCCCAGAATTCAGTATTGAAAAAACAAAAGCAAACAATACATATCCCTTCTACCTCCCAAAAAAGGAAAAAGAAAGACAACAGACATTCTGAAAATTTTCAAAAGGTATAGCAAATCAGGGAGAATATTATAAATAATCATAAACAACTAGATCCAACAACTGTCAATATTGTACCATGTTTGTTCTACTTATCTATATTTTGTTAAATTGAAATGTAACATATGTGTAGATTCATTGAAAAACTAAATGCATTTATTCTCTTCTCTGTACTTACACCCTCTTGCAATGTGACTTCTCACTCTTCCCATCAAGAAGTGGAATCTATTTCCCTCTTCTTGAATTTGGAATGCCTTTGGCCAAGAGGAAGTGTGGGAAGTGATAGTATGACAGTTCCAAGCCTAGGCCTCAAGTTACCTTGTGTGCGGAATTCCACTCAGTCTCTTGGAACCCTGCTAGAGGATGAGAGAACTCATGGAACAGAGAAGAGTTATTCCAGCTGAGACCATCAGTGTACCTGCCACAGCTAACTACAGATGCAGGAGCAAATCCTTGGCCCATATATCATGAGTGCTGCTCAACTAATTCACAGACTCATGAGAAAAAAAAAAAGTTTACTGTCCGTTACTGCTAAGGTTGTATAGTTGTTAAACAGCATTATTGTGTCAATAGACAACTGATAAAACATATATACAGAAAAGAGAACAAATTTTTCAATAGTCATAGAGCTCAATGAATTATCACAAAGTGAATACATATGTTAACCCAGCACCCAGATCAAGAAACAGAACATTAATTGTATTTTAGAAATACTTGTATGCTACCTTCCCACCAAGGTTAACTACTATCCCAACCTCTTACACTACAGATTAATTTTTCCACCCCCTCCAAATCATGCCATTATATGACTTAGCCCCAGCCAAAGGTTAACATTTGACTCAAGTTGTGACAATCAGTCAGGGATGAGTAGGTAGCTGGGCCCCTCTCTGGTCTCTTCAGAGCAGCTTTCCAGACCACCAGTGAAATATGGGACCTAATCAAGAACCACTGTGTCTGTCTCATTTCTTGGAACTCCTAGGTAAACTTCTGACTAGTTCCCTGGTCCGATCCCCAACCAATATTTCAACCCCAGGCTATTTAACACTTGACCTTTGACAACTCTCCCAGGCATGGGACTTTTCTGTGTTCTGTTCCAAATCAAGTCAGTCTCCTCTAATAGCCAAATGGCTGGTTTTCACAGCTTGCCCAGTGCCTTGTCAGGACTACAAAGTGTAAGGAGGAGGAAAGGGGGAGGGGAATGGGAGAAGCCACATGATAAAATGCCTCAGAAAAACATAGTTCCTCCCCAAAGTTGAGTAGTTTTTCTTTACTAAGTGCCTCTCAATTTGCTGTATGCCTTGGTTGAGTTCCAGAGTCCTAAGATGGTTGTTTTTGTCAGATCTGTCCAATTTTGGTGTTTCCATGTTCCTCTCTCTACCATTCTGGAAGTATATATTCCTAATTATAATTTATTTAGACTTTTATAAGTCATAGATAGAATGAATGTTCTGAACTTTCTGAGCTTTACTGGGTAGTTATTTACATGTGCTTTCAAATTAATTTTTCTATTGGTTTATAATTTCATGCCAGGTGTAAACATTTTTTCATTGAATAAATACAACATAATTTTATAATTTTCAAACTATCTGGACATTTACGTCTACACTAATAGTAAAAAAAAAAAGGTTGAAATTAATGATACAGAGTTTTTCTGAATTACTTGTGAGTTTCAATTATCTCTGACCAAATTATTTTAGAAATACTCCACTAAACATATACTGCTATTGACATAATACTATCATTTAGATCATTTACTTATTAGTCATGTCTTGGTGACTAAAAGAAGGAAACAGTGATTAAACATGTTAAAGCTCACCTCACACTGGTTATTCAGCTTGGTGGACGTAATATCCAACTGTTGATATTGTTCCTTTAGCTTTGAAAATTCAGCTTCTAATCTTGTTTGTTCCAGTTTGGAATTATTTAGAAGACTTTTCAAATTTTTATGGTCAGTTTGTAAAACTTCAGTCTCTTTTAAAAGTTGACTATATGTATGATTCAACCTATAATTAGAAATCATAATAGAAATAGAATTAAATTCTCTTAATAGCTTGCACTGTAACTTAAATAATGTGAAGATGCTGTAAATAACATTTAGACATTACTTACAGAAAATAAAAGATTGTTTTGCTAGTTATTAAACTTATCAAGAATCAGTTTCTATTTTTTGAAACTAGATTTAAAAAAACCCCAAGTATCTTTCTCTTGAAAACAATCTTTCAGCCTTTAAGTATGCTGAAGTAAAGATACCCAAAATTTCAAGATTAATAAGAAAATATTTATTTTTTTTAGAGACTGGGTGTCCCTCTGTCCCCTGGACTGGAGTGCAGTGGAGTGATCATAGCTCACTGTAATATCCAATTCCTGGGCACTCAAGTGATCCTCCCTCTTCAGCCTCCCAAGTAGCTAGGACTACAGGTGCATGCCATCATGTCTGGTTAATTTTTTAACTTTTTCTTCTTTTAAGCAAAGGGATCTCATTGTGTTGTCCAGGCTGGTCTCAAACTCCTGGCCTCAAGTGATCCTCCCGCCTCAGCTTCCCAAAGTGCTGGGATTAATAGGTGTGAGCCACCATGTCCACCAGTAAGAAAACATTTAAAGGACAAAAGAGGCTGGGTACTGTATTATGAAGTATGATGAAAAATGGATTCTTTTTGACAATCAGAAGTGTTCAGCACAATTGTTGGATAAAGATGAAGTGCCGAAACACAGTCCAAAACCGAAAATTTATCAAAAAAAGCTAATGGTGTCAGGTAGTCCAGCGGTGGTATTATCCACTACAGCTTCATGAAACCTGGTCAATCAATTACAACAGATGTCTATTGCAACCAATTGGATGAAATGAAGAGGATGCTTGCAATTAAGCAGCCAAGACTGGTCAGTAGAGACAGGCCAATCCTCTTGCAAGACAACACTCGACTATATGTTACATAAACAATGCTGCTCAAACTATAGAAGCTGGACTTGGAAACTGTCATCACTGTATTCATCAGCCCTCGCACCAACTGACTACCACTTCTTCCAGGCTTTGGACCACTTCTTGCAAGGACAAATATTCAATTCTCAACAAGCTGTGGAAAACGCCTTTGGCAATTTCATTGCCACTTGCTCTCCAGGCTTCTTCACTGCTGGCATAAACAAGCTACTGTTAACTGTGGCAAAACTGTGTTGATAGTTTAAGTGCATACTTTGATTAACTATACTGCTTCTTGTTGGAGATACAATAAACTACACTTTAGATTCAAAATTGGACATTTCATATTTAATGACCTAATACATATATATATAAATAAATGACAAAGGAGAAAATGACCAATTCAGTTTTGATTTCATAAAGAATTCAAAGATTCTAAAATTCATCACAGAACAAAGATCAGATCAAAAGAATGAATCAATCCAGATGAAATACTATGTCAGCTTTGTGCAGTGGCAGTGTCATAGCCAATGAGGTTTATCCGAGGCGCAATTATTGCTAATTGAAATACTATGTCAATATGCTGGTTGCTAACTGAGATATACAGGTTTAAACCAAACTTTAGTTGAGATTTCTGGACTTGTGGCAAATTATTCATTATTATGCAATCCTTAATTTTTTTTTCTTGGAAAAAAAAAATCACACTATAGCATTTTCTTTTTCTTCCCACAGTTCACTTTTTTTTTTTTTTGAGACAGAGTCTCGCTCTGTTGCCTGGCTAGAGTGAGTGCCGTGGCGTCAGCCTTAGCTCACAGCAACCTCAAACTCCTGGGCTTAAGTGATCCTACTGCCTCAGCCTCCCGAGTAGCTGGGACTACAGGCATGCGCCACCATGCACCACTAATTTTTTTTATATATATTTTTAGTTGTCCAGATAATCTCTTTCTATCTTTAGTAGAGACGGGGTCTCGCTCTTGCTCAGGCTGGTCTCGAACTCCTGACCTCGAACGATCCACCCGCCTCGGCCTCCCAGAGTGCTAGGATTACAGGCGTGAGCCACCGCGCCCGGCCTCACAGTTCACTTTCAAAACAAAGTTCACTGGTCTCCAAGGGCAGGGATTGACAAACTTTTGCTATAATAGACCAGAGGATAAACATTTAGACTTTCTGGGCCACATGCAGTCTCTGAAGCATGCTCCTTCCCAACTCTTTAAAACATAAACACTTTTCTTAATCTGGGGGCTGTCCAGACACAGCCTACAGGCTGTATTTGGCCTGATGAGCTGGCTGTAGTTTGCCAACCTCTATATTATAGCATTAAGATCGGGAACCCACAAAAGAGGGAGGCAGCCAAACAAAACAAACTTTTGCTCACAGTGGTCCTTGTTCAGAACATCTAATAGTTTTACTCAACTCATTCCTGAAAGAATTTGAGTCAGCTTACAAAAATTATAAATAATAAAATATTTTCAAAAATCAAATTAAAAAGCTTCTGCACAGCCAAAGAAACTATCATTAGAGCGAACAGACAACCTACAGAATGGGAGAATATATTTGCTTTCTACATATCTGATAAAGGGCTGATAACAAGAATCTATATGGAACTTAAGAAAATCAGTAAGAAAAAATCAAACAACCCCATCAATAAATGGGCAAAGGACATGAACAGAAACTTTTCAAAAGAAGACAGACTAATGGCCAGCAAACATATAAAAAAGTGCTCAATATCTCTAATCATCAGGAAAATGCAAATCAAAACTACAATGAGATATCACCTAACTCCAGTGAGAATGGCTCTTATCAAAAAGTCCCAAAACAACAAATGCTGGCGTGGATGTGGAGAGATTGGAACACTCTTACATTGCTGGTAGGACTGCAAATTAGTACAACCCCTATGGAAAGTAATTTGGAGATATCTAAAAGAGCTACAAATAGAAATATCATTTGATATAGCAATCCCACTACTAGGCATCTATCCAAAGGAAAAAAAGACATTCTATAATAAAGACATCTGCACTTGAATGTTTATAGCAGCACAATTCACAATTGCAAGGATCTGGAAACAACCCAAGTGCCCATCAATACATGAGTGGATTAATAAAATGAGGTATATGTATGCCATGGAATACTACTCAGCTACAAAAAACAATGGTGAACTAGCACCTCTTATATTTTCCTGGATAGAGATTGAGTCCATCCTTCAAAGTGATGTATCATAAGGATGGAAAAACATGCACCACATGTACTCACCATCAAATTGGTACTAACTGATCAACATAAGGTGTTCACATGGTAGTAATACTCTTGGGGTGATGGTCCGGTGGGGGGGTTGGTGGGTGGCAAACCCACAGCTAACGGAAGTGGAGCACACTGTATGGGGGAAGGACATCCTTGTAGCCCTGGCTTGGGCAAGGCAAATGCATGACATGTAACCAAAATGTTTGTACCCTGATAATATTCTGAACAATTAATAAATCAAGACTTAGTAAAATAAATGGCAAGACTACAAACATAGAGTAAATAATGAGGTTCAATTAATCAATGAATGAATGCATACCGTGAGTATAACAACTGGTTAAACCTCACTGAGACATACAGACAGCTACGTAGTTTCTCAGTACCTATGGTGATCAAAGTTTTTCCTACTGATGCTTCATGGCAGGAGGGTGGTGGTAATATAAAAAGATAATATGCGAGGTCCTAGATATCTCTTTGGCAAATACTTTTTGAGTTTTTTATACTGTCCTTTAAAGCTGAGGATATTATTACCAAAATGCAAATGCAATTCAGCAAACACAATTCTAAAATGGCCAAGACAACCTATTTCATGTAAGAAACTTTCTTGATTTGGCATTATCTAAGATTAAACTTAGGCTATTTAGAGGAATGAATGAATTATTATCCCTCAGCAAAGTCTTCATAAATACTTTTGGTGAAACAACTCTTTCATAGTCCACTTAATTTTTTTTTCTTTTCTCCTGCTTCCTCCTCCCCCCTTCTCATAGTCCACTTAAAGCCTTTTCTCTCCTTAGAACACAGACATGAGTCCATAAAAGTTGGGCAAGAATAGATTTGAGAGCAAATATTCTGTTCAGAACCACTATTCCCTCTAAGCCTGGAGAATTTTCTAGGTCAGTCTCATCATTCTCAATTTCTTCTTCATTTTGGCTGAGTTGTTTCTCTGGAGGCTCCTCGGTAATATACACAATTAGATTCCTGGAAGGCCTACCTAAATTCATGAACTATCCCCAGTTAATTTCGAATCCCAACAACAGAAAAAGGTTAGGTAAAAGATGGGACCTCCACAGTAAAGGTATTCCCCAATATTTGGTATATAATAAAAATGACCCTGTCCATGTATGATATAACTTGTCACAATTTAATCTTCTACTATACATACTGTACATGTATGTCCTATAACCTTTGAATCTAGCTTGGTGCTGAGCCTGTGGGAAGTTGAAATCCCCCAGTAGCGAATTTCTAGTTGTAACTATAGGAAACTAAATTCAAAACTGTTGAACATGAAAATGAAGATGACTTTAGAAATTTAGGGATTTTTTTTTTTAAAGGAAAAGAGAAGTTTAAATCTAAAAATGGATTGTATTAAATTCATAATAGGACAAATACTCAATGATCCCTGCTTGCATTTTGCGTGCTGCCTTTCAGCTCTCTTCGGCTATGGCACTGTAAGTATAGTGCAAATGATTAGGCTGTTTAACTTTTTAGAGGTTTCTGAAAAACTTCCAAAAATGTACCCCTATGAAACAGAAGGGTTACAGTTGGCAAGTTTTGATTTCCCATGGCTTCCAGTTAAAAAATAATAGCCCTGTGGCAATATGAGATCATTAATACATAAGACAGTTAAAAATGTAAGTACAAATCAATCAGCCAGGAAACTATGGAACTGCTCACTTATAGCAATTTCAAAAGACAAGACTTGGGAAAGCAGACTGGTAAAAAGAGACAAAGATAAACAATCAGGTTTAATTACATTCGGCTTCAACAAAGTACGTAAATGTTATCAAGGTACAGAAATCTTGTTATATAATTTGACTTAAAAACTTAATTAGCTGACAATCAATGGATGAATGACTAAAGAAAATATGGTATATAGAGACAGTGGAATACTATTCAACCTTGAAAAAGAATGAAATCCTGTCATTTGCAGCAATATGAATGGAAGTGCAGGTCATTACATTAAGAAAAATAAGCCAGACAGAGAAAGACAAATATCATATATTCTCACTCAGATGTGGAAGCTAAAAAAAGTCAATGTCATAGAGGTAAAGAGTGGAATGGTGGTTACCAGAGGCTGGGGGATGGGGTGAAGACAGACTGATTAATGGGTACAAACATATAGCTAGATAGAAAGAGTAAGTTCTAGTGTTCCACAGCACAGTAGGGTGACTACAGTTAACAGTAATTTATTGTATGTATATTTGAAAATAGCCAGAAGGTTTGAAATGTTCCCAACACAAAGAAATGATAAATGTTTGAGGTGATGGATATCCTAAATACCTTGATTTGATCATTACCCATTGTATGCAGTTATCAAAATATATGTACTACTCAAATATGTACAACTATTATGTATCAATAAAAAAAACCTTAAGTAGTTGAAAACAAGAGAGGGACAATGAGAGAAAATAGGAGAAACAGGCATTTGAATGATTGATTCCGTAACTAACTGCATGATTTTGTTGGGTAATGTACTTACTGCTGTGGGATATGTATATGCATTTTTCCTATAAAAAGAACTGTACCAAATAGTCTATTCTATTTTTTAATATTCTAAGTCCAAATTATGGTTGGTATTACAACAGGGCAGTATACACTTTGGGTGTAAGGCATAATACAGAATTAAAATATATAAATATTACCTATCATTTTCAATACAAAGTTTCTTGTACTCTGCAGCTACCATCTCATGGTTTTTATTTTCAAGCAGCATTTTTTCCTGTTCTACTTTGAGCACTTTTTCCAAATCTTCCAACTGTCCTTTCTGTTTTAGTAACTGATTGTAACTGGAAAACAAAAGTTAAGTATTTGGTTTATAACATTTCCAAAAAAGAAAACATTTTAGAAATGAGGGAAATAAGAGTAATTTATTAATAAGTATCACACAAAACACATGTAAATTTATACAAATTTCCTACATAAATTACTTATTAGAGGTATTTAATATATAGAATTTATTATACAACTTGAAGAAAACTGAGTTTAAATTCACAATACAACAAAATATAATAAATTACCGGTCTTCAAGATCTTTATGTTCCATCTCAAGATTTTTGTGGGCAGACTTTAGAGTTCCATGTTTAGAGATAAGAGATTCATACTCTGAAGCCTGCCGTTCATGAAGAAGTTCCAGCTTTTCATGATCTTTGATCAGAGAGTCATAGAGAGATTTTAGCTCTTCTCGCTCTTTGATTACAGACTCATTTTCATTTTCTAAGGAAGACTGCTGTATTAGGAGCTGTGCATTCTGGTTCATAAGGGAGGTACTTTGGGAATTAAGGGTGGAATTTTCAACCTATAAAAATGCATATTGTTATCAGACAAGAAAAATAGTTTATGTTCTTTTTTTAAAAATAAAAGATTTATATTGTTAACTTAAGGATACTCTAAATACATTACTGTAGATACATTTACATTACACTGGGAAAATCTGGATTTTAGCTTTTCAAAGAATAAGGCTACCATTTGATTTTGATTTTTGGAGGTGTTATGATATATATGATATATGATGTATGTGTATATATATACTTGTACATATATATGTTTTGGGTTGAATTTATTTTAAATGAAGGTAATTAGCAACTACTAGTATTCTACTTCTGAAAAAGTATAGAATTTGAAATGCTAATTTATCATTTCTAGAATTTAGGAGTTGGTGGACCTGAAAAATTACTTTTGGAAATTTCTCAAGTCCAAATTAGATTAGTATTTGATTTATCACTTAGAAAAGGGTTACAGAAAGAAGAACTTTTTGATTCAGAGAGGGAACTTGTTTCTGCTCTTTAAGAAGTTTCAGACAGTTGCACTGTTCACCATCTGATTGCTCTGGTAGGTAGTGTTAAGTGAAAGATGGATCCTTTGAATGAAGGATAAGTCTAAAGACAACATTCCTATGCTGTCTTATTTTCTAATAACTAAACTTAAGAAAGACCATAAAGTAAACATAAATAATCTTTGCTCATTTATATTTATTGAGTGAATTTATTAATTAGTATTTAGAGGCTTTGACATTTTAAAAAATGCTGATATATGAAAGTTTGGCATGGCACTAAAAATTAAAAACTTTTAATATATCTTCAATTAATTGTTAAATTCACTAAGACACAATGTTTCCCATGTGTAGTCTCCCTTATTTTAATAGCATAATTCAAGAAATTGGTTGCACATCCCCAAAATATTGCATTACAACCTGAAGCTTGGCATTCTGTGTTTGAAGAGTGGTATTCTGTTCCTGTAATGACACCGTCTGCCTCTGAAGTGCAAGAATCTGAGCCTGCAAATTATTGTTCTGTGTCTCAAGTTGCTTCAGTTGAGTTTTCAATGCTTGCTTCTCTGCTTGCAGTGTAGCATTCTTAATAAAAGAAAAAAACCCATATATATTAAAAATAAAAGCAACATCAATATATTTCTGCAACATACTGTAATTTTGTACAGTGAGCTCTTACTACCATCATGATCCAAAAAAATCGAATAATCTTAAGAGAAAAAACCCAAAACATTCTCCCACTATCCTAAATTGTAAACAGACATTTAATCTAAGAAGGCAATAATACTTCTTAATAAGGCTTAATATACTATTGTGCCTGTGTCCCATCTGCCTTATAGTAGCCTCAAAATAAAATATTCTATTCTGAATGTATTTCTTAACCCAAGAACTAGGATGAAGTTGTATGGTTTTAATACTGCTCAAAAGTGCCAAAGTACTGCTTCTTGGCCTTTTGGCAAAAAAAAAATAAAATATGAAAAAAATTAAAATATTTATAATTTTCAAAAATATTTAAAAAAAAAAAGGACCAGAGTGCTCAGAATAAGTGGGGCTATGTCCAGGCAAGGAGGTGTGCCAAAGGCAAATGTACACATAGGTGAGTGGTGGTTCCTGGGATAGCAGCAAAATAAATATTGGAAAGAGAAGGTTTACGGGAACCATCTTACCCATCTGTTTAAAAATTTAGCCCATAATAGTACTAACAGATGTTACATATTTTCTTCAGTTATTTTAGTTGTATCTGTTCTTTAGTATTTTAGTGGTATAAAATTCTTTACTATTTTAGTGGTATAAAATACTAACACTCTACTTCAACTAAGGACTTCTGGAGCATATCCAAACAAAACACACCATTTTCAATTTTTCCAGTACATATGGCCATATTTCAGTTTTTATAGTTAAACAGGTAAATTACTATGCAGATCATTATATTTAATGTGATAGATTTTAAAATGTTTGTCATATACATTATAATTTCAGGATTATTTCTAAATAAAATTTCATGAAAAATAAATGAGCATCAAGTATAAACAAAGAACCCTCCAGGAAACAGAAATAAAACTTTAATATACAAAAAGGCAATAATTGGTCTATCACTGCAATATGTATAAGAATTGTATCTTATTCTTATTGTATCTCTATATAAAGATAACATTCATTTTATTGGCTTTCATGTTATATATACTACATGCCACTGTGTAAAAGGCAGGTGATGCTTTGATCCACATATTATACCATAAAATCAAAGCTTATGAAGCAAAATTCTTTAAAATGGGTCTGGATATTTTACTTCCCTTTTGTTGATTTGTTCAAATAAAAAGGATGAAAAAATTTGTGCTGGAAAAAATACTACGGAATACTCATGTATTTATATACTCTCTTGACACAAAGAAGTCAACCATTTTTCACTTACATATGTAAAATACTATTGTAGTTTAGCACTTTAGAAACTAAATTATATGATTAGTCCAGATATCTCTAGGAATAAGAAAAATTCCTATAATAGATAATGAATAGAAGAATTAGCTGAAAAGGTATCTGAGACCAGGAAAAAATTTACAATGGAAAAGAAAGTGAACAAATATAATACTGGCAAATAAACAAAAATTGCCAATCTATTATAGGACTAACCATTTATATAACCCTTTTATCTAAAATGACTAACATGACAACCAAGTCATTTTTTTCCCCAATGGAAATTTATAAAGGAAGACAATGGGAAAAAGAGATTCACCTTATAGAACTTTACATGACAGTTCAATTTTCTAAAATGTAATTATGACTCTAAGTGATAGAGGTATATACATCACTGAATAATTTTAAAAAGTATTTATAAATAGCCAATAAATATATGAAAAGATGTATAATACCTCACTCATAATTTAAAACATGCAAATTAAAACACTTTCTCTTATCATTTTAACAAAAATTAAAATGCTGGGTAATACCAAATGTTAACCTGGAAAGATATGTATATTCTATTAGTGGGACTGAAAATTGATGAGATTATTTTAAAGGCTAATACAAAAATACCAATTAAAATTACACAAACACACACATACACACAAGTGTGTGTGTATGTGTATATATATATATCTCCTTTGGTTTAGCAATTCCACTGTTAGGAATTTAGCACCCTATGAACATGGTCATATATGGATTTTCATTGCAGAAAAACCTACAAATAACTTCAATGTCCAGAAATGTGAGATTTATTTAAATAAATTATGGTAACATTCACATTATGGAGTAATCATTAAACGCAATGAGAAACATCCATATCTGCTCAAATAGAGAGATATCCAAGATAACAGCTGAAAAATGCAAATGAGAACTTTATGTAGCATGATTCCACGGGTAAAAATTTGTAAAGGAAATACACTTCTATATATAGATAAACCACATTTTTCTAGAAAGATAAATGTTAACAGTGATTATTTTTTAATGAGAAAGGAGAAATCACTGGTGTGGGGATTAATTTTTGGTTTTAGGGCTTCAAATTTTTAATAAAGGATATTAATTTTATGTTAAATTAAAATACAATAACAATCACCACAACTAATTTATTTGTTATCACGTAAGTTCCTTAGGTTAAATCATCTCTGAAGAGTAAATATTTGTTGTTGAGTTTACTTATTGTTTACTATTAGGTACTAACTGAACTCATTCAGCAAATATTTATTATGTGTCTACTACCTACGAAGCACTATTCTAGATACTAAAGGCACAGTGGTAAAAAAGACAAACTACCTGCTTTCATGGAAGCTTTTTTTCATTAGACAAACAACAAATAAATGAATCTAAAAACTAATTTCACTTAGTGAAAAGTGCTAAGAAGAAATTGAGGCAGTGGTGTGATAGTGAATGGTTTAGGTTGGGGACAGCTACTTTACTAGGGGAAGGAGTCAGGGAAGACCTCTTGTAGGATATACGTGGCATGACACCCAAATGCTGAGGGAGGCAGCCATGTGTACCAGGCAGGGGAAGCAAACAAAAAGACCCTGAGGTAGGAACAAACATAAAAAAAGGCCAATATGACCAGAATTTATTTGCTTACTATGTTCAAGGAATTAAGCATTTTCCAGATATTAATACATAATAATATTACCTCCAGATTTAAAAAGGGGGTGGGTAGAGGAGTGGTATCTCTAAGGTTAGAGTTGTAGGCAGAACAATGTCAGGAAGGACACAAAAGAATTTGGATTTTATCCTAACAGAAATGGGAAGCCACTGAAGATTTTAAGTGGTAAAGTGACAAGATCTGGATTATGTTTGAAAAGATCATTCTGGCTACTGCATTGAAAATAGGTTTTTTTCCTGCTTCAATAGGAGCTGGAAAAGAAAAAGAAAATAGGTTTTTTGTGGGCTAGGAGTGGAAGGGGGAGGGCATTTAGGAGGATATTCTATAGTCTAGGCGAGAGATGATAGTATCTTGACTGGAATGGTAACAACAGTGCTGGAGCAGTAGGTGGGTGGGGGTTATCATCTTTCCAAGATAGAGTTGACAAAGCTTGCTGATGGACTTATATCAGGGTGATGAAAAAAATGCACATTAATTAATTCTTCAGTCTTTTTTATAAAATAAATCAGTCATGAAAGTACAAAACTATAAAACCAGATTAGAAAAATTTTCTAATTTAAGATAAATATATCCTTTATTTCTAAAAAACTATTCCTAGCAAAATTTTAAAAATACTTACATTTCTTTCTACTTCAATTAATCTGTCTTTAACTTTCAGAAGCTCTCTCGTCGTTTCTTGACTTTCTCGCTCCCATTTGTTATCTTCACCAGTTACTGGAGGAGAGCTCTGTACCATCCTTTCCTCATCTTGTCTCTGTTTGAGAGCTTCATAATTTTTCTTCACCTAAAATTTCATTTAAAATATTTTAATGGGGAGAAAAAAAATCACCAAGTTATATTACTCACAATGAATTTGACTCTACACTGGTCTCGTGAATGTGAGAGACACTTTATTTAAAAATGGGATAAACTCGTATCACTCGAGAGTAAAGAAAAAAAAAAAACAGTGAAAATTTTGTGTTAAATACTATGTATGAAAATTATTATCATGATCACAATTTGTGCTTTTAAAAATGCAAGCCCTTTCCTCCTAGAAATATTAAGTATACTCTGCTTGTGTGCCATGCTCCTACAATATATTCTGTAATTTCAAATCCTATTGTTTGTGATGAAAATGGCCCTGAATTAGTGGATAATGTTGCTAAATACTAATGATTCTTTTTAGAGCTATCTATCACCAATTTAGAAATTTTAGAGATCTCCATATAAAGAATAAGTAAAGACTTGACATATGTTAATAATCTTTAAAAGATACCTAAATTAAAGTTGAGGAATTATCTCTGTATGTCTGCCTTTTTAAGAAAGATATATTACCTAGAATGAACAATGTTCATTCTAGGTAATATATCCTATTCTAGGATAGGTATGTTTGCTTTTATGAGAAACTACCATACTGCTTTCTAAATTAGTTATAACATCTCATATTCCCACCAATATGTGTGATAGTTGCAGTTGCTGCAAATTCTCACCAATATATGATTAATATTTTCATATAAATTTTAAAATCAACTTACTAATCTATATATAAACCTTGTTGGGATTTTGATTGGGATTATGTTGAACTGACAGATCAATCTGGGGAGATCTGCCATTTTAACAATATTGAGTCTTCCAATTCATGAATATGGTACTTAATTTACTAAGGTAGCAGCTTAATTCCATTTTGTTAAAAAAAATAAAAAGTATTCCTTAGGTGTTTCTAGTGTGGAGTTCTTACATTTCCTTAAAGTCATCCCTCAGTATTTCATGTTATTTTATGGTATTGTAAATGGTGTATTTCTTTTAAATTTCACTGTAAATATATAAAAATACAACACATTTTCATATATTGACCTTATCCTATGATAATGATAAGTTCACATTAGCTGTAGAGATTTTTCTGAGAAATCCTCAGGATTTTCTGTAAATATAATCATGTCATAGGTAAATAAAGATGTTTTTACTTCTTCCTTTCAAATCTGTATGCCTTTTCTTCCTCTTAGTTCACTGATTAGTACAGTATTTAATGGAAATAGAGCATTTATCTTTGCTTTGTTCCTGATCAAAGGGGAAAAGTGATTAATCTTTCATAATTAGGGATGAAGTTAGCTGTAGGTCATTATCTGGCAGATGAAGTTCTTTCTACTTGTTCTAGCAATTATTGAGAGATTGGTGTTAAAGCCTCTAATTATAATTGTGTATTTATCTTCCTCCATGCAGTTCCATAAACATTTGCTTGACATATTTTGAAGCTATTATTAGGTACACATTTAATGTTGTTATGTCTTTGTGCTGGAATGACCTCCTTATAATTGTGAAATTAACTTCTTTAGCCTTGGTATTATTTGTTACTCTAAAATTTACTTTTTTAATATTAATATAGCCAATCTAGCATTCTTCTGATTAGTTTTAGAGTGATATATCATTTTCCATCAAGGTTTCTTGTAGGCAGCATATATATGGGTGTTCCCTTTTTGTTTATTAATCTCTGCCTTTTAACTAGGGTGTTTATACCTTTTACATCTAATGTGATTATTGGCATGCTTTGGTTTAAAACTACCATCTTACTGTTTGTTTTTATTTGTACAATCTGTACTTTGTTCTCTGTTTCTTCTTTTTCTGCCTTCTTTTGGATTTATGTTTTATGATTCCATTTTATCTCCCTTTTTTGATCATATTAGCTATAACTCTTTCTCATACTAATTTAGTGGTTACTTTAGGCCTTATACTATTCACATTTAACTTTCACAGTCTATCTTGAAGTGATATGCCTCTTCATATATAGCACTAAAAGCTGAGGGCTGGGTGCAGTGGCTCATTCCTGTAATCCCAGCACTTTGGGAAGCTGAGGTGGGAGGACTGCTTGAGGCCAGGAGTTTGAAATCAGCCTGGGGAACATAGCAAGACGTTGTCTCTATAAAAAATTTAAAAAATGAGCTGGGCATGGTGGCACTTGCCTGTAGTCCCAGCTATTTAGGAGGCTGAGGTGGGAGGATTGCTTGAACCCAGGAGTTGGAGGCTGCAGTGAACTATGATTGTGTCACTGCACTCCAGCTTGGGCAGTAGAGCAAGATCCCATCTCATAGGGGGAAAACAAAAAGCTTACAACAGTATAATTCCAGTTGAATACAAGTGTATGGCAGGAAGCTAGTCCATAATAGTTATGCCAAGATAGCTCAAAGTAGAAGACAATGATGGAGTTTTAAATTTCTATCTTTCAGACTTGGAACGCATACACCAATCCACACCAAAACTCACTTATTTTCTAGTGGAGTAGCTTTATGAAGTTGATTTTATTTGTAACCCACTGATACTGCTTAATCAAATCTGGTACCAAGTTTTACTTTATTTTTTGGATAATTCTTTATTTAACTAAACAGTTCTAAAATTTATTCTCTGGTTCTGAGAATATATGGCTGAAAAATACATAAATGAATACAATTTATTTTATAACAACATATGTTCCATGGCAATGTCTGTGACAAATACCAGCAATGATGGCATGGGCTAATGGTGAACAAACTCTTCCTTTTCTGCATGAGAAATTCAACTTTAGTTGTTTCTCTGGAAATCTGACATAACCAGAAAATTCTGTTACTAGGCAACATTGCTTATGGGAAAAATGATCCCTGACTGGTAAATTATATTTGGACTGGGAAAAGTGTAAATACCTAATAGGAAGCCGTATCTCTAAACTTCTCTGCATGCAGCAACTTCTGTAATTGGTATGTTCATCGTGGGGATCTTAAATCTATGCCTTTGGAGTTGTTACAAGAGGTAATTACTGCTATGGAACATGAGGTCTCAAAGCCAGGGCAGCTCACACACACAACCAATGTGAATCTCATCTTGCACCCAAACTGTCATCTGGTGGGAAGATGACTATCAGACAACTATGTGAAAAGGGATGCCTGACACTGTCTGGCTATCTACTTGTATATCCTATAATCTTCTAAATAGAATGATTTTGAATGTAGCCTACAGTCATTTTGTCAGTCTGAATGTTTAGTAGTTGACTTTAAGATCATTCCTGGTAGCACTGCAGAGACAATAAAAGGAAGAATAAACCAGAATATGACTCTACCAATCTACCATCTACTAACCCTATGGAATGGGCAAGTCCCTTAAATTTCAATCTGCTCACTAGGGAAAACAGTTGCCTCTGCTTTGCTTACTTCATTGAATAATTCCAAGTATCTTAAGAAAACAGATCTAGAAAAGACCTCCAATTTATGAGATCAGATGTTTTCTTATACCACACATATGATTTTCCTCTATTTGGTATCCTCACACCCATATCTTTGCCTATCAAAATTTTACCTGGATTCTCAATAGGAAAAGAGAGCCAGAGTAAAGTGTCAGTATCTCATTGAAAGCTTTTCCTAATAAAATAAGCCTGCCTCTTCCTTATCCCACCCTTATAATTCTATGTCCCTAACTGCATGAGGGACATTACATACATGAAATAAAACTGAATAAATTTTACCATATCTGTATGACAAAGATCTGATTAGCAATAGTCTCAAAATTATGGAAAATGAAGAAATAGGCTAAATATTAATAAAATGTTTAAATTTTTTTCTTCTTTACATTTTTCAGTCCAAATATTTATAAAATAAATGATAATTAAAACTCTTTCCAAGAAAATCACTTACTGTTTTAAGTTCTTGCCGTAATTGCTGGTTATAGTTTGTGGATTCTTCTAAACGAGCCTCTAAAGCAGCAATTTTTTCTTCTTTTATTTCAAGGGACTTCTTAAGAGTGGATTCTAACTTTGATTCCAGAAGTTTATACCTACTATCCAAGTACAAAAATAATATAGTTCATCACCAGAGGTCAGAAAATTATTTTAAAAGATAATTTATGACCACAAATATTGATGACATAAGTGGGTCTTATAAACAGTGTATTTTTAAAAAGAAGTAAATTAAATTACCCTCTTCTTACTGCCCCGCTCCCCCTTTAAAACTATTCCTAGTCACAAAGCAATAAAATCACTGAGTTAACAGAGTTCCAGAATAGAGCCTAGATTGTCAAAAGCAACAATTAATGCTCAAAAATGGAATCTGGAAGATCTAAGTCTCAAAATATTCCTTACAGTATTATAATACAATGTATACAGAGAAGAAGTGGATGGATTCATTACATCAACAAGCACTTGCCTACAATATTAATTTATACAAGGACCCATGAACAGTTAAGACTTAAAACTTATTGAAGACTTTGTCTTCAAAGTATAGAGAAGTTAGAGTAAAAAAGGTACACAGGGCTGGGTGCGGTGGCTCACGCCTGTAATCCTAGCCATCTGGGAGGCCGAGGCGGGTGTATCGCTTGAGGTCAGGAGTTCGAGACCAGCCTGAGCGAGACCCCGTCTCTACTAAAAATAGAAAGAAATTATCTGGCCAACTAAAAATATATATAGAAAAAATTAGCCGGGCATGGTGGCGCATGCCTGTAGTCCCAGCTACTCAGGAGGCTGAGGCAGAAGGATCGCTTGAGCCCAGGAGTTTGAGGTTGCTGTGAGCTAGGCTGACGCCACGGCACTCACTCTAGCCCGGGCAACAAAGTGAGACTCTGTCTCAAAAAAAAAAAAAAAAAAAAAAAAAGGTACACAGGATACTGGTCACAGAGTGGCAAGAGGCAGATAGATGTGACTGTCAATATTCTAGTTATCTTTTTGAATGGTGGATACATGAATAATTATATTATTATTAAGTCAGTTTTTTCACAAAAAGGACAGTGTGTGAACACAATTTGAGAGTGTATCATAAACCAAAAATTATGATCCATTTCTTACACCTAAGGACCCTGAAGACAAAACCAAATAAAAACCTAAAGTGTATATATGAGAAATTTCAGCACATTCTGCCTTTTATTATAATTAATTTATATGTATATATTTTCTGCTGAATCAGATTTTAAGTTCATTGAATACAGAGAACAAATCTAACTCATTTTGGTATTGGCTCAAGTCAAGAACCTTTTTTTTTTTTTTTTTTAAAGCGTTTACTCTGACGCCTGTAATTCTAGCACTCTGGGAGGCCAAGGCGGGCGGATCTTCTGAGCTCAGGAGTTCAAGACCAGCCTGAGCAAGAGCAAGACCCTGTCTCTACTAAAAATAGAAAGAAATTACCTGGACAGCTAAAAATATATAGAAAAAATTAGCTGGGCATGGTGGCCGCATGCCTGTAGTCCCAGTCACTAGGGAGGCTGAGGCAGTAGGATTGCTTGAGCCCAGGAGTTTGAGGTTGCTGTGAGCTAGGCTGATGCCACGGCACTCTAACCCGGGCAACAAACAGAGTGAGAGAATGTCTCAAAAAAAAAAAAAAAAAAAAAAGCGTTTATTGAGTCTGAAATTAAATTTGGGACATCTGAGTTCCTTCTGGACCTTCCTGATGGAGATGTACAGTAAGGAAAGAAAAATGAGGACTGCACGTGAGATGATGGATGGGAATTGTCTTTGGTACTTTTTTTTCTTACACAACGTTCTCCAAGGGAAGAAAAGGAACCAGAAACAGGGTAAAATACATAAATGTTTTCTGTAGCTAGTACAGGAAGTAATTAATATTTGAGGAAAAAAAATAACTTAAACTATTTGCCAAATAGACTTAATACTCACCTGTCATCAGTACTTTGCTCATCACGTAATAGTCGCTCTTTATTTAACCCTATCTTCTCAAGCTCATGAGTTAATTTTTCGAGATCATTGTTCATCTGTTGAGTCTTCAATTTTTCACTCACCAAATCCTTATTGTAAAAGGAATACACAATCCATGTAAGTGCCAACAACATAAACATCTAATAAAGTCAGCTAAGATTTTAATTAGCATCATCTAGGAATACATTTAATTTGGACCAGGAAAGACAGAAATGTTGTCATTGAACCTTTCCTTGATCATTGAAAAGGAGTTAAAAAACCAAGTTATAACCTAATTGAAACAATTTTTTTCCTTCTTTCCTTTTGCTAATACTGTTTTTTAACTCTAATGTTAAAAAATAAAAGGGAAACTCTTTAATTGTTCAGACACACCTTAGGTTTGAAAGCTGTGGAGGAAAAAACATATATCTATTTACTCTTTAATAATGAGCTAGAACTTTAGTGTGTATTTCTTCCTATGAATATATGCTGGATACAACACTCCTCTCTCTCACCACAAGCCTCCCTGCTCCCTGTGAAAGAGACCTAAGGTATTGGTCTGAAGAACTAGGGGACATTCTCAGATGTTCAGGTACAAGGAGCCTACTGTTCATGTCTGTAAGACTGTAGAACAGAAGAAAAAAATAAAAATGTCCCTCTCAATGCCTCTTTAGCAAAAATGCAGACTTCCCAATGTGACTTTCTACCAGAATGCTAAGACACTTTTTAACTGAACATAAAAAGGATTATCACATATCATATTGCATAGGGATGGCAAAAAAGAACCTTATCTGCACTAACCATGTTTCACAGGACATATTGCCAATCTACTCTTGTAAATTTCAGAATTCTTCCCAACACAGATTTAAGCAACTACTAGTTGTTCAGTGTTGACCTTTAAGTTTAACCTGATTTGTATTCTCTGGTTTAGAGGTCAAAATTCATGGGGCTTTGGAGTCTGAAAGATCTGGGTTTGAATCTAGTAATCCCTTTATTAGCTATCTGATCCTGAGTAAATTATGTAATGTTTCTGAATCTCAGTTTTCTAATCTGAAAAAATGGATACAATATCTATAAAGAATTGGTTGTAGGCCGGGCACGGTGGCTCACGCCTGTAATCCTAGCACTCTGGGAGGCCGAGGCGGGAGGATCGCTCAAGGTCAGGAGTTCGAGACCAGCCTGAGCAAGAACCAGACCCCATCTCTACTAAAAAAAAAAAAAAAAAAAAACAGAAAGAAATGATTTGGACAGCTAGAAATATATAGAAAAAATTAGCTGGGCATGGTGGCGCATGCCTGTAGTCCCAGCTACTTGGGAGGCTGAGGTAGGATTGCTTGAGCCCAGGAGATAGAGGTTGCTATGAGCTAGGCTGATGTCACAGCACTCTACCCCGGGCAACAGTGAGACTCTGTCTCAAAAAAAAAAAAGGTTGTAAAATTCTATAAATATATATAAATACAACTTATATGAAATCCTTAGCCCAGTACTTGATACATAACAATAAATAGTAGCAATCATGCTTCTTTATTATATTTAACATTAAGAGTCCTGATCAATATTTTAATATTATTTTGAAATAATAGTTTAAAATTACAATGTAATAAGTCAGAAACCACATGGAAATCTTATTACTATAAATTCTCGAAAAATACAATTTATATATACTTCTTAGTTTAACAAAAGTAGGAGACTTGGAAGGTGTTTCTAGTTCTAATTCCAAAATTCTACTAAACCATAAAAAAGATAATGCAAATTACTGATGGATTCCAATAAAACTTAAAGAAACTTTGAGCTAAAAATATAAAAACCACTTGCTTAAATTTAGGAAATATATTACCTCACGCAATGTAACCAAAGTTTTTATATCAATAGTTGCTCTTTTCACAAGCTCTTTATTCTCTTTCTCTAATTCTTTCAGACGAATACAAGATTCTTTATATATACCAATTTCTTTGAATAGGGTTTTGTTTTCTTTTTCCAAATTTCCAATCTTCACATTGTTTTCTTCTAATGTTGTATCTTTAATTTCTGCTTGTTGTCGGAGTCTTTTATTTTCCTTCTCCAATTGTTTCTTATCCTTTTCCAGTTGAGAAGTCTCTTGTTCTAATGATTTATTTTCTTTTTCCAGCTGTTCTAATCTTTTGCTAGATATTTTTAATTCTTCTAGGTTTTTCTGCAATGTTTGATTTTCCATCTCTAAGTCTTGCAGTTCACATTCTAATTGCTGGATTTTTTTATTGCTGTTCTCTAGAGCTTTCTGTAGCCTTTGATTTTCTGTATCTAAACCCTGGTAGCTAACTTCTAAGCGTTCTGTTTTCTTGAAAGATGCTTTCATAAGCTCTAAACCTTTCTTAAGTTGCTCTTTTTCACTTTCCAGTTCTTTGTTTTCTAGTTGTAGCTGAGCCATTTTCATGCTTGCACACTTCAAAGATTCCACATTCCTTCGCAGTTCTAAATTTTCCTCATCAAGTTGGGAATTCTCTTTTTCTAGGGATTCTAGCTGAAAAGTAAGGTTTTTAAAGCTGTCCAATGTTTTTTTTAATTTTCTATTTTCTCTTTCTAATTCTGAATTTTCTTGTTCTAAGGCTTCAATTTTTTCACAAGTAATTTTTAAATTAGTTATCTTTTTCTGTAACAATTCATTTTCTTTTTCAAGATGGTGCAACTCATTTTCAAGTTCTTCTGCTCTTTCTCCTTTTTCTTTATAATGTTCCAATTCTTTTCTAATTTGTCTTTTTTCAAATTCAATCTTGTTTAGTTTGCTACTTGTTTCTTTGATAGACTCATGGAGAATTTTATTTTCTTTTTCAATGTCTTTCACTCTTGCTTCAGCACTTATCTGAGAACGCTGCCTTAAGGAAGATACTGTTTGATTCAGATGTTCATTTTCCTGTTCTAATATTTTAATCTAATTCAAAAAAAGAAAGAAGAAAATTAAAAATTATAATTGAGCAAAAGCTAAGTATTCTCAATTACATAGTTTTTCTCTTCCAAATACAGAGACAGGAGAACATAAAAAGGTGCTAGAATATCTGTCTTACTTTTAATTCTGACAAATATATATTGAAGACACTGTGTACATGTACTGCCAGGTCATTAAAATTCATGTCTTTAAGGAATTCACATTCTACAGGAATGGCTAAGAGAGATATATTTTCTATTAATCAAAATAGTCTTCAGATTTATAGTTACATGTTTTAAATTAAAATACAAATATAGATGAAACACTAGCATATATCTCCTTGTATGTGGAAGGTTTTACTTCCATTAAATAATTTTTACAATGCCTATACACAGTGGGTCCTCAGTAAATATGCTGTGTATGATGTGTGTGTATTCATTCCCCAAAAGTATTCTAACTATGAAATACAAAAATAACAAAATCACTTGGTACATTTGATAACTAATTCATACAATTTATAGCATGGCCTAATTTAACAGTTCTTAAAAAAGAAGTGTGGATTCAGGCTTAGCTCTAGAATTTTTGTTCTGTAGCTCTAGAGAAATCTGCATTTTTGCACATGGTCTGAGGACTATATCTGGACTACATAACACAAATAAATAATTTTACTTCTAAAAAACTTTATTTTTCTTTCCATAGACACCCTCCTCCCTTTGCATTTAAATAAAAATTTCAAAATGGAAAGTTGTTTAATCTATCCAGTTCTCAGTTTTCTCAGACATATTAATAAAATGAGAACAAGGTTCACACTTGTAATCCTAGCACTCTGGGAGGCCAAGGCAGGAGAATTGCTTGAGCTCAGGAGTTCAACACCAGCCCGAGCAAGAATGAGACCCTGTCTCTACTAAAAATGGAAAAATTAGCCAGGTGTCATGGCACGCGCCTGTAGTCCCAGCTACTTGGGAGGCTGAGGCAGGAGGATTGCTTGAGTCCAGCAGTTTGGAGTTGCAGTGAGCTACGATGACGCCACTGCACTCTACTCAGGGTGACAGAGCAAGACTCTGTCTCAAAAAAAAAACAAAAAAGGCCCTAGCTCCAAAAACAGAATAAAAAAATGCTTTAATAAAACAAGAACAAACAATAAACACTAAAGCAAATTTGGTAGCATCCAAGATGGTTGGGGCCACGACACTTCTCCCTCTTTAGTAGGTCACAGTACTGCTGCATTTCTCTCCAGCTCCACTCAGGGACTTTAAAAGAATCTACAGCCCTATTCTAGACGCTTGAAAGCACCTGAAAGCACAAGTACTGCAGAATTTTATACTAGACGATTATCTTAAACACACTAGCAATTTAAAAACTTCTAAGCTTTCTTGTTAATTTTCCTAAGATACATGGGATAGAAAATGAGGTAAAATTATTGTTACTTTAAGATCTAAAAAATTCTAAAACATTTCCCTGTAATGTTATATGAACACCTTGTTTACAAACACAATAACTTTTGTTAATAAATTTTAAAATACATTGTTTGCTTAGTAAGAAATTTATCAACCTGTCTCTCTGAATTTTCTCTAAGTGTTTCAATTGTTTTTTCAAGCTGAGCTTTCTCCTTCATTAGATCTTTGCTTAAATTCTGGCAATTCTGAAGACTTTGCTTTTCTTGAACAATCTCATTTTCAAGAATTTCAACCTAGAGAAAATCAAATAACAAAAACAATATATTAAATATTTTACAACAGTGGAAACATGTCAAAAGATAATCATTGAACAAAGGATAAAATACAGTATTAATACCTAAATGGTAAAATTTAAGAATTTAGTATAGAAATTCAAGTAGTACTCCATTCTAATTTTAGTAGCTGTACAAAATATGCAGATATGACTATCTTTCTTATCCTCTGCATTATTAGGGCAAATTTTGATTTCTAAACACAAAGAAATCCAATTGAATAAATGGTAATGATGTGCTATATAAGAACTGCACAAATCTTATTGAAAGATTCTCTTAAATGAATTTGAGTGAATTTGTAAAGTACAATTTTAATTACAATCAAGGAATGTCAATGAGCAAGAAGGAGGAAGCAAACATAAAAAACCTGAAGGAAAAGATGAGAAATGGTGGTAACAGCATAAGTTTAATGAGGAAGCAAGAAGGGACTTGGTTTAAAATAAAAAGAAAAGAAAGAGAAAAAAGGAGAATACTACTAGATTAAAAAGGGCTAAACAAAAATGCAGCAAATATTCATATTTAGGTTTAAATTTATTTTAAATTACATATTTTAGACATATAATAATATTGGTGCTTAAGAAGTATGAAATAGCAAATTCAAATTAACAATATGCCAAACTATTGATTTTCCCATTATTATATCACATATTCAAACTAACTAATAAAAAACAAGAAAGGAAGACTTTATAAAATATTCTACTTCAAGTTTAAATGTTTCTTAAATTACATTACTTAACATGTCAATAGCAAAGAACTCTAAAGCAAGTTTAATTTTTCTATTTTAACATCAAGGAAGGACAATTACACATGGAAAATAATCTTCTAATATCATCTCAAAAGCATCGAGTCAAAAATCTTATCCAGTAACTCAATTCAACATTAATTTACATGTTCAAGAAGCTTTTAGCTATTAACTAATTAATATGGTTTTCCCATTACAGATGGAAATGTATGAATAAGTCATGTAATTAAATTCATTTGTTGTTTTACATCAATGGGATTCAACTGAGACATTCAGTTTACAAAAAACATCTTCCATACAATGAATTGATCAAAAATTACTTGAATCACTAAGAATTTACAAATTAAATTCAAAGCTAATTTCAAAATGAAATGGTACCCTACCCTACAGCTGCTTCCCCAACCCCCAGGCTACATACAACTCCTTGGCCTGTTAGGAACCAGGCCACACAGCAGGAGGTGAGTGAAGCTTCATCTGTATTTACAGCCACTCCCCATCACTTGCATCGCTGCATAAGCTTCACCTCCTGTCAGATCAGTGGCACTTAAGATTCTCATAGCAGTGTGAACCCTACTGTAAACTGCACATTTGAGGGACCCAGATTGCACACTTCTTCTGAAAATCTAATGCCTGATGATCCGAGGTGGAGCTGAGACAGTGATACTAGCACTGGGGAGCGACTGAAAATGCAGATTATCATTAGCAGAGAGGTCTGACTGCACAATAAATGTAATGAGCTTCAATCATCTAGAAACCATCCCCTACCTCCACCCACTCAGTCCATGGAAAAACTGTCTTCCATGAAACTGGTCCCTGGTGCCAAAAAGGTTGGGGACCACTGCCCTACAGACTTGGTTATAAATTCTAAAGGGCCACTCCTACTTTAACACTATATTGATCAGCAAATGCTTATTAAGATTATTTGGTTAATGGATTAAAGACAATGCAAAAATGTTTTAAAACATTAAAAATTTTGCAAGAAAATCAAGGATTCTATTTGAATAATCTAAGGCAGTGGTTCTCAAAGCATGCCTCCAGGACAGCAGGATAAGCATCACCTAGGAACTTCTTAGAAGCAAGAATTCTTGGTCATGTATGTTTTCAAGATAAGATTCTGTTTATGTAAAATTACATGTGTGTGCACCTGTGTGTGTGCTGAAAGATATGCAAAAATAAATTACTTGTTCTAACTATTCCACAGGTGGAATATTTCTGTTACACCAAAGCCTAATTAAAATTCAAGTTTTATAATACCTAAAGTGTGGCTTCTAAATATCACTTCCCACCAAAAGGAACAAGGGATTTTTGAAGAAATGGCTGTTTCTACATCTGGGATAGGAAATGTTCAAGATGAGCCTAGAATATTTTGTCATGGCAGAAAGCAAGGAAGCTCTCAAGGAGTGCTAAGGTCATGCCATAAGGATTTAGGAAGCAGCTTTTAAAGGAGCTCCCACTAGCCCGAGTTGGAACAGTGAAAAAATAAATGCAATGGGTTGAAATGCTTCAAATATTTTCAAATTCATGAGTTCGTAATGACACTAAAACAACAAACTTATTCACTAGTTATCTCAGGAGGATATGAGAGAACCAATTCATTATCTGGAAAGTAGTAAATACAGGGAAAGAAATATTCATCTTGCTTTTCCCATAAGAGCTGTTTTGGTGAGTAATAGTTTTTTTAAACCAATAGTTTTTGGTTTTTCAAGTTTTTCTTTATAGAAATTAATCCAGCTACCAAATTATGAAGGGATGACATAATTAGAATATTTGGATTTTTAACCTCTCCTTAATCAATGGACAAGACAACTGACATCACAAAAAAAAAAAAAAAGGCAAGCAGACATGGGTCTCCTGACTGAAATACACAAACTTATCATGAATATTCTTACTAAAAACTCAATTTGAATCTGATTAAGCCTCTACATAAAACAGGAAATATAGGGGACAAAAGAACTTGTTAAGTGACACAAAAAGGATGCACAATCAGCAAAAGCTAGATTGTGGGCAAACTCTGTTAGACAAACAACCTGGTTTCTTCAGCAGAAAAGTTGTTAGGAAAAAAGAGGGAACTCATAAACTAAAATATAAAAGACTTAAGGGACACAGCAATCAATTGAATGTATTGCTCATATTTGAATTCAGACTGAAACAAAATGTAAAAAGTATCATTATAGAATGGAGAAACTGGAACAATGACCAAAACCTTGATGTTATTAAAACTTAACTTTTTAGGTGCTAAAAGTTTGTTTTTAAAAATTCCTTACTTTTTTGATATATATATTCAAATATTTATTGGTAAAATGATACAATGTCTAGGATTTGCTTTAAAATCATCTAGAGCAGCGGTCCCCAACCTTTTTGGCACCAGGGACTGGTTTCGTGGAAGATTTTTCCATGGACTGAGGGTGGGGTGGGGGCGTCATGGGTAAGGAAGATGGACGGGGTGGAGCTCAGGAGATGATATGTGGCCTGTTACCTAACAGGCCACGGACCAGTACTGGGCAGCTGCCCAGGGGTTGGGAGCCACAGATCTAGAGGCGGTGGGAGAACAGGCAGGCATAGAAATGAAATTAGATCAGCTATAAGTTAATTACTGAAGCTGAATAATGAGTATAGGGTTCGTTCACACCACATTTATGTATCTTTGAAATTTTACATAATAGGTTAGGTACATTTAAAAAATGGAAAATAAATGTGCTATTTATTTATACCTTTACATATATTTTTAAACATACCAATAAACATTACATTTTTATTTACCTTTTTAGTTAGTCTTTGATTTTCTTTTTCAATTTTCAGGATTTTGGAAGTACTGCCTTCTACAGAATCCATAGTACTCCGAAGCTCTTCTACAGTTTTTGTCAAACTCTGGTTTTCCATCTCCAACTTCAATAATCTACTTGATGTCAACTCATTCACCTCATGGCCCAAGGATTTCTGTGGTGCTATAATATTAAAAAATATACCACTGGTAAAACTATGTTTATTTGTTACTATTTAAAATATTGAGTGCAAATGTAGTAGAGGTCATGTGGTGCTTAACTTTATTTAAAAAAATCAATAAGGTTATATAAGATATACACAATAAAAAAACAGGTAAACCTTTTAACTTTTAATGTATCCACAGCTTTCTATTGAAAAAAAAAAAAGCACTAAATTCAGACTGAAGAGACTAGTGTTCCAGTTCTATTTCTGTAAGAAATTAACAACTTGACAATTTCTAAGCCACTTGAAACTCAATGAATCTTATGTTACTTTTATAAACATAGTTACTGCCCTATATACCTCAGAGGGTCCTTCTTTGACTCCAATATAAAGTACAGGCCACACCTTCAAAATTTAAAGGAAGGCAATTATTTTGTTGTTGTTTTTGTTTTTGAGACAGGGTGTCACACTGTTGCCTGGGCTACAGTGCAGTGACATCATAGCTCACTGCAACCTCAAATGCCTGGGCTCAAGCTATCCTCTTGTCTCAGCCTCCCAAGTAGCTAGGACTACAGGCATCTCCACTATGCCCTGATAACTTAAATTTTTTTTTTGTAGAGATGGGGTCTCACTATCTTGCTCAGGCTGACCTTGAACTCCTGGCCTAAGTGATCCTCCTACCTCAGTCTCCTTAAGTGCTAGGATTTAAGTGTGAGCCACCACACCCAGCCAGGAAGGTAATTTGAGGGAAGAAATCCTAATACGATTCAGAGAAAGTCAAGACGGTATATACTAGTCATATTGAAAAAGTCTTCTAAATGAAGAATTCATGCTAAATTTAAATGTAAAGAGCAACATCCATTCCATTTTGCCAAGGGAAATCATCTTTATAAGTAGAATGCAGCATTAGAGTTTTTTTTAAAATAAGAAAATTTGGTGTCTACTTCTTTAAATGCTCCGCATTATGCCCAAAGTAATTATTTTTTAATAATTCTATAACTACAGGTTTAATCACCTTTAATAACAGATTTATTAAATATTTTACTGATATAAAAATATTAAGATTTGCAAATAAAATATGAGATCTTGGCCAGGTGTTGTGGCTCACACCTATAGTAGCACTCTGGGAGGCCGAGGTGGGAGGATTGCTCAAGGTCAGGAATTCAAGACCAGCCTAAGCAAGAGTGAGAATCCGTCTCTAATAAAAATAGAAAAAATTAGCCAGATAGGCAAAAAAAAAAAAAAAAAAAAAATTAGCCCAGCATGGCGGCGCATGCCTGTAGTCCCAGCTACTCAGGAGGCTGAGGCAGGAGGATTACTTAAGCCCAGAAGTTTGAGGTTGATGTGAATTAGGCTGAAGCCAGGGCACTCTAGCCTGGGAAACAGAGTGAGACTCTGTCTCAAAAAATAAATAAAAATAATAAAATAAAAGAAATAAAATAAGAGACCTAAGATTTATTTTGAAATCCTAGATCTCAAGAAAGGAAATGGGTGAAGGTATTGGAGGACATTTCTATATCCATTGTTTTGTATGTCTGAAATTCTTCATAAAAAGCAAAGAAATATGCATACATACAATATATACCCCTATATGCATATATTTTCTTCAAAATTAGATATAGCAAATAATCCTCATATTTTAAATAAAGAAAGCCTCAATTTTTATTTTCAGCTTTTGTTCTAGTCATGTTATTAAATCTTTTATTAAAAGCTAGCATATTGGATAGTTGTTAACTTTTCAAATTCCATAGATGCCCAAGTGTTTTTCTTTTCTTTTTTTTTTTTAAAGACAAGGTCTCACTTAGTCACCCACGCTGGAGTACAGTTGCATAATCATAGCTCACTGCAACTGCTGGGCTCAAGCGATCTTCCCACCTCAGCCTCTAGAGTAGCTGGGACTACAGGCATGGGCCACCATGCCCGGCTAATTCTTTAATGTTTTTAGGGATGGTGTCTCACTATGTTTGCTCAGGTTAGTCTTGAACTCTAGGGCTCACGGGAATCTTTCATCTTTTTGATAATAGCTACTCTAACAGATATGAGGTGATATCTTAATGCGGTTTTATTTATTTTTAATTTAATTTTTATATTTTTAGCTAATTTCTTTTTTTTTTTTTAGTAGAGATGGGGTCTCGCTCTTGCTCAGGCTGGTCTCGAACTCCTGAGCTCAAACGATCCACCTGCCTCGGCCTCCCAAGTGCTAGGATTACAGGTGTGAGCCACGGCACCCGGCCTTAATGTGGTTTTAATTTGCATTTCCCTGATGACTACTGATGTTGAGGATTTTTTCATACACCTGTTGGGCCATTTATATGTCTTCTTTTAATAAATGTCTATTCATGTCCTTTGCCCATTTTTACATAAGGTTATTTGTTTTCTTACTATTGAGTTGTCTTGAGTTCCTTATATATTTTGGATATTAACTGCTTATCAGATGTATGTTTTACAAATATATTCTCCCATTCTTTGTTTGTTCACTCTATGTTTCTTTCGCTGTGCAGAAGCTTTTTAGTTTGATATTTATCTGTTTTTGCTTTTGTTACCTATGCTTTTGAAGTTACAGCCAAAAAATCATCACCTTCATCATCATGAAGCTTTTCCTGTTTCCTTTTAATAGATTTACAGTTTCAGGTCTTATGTTTAAGCCTTCAATTTATTTTGACTTGATTTTTTGTATATGGTGTAAGATGAGGATCTAATTTCATTCTTCTGCATGTGAACATCCAGTCTTTCCAGCACCCTTAAAAAGACTATCCTTTCTCCATTGTTTATTACTGGCATGTCTGTTAAAAATCAACTGACCATAAATGCATGCATTTATTTCTGGGCTTTCTATTCTGTTCCACTGGTCTATGTGTCTATTGTGGCAGTATCATGCTGTTTTGGTTATTATAGCTTTGTTGTAGATTTTGAAATCAGGAAATGTGGTACCTCCGCTATGTACTTTTTGCTCAAGATTGTTTTGGCTATTCAGGGTTTTCTGTGGTTCCATATGCATTTTAGGACTGTTTTTTCCTGTTTCTGTGAAAAATGTTACTGCGATTTTGATAGGAATTATACTGAATCTGTAGATCACTTTGGGTAATATGGACATTTTAATGATATTAATTCTTCCAATCCATGAACATGGGATATGTTTGTATCTTCTTTGATTTCTTTTATCAACGTTCTGTAGTTTTCAGTGTAGCTATCTTTCACCTCCTTGGTTAAATTTATTCCTAAGTATTTTACATTTTTTTGTAAATGGAAATGTTTTCTTTTTTTGGATGGTTTGTTGTTAGTATATAGAAATGCTACTGGTTTTTTTAACATTGATTTTATATCCTGCAACTTTACTGAATTCGTTTATTAGTTCTAACTGTTTTTTGGTGGAATCTTTAGGGTTTTCTAGATATAAGATCAAATTGTCTGTAAACAACAAACAATGTAACTTGTTCCCTTCTAATTTTGATGTTTTTTATTTCCTTCTCTTGCCTACCACTCTCACTAGGGCTTCCAGCACTATGCTGAAGAGAAGTGACAAGAGTGGGCATCCTTGTCTTATTTCCAATCTTAGAGAAAAACTCTCAACTTTTCTCTGCTGAGCATGACATTAGCTGTGGACTTTTCATTTATGGCCTTTATTGTTTTGAGGTACATTCCTTCTGTATCTAATTCTTTGAGAATTTTTATCATGAAAGGATGCTGGATTTTGTTAAATGCTTTTCCTGCATCTATAGAAATGACCATATGGTCTTCCTTCTTTATTCTGTTAAATGGTGTATCACATTTATTGATTAGCATATGTTGAAGCATCTTTGTACCCCAGGGATAAATCCCACTTGCACACAGTGAAACAATCCTTTTAATGTGCTGTTAAATACAGTTTGCTAGTATTTTGTTGAGGATCTTTGCATCTATGTTCATCAGGTATATTGGCCTGTAATTTTCTTTTCTTGCAATGTTCCTTGTCTAGATTTAAATTATCAGGGTGATGCTGGCCATGTAAAATGAGTTTGGAAGCATTCCTTCCTCTTCAATTTTTTAAGAGTTTGAGAAGGATTGATATTAGTTCTTCTTTAAATGTTTAATTCAGGCTGGGTACAGTGTCTCATGCCTATAATCCCAGTGCTTTGGGAGGCCAGGGTGGGAGGATCAGTTGAGGCCAGGAGTTCAAGATCAGCCTGAGCAACAGAGCAAGACACAGTCTCTACAAAAAATAAAAAACATTAGTCGGGCATGATGACACTTGCCTATATTCCTAGCTACCTAGGAGGCTGAGACAGGAGGATTGCTTGAGCCTAGGAGTCCAAGGCTAAAGTAAGCTATGATTACACCACTGCACTTCAGCCTGGGTGACACAGAGAGATGCTGTCTCTTAAAAAAAAAAAAAAAAGTTTTATTCAGCAGTGAAACCATCAGGTTCTGGGCCCTTTTTATTATGGATTCAATCTCCTTATTCATTATCGGTCTGTTCAGATTTCTATTTCTTCATGATTCTGTCTGCCCAAGTCCCATTCATGATTTGTAGTCATGCATTTCAAATAAACCAGATTATGTTCCAACATGATACATACTAATAATATTTCCATGAAGCTTCAGGTCAGATTATGAAGTATTAAAAAAGATGCTTACAATACATTCTTAACATGGGAGAGTGCATGTTATAATCTTAGGTGAAAAAAGAAATCTGAATTATACACACAGATTGGCCTTGTGATGTTTAAAACATATATGAGTGTGTAGAAAAGTTCTGAAGCAGATTTTCTGAAATGGAAAAGTGATTTAAGAAATTATTAGTCACTTTTATTTCTTCTTTTGTACTTTTCCACATTTTGTGCATTTTCTAGAAAGAAAATCTATTGTAAATTTTATTTTTTTCTGCCCCTCCTCACTCTTGTAAACTTAAAAAAACCGAAAACTACAACACATTAAAATGAATATTCAGTTCTACAACCCCAGCTAAGATCAATTATAAAACAACCATGATATAATGATAATAATAATAGTTAACATCTGAATGCTTATTTAGCAGGCATTATTCTAAGGCTTTCAGAAGTATCAACAAATGTAATCCTCACAACAACCCTGGAAGGTACTTACTATTTTGTCCCCACTTAATAGGGTAAGGAAACTCTTAAATAAGAGTGTAATTTTAATTACTTTAGTAGTAGAAAACATTTAAATTTGAATTACTTTCTTTGTGATTCAATTCACAAGGAATATCATTTTAAAAAGTTCCACAAAATATTTTAAGTAACACATTTCAGCAAATTCATTAACTGAATATCATTTATTATGTGGTCAGTATATGGGGCCCTAGAATTTGAAATTAGATTCTCAAGTGTAAAATAGGAAAAACCTAATAAGCAACGAATAGGATGAGTCATCTGTAGAAGTGATTATTCTATAAGCACCAGATTATAAACTCTCTCAGAGGTTGTTTCTACCACACCACTATATTCTTGGGGCCTGATATAGTATATTACACATGGTAGGTGCTTAAAAAATATTTGGGGAAGAAATGCGGGTAGATAATCTAACACTAGGCAACTGAGGAATTATGGAACTATCTAATTAGAATAAATGTGACATGACTATAACTTCAGAAAAAGATATCTGTATTAGCATATTGGAAGCTATAACCGAAACAACCATATTGCATATAATTATGCCCAGCTTTAAGAAAGAGGACAAGTCAACGTGGAGCCTAGGAAAAAAAAGTCAAAAGTTAAAAATTTACCTAGGGGTCTTTTGATTATCTCCAGGGTATAACTGGACTGGACTAGTTGGCAGGTATAATCTTTTAAACTGGAGATTATTACATATATTATGAAAGTAGCTATGAAGATCTCTAACTTAATTTATTCTGACTATATTTCATCTAAGAATCTTTCTATTATGTTTTGACTTCCTATTTGGGTTTGCCTATAGCTAAAGAACATGCTAACCAGCTAATACAACTTTCATGTTCTATTTACTAGATGGTTATAGTTCTCCAAATAAATTAGTAAACTAGAATTCCAGCCTCTTCTGATATTAACATGAAATAGTGCCTAGACAACCAATAAAATTTGTTACTGCATTCTTAAAATTTGAGTTGTAAGACTTTGCAAAGCTAAGTACCAGACCCAAGAAAGTGGCAACAATATATTACTGTGTGAAATCATATCTAGGGATACAGCTGGCCTTTTGAGGTATCTCCTGTTAGGGAACATAAAGAACTACAATAAAATAACCAGAAATGTAAATATAAATACAACTTTATTCATTTATCTATTTAAATAAAATAAAATTGGGAATACCTTCAGAAAGTTCACTAGTTTTGGATATCTGTTCTAGCTCCCAGCCAAGATGTAATGACTCATCCATACTTTGTTTCTGTGCCATTTCCAAAGTCATATTTTCTTCCATTAATTCTTCGATCTTTTTTCTATCCATATCTCGTTCCTTTTTTATTGGCAGGGAGTAGGGAGAGAAAAGAAAGCTAAGAAACAATACCATTTCAAGATAACATTTTATTACTCAAAACTTTCATTTATTAGAAAATAATATAAGAACTTTGAGTTCCTTAAAATTTTCACACTTTGAAGGGAATTATAATTATTACTAGTCACTATACTGAGTAGGTGTCTGACATCCTTTTAAAGCAATCTTTGGAGACACAATGAAAACTCTTCTTCATAGTCAATATTTTGTTTTAGTGATAAAACAAAATAATAATGAAGAATTATGCTAAATTTTAGCAATAGCTTTATTTCTGTATTTTTAAAGATATTTTTAAACAATAGCCTATTTATTGTGGCCTTGAAAAATAGAAGACAAAATTAATAAGTAATGCCTTCTGCAACAAAAGCAGAAATTTCTACTACTTCTGTATTTATATTAAGTTGGATGCATCTAACTTACATAGTTATCTCTTCTCTGTTAAATCCTCAAGGATACTAGCCATCTTGCCATTATAGGGAAATAAGCAGAATCTTAAAATTTTTCCTTAGAGGCCATGTAACTGATCTACCCGTTAAAGCTTACCATTTCCATATCATGAAGTTTAGCCTTCAGTTGTAAGTTCTCTTTTTCTAATTCATGTAATTTATCAGAACGAGCTCGAGTTCCTTCTAGTTGGTCTTCCAACATGGTTTTTGTCTCTAATAAAACTTGATTGTCTTCTTTTAATTCCTATAAACATTTCAAACAGGCTTTATTTGTCACAAATGTGTTAATATCTGTTAATTTTTTTAAAGCTCTGGAACATAAAAGTTATTGTAAAAGAAGAACATTAATCTATCTTTATCAACAGTTCTATGCAAGAATAAAGTTACTGAGTAATAAAAATATAGTTGAAATTTTCTTGGCTTCATTTTTCCCCCCAGAATTTAAACTATTATGCAAACAAAATATACTCAATACTTATATTAGGATGAGTAATACTACTGTAATTTCACATGAAATTGTTAGGGTATATTTAAATTTCTTAGTCACAAGGATAAGGAACTAAGTACAAGTAGTCTTCCAAATATTTAAAACACAAATCTCCATAGAATCAGGGCTTAATTTATTGACTGAAATGCATTTAAAGATTTCTCTGTACTTAGAGCTATAACTTGAAAGTGAAAGGTTTGAGGTTTTTAAGACTTGAACTGAGACTCACATAAATCAAAAACCAAGGCTCTATTAATACATACTTTACATAAACACCTTAAGGGAATTCTTAAAAATCCCGACATAAGTTTTAAACATATGTGTTCACAATTCTTTTTTTTTTAATTCAGTCCCCATAGGGACTGTCAAAAATTGCCATTGCTGACTATATTGCAAGTCTGGTCATGGTGGGGGGTATTGGGAAAAGTTTTCAATTAGCAATAATCGCACTTCAGATAAACCTGATTGGCTACAACACTGCCACTACACAAAGCTAAGTGTTCACAATTCCATCTTGCTAAGTTATATGCCTGTGGTTTATAAAGTCTAGAGAAAGTATATTAAGACAGTGGCATTCCTGAAAATCTCTTAACAGTGCCATATATATGCATGTCTAAATAACTAGTAAATAATAAGTACTTTATCTTTGGAGTCCTGTTGGGTCTATTTATTGGTAACCTGCACACTAAAATGTTCTAATGACTTTCTCTTATGTCTTCATTTCTTGATTTTGTATATTCCCTTGTTCTTAGTAATACTCATATTGAAACTGATCAAAATCTGCTGTTTACAGACAATGAGGAAATTAACTGAGAAAGGAGAAAAGGATACAAGAAGTATCATCAAATTCTTGCTGTCAGACTCAAACATCAACTTGGCTTTTTTCCTAATTTGTTTGTATGTATATAGCTTTATTAATCTTTTTTTTTTTTTTTTGAGACAGAGTGTCGCTTTGTTGCCCTGGCTAGAGTGAGTGCCGTGGTGTCAGCCTAGCTCACAGCAACCTCAAACTCCTGGGCTTAAGCAATCCTACTGCCTCAGCCTCCCGAGTAGCTAGGACTACAGGCATGTGCCACCATGCCCGGCTAATTTTTTCTATATATATTTTAGTTGGCCAGATAATTTCTTTCTATTCTTAGTAGAGACGGGTTTTTAGTAGAGACGGGGTCTCACTCAGGCTGGTCTCGAACTCCTGACCTCGAGCGATCCACCCACCTCGGCCTCCCAGAGTGCTAGGATTACAGGTGAGAGCCACCGCACCCGGCCTTTAATCTTAATTTAGTAATATTAGTTAGAGAGCAATCAGAAATATGTTTTACTTTCACTTCTGAGAACAAGTTAGAGATTAGCAGAGATAAATACTTTGACTATGAGGGAAGAACTGCAAAAGTCTGCTCTACCTATGATGCTAAGTAATGGAATGAAAGAAGCGCCCAAATAAATTCAATAAAATTAAGGATTCCTTTGTAAAAGTCTAATATGCTGGTTTATCATAAAATAAACACTCAGAGGTATTTATTATTTCTTCAACATTTCAAGAGTTTCTCATGTTTATTAAGTGCATTTTAAATGCATTTTAAAAATCATAACACATTTTAAAAATATCATGAATGGTTAACTATGCAACATACCTCAACTCTTGCCTTATAAAATTCAATATCATGTAGTCTCTCTTTATATCTGCTGACTTCACTTTCAAGCTTATCAACTCTGACTGCCTTCTCTCGAAGTGCATCTAATTCATCTCGGTACATTCTGGCAGAACGAGCATCCGAAAGCAAATTCATGTTCTAAATATAAACAAATAACAATATTTTAAATATTACTTTCAGTTTCAACTTGTTATTCTTTTTTTTTTTTTTTTGAGACAGAGTCTCGCTCTGTTGCCCAGGCTAGAGTGAGTGCCGTGGCGTCAGCCTAGCTCTCAGCAACCTCAAACTCCTGGGCTTAAGCAATCCTTCTGCCTCAGCCTCCCGAGTAGCTGGGAATACAGGCATGCGCCACCATGCCTGGCTAATTTTTTTCTCTCTGTATTTTTAGCTGTCCAAATCATTTCTTTCTATTTTTAGTAGAGACAGGGTCTCGCTCTTGCTCAGGCTGGTCTCAAACTCCTGAGCTCAAACGATCCACCCGCCTCGGCCTCCCAAGTGCTAGGATTACAGGCATGAGCCACCGTGCCTGGCCTCAACTTATTATTCTTTAGCTGTAAGACTTGATAAATTTACTTTAAAACAATCAATAAATTATATATTTTAAAAGGGTGAATTTTATAAAGTATGTAAATTATACCTCAATTAATTTGTTCTTTAAAATGAGGAGATACAAAGTCTTTTTTTAAAAACCAAGAACAAAAAGTATTTTAAACACATATATTTAGGTTTATATATAATTTATATAAAGTTCTCTGTCAGGAATATAAAAAATATTCAGGATATTTTCAAATAAGATAACTTCTACTTACAATCATTTGCAATCAAGTTAAAGTGAAAGAGTTAACTTTAAAATACAGGATAGTGAAAATACCAAAAGGCAACTATATTCCTAAGGTTAATTATTAGTTACTTAAGAGAAATAAGATTCCTATCCAGATATGGTATAACATACCAAAATCTTGTTGACATTTTTTTAAATCCTTCCAAGTAAAATGATTAATGCGTATCTTAATGCCATTTGAGAAAAATAATAAAATTGAACCTTTTAAAAGCAGTTCTCAAAGTGTGATATTTTTTTTTCTATTTTTAGTTGCCTGGCTAATTTCTTGCTATTTTTAGTAGAGACGGGGTCTCGCTCTCACTCAGGCTAGTCTCCTTACCTCAAGCGATCCTCCCGACTTGGCCTCCCATAGTGCTAGGATAATAGGCATGAGCCACCACTCCTGGCCTTCATTTTTATATTACATGGAATGGGTTGAAGTATTTTTTAACTGAATTAATATTTTAAAAAATTCTTAGCTTTAATTTCTAATATGGTAAATACTAATAGAAGAATGAACACACCTACAAAAAACCCTGCTATCAAGAAGCAGAATAGCAGCCTCAGCATATCTAGAACTAAAGATTATGATTCTTACTCTCTACTCTCTAGAAGTTCCCAGTTTATCATCTTGCAAATGGGGTATTCCCTGCATTTAAAATGGCAGGTTAGGGGAAGTTAAAGGAAGAAACAATGTCCAGCTTTACTCCAATTCTTATTCCTTATGGATTAAAGAGCTCATACACACCACCCCCAAATAAAAATGAAACATTAGAGTGATTTAAAAAGTGAATTTTTAAACACTCTTGGTTCAAGATGAAAAAACACAAAGCTTTCATAAAATAAAAAAACAATCTTTTTTTAAATAAAAAGTTTTGCTCTTATTTAATAGGAAATTATACCATATATATGTTAACATAAAACACCATCAGAGAGAAATACAGGGAGATATGCATAAACAGCACAGTTTCAACAGAGGTGTTCTAGCTTCCAAGGCCACAGAAGCCAAATACATAAAGAAGAAAAACTTGGAACTACCCTGGTTTTAAAGGATTCTTTTGAATCTTAGGAAAGTTTAAATAGCACTAATACAGAACAAAGAAAAGTTCAAAGATCTTGAGTTCAAGTTTTGACTCTGATATTTCTGAAGAGAGAGATACTGAAAAAGTCGTCCAATCTTTTCAAGCCTCAGTGATCTCATTTATTTATCAAGCACTGAGGTAAAGGTAACAAATTACCAGAAGAAAAAATCAATTTCCAATTACTTGGTGGTCTTATATAATAGAAGTTCCAGGTACAAACCTCTTGTTGCAGTCTTTTTAGTTCCATTTCCATTTGCTCAAGTTCTTGTTTACAGTCTAATAACTGTTCAGTCTTTTCCTCTCTTAAAGGCAAAAATATATTTATTAAAGAATAACATACTACTTTTAAAAACTATGATCATCTGCATTAATACAAATGTATTATCACTCTTAAGTAACTAGTTGAACACAGTATTAACCACAACCTCAACCCAGGGGAGAAAAAAAAACACAAAGTAATGGATATTAGGAATTTATATGATCACATGTCATTCCAACGCTCTTCTTAATGTTTTCCAAAGGCTAACCTCAATGACTAATGTCTTCATAGCTCCTAATGTGGTTTCTCTCTCTCTTTTCATCTTTCCTGCTAGCCTCCCCACCACCCTTGTCCCCTTCGACGCCACTCTCCTTTCTCTATTTCTCCCTCCCTCTCTGCATAGTCACAGACAAGTTGGACGAGTTGTTATGCAAGGAAATATGACCTGGGTCTGAGATTTCTAAGGGTCACTAAACTATTTTATTTTAGAGACGGAGTCTCACTCTGTTGCCCAGACTAGAGTGCCATGGCGTCAGCCTAGTTCACAGAAACCTCTAACTCCTGGGCTCAAGCAATCCTTCTGCATCAGCCTCCCGAGTAGCTGGGACTACAGGCATGTGCCACCATGCCCGGCTAATTTTTTCTATATATTTTTAGTTGTCCAGATAATTTCTTTCTATTTTTAGTAGAGACGGGGTCTTGCTCTTGCTCAGGCTGGTCTCGAACTCCTGAGCTCAAACAATCCACCCACCTCGGCCTCCCAAAGTGCTAGGATTACAGGCGTGAGCCACCGCGCCTGGCCCTCTAAACTATTTTCAACATTTACAGTGCCCTTAAGTTAATAATCCACTTCCTATTGTCATACAGATACCTAAAATCTTTACATCTCTACTGGTTTCTGCCCTATAGCATATAAATACCATCAAATTTCATCTTTTTTTTGAGACAGAGTCTTACTCTGTTGCCCTGGGTAGACTGCAGTGGTGTCATCAAAGCTCAATGCAACCTCAAACTCCTGGACTCAAGCGATCCTCCTGCCTCAGCCTTCCAAGTAGCTGGGACTACAGGCATGCACCACCACCCCCAGCTAATTTTTTCTATTTTTGGTAGAGATGGGGTCTTGCTCTTGCTCAGGTTGGTCTCCAACTCCTGAATTCAAGCGATCCTGCTGCCTTGGCCTCCCAGAGTGCTAGGATAAAAGACGTGAGACACTGCTTTACCTCTAAACTCCCATTTTCTATCTTTCCTTCAGAGACAAGCTCCTCAACCATATTTTTTTTGTTTTTAAGAGACAAGGTCTTATTCTGTCACCCAGGCTAGAGTGCAGTGGCATGATCAGAGCTCACTACACCCTTGAACTCCTGGGCTCAAGTGATCCTCCTGCCTCAACCTCCTAAGTAGCTGAAACTACAGGTGCACGCCACCATGCCTGGCTAATATATACATATTTTTCTTTTGTAGAGACAGGGTCTCACTATGTTACCTAGGCTGGTTTCGAACTTCTGGCCAGCCGCAAGCAATTCTCCTGACTCAGGTTCCTAAAGTGCTGGGATTTCAAAACCATAATTTATAATGTTGAAGAAATATTTCCTTTGATAGAGAAACCATAATTTATTAAGCAGATTCCATTTTTCACTGTAATACATACTGTTTTGGCTAACGAACTCATTAGTATACCTAAAATCCTATGTATTTCAGGACAGCTTTCTTTCTTTCTTTTTTATTGTAAGAAACAGATGTCTCACTATGTTGCCCAGGCTGGCATTGAACTCCAGGGCAACAGAGGAATTTTCCTATCTTAGCCTCCAGAGTAACTGGGACTACGGGTGTGCACCACCATGCCTGGCTTTCAGGACTCATCTCTAAACGTGCATTACAGGTTAAAAGGTACTTGATACAGGCTGAGTATCCCTTATCTAAAAATGTTTGAGATGAGACATATTTTGGATTTTGAATTTTTTTGGATTTTGAAACATATTAAAAGATATAAAAATCCAAAACACATTTGTATTATATACTTGTCTGATTGAGCAACCCTAATCTGAACATGCTCCAATGAACATTTCCTTTGAGCATCATGTCACTGCTCCAAAACATTTGTATTTTGGATGTTTGGACTAAGGATACTCAACCTATACATACTTTGTGTCACTCAACCTATACATACTTTGTGTCAAACTACCCCCCAGAAAGGCCATTACCAATTTATAATGCAACCAGTAAAGGATAAAGGTGGCTATATGTGAAACAACTGAACAATTAAAAAATGCTGTGTTTTTTTCCCCATGGCTGTGCCATTAAATTTTTTTCTTTTGTGAATTATTAGCTCATGTCATATTTCTAACTTTCTACTGGACAGTTAGTCTTTTTCTTCCTGATAAAAAGCTATTACCTTTTGTGATTTATATTTCTTACAAATATTTCTTTTTGGGCTGTGGAATGCTTTTTTAAAAATTAGCCTTTGGTGTTATTCCCAAATGTACACTTAGGTGATGATCAGGGAAACCAATTTGCTGGTGAGTACATGTGGTGCTTATTTTTCCATTCTTGGGATACTTCACTTAGTAGAATGGGTTCCAACTCTATCCAGGAGAACATAAGAGATTCTATATCACCATTATTTCTTACAGCTGAATAATACTCCATGGCATACATATACCACATTTTACTAATCCACTCATGAATTGATGGGCATTTGGGTTGTTTCCACATCTTTGCAATTGTGAATTGTGCTGCTATAAACATTTGGGTGCAGATGTCTTTTTTGGTGGTGACATATATAAAATTTGCTGGCCAGGAGTGGTAACTTACACCTGTAATCCCAGCACTTTGAGAGGCTAAGGTAGGAGGATCGCTTGAGGCTAGAGTTCGTGGTAACTTACACCTGTAATCCCAGCACTTTGAGAGGCTAAGGTAGGAGGATCGCTTGAGGCTAGAGTTCGAGACCAGTATGGGAAACATAACAAGAACACTATCACTATAAATAAAAAAATTTTTTTAATTAGCTGGGTGTGGTGGCACATGCCTCTAGTCCTGGCTACTTGGGAGGCTGAGACAGGAGGATCACTTGAGCCCAGGAGTTGGACATTACCATGAGCTATGACTGCACCACTGCACTCTGACTGCACCACTGCACTCCAGCCTGGGTGACAGAGTGAGACCCTGTCTCTAAAAAAGATAAAATAAAAAGCAAAAACAATTCAAATGCCCATCAACCTATGAATGGCTGATCAAAATGTGGCATATCCATAAAATGGAATAGTATTCAATCATAAAAAGGAATAAAGTACTGATAGATGCTACAACATGGATGAAACTGGAAAACATTATGCTAAGAGAAAAGAACCCAGTCACAAAAGGCCATTTATTGTATGACTCCATTTATATGTAATATCCAGAATAGGCAAATACATGGAAACCTAAAGTAGATCAGTGATTGCCAGGAGCTGAGGGCAAAGAGAGACAGGGAGTGACTGCTAATGGGTATGGGGTTTCTTTTGGGGGTGATGAAAATGTCTTGAAATTAGAACAGTGTGTGATAACTGCACCACTCTATGAATAAACTAAAAACCATTTAATTGTACACTTTTTATGAGCACCCCTTCCATCATGAATTGTATACTTTAAAGGGATGAATTTTCTGATACATGAATTATATCTCAATAAGGCTCTTTTAAAAAAAAAAAAAAAAGAAAATCATTTTTTGGGTGTTTTCTTTCTTCCTTTCTTTCTTTGAGACAGGGTCTTGCTCCGCTGCCCAGGCTAGAACACAGTGGTGTCTTCATAGCTCACTGCAACCTCAAACTCCTGGGCTCAAGGGATCCTCCTGCTTTAGCTTCCTGAGTAGCTGGGACTACGGGAACATGCCAGCACACCTGGCTAATTTTTTAAATTTTTTGTAGAGATGGGGTCTTGCTGTGTTGTTAAGGCTGGTCTCCAACTCCTGGCCTCAAGTGATCCTCCTGCCTCGGCCTCCCAAAGTGCTGGGATTACAGGTGTGAGCTACTGTATTAATAGTTTATAATAGAGAAAAACTCTTTCAAAACACCAGATCCACAGAGGCAGAGAGAATTATTAAAGGGAGTATTTAATAGTGTTAACTACTCCAATAAAAGTGAAACTTATAAGACATCACTTTTTCCATCCAAAGTGCAAATTATACTTTTACTCTGCATGTTTATAAATCAAAAGCAATAATATTATAATGTACTGCCCATAAATGAGGATGCCATTAATTTGCATGATCTCATCACAATTATTTACTGTATAGTTTCCATTAGCTATATAAGGAGACCTGGACTATTTTTGTTCACCATAATTTCTGTACTTCATTTACTTTAGCAAAGGCCTGTCCCAATAAAAAGATGTAAAACAAATGTCAACAGAAGAAATCCATGAAGAAACACATTTTCAAAGGACAACAAAGATAGTAAATGGTATCTGATGAAATGCTAATTACTGGAAATACTTGCTATATTATGACATAGTTATTTGGTCATTAAAAATATCCAGTTACATTTTCCAATCAGTATATATAAAACCAAATTTTATCAATCTCTTCAAGTTTTTGGAATTTTAACATACTCCATGGCCAACTAAATTTTATTTAAAAATTAATTCTAATATAGTACAAAACCTTAAATGAATTCATAGCCATCATTACAGTTCTAATTGCATGCTTTATCTGAAGACTGGAGAAGATTGTGCTAAATTATATGGAACGAACTAGTGTTCACTGTTTAGGCTATCCATTAACTGCCAGTCAAACTAATAACAGCAATCTCTTCCCTAATTTTCCTGGTGCAGCTGTTTATAGAATATCCTGGGCGTATTCATTTCAATAGATACATAATAATGCAGACATCCACAAGTGAAAGCTGTATTTTTTTTGTTTTCAAATTTTCCTATAGACTGTAATGTTTTTTTCTACCCTGCATATTCAGTCACTTCGTATAACTGCTTTAAATAATCAGTAAATAAATTTAATTGCTATATTGTGGTTTTAAACTTAAAATCTATACTCTGAAGCTCAAGTTCCAGGAAAACCACCTAAAAATTTTTTAAAAGAAACAAAGAAGCCCCCCATACAAAAATCCTTTCTTTTTTTTAAAGTACAAAATCAAAAAGCTCCAGCAGAGATTGGTCACATCTTTACAAGGAATGCTTATGTCATTTATACTTACTTTTTTACAACAATCTTTGAAAATTAACCTAAATACAGTCATGCATCGTTTAACAACGAGAACACACTCTAAGAAATGTGTCATTAGGCAATTTCCTCATTGTGCGAACATCATGTACAGTACTTACACAAACCTAGATGGTATATCCTATTATACACACAGGCTATGGTATAGCCTATTGCTCCTAGGCTACAAACCCATACAGCATATTACTGTATGGAATACAATGTAAGTATTTGCATATCTAAACATATCTAAACACAGAAAAAGTACAGTAAAAAATATGGTATAAAAGGTAAAAAATGGTACACTTGTATAGGGTTGCTTACCATGAATGGAGCATGCAGGACTGGAGGTTGCTCTGCATGAGTCAGTGAGCAAATGAAGGCCTAGAACATTACTGTATACTACTGTAGACTTTCTAAACATTACACACGTAGGCTACACTAAACTTAAAAAAATTTTTTTCTATAATAAATTAACCTTAGTTCACTGTAATTTTGTTACTTTATAAACTTAATTTTTAACTCTTCTGTATTAACGCTTAGCTTAAAACATAAACACATTGTACAGCTGCACAAAAATATTTTCTTTATATCCTTATTCAATCAGCTTTTTTCTATTTTTAAAATTTTTAATTTTTTTTTACTTTTTAAATTTTTTAAAAAAAAACTAAGACATGAACACACCATTAGCCTAGGCCTACAAAAAGGGTCAAGAACATCGAGATGTCGCTACGTGACAGGAATTTTTCAGCTCATTTATAACCACATGGGACCACCGTTGTATACGCAGTCCATTGTTGACCGAAACATCATTATACAGCATGTGACTATATTTACCTTTACTAAGTACAGGACTCACACACTTCAGTCAGTCAATGCAGAAGATACACAGAAAAATTTATTTTTTTGTAATAGTATATGCCAACAATTTTGTCTTTTAAGGCGTTAATTTTAAAAACCTAAACACTGATCTACATAAGTGGTTTCCAGTCATTTGGATTTCAAAGAATATAAGAATAAAAAATAATTAAGGAGATTCCCAATTTGCCAAGGAAGGACACTATTTTATAAAAGAAAAGACGTTAGAAAGATAGGAAGGACGTAAATCCAGAATAAAGGGCATCCATTAAATTGATAAATTTAACATTAGGAAACCATTATGCCAGTCTCCTTATTTTTCTCATTTTGACACACACTAATGAAAACATTGACACAAATTAAAAATGGAAAGCCACTAATTTATATTCCATAAGCCTAAAAATATTGTTTAGGTCACCTTTGGGACCATATAAATGCAATGAACCTTGAAAATCAGCAACTTACAGTTCCTGCCTAAGCCTTCTTATCTTGGCTTTAGCATCTGCCAGTTCCACTGACAGATGTTGTCGACTTTCTGTTCGCTTCATGCCTGGAGAACCACAGGGTGATTGTGCAGATGAAGAGGCATGGGGTAGAAAATGAAGACCATCCCGCTCTTCAGAGAGCTCTATGATAGTCTAAGAAATTATAGAAATAAACACAGATTCAATTTTAGTACTCTACATATCAGCAAAATAAACACATCAATACTATTCACTGAGTCTAAGTATTATACTACAATATCAAAAAAATTCATCGATCAAAAACATTTTAACTTTGTCATATTTACCTGCCATTTTTAAAAGTTTCATTCAATAGTTGTGCATGAGCTATTTAGTAGGTAACACTAGAACAAGACTTAATACTTTTTTCCTTTCCTAATTTTTTAACAAAAGAAATCAATTATAATAAAATAGCTAGATTAGATAACAAATGTTAGAATGACACAAATGATTTGTTGAGAAAGGAAAGAAATTAACCCAAGAGTGATTTGTTTAGAACTGTGCTGTCCAATATGATAGCCAGTAGTACAGGTGGCTATTTAATTAAGAACTTTTTAAAGTTAAAAGTCAGTTCCTTAGTCACATTAGCCATATTTCAAGTGCACAACAGCTTTATGTCTATATGTGGTGAATGGACAGCCCAGAAATACAAACTTGCCATCACTGCAGACTTTGATTGCAGTGCTCTAAAATTAAAAACAGGGATCTCAGAGGGACCTAACAAAACCTCAGAGGTTTAGTTCAATCTCTTTACTCTGCAGTAAGGTAACTGAGGCATAGTTATTGATTTACCCATGATCACACAACTAGCTAATAGCTACGCCAAGACTCCCACATCCCATATGCTCTACATCCTATGCACTCTCTCCTACCAGTTCCAATCTGCTTCTTATCTCAAAGCGTCTCTTATTCCTTCCTCCAGAGACATTCCATGGGGCACAAACCTCCATTTCTAAACCGAAACTTTAAGAGCTACTTAATCCACATGTACCTCACACAATCATAATTCTTCCATTCCCCTAATTTCCCTTTTCTTTATTGGTAAATTATCTCAGGCTTTTCTTTCACATTTCTCAGGCAAACAGAAATTGTCTTCTATGGCAATTTCAACTGTCCTACTACTTCAGAATGGGTCCATTTACCACAATGGGACCACAAAATCACCACCCTTGATTTATTTCTCATCATCAAGTCTTATCCACCCTCACTGAATCATTGTGGTTTTTGTTTCTTTTTATAACCATCTCCCAGAATTCATTTCTTTATCCTTAGGATACGTTTCAGCACCTGCATCAAGGTCTGTCCTATCTTCCTGCAACTATCACTTTCAGATTCCAGTGTGCCTGTTGATAAACCACACAACATGATTTCCCAGTTCCTTTTCTCTCTACACTCTATGTCCATTCCCTATCCAATGCATACAGGCTTCTTTCTTTGTGGCATGCCTCCTTTACTATCATTACACCACATCACCATACCTATGCCTTAACCTCAACTCCTCCCCAGTTTTGTTCAGCCAAACAGATTATTCCTAGCAACTCTAGAGTTCCCACTCAGCCTGGAACTACAATTAGACTCTTAAACGTCACTCTTAGTTTTGAATTTAATACTACTAGACTGTTGTCTGATGATGGCTCACCCTTTGGGGAAAAGGGGAATTTTTTTATAGAACTCCTAGCTAGGGGACTTTCCAAGATCTCATTCAATGCCATAAACTGAAATAAAGGAATTATGTTTATTTGTGACATCAGGAAACTGAGGCTCTTATTGATTAAATAACTTAACCAAAGTCACACAAGCAATGATAGGGATACCAGGAATTCAAATTCAAGTTTGACTCTCACACTATGTTATCTTCCTTACCTACCATCAGTTTTCTCTATTGCTGCTCCAAGATGATAAAGCTCCAAGAGAAAAACAAAAGTCACACAGCCCCACTGCAGACTTTGCCATCCATTTTCAATTAATCTCTACTACCCATCTATTCTTTTACTGAAACCTTGCTGATTTCCTGGCAAATTTCCCCATGATGACTGTTGTAAGTATATTCCTTTTTCTCTACTTAAGCCAATTGCAAACAGCCATCATTTACTTCCAACAAATAACCTCTCCTCCAACTTGCCAAAGAAACAAAACCACCTGGGATTAACTCCTCCCTTTTTATGCATTTTTTCTTTGCTCCCAACCTATATTCCTTACTTAAACATTTTCAATTTCTTTCTTTCTACTGGCTTTTTTCTCCTTGTTTGTCAAAGATATACAATTTTCTTCCATCTAGGAAAAATAAAACCATATTCCCTCTTGCCACTTTTTGAAGTGTTTTTTGTATGTCTATTGACACTATAGTACCTGGTAGATAGTGAGTATTTAATAAATATTTGTTCCATGCACAAATTAGCACTTAATTATATGCTAACTCATATTTTTTCACTTACAAATAATGCAGTTTTTAATACACCAGATATAGTTTTTCTCACATCTTCTTTGTATCTCTTGATCTCTTATCTAGTAAAGTACAGTGCACAAAGAGGTGCTCAAAAACACTCAACTAAGCAATTGACAAAATGGAGAACAGAAGAAAACTACAGAAGACAGATACTACATTTGAACTCAGTAGGTGATGAAATGGAGATATCAAGAGCTTCCAGATGCCAATGAAAAGAACACAAAAGAGGGAGGGAAGGAAAGAAGGGAAGGAGGGAGGAAACAAACCCACTGTAAGTGTCCAGAGGTTATTTTCCATTAAGGATTATTTAGACATTGTGACTGTTTTCTAATGGTGTTAGCTTCTTGAGCTCAAGGCTTTCCGTACATTTTTAGAATAATCTGACAGGAAATGTTATTAAAGCAGAACTCTAATTTCATAAGCCTTCCCTGATCCTTCCAACTAGAAGTTACAAGTAAATCTTCTTTCTTTAAATTCCTATAGTATTTAAAGATATATCATTTTTGGTACTTATCACTTTAAAAATTTTACTACAGTTAATTATTTTATTAAAATAACTTCCCTATTAGCCTATAATGATCTTCGGTTCTTTTTTGAAACACTGTGTCAGTTTGTTGCTCCCAAGTATTCTAACATAAAATCTTCCAAACAGCAGGTGTTTCTTAATATATATTAAGGAATGAACATAAAAAGATATATCAATGCTAAGAAAAAAAATCAGATGACCTACTAGATGACCTATTAATTCTACTTATAGAAATCATTAAGGAAAGGAATTAGAGATGTACTCAGCACAATCATGGATTTAGGCAAAGGTATTAAAATATAATGATTAGGAACACAAGCAGTGGAGTTAAGACAGATCTGTCAAGTTAACTTTTCTGAGCTCGAGTATCTTCATTTCTAAAATGGGGTTATTGTGTAGTTTAATAAGACAGTATGTGTTAAATGTACAGCACAAAGTCTGCCACAGAATAGACAGTGTTAATGAAGAGATCTTAAACTCATTAAAACCTGCTATTTGGCTTTCAGTAAAAGGAGAGGACTAAAGTCACTGTTCTATAGCACTAAGAATAAAAAAGTAAAGAGAAATATATTCAGACTGAAGTGAAAAATTATAACAAAAGATCAATCAAAATAGAAAAAAAGTTAAAGGGAAAATCTTGTTTCAATTCAACTGAATGATACAAAATCATTAGATTTATGTACTATCTTTACGTTTGTCTAATATCTAGTCATTATTTTTAATGACCTTTCCAATGCATCTACTGGTGCTGCAAATTGGGAAAAAAAACTTCCCCTGAGAATTGGATTTAAACCAGCTAACAACTTGTTTCCCAAATATCTGAGACAGGAGAATATGACCACTTTTTTATTCCTTGTTTAAAAAAAAAATTTTAACAAAACTGCTTAATCAGGCAGAATTAATGTAGAGGTTTTTTGAACAATCAATCTATATAGTGTTTCATATTCCTTTTAGTTTTGTCAGAGTCATGTAATGACAGATGTTTTGTTCACTCCATATTAATCACTTCATTTAAATGAGATCAAACATTTTATACATGCCCATCAGTCATATAAAACCAAAGTACAGATTTTTAGAAGTAATTCCTCAGAAACTAGAGGATACCTTATTGTAACACCTTATTAACTTCAAACACAGAGGAACGTTCTAGAAAATGAATAAAGCAGTAAAAAGACACTAAAACAAAAAGACAACACAGCATATGGTTCAAAATTAGACTGAAATGGAATGATCTAAGTATCTCAGGATAAGTTTTATACATAGTAGAGATATTTTTCAGTTTACTCTTTCCTGTCTTTGGTCTCACTGCCCCCACTTTTTAAAAACAAATTGTTGCTCTAAAAAGGTTTGTTTACTTACTTACTTACTTACTTATTTATTTATTTTTAAGAGACAGGCTCTTGCTTGGATACCTAGACTGGAGAGCAGTGGTGTGATCATAGCTCACTGCAGGCTCAAACTCCTAGGCTCAAGTGATCCTCCTGACTAGCTAGGACTATGGGTGCACGCCACTGAGATGAGCTAATTTTTTTTTTTTTTTTTTTTTTTTGGAGAGACGGGGTCTCATTATGTTGCTTAGGCTGGTCTCGAAATTCTGGCCTCCAGCAATCCTCCTGCCCTGGCCTCCCAGAGTGCTGGGATTACAGGTGTGAGCCACCACAGCCACCCTTATTTATTTCTTATATTTCCTTCTCTTTTAATGCCTGAAGAAAAATCGAAAATTCTCATCAGAACTGAACATCCTCATAGAGATGTGAAAGCTTTGTTCTGAAAAAAAAAAAAAAATCTTTAGGAATTTTCTCTATGTAGCCTTTTATTGGTCTCAAGAGTAATAATACAAATTCTCTATAAATGAATTCAAAACTCTCTTGCATGTAAATGGAACAAATGATAAAAGTTATACGTTCTCCTGAATGTCAGAGTACTTTGCTCTGCTATTAAGAAAATATTACTCACCACCACATGCACTAAAGTCTAGACTTCTCTAAAATTATAAACTGCTTTCAGAGAGTGCAGACAGAAAATGTGGTGCAATTTTACTCTCTTTAAAAAGCAAAGCTCTATCTTCAAGGAACTTATAATAATTCTTTTTAAAATCACACTTCATCATACTAACTACAAAAATTTGAGATCTTTTGTGAGACATTTTATTCAGAACACCTGTTATTCTCCTTTTATTAGTACTTATTTTTCCAACTTCAAAATGTGGCAATAAAACTAAGAAGTTAAACCTAAGCAAATTCTTATGCTTCAAGGCAATGATTTTTCCACTTACATCAACCATATTTTCAGTTTCACACTTCTGTATTGTTGCCAGAGATGTGAGGGTGACTTGAAAAACACACAGAAGCAAAATCAGAATAATACTAATTTAAAATGAAAGGAGAAAAGAAAATATAATTGCAATTCATTTACTAGCAATTTAGGGTTCTTATACATCCTTCTGGTTTAAGTGTGTTTCACAATAAAAAAGACATAGTACCTTATTATCTGTCCCTAAGAAACAGAGTGTTAATTCTGAAAAACTTCTAAGGCTACTATTTTCTTTCTTGGAAAGCAAATTTTCACAATATACTGAAAAGAAATTTACAAACCTCTGAATGTTCATCTCTCTCATCTATAAGTCTTTTTAGATGCAATGCCATATTTTTCAAGAGTGGTTCTATGTCCTCCTGAGACATATCAGTCACTTCCATCCACTGCAGATCAAACACATTTTCCTGATTATGGGTTACCTTTAGAAAAGCAACAACAAAAAAAATGGCTAATATTGAAAAATCTATTTCATTATAGCACAATATTAGCTAAAATATTATGTAACTCATACAATAAAAATATGAAAAGCCAATATGATATCAAAAGAATATTTGAAATTAATGATAAAACATTGTAACTAAAAATTATTAAATATAATCTTTAAATGAATTTAACATTCATTTTCTAGTCAACAACAACAAAAAAATTAATTCAAGGCATTCCTAAGGGAAAGTAATATTGATATATCTGACAACTTTTTTAACAAAATCCATTAACTTTTCTTTAGGTAAGACTTTTAATTTATTTTACTTGAATTCAAAAGCAAGAGGTTTTTAATCTTGTAGCGTATATGTTATTGCACTTTTATATTTGCAATAGCTAAGTCTTCATAGATTGTGAAGATCACACTGTTGTGAACCTTAGGAGAAAGGATTCTCATTATATTTACAAGAATGGAAAAGTTATATACGTGAATACTTATTGGTTATTTTCTATTTCTCACTGTGATTTTGATATGTTGCTTTAACTTTTACAACAAACAGCAAAAATTAACTTTCAAGGATGGTGGCAAATTCAGTAACTTGGAATACTTAGCATTTATTCAAAATGAAGTAAAACCACATAGCTAGCACAAACAAACATGTATAAAGGAAGACTACCAATAAAACTGTATCTTGTAAAGTACTAATATGCTTACTGTTGATGATTATGTTACAAGAAATCTGGGCTCTATCAATGTTAACTAAGCGAAAAGATGATCTGTGGAACACAAAGTCATCTAAATAAAGAATATTTTAAGTACTATAAATTTTCATTATTTAAAAATGTTCTCCTTTCCCTTTTCTTATCAACATGTAAAATTTAATATATTGTAATTCTAAAAAGTCTTTATGAGACTAAAAGCCTAAGGATAGATGCAGAAATAGCAGCCTTTAAAGTCAATCTTAACAAATAAATTTTATTAACTTCAATTATTTGACACTGCACAATAAGCCCTAGATTTAAGTTTTATATGATTGCTACAAATCATTAATGTGTTGATAATTCAATAAAAATTATACTATGTCCATTCATTCAAAAGAAAATCACTAGAATGACTAAGCCTATCATCTTCCCTCACTATCGCTTTAAATTACAAGCAGCGTTCCACTTTCAGCTATTTCCATTCACTAAACTATTCATTCTGTCTGTCTAACAAAGACATATATACTTCATTCCTCAAATAACACTTTCTGCCTACGTCCCTATAGATAAAGGCAACAGTACATTTGTAGTTAGCACTGTGCCATGTATAAGATGATTCATTTAAAGAACTATCTCTAAAGAGAAGATAATTTGTATAAAAGCAGGATGTATTTGTATTTCATCTTGATTTGTTCTTGCTTAACCTTATGACTTTAAGTATTTTCGGATATATATATATATAAACATACCACAGTTTCATAAACAGAACATAAAAATTGTATACAGGTCATTACCTCTTGAATATGTGCGGCAACTGCTGCTTTTGTATCAAAATCTAAACCTTGAATTCTTTCAATAAATTCTTCTTTTTTCTGACACTAAAATAAATGAATAAAATAAGCATTCATACTTTGTAGGGTACAGTCCTTAATACGTTACATATAACTAAACTTCATCATGCTTGCCTATGTTTTGAACAGTACAGTAAGGGTTTTGTTTTGCATTTAAATTGTCCAATATGCTTACCTAATAAACAGATAGCAATTTAGAAATATATATTTTAAAAAGCAAAGCAATGAAAATCTATACTATTTTTATGCTGGAAAGTTCTAAAGTGGGAAACCATTACACAACCCATCTGAGGTCAGTACAATATTATTATGCTAACTTTACAAACAGAGAAGTAAAGAATCAAGAACTTGTTTCAGGGAGGATAAGTTACTTGCCAAAAAACACAGTGTGAGTCAGTGGCAAAATTCGGAATACAGCCAAAATGCTCAGTCAGTCCCTGGCTATCACCAAACAACACAGCCTTTCTTCTTGGAAAAAAAATTTTTAAGCAATTTTTATTTCAAGCTTACAATTCATTCTCACATCTTCATCCCATCAATCTTAATAAAAGAAACCCACTTTTGTAGCCCAGTTCAACATTTATAGGGCAATACAATAAATACCTGACTTGTTCCTAACATAACAAAAATTTAGCAGGGGTAAAATTTAAGAAGGTATATACAAGTACACATGTAACCAAATAGAATAAAGGCAGCAATTCTTTATTGTGTAACTTTTTTTAAAGCTTTATATAAATTAAAATTATTAAAATGTGAACCTAATCTTTTTTCCTTCCAGTCGGTATCAACAGTTTAACATGCATCTTAATCTTGCCTCTATCTACATCTTGTATGTTGCAAATTCAAATGCTAGTATAACTGTATTCTTGTAGCTACTAAATGAGAAGTGCATACAAAATAGAAAGCACTGCCTTGTCTAACTTAGATCCATCTCCTGGGCCAATTACTGAAATACTAGTGAAGACAATATATTCACAAAAAGAAAAACTGGTTCTTTGATCATGAAACTTACAAGGCTCTGATTTATACTCTATATATTTATCTTATCAAATTGTAACACTCTATTTCTATTGCCACACAATTTAACTAATCACACTACCATCAGTGCAGAAAGTTCTATATCTTGTAAAAAACAAAATTATTATGATATGGCTAAAATTAAATTACCAAGAATGTACACTTCCTAGTTGTGATTACGAAGTCAGAGTTTTGGGTGGATGGGATAAAAATTAGTGGGTTTAAAAATAAAAATTTGTCTAGCAAATAGTATTTGACAGGCCTTGTGAGAACAATTAAAAATTACTTTTAATTTTACATTTGTAGCATACATAAAATAACTGACTTTTCAGGTATAGTAACCTCAATTTTTTAGTGCCTTTAAAATTGTTGACCTATACATAGTTTCTGAGTCAATCAGAATATAAAATGGCAGTTATTATAAAAGGTAATGACTGTGACTCACCAAAGAGTCCCCCAATTTAACTGCCATATCTTTCTCTGCTTTCAGTTTAAACTAAACAGATAATACTTCCCTATTCTAAGCCCTGGAGCTGTTTATTTATTTAAAACTGTATTTAGGAGCTCACTCATGAGCACAGTCTCAATATAAATCAATGAGAATTTTTCCTTTACCCTTAAATTACACAGAGTTTCTACTAATTCTCATCTTATTTTAAACTCTAAGAGTTTTAAGTATTCTGAAAATATTTTATAAATAGGCTTTCTTAAAGAATGAAAAATTAATTTCACAGGATCTTAGAGGATAGAAAAGAAAAAGACTGTCAAGAGGAAAAAGACAGAAAAAGATTCAAACTCTAAAGTTGAATAATCAGACCAAATGTTCTATATCAGTACTGGATAATACAGTAATCACTAGCTACATGTGGCTCCTGAGTACTTGAAATGTAGCTAGTGCAACCGAGAAATTGAAATTTTAATTTTATTTATTGTAATTAATTTTAATCCAAATAGCCACGGGTGGCCAGGGGGCTATTGTAACAATCTAGCTCCAGAGCGTAAGAAAGAGTTTAAGAGTTTAAGCTCTTAATACATTATTCCTCAAATTCCTCGTATTTTCACCTAGTACTTTCAGTGCTCTCTCATCTTGAAAAAAAAAGATAGGTTTATATGGAAAAACTATACTAAAAAGGAAAGGGTACCCAGAACAAGCTATTGAACAAAAAAATAATAAAACAAGAAACACCTTATAGCATTTTAATTAAGAATAAGAAAAGTAATCACATCATAGTTCTTAACAAATCATAGTTCTACCAAACACCAAAATAAGCCATACAAAAGAAATAAAAATAGAAAAATTAAAATTCCCTCTTTAAAAGATTATTATCCAAAAAAAACAGTTGGTGCAAACCGGATATGGAAAAACTCAAACTTTTGTGTATTGTTAATGAGAATGTAAAATGCTATAGCCACTATGGTAGACAGCATGGCAATTACTAAAAAAATTAAAAATACAATTACCATATATGGTCCAGCAATTCCACTTCTGAGTAGATGCCCAAAAGAATTGAAAGCAGGGACTCGAACAGATATTTGTAAACAAAATGTGGTGTATACCATGAACTATTACTCAGCCTTAATAAGGAAGGAAATTCTGACATGCTATAACATGGATGAATGTTGAAGACATGCTAAGTGAAATACACCAGTCAAAAGGAAAAATACTGTACAATTCCATTTATTAATATATGAGGTACCTAACGTAATCAAATTCACAGAGGCAGAAAGTAATACGGTGGTTGCCAAGGGCCAGTGGCAAAGCAGATGGGGATTTATTATTTAAAGGATACAGAGTTTTAGTTTTAAAAGACAAGAAAAGTTCTGGAGATGGAAGGCAATAACGGTTATACAACAATGTGAATGTAAAACGATGTGAATACCACTAAACTGTATACTTAAAAATGGTTACAATGGTAAAATTCATATTATATGTATTTTACAATTTAAAAATAAAATTTAACATCAAAACAATATCTGTATTAGCAAAAGAAATTCCCTATTTTTTTTTAATTTTTTTAAGAGATGAGGTTCTCACTATGTTGCCCAGGTTGGTCTTGAACTCTTGACCTCAAGTGCCCCTCCTGCCTCAGCCTCTAGAGTAGCTGGTACTGCAGGCACAAGTCACCATGCCCAGCCTCTCTTTAATTTAAGCCACATTTGCTATTTTTATACAGTCTCAGAAAAAGAAATGTCTCAGCTAGAAATTATTTTATTTCCTAAAAAAGTAATATGATAATTAAAGTTCTAAAACACTAATTTTTTTTTTTAATTTTTTATTTCAGCTCTTCATGGGGGTACAAAAGCTCAGGTTATATACATTGTCCATGTCCCGCCCAACCCCCTGAGTCAGAGCCTCAGGCGTGTCCATTCTCCAGACAGTGTGCCTGGCATTCACCATGTAGTCATACCTCCATCCCCTCCCCCCCCCACCTCCCCGAGTCAGCACCTTCAAGCATAATTTTTAAGATGCTTTACGGATCACTGATAGGTAAACAACAGACCATAGCCCTCAAACTGACCAAGTTCAAAACTGGTTTTCAGAGTCAAATACTAACATTAGAATGGCTTCTGAGTGTACAAATAAAGGTCAAAATTTTAATTCCAACCACACTTGACACTCAGTTACTGTAAACTCTACCCAACTGGCCAAAGTCCAAAATAAGTAATATTTCTGGATACTAAATAGCCAGCACTGATATAAAACGTAAGTTTTGCTGAAAAAGGGTGAATTTTACATGGTCTTAGAACAAAGAAATTTCCAAACAACAAACACTGCAAAAATTTTTCCTTCTGTTCAGAATGACTTTGCTTGGGAATCTCACATCTCAGGGCTATGATGAAGCACCATACATCTGTGAAAATAATAAAAAGAATCTAGAAGAACTTGACTGGGTTACCTAGCCAATAATAAAAATGCCCAAATCCTGGCTTTAGATGGTTTTCTTCATATTCAAAGTTATTTCTATTGCCTTTATTTATATATGATCAAGGATTAAAAAGTCTTAATTCTAATTTATTCTGTGAGGTAAAATCTTTGGATAGCGGTTAACTTTACGGTTAACTTTACTGTTTTTGAATGCTGCTTCCTCTTAAGAATTTCATAATTTTTTCTTCAAAAGAAGAAAAATTTTTTCCATTTCCTAATGCTTGCTTTTCTAAAATTTCTTTTTATGAATATATCTTTTGTAACCTGTGGCACCTTGAATTCCTGAACAGTAATATCATATCAGCAAGCTTTATCTTGCTATTTCTACCTACAGTTATAACAGATAAAATTGACCCAGATATGGGAAAACATATTTATGCCACTTTTATATTATTCTAAAATTTTAAACTGTTCAACTGCTAGATGAACACATATTCTGTAAGAGACGACATTCTAAAAAGTGTCCCAACAGTATCTGTTGGCTGAAGTTTTATGTTAATAATTGTTGTGATGAAATTAATAGCTCCTAGAATTGATGATACACCTTGGTTTCTTGTTCTGAAGCACATTTTGGCTCTTCAGTATCACTAAAGATTTCTTTTTTGTTTTTTCAATAAAGATTTCTAATTGTTTATATAGCCGCAGCTGAAGGCCAACAGGAAATTTTGATTTTAATTGTTATGCATATGATTTATTACCACTAGTGGCTCCAAAATGCACCCAAGATGAATTCTAAACCAGTCCTTCATAACCCACTCCATGTAAACTCTCCAGTCTAAAATCTCTTGCCATTCTTCCCCATGTTATTAATACATTCCAGCTATACTTGATGTCCCCTGAGTACATTGTTTTCCCAACATCTTTGCTCTCACTTCAAAATATTACCTCATCAGAGGCCTTCTCTAATACTACAAACAGACTTAAGAAAATATTAATACTTCTATTCACATCAATGTGTTTTGCATTATGGTTATTATCACCTTATACTGGTAGTGCTTGGGCTGCCTCTAAAATTTAAATTCCTTGAGCTTTGTATTTTTTTCCTAAAATCCGATCTAAAAAATATTGGTTCATTCTGTGTTTTAAAAGTATTGATGATCTTACTTTTTTTAATGCTTACAATATAACAGGTGCTATAGTGAAGGTGTATATAGTAATCTATAATACTATGTTTGGAGGATGTACAGGATCCAAATCCGGTCCTCCAAATCCAAATCCATCTATTAATATAACAGGTGCTATACTACTTTGGATCCTAGACATCCTCCAAATACAGTATAAATATTATAGATTATTCTTCACTGGCTCTAGCCACAGTTTCCTAAAGTCACTCTCTCACATTAACAATATATTTTGTTTATTGGCTCTTTGAACTATTCTCAAGTTAAAATAAATGATAAAGTTAATGAACTCAACCTTAACGCTTACCTCCACAATGCCCTGTTCTCTCCAAACATCTCAAAACCATCTTTATTTTCCAGCTTACTTTATAATGTCATATACATGCATATTTATGTAATTATCTTCTTACATAATTTTCCCATTCTGTACCTTCTCTTACACTTTAGTCTACCCAAACATTTTCCCTCCCTTTTCTAATAACCATTTGAAATATCTACCTTACAAACCTTTTCCAGATTATATGAATCTAAAGTACAGGTAAATATAACAAGCTAATATGTTTACAGGCAAAATTAAGAATATTTAACATGATAGAAAAATCTTGTTTTAATTACATGCCAAAATTACAAATATTAATATAAACTATTTTAGAAGGTAGGTTCCTTACAAGGCCAGGACTATTTATACATCATTTTGCTTTATGCAGCATTTAGTTCTGTGCATCAAGAAGAAGGAATATATATATCTGATTATAGTTGATTTCTGAGCAGTGCTTCATTAAATAGTTTTAGGAAAAATCTTGCGGTGGCTCATGTCTATAATCCCATGGCTTTGTGAGGCAGGAGGATCGCTTGAGGCCAGGAGTTCAAGACCAGCCTGGGCAACATAGTGAGACCCCATCTCTACAAAACATTTAAAAATTAGCCATGTGTGATGAGATGAGCCTGTAGTCCTAGCTACTTGGGAGGCGAAGGCTAAGGCTGAGGTGGGAGGACCACTTGAGCCTAGGAGTTCAAGGCTGCAGTGAACTGTGCTTGAGACACTAAACTCTAGCCTGGGTGACAGAGGGAAACCCTATCTCTTAAAAAAAAAAACGTCCATTTCATAGCTCTGCTTTATTTCACTAGTAAAGTAAAATGTTGTAAGTTGTTTTTAACACATGAACATCAACAGTCATCCAAGTATAAAATATTCTTGCTAAATTTCTTTAGGAAACATCCATCGGCAGAACTAGAAGAGTAGCAGTTGGTTAACCTATTAAAGCTTTAGTTAGAAAAAAGAACATTATTTCATGACATCCATTTTCCAGCATCTGGGAATACTATCATGTGAGCTATAGAAAATAGGTGGGGAGGCTGGGTGCGGTGGCTCACGCCTGTAATCCTAGCACTCTGGGAAGCCAAGGCAGGAGGACTGCTTGAGCTCAGGAGTTTGAGACCAGCCTGAGCAAGAGCGAGACCCCATCTCTATCAAATATAGAAAAATTAGCTGGACATCGTGGTGCAGGCCTATAGTTCCAGCTACTCAGGAGGCTGGGGCAAGAGGATTCCTCCAGCCCAGGAGTTTGAGCTTGCAGTGAGCTACAATGACACCACTGCACTCTACCCAGGGCGACAGATCAAGACTCTGTCTCAAAAAAAAATTTAAAAAAAGAAAAAAGAAAAAAAGAAAATAGGTGGGGATAAGTGGCTCAGATTTTTTAGTCATTTTTATTCCTCTTACAGATAATATTAACTAACGATGGGTTAGTATCTTGAGGCTTTTCCTCTAAACTGCTCATTAAAAAAAGGTCCTTGGTTCTGCTCCATTCCCGCTGTCAATTTTAGTAACCAGCAATAACAACTAAGAAATAACCAGCAGTAACAACCAAATTTATACTGTCACTATGTTATCTAAATATACGTAACACTCACCAACAAAGAGTATTTTTAAACGCAAATACAGTACATAAAGTCTGTAAATAACTAAGGATCTAACTCAGGATGTGATGACCAAAGTAGAACAGCAATGATTATAAACACCATATTTAACTTAATATTTAATCAACTGTGAAGTAAACACCTGCACATTATACAGTATGAAACATTAATAACATACTTTAAGAATATAGCTCCCGGCCGGGCGTGGTGGCTCACGCCTGTAATCCTAGCACTCTGGGAGGCTGAGACGGGTGGATTGCTTGAGGTTAGGAGTTTGAGCCCACCCTGAGGAAGAGCGAGACCCCGTCTCTACTAAAAACAGAAAGAAATTATCTGGCCAACTAAAATTATATATAGAAAAAAATTAGCCGGGCATGGTGGCGCATGCCTGTAGTCCCAGCTACTCGGGAGGCTGAGGCAGGAGGATCGCTTGAGGGCCCAGGAGTTTGAGGTTGCTGTGAGCTAGGCTGACACCACGGCACTCACTCTAACCCGGGCAACAAAGCGAGACTCTGTCTCAAAAAAAAAAAAAAATATATAGCTCCCAAGCAGTCTGTTCTAAAAGCCAATGCTCTCTTGGATATATAATTTCTGATATATGTATGTAAAAAATTACCAGTGGTCACATTATTTATTTGTTTACAAATAACCTTTCACAAAGAAGAAAGACAATTTAAAGCAGCATTGTAATGACTCATTGGAACAATGGCTGATTAAATGAGAAATCAACATAGTATTATAGGTTTTGAAGTCAAACCATAGTTGAAGTTATCTCAACTGATTGCTCAGTCAGTTACAGATGGAAATCCTTGCCCTATTCTTTCCCCCCTTCTCACTACTGCACTTGACTAGTCTTAAAAAATAAAAATAAAAAGATAAAAAAACCAGAGGTGAATCTCAGTTCTTTGCTCTAGTAGCAATATGACCTAAATTTAGAGTGACCATCCTGGTTTGCCTGGGACTATCCCAGTTTATACATGCAGTTCTACTATAATTATCAATAGCACCTTCTTTGACTTTCCCAAGTCCCTAATTTGGAAAATAACTTAACTATCACCCTATCTAAACACCAATCTCCTTACCTAAAAAAAGACATTATGAGAAAACCTACATAAGGTATAATATCTGACACAAAGTAAGCATTCAATAAATCACAGCTTCTATTATTATTAATTATAGTCATTGATCAAAGAGCAATATAATAATAACCCAGACTCCTAAAACATTTTTCATAAATTCTACCTCGCTCCTCTTTTTTTTCAGAGACAGAGTCTTCCTCTGTCGCCCAGGCTAGAGTGTAGTGGCATGATCATAGCTCACTATAACCTTGAACTCCTGGGCTCAAGCAATCCTCTTGCCTCAGCGTCCCAGGTAGCTGGTACTACTACAAGTGCACACCACCACACTGGCTAATTTTTAAAAATTTTTTTTGTAGAGATGGGCTTGCTATGTTGTCTATGTTGCTACGTTGGCCAGGCTGGTCTTGAACTCCTGGCCTCAAGCAATTCCCTGCCTCGACCTCCAAAAGTGCTGGGATTATAGGTGTGAGCCACACTATGCCTAGTCCTGCCCTTTTTTTTTTTTTTTTAATTTCAGAATATTAAGGGAGTACAAATGTTTTAGGTTACATGAATTATTTTTGTAATGTTTTGAGTGCTGCTATAGGTGTGCCTGTCACCCAAATAGTGTTGGATAGCACCCATTAGGTTGGTTTCTTTCCACTGAGTTTTACTTCCCTCTGTGCACTTGCATGCTCATCAGTTAGTTCCTATTTAATAGTGAGTACATGTGGTGTTTGTTTTTCCATTCTTACAATACTTCACTTAGGAGAATGGTCTGCAGTTCCATCCAGATTGTTGCTAAGGTATTATTAATTCAACTTTTTTATGGCTGACTAGTACTCCATGGTGTACATATAACATTAAAACATACAACATTAAAAAGGAGGCAGGGTTTTTTTTAGTGTTAATCCCCCTTCCCTTCTCCTAAAACATAACACACATACAAACATAAATCATAAGGATATTTTGGGAGGAGTGTTTAAGGGTACTTCTGAGGAAATGTGAAAAACCTGGGGTCATTAGAAGCCTCAGAATAAGAATAATTAAAAATTAGAAATGATATAACTATAATATACCCAAAGTTTGAAATAGAAAAGGTAATCTCAAGATAATTTCAAGATAATCTCCTTAGGAGGTTACACAGTTATTTAAAATTTTCTAATACAAATTTCAAAAACCAATGGTCCACCCTTAAGTCTTTCAGAACTAGAATCTGAAAAAAACATAAAGAGGTTGTTAAAATGAAAATATGAAGAAATATTTTAACTTACTTGAACTGCACAACCCAGTAAAAGTAAAAGCAGCTTTTTAACTTCTTCTGTGCCTTGTTCTGAAACAAAAACAATTACTAAGTACAACTTCTTATTCTATTGCAATTCTTTCTCTTATATTAGAAGAATCACTTTTGGAGGTAATGTTCACAATAATTTGATTTGGTCTATAAGCAAATACAATGGAGAATTTTAAAAAGCTCTGTGTGTACGACATGGTAACAGAAGAAGAAGTGGGCAAGGACTGCAATTTTGAAGGGCTGCAGGATAGATAAATAGGCTTCAAGGCTCTGTGCAATAAGAATGCTAACTATGAATCCATTCCTTTTCCATAAATGCTTATACTACACCAGCCTACCAAATCAAGAACCTACCAAATTATGCTGATATAGGGGCATGCCACAAAGGCAGCCAAAATGGCTCCTAATAGGTCTGGCTCCTCTTAGGCCTATTAGTGTTTTCTTACTAAAACACAGATCTTATGATTCCTTTACCTATAAAATTTAAATGGTTTTCCACTGTGTAAGTTCATGAGAATCAGAATCTTAAATGTGTTACTGTGAGGTTGTTAAAATAAATGTACATAACAAGCTAGATAGAAGTTAACGATCTGTAACAGAACTGAAGAGAATATTCCCTAACAGCATTCAATTAAGATTTTCTTAAAATATTCAGCTGGTAAAAAAAAAAAAAATTACTTCTTTGGGCCAGATTTTCACCATCAAACAAGCCTGTCTATGATAAAGTCCAAATCTTTTCAGACATTTCCTCCTAGAAACAGCCTACTTTCTAGCTATACTGAGCCATGTTCATCACCTTTCTTCCCAAATATACATATGTACACACTCCCCTGACTTCACTGCTGCTATTCCCTATGCCTGTCTTTTCTTCTCATATCTCCTCATTCCCTAGAGAACTACTTACTAATCACAATCCTAGGCACAGCTCTTAACATCTCTGTGTAGTCTTTCCCGAGCCAATCACCAATGGTCCCCAAACTTCATTAATATGCTAATTTTAAGAATAATTGCTCAATATTTTATATGGCTTAACATTTTGTACATCACTGTTTCACACTAATTATTACTAATGAATAATTTCCTAGTAATCTGTGTATCTCTTACCAAACCACAAGATTCTCCAGAACATGGACTATCTCTTTATATTCCTGGTCCCTAACTTGGTAGGTACTTACTAACTACATGTAGAATTGAAAATAATTCCATCCTCCATGCAAAATTTTCTTCATTTTTTTTATCTGTATAATCAAACATCCCAGGGTATCTCTAAAGACTATCCAAACTCCTAATTCACCCATTTTAATTATTAGTTTCCTTTATAAAAATAGTTGTTTGATTTTAGTTTTGATTTTGGTTTTATTTTTGTTTGTTTTGACTGAGAAGGTGTGAGGGTTGGAGAAGATATATTTAATTTGGTTAACATATGGCCTGTAAGGATAAGTCCATTGTTGAAACTATTACGTAGCTGCTAATTTCCGCAACTGTTTAAAAATTAAAACTCTGAAATATCACACTTAAAATGCAATAAAGGGCAGAAAATTTTGAAGAAAATAATTTAAATGATCAGAAGTAGTTTAGCATAAATTAAACATATCAGTAAAAGCTAAGATTCAAACAACTCTGGCAATGGTAGATAGTAGATACATAAATAGAAACCTGAAAATTATTTCAAAATTGTATTTTTTCTAAGGTTATATTTCTTCAAACTTAAAACTACCATCATCTTCTTTACTTGTTTATAATGAGACACTAAAAATCATCTCAGAAAAGTATCAGTTTGATACAGTAGGAAAAACACTGGACTTAATATAAAATTTATGTCTGTTTTCACCCACAACTTATAAATATTCTAAGCTTGTTTTCTCTCCATAAAATGGAACATCGCTTCCAACTTCTACAGAGATGTGAAAAACCTAGTGAGTTAATATAAACAAGCAAGTTCTTGGTAAGCACTATAGTACTGAACAAAGATAAGACCTTTTATCACATTGTTAATTTTAATACTTACCAGAGAAGGGATTTTTGCCAATGATTAAGACATTTGGCAGTGACATCATGATCAATTGCTGCAAAGTCTCCTATAAAAAGATATCCAATAATTGTTATATGGGTAATGCTGACTAGGTAATTACTCATCAAACTATAACTTATGATTTGTACACTTTTCTGCTGGTATGCTACAACTAAAGAAAATGAAAGATATATAAGGGCTTCAATTGTTTCTAACTTTAAATTAATGACTTAAATAACTAAAATAATGATACCAGATAGATTTAAGTTAATGTATCAAAAGTCTACAAAATAAAAGTATACAACTCAATTGGTTTAATGTTTATCATTTGGAAATCTGAGGTTTTAGGTGAGAGAAAGTTAAGCAACATTCCTCAATAAAAGATTGAGCATGGGCATCTTTTTGTTCTTTTTTGTTATTTCTCTGAGGGTACTAAAAATGTCAACTGATATTAAAATTAAGAAAGCTTCCTCAACATGGATAAAGCAAAAAACAAAAATTTTAAAAAGAAAGCTAATAACTTTATTCAAAATCCTATCTTATAATCATTTCCTGAAAGTGGGTTCTTTCTCAGTATCATTATTTCTCTCCTATATGTACAACAGATGTTTAACTTCCTTTGACTTCTGTTAAACTTTAGTGACAAGAATATATGTATATGCTGATAGTACAAGATCATTCAGAAAGAATTGAATGCTTTCAAGTTATTCATTTTAGGTAATACATCAAGTGTACAACTTTTGTTTATACCACCTTTTCCTTGAAGAAATGAAGGAACACATCATGTCTGCCATTACAACCCACTGACACTGATGATATATGCAAAGGGTCTGGGACGAATTAGACTACAGCACGGATGGGTGCCATGTGATACTGCTGAATCTTTCCAAGATTATAGAAATAACTATGACAGTTTTCTGACAAATTGGCTTTGACTACATGTTCAGATATAACTCATTACTGAGGAATAAGTTTTTGAAAGTATTCAAGTCTTTTTGAATCCTTTATTTAACTTAATACTATAATGAGGAAGCAAATAACCATGAAAAGTAACTATAAAAAGTTAACTTGTACTGCTTTTGAAAGATGTGTAATTCTGGATCCACTAAAGCATTTGCCCATGGTCAGTGGGTGGCATGACACCAAATGCTAATTAGAAATAATCTTTTATCTATAATTCCTTATAGATATATATTACAGAGTTTCAAAAAACTTTTCCTCAGCATTGTATTTATTAGCCTTTAAAAAAAAAACTCTTACCAAAAACATGAATGCATTTACAGTCCATACTCAATATGTGTATCATGTTAGATAAATAGTATTAAGGATATTAAGAATATGTGTCAAAATTGCTAAAATCATTTGCTCTAAGGAATGATAATTGAGTTTGGGTATTTACTAAATTTTCCAGTTAAAAGAAAGTTATTTCAAGAGAGAATTGCTATAGCTATATACGTAACAGCTAAATGGATTTAAAGGAATAAATTTCTAATTCATTCTAATTTTTAGTTTCTTTGCCTTGAAGCAAAATTATGAGGACTATCATTGTAGATATTTAAAAGAAATCATAAATAAGAGAGATGTATTAAAAAATAACCCCTGTTTTATCTGTATCTACTTCGTGGCAATAACCTAAGTCAGAACAAAAAAACCTTTGAAATTCACCTTCATAAAAAGCAGTTTTAAATGCTAACAGATACTCTCAATTATTAGAAATAAGCTTTATCTCAATTTAAAAACTTCACAGATAAAAGATAAAACTCATCTGCACCATTTATTTTTGAGTAACATGAGTCAAAATTGATGGACCAACTAGAAACATCAACTTATATTTCTAAGATAATTAATTTTATTGATTTACCATGTAATACTATGTTGGTACACTGTTGTAAGCAAAACTGTCCAAGCGGATAGTAATCTTCAATGTGATCCATTACCTTTTTCCTGCACTTTCTTCCTCAGCTGGTTCTGCACGTTCTACCTAATCTGTTTCCCCATGCTCTCTCATTAACTCAGTTTTCCCATAAAGATAAAAGCAATCTCATACACCCTTTCACCATATGGTAACATCAACAACTTCATGTGTTAATACAGTTTGACCTTTACACTATGATGTTTGATTATATTTGGATGATGCAAATTGCTAAACTCAAACTTACCTCCATGTCATCTAAAAACTTACTCTAGTATAATAGACTCTAAATGCCCAGTATAGTGTACTCTGGTAGAGTGGAGTCAGAACACCCCAGACTTAAATTTCAGCTCCATAACTTACTATATGTGCGCCTTTTTGGGGGGAGGGTAAGAAGTAAAAAAAAAGTATAAAATTTTAAAAACGATGATGGCTACTAAACATTAGAGTTAATGGGAAAAATTTACTTTATTATCAAGTATTAATTTTAAGTTGTAAATGAAAGTACTAATATTAGGTAATAATGCAGCTAAAAATTATACAAATCTTTAAAAAGCAAATTATTCTAAAATCTCTATTTTGTTTCCCTATGGGTTCTTCTGAGGATTCTACCTATATTTTTGTGAAAATTCCTTTTATATCCCTATTCCAATCTTACAAGTAATATTTAAAAATATACAAGACATGAAAAAGAGCAGAGGCTCAAATACTGACGTCTATTGTTAATGCTTTATTATATCATCCACAGATGCCTGAGATTTCACCTAGCTCTACAGATACTCATCATTAAGGTATTAAGGAAATGGAAAAAGAATATATAAATGAGCCCAAGATAAATATGACTTTACTAAGTAGGAGAAACAGATTAATTGATAGGTCAAGTGTGATTTGATCATATATGTACATGAACTAGTAAAGCCACTTCAGTTTCTTACTCAAGTCATAAAAAACCTATTTTAAAAATGCAGGGGAAAGAAAGAATTTTAGCAATACAAATGAAATACGAAAAAATTTGGAGAAAATTGGGTCATTCATTCTACAAATATTTATTGAGGATCTGTTATTTGTCAGACATTGTTCTAGTTTAGACACTGGAAATACAGCAGTGAACAAACAAAAATCCTTGCTGTCATTGAATTTATATTTTAGGAGGAGGAGAAAGACAATAAAATGTTTTTGCTGGTAATTGCTAAGGATAAAAATAAAGCACAAAATGAGAGATGGAGATGAGGAGAAGATTTGATATTTTTTAAAGATATGTCAAATATTCAAATATAGACAATTTAAGTGTTTTTAAGGCCATTAAAGCAAAGGTTCACAGAACAGGTGGAAATTCTCTTCTGGTATGAAGACAGTCCAGAAAGATTTGGAGAAGTATAATCATTAGAAAAAGAAAAAAGAAAGAACTAGCAGAAATTATGTTAACAGGAAAATAATAAGCAGAGGTGCCCTAAAAAGCATTACAAGGAATTTCATTGCCACTATGTACCTTTTCTATTAAAAAATGGTAATTAACCATATTGTTTACTTTAGATGACCATCTAAAACTCTTTTTTATTGATACATAGTCACGCACTGCAGTAATGACATTACACTCAATGACGAACTGCATATACAACAGTTGTCACAAAAGATTATAATATTTTTACTGTACCTTTTCTATGTTTAAATATGTTTAGATATACAAATACCATTGTGTTACACTGCCTACAGTATTCAGTACAGTAACATGCTGTACAGGTTTGTAGCCTAGGAGCAATAGGCTATGCCATATAGCCTAGGTGTGTGGTAGGCTACATCATCTAGGTTTGTGTAAGTATACTCTTACGATGTTCAAATGACGAAATCACCTACTGATGCATTTCTCAGAATGTATCCTCATCATTAGGCTATGTATGACCGTATGTTACAAGTTTTTGTGAATTAAAGTTCATGGTGCTAATGCATCATAAGAAGGACTATTTCAACTATAAACCAGATTAAATATTATTTAGTTACTATACAAAGATAATTTAAACTAGGCTCTCCTTCCTATAAATTATCAATAATTCTTCACAGTAAGAAGCTTAACATTTCTGGCAAAGGTCAGACTTCATTTCCATTTCCTGAATCACCACATTGAGCAAATGTGTCGTTACTAAAACTGCACATTTCTTTAGTACTAAATATGGGTTCAAAGAATTCTAAAATACATTGGAAAAAATTAAAAGCATTCTCAGGTCATAGTACTATTCCATAAAACAGTAAAGATACTGATTAATTTCACCCTTTACTACATTAAATATGAAAAGCATAATTTTGACAGTGGCCTTCGAGAAAACAGAAATAGTGAAAAATATTAAACCAGTGCAAAGAAAAAATATATAAACAATTGCTGATAAATGATCGAATTCTTCAGAAAGATTTAACAATTCTAAATTTATTTACATCCATAGCTTCAAAGTGTATAAAGGAAAACCTGATAAATCCATCATCATAATGGGATATTTCAACTCATCTTTCTCAATAACTGACAGCTCAAGAGACAAATTAATAAAGCCGCAAAAGATTTGAACAATACAATTAACATCAAGACTGCTCTAACTCTGCACCCAAATAATTGGAGAATACATATCTTTTTCAAGTGCACATGGAACTTTAATGAAAACTAACAACATATTAGGCCAAGCTAAGTAATTATTAACAAATATCAAAGAATCAGTATTATATAAACCACACTCTTTTACCAAAAATGAAAACCAAAAAATATTACTTGAAAATTATGTTTGGAAATTTAATAGCACACTTCTGAATAACTCAGAAATAAATCATAGTGGAAATTAGAAAGTGCATAGAAATAAACATACTTAAAAATATATCATACCAAAATTTGTACAGTATAGCTACAGCAATTCTTAGAGGTACACTGATAGCCTTAAGAATGTTCATGTTTAAAAACTGAAATATGCATACCACTTGGGTTTTTTTAAAAAGGCAATAAAAGTATACTTTTCAAAGGCATAATTCAAGTAGGCTAACAACAAACTATTACACTATGCAAATTCTCAAGAAACTAGCAATTGTTTTTAAAAATAGGTTAAATACAGTAATCATTTGTAATATCAGATAATTATGATGTGCTTGCTTGTATCTTTAATATTCATAAGAGATATTTTATTTACTACTCTGTCTCCAGCAAATAGACCGGGACCTGGCATATACTATTTCATATTTGTTAGACGATTGATACTAAGTTACACAAAAATGTAAGTAGGTATTAAAATATCAGATTAAAAAAAGATCACTTACCTGGTAATAAAATTTTATCTGTTTCACCAAAATGGATAGATTATGAATTCTCAGTGAAGCATCATTGTTTACTTTTTTATTTACTCTCTGACTCTCCGTTTTAGGATTACTGCAAAAAATTTTAAAAAATTTAAAGTAAAATTACATTGAAACACAACTATAAACCAATGGATGACTAAAACTAATCATATAATACATTTTTTATTTAAATAAATTGTGTATTTATCATTAATAGAGATGATCTAAAGGGACGAATGATTACTTTGACATTAATTTGGTGCTTCTAATTAATATAAATGCATCTGATATTCCTAAAGGAGTAGCAAAATAAATTTGAAATCTAAATCAAATCAATGTTGCCCTTCATTCTCATTTTACCACTCCACATTCCTAGGATGAATAACCTGTTATTTCCTTTGAATATATACTTCCATCACCCAAAATAAATCCATTTAAAATATGGGCTAGTAACCAATAAATGTTATTTTTCCTCAGTTGGTAATGGGGATTATACGTGAGCAGGCAATGTTCCAGAGAAATTAAAGAAAACAGTGGATGACACAGGTTAATACTTTTATCGTGGGTAAACTCTGTAGATTCAATGAAAGCAATGGCTGAATGATTCTGCAGTAGCAAAAAGGAAAGAAAAATAGTCAAGCCATGGTTAAGAATGGGAAATTCAAGTAAAAGTGGTTGCACCAGAACAGAAGGTTAAGTTGAGGCCAGAACACAAGCAGTTATAAGCTAGTTCCTCATTAGGGCAAAGAGGCCAGGCTGGAGAAAGACACTGCCAAGTGCAATGGCAGATAATAAATCAGGATACCCTGTGCAACAGCTGAGTCCGAAATATCAGAAAAAGCAGAAACCTAAACAGTTGCTGGGACAGAGTATTATCCTGTGATTACAGAATTGAGATACAGGCACCATCTCCGTCCACATAAGGATGCAGAGAAGTCAAGAAATTGACATCTATCCAACAGAAAATACTAACTGAATAGACCTCTCATTCCTTATATGCCCCCTTTTTATGCAGTCCATTGCCTTAAGATCCTTCCCTAGACTGTGTAGACTCTATGGTGCTTTACTTCAGCAATTCTCAAACTTTTAGGTCTTGAGATCTCTACATAATCTTAACTGATGACTCCACACAATTTTAGGTTTTGTGGTCTATATTGTTAAATATCAGAAATTAAGACAGAAAATTTCAAAGTTATTTATTAACTCACTTAAAAAAATAATAAACTCATTACATGCTATCAAGTCCCAAACAAAAAAATTTAGTAAGAAGAGTGGGTGGTACTATTTTACTATTTTTATTTTACTTTTTTTTTTTTTTTTTTTGAGACAGAGTGTCACTTTGTTGCCCAGGCTAGAGTGAGTGCCATGGCGTCAGCCTAGCTCACAGCAACCTCAAACTTCTGGGCTTAAGCAATCCTACTGCCTCAGCCTTCCGAGTAGCTGGGACTACAGGCATGCGCCACCATGCCCGGCTAATTTTTTCTATATATATTTTAGTTGGCCAGATAATTTCTTTCTATTTTTAGTAGAGACGGGGGTCTCACTCTTGCTCAGGCTGGTCTCGAATTCCTGACCTCGAGCGATCCACCCGCCTCGGCCTCCCAGAGTGCTAGGATTACAGGCGTGAGCCACCGCGCCCGGCCCTGTTTTACTATTTTTATAACAAATCTCTTTAATGTCTGGTTTAATTTTTAAAAAACAGACTAATTCTCATCTTTGCTTCTGCATTTAATCTAATGTTTTTATTATTTTGGTTCAAGTTTATGAAGAAATTTCAGCCTCACACATGTAGTCAGCAGTGGTAATATACTATGGACCTTCAAAAAGGATCCTCAGACCACATTCTGAGAACCACTCTTTACTTCAACTATTCCCTTTCCAGCACTCCCAATTTCTTGATCCTTTTGTCCTCTGACCACACCCACACTGCCAATATCTGACCTTGGATGAGTTCAACCACCTACACTGAGATTGCTCAATGTACTAGGTAAGAAAATAATACAACCAAACTAGCTAAAATAGGAAGGAATAGGTAGCTATTACAAGAAGGAAAAAGGTGGGTAAAATTGCCCTCTTGCCATAAAGAACTAGAAAACTAGATAAAACATAAAAAAAGTTGTTTTCAGACTTTAGACGGCAGGTAATGCAAGGCTATAATCCCTAGCTAGGCTCTCTCTAGTGAGACATTATCCAGAATGAGGTATAGGGGAGAGGGGAGCCCAAGTCTCAATGAACTTTAGCAAACAAAGAAGTTCAGTTCAAGGACAATGAACTGAGTGACACTGCCAGAAAGAATAGCAGAGAGAAAGGAGCTACACTAACAAAGAACTCCAAAATCTGCCTGTAAGATTTTGGCTAAATACTGAGTTGTGCATATAGACCCTAAAACTTCACAAGGCTAAGCAGAGAACAAATACAGGAAAGCTGTAAGTTAAACAATTCTTAAAGCTCACGAGGTGCGGAGAGAAATTTGACTTCTGACTAGCCAGAGTGAAGAAGAGACCTCAATGAACATCCAGAGCATTCAGTAGAGGCCTCAGGAGAGTCATGTGTTAGAAACAGAACTAAATTAGCAGTTGAGTAAAGAGCTATTCAAGAACCTCCCTAACAACACTTAAACACAAGCCTTGAAAGGATCAAGCTGATTGCAAATAACTTGACAATCTACCAAAACAAAATTCCTCACTCTTTAAAGGACAAGATCCAAACACTTCCAAAATGTAATAATTACAATAAAAAAACTAACAGACATACAAAAGAGCAGAAAAATGTGATCCATAACCAAGAAGGAAAATGGAAACAGTCAATAGAAACAGACCCAGAAATGAAAGAGATCATGGAAATAGCAGACAAGGACTTTAAAAGAGCTATTATAAACATACTAAAGGATTTAAAGAAAAACATGAACATTAAGTGGAGAGAAATGGAAACTATTAAAAAAAAGAAACCCAAAAGAAACTTCCAAAGCTACAAAATACAATGTCTGAAATGAACAACTCACTGCATGAGCTTAACAGCAGATTAGAAACTGTGTAACAAAAGATTAGTGAACTTTAACACACAATAATAAAAAATCCAAAGAAGCAGGGGGGCAGGGAGAGAAAAAGAGAGAAAAGCTTAAATGAATGAACAGAGACTAAATGATCGATGGGGCAATATTAAACTTACAGAAATGTTGCATAAACAGTAATCTTTTTCTGAAACACTTGAGAATTGCTGACCTGAACCCAATAATCCCTGAATATTTTAGTGTTCACTTTCTACAAACACAGATTACTACCCAAATCAGGAAATTAATGATGATACATGACTGTTATTATATAGTTCAATCTTAAGAACCCATTCAAGTTTCCCTACTTGTCCCAATAATGAATGGATATCCTTTATAGGAAATAGATCCAGTTCAGAATCACACTTGGCATTCAGTAGACTGAATTGCACTTTTTAGTCTCTTTCAGCCTGGAACAGTTTCCCAGTCTTTCCTTGAAGCACACATGAACTAGAAGACACTTTAGAAGGCTATAGGACATTTATTTCATAGAATGCCTTTCAATTAGGTTTGTTTGATTAGACTGTGTCTCACTCATAATTAGGTTCAGGTTATGCATCTTTGACAGGAAATACACAGAAGAGATGCTGTGTTCTTTTCAATGCATCCTAAGAGATGGTATGTGGTTGCAATCTGTACCATTACTGATAATATTTGCTTTTATCACTCGAATTAAGTGGTATCTGCCGTGTTTGCCATGATAGTTGCTACTTCCCTTTTGTAATTATTATTTTGTGAAGATGCACTTTGAAACTATGTTAATAATTTGTTCTTCATCAAGTATTCTATTTATTTATTTATCTATTTATATTAGTATGGACTCATGGTTCCCAATTATATTCAATGGGTTATAATCTATTTCTATAATTATTTTGATATTCGATGTGTCCTAGACATGGCTACTGGGAGCTCCCTCAAGCTGGTTTCGTGTCCTTTTGATCTGACCTGTAATTCTTTAAGTATTTTCTTGCTTTCTGACACAAAATGTTCTGGGCCCATCTTTTACTTTCCTTACTCCAACCTTGAATAAGCCATTTTTTCCGTTTTAGTAGAGAATGGTATTTTGAAGCCAAGATCAAGACCACAGGTGTGCTGTTATTGAGGTGTTGCTGTTCCCAGGCCCTTTTAGTGGATATCTAGGGAAATATTTATATATCCTATTGAAACCATAAATTCATATTAATACTTCCAATTCCAATCTAACCACACTATTCATTTTCGTTTTCTTCCCTTCCGAATCTATAACTCTTTTCTCTGACATTGAGAAACCTTGCTCCCATTACCTCTAATATGTTTAATTATTTGATCAATCACCTATGTGTAACCAATTTAATATCACTGTTACACCCTAACCAATCTCTCGCTCCGTGTGGAAGCCCTCCTCTTTCATCTCTGACACCCCACACCAGGCCATCCCTGTCCAGGATATCCTCCTCACCCCACTCATGCTCTGACTTTGCACACCAGGCAGCCCCTCATTCATGACATTCCCTTAACCTAGCTCAGGTTCTGATACTCTCTATCTGACCACCCCACATCCCCACATGAATATCCTGGGCTCTGATCCCCCACACTGGGGCTATCAACCTGGATACCCTTCTAAACCAATTTGGATTTCCACAACCCACACCAGGCTGCCTCTCCTTATGGATGCCCTCCATCCAATCAGGCTTCAATACCCTACGAATGGATAGTCTGCACACCAGCAGAGGCTAATTCCCCAGACTAGTCATGGTACACTCCCCTTTTGCATGTCACCCTCTGTTCACCCTGCTTGGGCTCCAACACCCTATGCTGTATAGATCCATGTGGACATCCTCCAATATCCCACTCTGGCCCATGCCCTACCTCCCCTCAGCACAAAAGCCTACTTTGTTCTGCACTACTCTATGGGTTTAAAAGGACAAACTATTCAGGAAAGAAAGGGGAAAGAAAAGAAAAAACAGGGGAAGGAAAAGGAAAGAGAAAAGAGCATTTCTTAGCTTAAAAACAGACCAAAAAAAATAGTAAAATACCACACAGAAATGTACAATGAAGTAACAATCACCTACATTATCACTCATAATTAACCACTGTTAACATTTTACCATGTTTCCTTCTAGTACTTTTCCCTTTGAACTTAAAAATTAATTATTTCAGTAATATTTGAATATACTTTCCTCTTAAAATAATTAGAACATTACAGATAAAACCAAAATTTCCCTTGACCACCACCTTCTTCCTACATAATGCCCTCTTATAATATGCATAAATATTATAAAGTTTTACATGCTTTTTCATTCATCACATTTCCTGAGATCCATCCATATTAATTCATATAGCTCCAATTCATTGCTTTTAGTTGCTATCAAGTGTGCTGCTTGTTTTCTACTCACCTACTTACTAATAGATATTTAGACTATTCTTAAATTTCACTATTACTGCAATGGGCATCTTTGTGTTTCCTTGCATAAATATCATATGTTTAAGGTTTTTTTTTCTGAAGAAAAGAATTGCTAGAACATAAGGTACATAATTTTTATTTTTAATAAACACTGCCAAACAGATCTTCACAATGGCTGCACAAATTTATACTCCCATCAACAGCCCATTTTCTCACATCCCTTTAACACTTATATTGTTACTAGTATCAGATAATTGTATTTCTCTGTTGTAACTGAGAACTCCCTGATAACAACAGTAATCATGAGACTCTCTCCGGTTTACTGACCATTTTAATTTCCTCTTCTATCAACTGTCTATATTCATTTGCCTTGAACTTTATCCATTTTTCTACTGAGATGTTAGGTTTTTCTTATTGATTAGTTATATGATTTTAGGCTACAAATTCTTGTTGGTATTTTTTTCCAGTTTGTTTCCTATTATTTATTTGTTTCCTTTTAAAGTTTTGCTTTCTGTGTTTTATCTGTTTGTTTGTTTGTTTTTGAGACAGGGCCTCATTATGTTGCCCAGGCTAAAGTGCAGTGGCATCATCATAGCTCACTGCAGTCTCCAACTCCAAGGCTCAAGTGATCCTCCTGCCTCAGCCTCCCAAGTAGGTGGGACTATGGGTACATGTCACCATGCCTGGCTAATTTTTCTATTTTTTGTGGAGACAGGGTCTCACTCTTGCTCAGTCTGGTCTTGAACTCCTATCCTCAAGTGATCCTTCTGCCCCTGCCTCCCAAAGTGCTAGGATTACAGGCGTGAGCCACCACACCTAGCCCACTGTCTGTTTTAAGAAAGCTTTTCCTAGATGATAATGTACTCACCTACATATTACAATATTGTAATAATTTAAAAGAGTGAGTTGTAAACAGAAATTCAGGTCTTTAGTCCATCTGGAATTTAGTTTTATAAATGAAACATGTATTTTTTCCACATGAACAACCTATACAAACAATTCATTGTAATCTCACATTTCTCCAATTGATAAGACTTCCATCATTCAAAGTACCTATTTATGCACAGGCCTGGCTTGTTTCTGTGCTCTCCTGTATGTTTCACTGGCCTATGTGTATATTTCTATGTCAACAGCACCACCTTAACTGCTATAGTCCTGTATATCTTAAAGTCTGGTAGAGCAAGACTCCCTGACTCACCTGGAATAGGTACTACCCACTAAGATTTGTGTCTCAAGTTGAGTAAGAGTCCTTATTTTATTTTTATTTATTTTTTGTTCCTCCAACCCCCGCAACCCTGTAACAGTCCTAAACTATAATTTGAGATCCACAGAACAGGGGAGAATATTAGTAAAGCAGGTTAAATCTGACCTGTCACTGATTTATACTTAGTGCAAGATAATAATAAAATCAGAACACCCCCAGGCAAATGAGAGTTTAAATGGAAAAGCAAGTCTCTCAAGTAAAAGCATCAACCAGAACTAGTTACTTATAAAAATAAGGAGAATCTACTGCAGAAGTCAGATCATGTGTCATGGCAGACAAAGACAAACAGCAAGCACAGTCAAGAAGTCAAGGTTACAAACTCAGAGAACTGAAGGGAAAACCTTGTTTCATGTAATCAATGCTGGTACATTTTTAGTAAGTTAAAGAAATAATCACGGAGTACTTACTATACTGGCCATAGTATTTAATATACAAAAACCCAGTTTAGTCAAGCCATCATTGTGGAGAAAAGTGTACTTGTAATTGGGAGAACATTGTAGAAACAACCCTAGCAACAAAAATGTTAGGCATACCTACAGTTACATCAAGCATTTACAATCACAGACATTCAATAAATATCCTTCCTCTCTGGCCTCCTTCTATCTTCTTATTTCTATTTTCTTTACGCTATACTTGAGGCCCCTTACATACCTCTCACCCATGACTGCCTCCTATTCATACAATGACCACATTTAGACCTAGAAAATACTGTAGAGATACTGGGTTTCACCACAAATCAGAAAATCGAAGTCCAAACTAGAAATTTGCCTAGGATCCTAAAGCTCTTTTCCTTTACTCTCTCTTTTAGTGTTTTGTCTTATAGGATCACTCAGGAAAACAAATAAAAGGGTAATAAAAAAAAAAACGTTTCAGCAATGTTATCTATAAAACCCATGTGGTACAATATATCACTGTTTTATTGAATTGTCTGAACATATTCCCAATTGTTTTCACAGTGAGTAATCAAACTAAAGATGATTCATTTCCTTGTTTCCCCCAGTTCATTACAGTGACATATTATTATAAACCTGAGTACTTAAATCTGACAATAAGTATTTTTAAAAGATTCAATATTACTACTGAAACTGTACATAAACTATATATATTTATAGGGCAAGATAATCACTACAGGACAACATATCATTTGGATTTTACTTTGGAATGTATAATACTCTAATAAAGATGTGGTGATTTCATGTCCCCTTTAACAAAGTTTATAATGTAAATACTATCTTTGTCCCTGACACAGAGTTCTGCCAAGTTTTTCTGTTTTCTTTAAAGAAATTTTTTTCAAATAAAGTTTTAAAGTTTTTTTTTTAATCTTATATCCAACATTCCCGATGATATCTCAAAATTTATTCATTTGTCAGGAAGTTCTATAGTCTCCTTTGTATAAAGCTCCTCTAAGTAGCAGCAAGTTTTCAGAATTTAGAATTTTGGTTTGCTCAAAATCTTTTCAGAATTTTTCATAAAAAATTATTAGTATGTTTTATATTTTTAGCCTTTAAGAAAGACTGCTTTTAACAATAAGACAATTCTGCATATACACAGAGGGAACTGTTTAGTTTTTATATACAAACAACATCAGATGAAATTATTTTAGAAATCTGAGGAAAAAGGAAAAGCACAATTTAAATAATCTAGAGAAAGTACTTCAAAAAATTGAGAGAAAAGTACTTCAACACCTAAAATTAGTCTCACATTCAACAGAAATCTTAGAAAGGGGAATGAAAATTTTCTACATCCTTTATAAATCTGTGCTGCTTAGTGCCTACAAATCTTTGAAATGAGTCCATGGGATTTGAGGAGATTTCTATGCTCTAGTAGACTCATTAGGAAAGCCAATAGAATAGAGGAGTACTTTCATTGAACAGGCTAAATACCTAGGCACTCCAAGCCTCCAGTTTCAGTTTCTAATCTATCGCATATCTATTTGAGCTATTTTAGTATGCAAACAGAACTGAAAGGTTCCAGTTTCTTTATTAATATAATCATTAGATATTATATCATAGTCTATTACCATCAACTTTCTGTACCTGCAGGCCAGGATAACCAATAAGCACTCTAGGCATGGATCTAGAGAGCAGTAAACTTTCAATTACTAGGATCAGGTTTCCAATTTGATGCATGCCTAATTTGAGTAAGGGTCACACTGACATATGTTAGGATCATAGAAAACAGGCCCTTTCACCCCAAGAATGTAATCTCTTTATGTGAAAGGGACTGCCCTCAGGTGAAACTGCCAGAAAAGTCCTATGCTCTACCCTTATAAAAAATAGTTGACTATTTAAGGGTAATGTACAGAAAAGTATGCAAATCAAGACAATTAGTAAATTCAGGAAAAATAATACCTGGCTTTGCGGTAAACTCTATATAGTTGTAATAATGTAAATATTGATTACTGATTTAACTAAACTTGTGGTAACTATATTAGAAAGATATGGTAAGAAGAAATACAAATAGGGGCATAAAAAAGATAAAATCTCATCTACCACTATCAGGAAGTCAGTAGAGAATGTCTAAAAGGGATAAATCAAGAAATACCAGAGTAGGCATATTATCACTATATATGAGGCTAAATAACAGAAGACATTGCTTTAAAAAAAAAAAGTTTGAAGAGTTTTTACTCTGGAGAACTGAACTGAGATGTGAAGAGAGAGGGAGAGAGAGAAAGAGACAGAGAGAGAGAGAGAGACAGAGAGAGAGACAGAGAGAGAGAGAGAGAGAGGGCGCGAGTGTGCGCAGAGGATTGCTGTTTTTCACTGTGAATCTTTTGGTATTAACTAATCCTTCTAACCCTGTAAAACATTTTTTAAAGAGATTTTAAAAGACATCCACAAAAATCTGTTGCTTTATGAAGCCTGTTTTATTTACTTATAGGGGAAAATATTAATTACGTCAGGTTGTTACTTAGCTGAAACACATTTAATGACAACATATATGTAGGATTCAAGGCTAGGGATTCAGAATCATAAGACATTTGTGAGACTAAGAATAAACCATAAGAAAATAAAAGAATATTAAAAATTTCTTCTGTAAAAAGAATGCATCCAATATAAACACAGAAAACACTCCCATTCCTGTGTGTATTTTAGGGTTTTTTTTTAAATATAATAAAAATCACAATACAGTCGTGTAGACAAACTGGGCATAGTATGACTCCACAATTCTCTAAAATGTAATATTAAATCTTCTAAATATTCTGCCTTTCACTTTTGTTTAATACTTAAAATGCTAAACAAACATTCATTCGGAACAGACATTCACAATAAATGAGTTTTCATTAGACTCTTTGGAAGCATACCATTTTTTTAAAAGACTATATCTTTGGAAAGACCTTTTTCTAAAATAAAAGATGGGCTATTGAATGATATACATGTGAAATGTAAGTACCTTTCCAATAATACACAGCTATTTCCAAGACAACACAATCTCAAATTAACCATCTCCTTTTATAAGATGAAAAATGCTTTAGTGGCAAATAACCTAGCAATATAGCTCAAATCTGTCCAACCAGAAGTTAAACGCAACATGGCAGTAAAAGAGGGCCTCAAGCAATTTCACATTTATAAATGACCTACTTATGACGAGCTGCATTAATTTCAGTTACAATAATAAACAGGCAATAGTATTATCTACCACTATATATAAAAACTTTTAAATTAGGGGAAAAAAATGAAGTTACAGTTAGCAATTTTGCAACATTAATACTCTAAGATTTGGTGCTTCTACAACCAAGGATTATGTCTTTACTTATTCATTGACTAATATCTACAAGAAACAGAAATCTGATAGTTTTAATGGCTTTATGCTTTTCTACCCAGACTGCAAACCTGTTGTGTGTCTTCCTGGACCATCTGTTGGTGCTTAACTGATGGTGGTTAAGCACTATCAGTGCTTTTGCTACATGTGCTCCTATTTTTGATCATGCCATTGTAATTTAAAATTATACTTGTATAGAGGTTTTTAAAATTTTTGAGAAATTTTATATGGTAGCATATAACTACATAACATTTGCATGAACATTTGCAATAACTAAGTGATTTATGTACCTAGCTTTAAATTTGCATAAACCAGAATATTTGCCTTATGAAAAATAATTAATGTCTTTTAGCCTTGAGTATAATCAGGGAAATGAGTGTGTCTTTTAAAAAAATAGAAAAAGTATCCCAAAAAACAAGGCCACCAAAAGGAAAAAAATAACTTTGATTTTACTAAATATATTAATCTATTCTTTTATAACATAAGCTTCAGCTTTCATTTTAAAGACTTCCATAGAATTTAGTTATTTTATCTTTCAGCCATATGCTAGTGTTTTTTTCCTCTTGACAATATGCATTAAAAGGGAAGCCAATTACAAGTGCAAATAATGTGGTGTTCTTTTTGTAATTCATCTTGAAATGTCTACAGTGTTAAGCAAAGTCTCCACTTGCTTGATATTAAATAAACTTCTCAAAAAAAATAAAAAGTATCCCTTCAACTTAATTTCTCCCCTTCTCACAAACTCAACCACTGTGCATGACAGCCAAATACAACCTAATATTAATATAATATTACATATAGTGATATTATACACATATTATACATATATTACATTAATATTATAATATAATATATTAATATTATAATATGCATTATATAGCTACAGAATATTTTCACATATATTAACTAATTTGATCTTGACAATGACTGAATAGTCATTCTTAAAGAGATATGTGATGTATAATTAACACATAGGGAGAGATGACAGACACAGCCCCCTTGTTTTTATTCTCATAATTCTAGCCACATTAAGTTGCCTCTTCAAAAGCTAAAAGATCTGTGATAATTTCTAGTTAGTCCAAGATTAAACCAGCAGGGCATCATGATACTCTTGATATCAACAGAAGTAATGCTTTAATTTAAAAACTGCAAATGGACACAAAAATCAAAATCCAGTATTATACTTCAGTTTTATATAAACCAAATAAAAGGCTGAAGACCTACCCTTTATTTCTTAAAATGAGCCGACATGAGCCCTTCAAATATTAAACTAGCAGTTTTCTGCTGTTTTGGTTTAAGAACCACTTTTTACTCTTAAAAATGATTGTGGACCCCCCCCAAGAGCTTTTGTTTATGTGGATTATATCTATATTTACTATATTAAGATGTAGAGTTTTTAAAAATATTTATTAATTCACCTAAAAATAACTCATAGATTAACATAAAGAGCATTTTCATGATAAATAACTACCTTTTCCAAAACAGAAAAAAATGTTAGTGGGGAGTGACATTCTTTTATATCTTTATAAATCTCTTTAGTGTTTGGCTTAATAGAATACAGTTGGATTCTTAAACCGGCTTCTGCATTCAGTATGTTGTGATACATTGTTTTGCTTAAAGTATAAGAAGAAAATCTGACTTCACACAAATATGCAATTAGAAAAAGGAAGAGTTTTTTTTTTTTTAAAGATCAGACATAATTTATTCCAGAAACTCTTTTTTGTTAAATACAACAGAAATTTCATCAAAGAAAACATATATTTTGAGAAAATATACTGTTTTAAGAAAATATTTATATTACCACAGTTTTTATTAAACTTATACCTATATAAATGTGATGAAAGATGAAGCTCAGGTTTTTAAAAAAGCTAAGTTTCAGAAACAAACTACAACCTATTCATACAAAATAAACCACATAAGCACCTGATTTTCACAGCCCGGGGAAACTTTACATTGGATGACCAAATAGATCTGCCAGTGTACATTATTTTCATCTGTAGTTTAAGGTTATATAAATTATTCAAGTGCAGTAAAATGCACTAACCTAGGAGTATAAATGTTGAATATAAAAGAGTGGGTTTTCCAGTTCTCCAGAGAAGACTTGGGTAATCGCATAACTCCTGCAGGTTGAGAAGAAGGCAGGCTGTGACCCCAAGACCTCTCCCTACTGGAAAAGGGTAGCAAACCAGGACTCTTGAAAGCAGCAGGGAAAGGAAGCACACGTCTCTGAAGAGAGACCCAGTGTCGTTTCTGGAATTCAAGCCTGAGGTCTCCAAGCCCTCCCTTTTTTTAATTATTTCAAAATAGTAAGGAGGTACAAATGTTTTTCTTACATGGCTTGAGTCAAGGCTATAAATGTGCCCATCACCAGAATAGTGTTCACTGTACCTCTTTGGTGGGTTTTTGCTCCTCCCCAGCTCCCCTCTCCTCTCTGCCTGATTTTCAATGACTTTTACTTCTCTCTGTGAACATGTGTGCCTATCAGTTAGTTCCAATTTACTAGAGAGTACATGTGGTGTTTGTTTTTCCATTCTTGAGATACTTCGCTTAGAATAAGGGTCTCCAATCCTTCCAGATTGCTGCAAAAGGCATTAATTCGTCCTTTCTTAAGGCTGAGTAGTACTCCGTGGTATACACATACCGCATTTTATTAATCCACTCATGAACTGATGGGCACGTGGGTTGATTCCAGATCTTTGCCATTGTGAACTGTGCTGCAATAAACATTCGAGTACAGATATCTTTTTGATAAAATGGCTTCTTTTCCTTTGGGTAGATACCCAGTAGTAGGATTGCTGGATCAAATGGTATGTCTACTTTCAGTTCTTTGAGAAATCTCAAGACTGTTTTTCATAGGGGTTGTACTAATTTGCAGTCCCACCAACAGTGTATAAGCATTCCTTTCTCTCTACATCTGTGCCGGCATCTATTGTTTTTGGACTTTTTAATAAAAGCCATTCTAACAGGAGTAAGGTGATATCTCATTGTGGTTTTAGTTTGCATTTCCCTGATGATTAGTGATGTTGAACATTTTTTCATACATTTCTTGGCCCTTTGTCTATTTTCTTTTGAAAAACTGTTCATGTCTTTTGCCCACTTTTTAATGGGGTTGTTTTTTTCTTGCTGATTTGAGTTTTTTAAGAGCCTTTTCATATAATTATCAATATTTTTCTTTGATACTATCAAAATTCAGTAAAATGTATTTCTTAAAGGTTCACTACAATGTGGAATTATCAATAAACTTTCCTTCCTTTGTTTCACATTAAAATCCATTGGTTTATCTGGCATGTTGAATAGATATTTTAATTACATATGCATAATTTAACATCACGCAGTGGTCATTTTGAAAATACTGGTTCTCTGAGTTATAGAAATCTTCCAAATGTTGGCATATTTTATTATTCAATATCAAATAAACCCCACATTAATATCGCCTCCAATTTCATCAGAAAAGTCTTTAAATATTGAGAAACTGCCAAGTTCATGTTCTCTATAATTCAAATTTTATCACTGACAATAAATACAGTTGTTTTCCTTGAAGTGATAGACTAGCTTCATTTATTTTTGAGAAAATATCTGCCCAATACTCAAGCCTGAACAAACACAGTTTATCTGTCATTCTTTCAAGTAAAATTGGTGTTCCATAAAATAGGAACTTCTTCAGCTTGCAACTCAAAAAATCATGAGTACTTTTCCTTGAGATAATCATCACACTTCATTATGCAACAAATGTTTTATGCATACTTCCCATTTTGTCCCAAAGAATTTTAAAAAGACATGTACTCAAGGGTCAAGACTCAATAAAGCAACTTTTACTGTTTCATCAAGGACATTTTTAAGTGAAACTGGAATTATTTATTTTTACTACAAGTGCATAGTGTGAACAATACAATGACTCCTAGTACAATTTGGCACAACTCCTTGATTCATGTGAAAGTGCCGGCAGTTTTACCCACCTTTGCTTTGGCACTGGCACTGTTTTTGCAACACAGGCAAAAAAGGCAAATGACATCTTAGTATTATTATGAAAACAATTCTGACTTGACAACCTTGAAAGAGTCTCTAGGGTGGCAGGGTTCTGTTGATCACACTTTGACAAATACTGTATTAGATAAACCAATTCTTGTTTTGGTATGAAGATCTGGGGACTTAATATTATGCTAATCAGCACCTTCATAAAGAAATAGAACATTTATTTATATGGTGGCCAGCTCCATGACAAGTGACTCAAATAAAAGAAGACTGTCTATAGAATCAATGGACAGCACTCATCTGTGATAGAACATTTACCCATTGTCCTTAAATTTTAAGATAGGTTCACAGAAGTTGGTTTTAATGTGTGTGTTTTTATTGTTGTTGTTGTTGTTGTTGTTGTTTTTTGGAGACAGAGTCTCGCCCTGTTGCCCGGGCTAGAGGCCATGGCGCCAGCCTAGCTCACAGCAACCTCAAACTCCTGGGCTCAAGCAATCCTCCTGCCTCAACCTCTCGAGTAGCTGGGACTACAGGCATGTGCCACCATGCCTGGCTAATTTTTTTCTATATATTTGTAGTTGTCCAGCTAATTTCTTTCTATTTTTAGTAGAGAAGGGGGTCTCGCTCTTGCTCAGGCTGGTCTCGAACTCCTGACCTCGAGTGATCCTCCCACCTCAGCCTCCCAGAGTGCTAGGATTACAGGCGTGAGCCACTGCGCCCAGCCGGTTTTAATGTGCTTTAATCAGTATTCTAGGGCAGTATTTGCTCTAGATCTAGTCAATCCTAGACACTCAAGAAATTCCAAAGTGAGCTAATATATAGTTATGTATTTCCCTTGATCAGTGACAGATTTCACTACTATGGCTTTCACTCCCATACTATTAATATTAATTCAACAGAGTAAGGATTCTTAACCTGAACTCCCCACCTAGGGTAATTTAAATAGTTCACTTGATTAATTACAGGTGTCAGGTATCACTTTCATTCTGGAGAAGAAGGCCCCCTAAAATGAGGGAAAACTTTAAAAAATATTTTCCAAAGTACAGTCTCTTCTAACTAATGAACTAAAATATATAGTCATAGAAACTTACCTCAAGTGAAAAGTTTTTAAATTTAATAAGAAAATCTTTTTTCATCATCAATTTCTCCAATATTAAAAAAAAAAATTCTCATGTAGGGACAACTCTAAGAATATGAATTCCTATTAAGTAAGAGTAGAAAAAGATTGCCACAATATTGTTTTAATTTGTCTTTTTCAGTGTACCAGAAAAGTACTCCAAAAGTATCGGCACTATCTCCATTATAAGCCCACCAACTAAAGGCAAAATAATAGATACCTATTACAAAAGCACTGCTAAAGACAGACAAAAAGGAAAGAAATGCATGTTCTACAAACGGCCCAAGAAAAAGAAACTGTTTGGGGACTTCCAATTTAACAAAATGGGTCACTAATTTTTAAAAGATGAAGGAACAAATGACCTAAGATTTCAGAATACTGTATTCAACTATCCCCCAACTTGGATCCTCTACTAAGGCTAGTCTCCTCACCATCTCCCAAATCATATATACACTGCTTTTTCCTCAAGCTCCTTCCCTACGCTAAAATACCCTCCTCTCCTCATCAATAGATCCAATCACCCTTCCAGGTTTGAATCAACTCTAACTTCCTCCACATACAGTCAGGTTTGCCTGACTAATCATTCACCTTTCCAGAGGTCGAACCTAACTTCTAAACATCAGGGCTCCCTAATCCACTCCCACTAATATTAACACACATATATACGCACGCATGCGCACGCACGCGTGTGCACACACACACACACACACACACGCTCTCTCTCAAAAGAAACATATGAAATACATACAAATTAAAGAAAGAAAACAAAAAAAACAAGCTTATATCAGAGATTTGTTTTCGAATACATGCTTGGCATCATTCACTATAGATTTGCCTTGGTCAATATGTACATTCAATACTGTACTTAATACAAATACTTAAGTTTTTAAAAACTGAGATACTACAAGATTCTGAAACATTACATGTATATGCTATTTACAAAGGTGAAAATACAATCTAATTCATTTACAAAGATTTTAAAAAAGAGTCCAAAAAAAATTAAGTTAACCTTCAAATATGGGAACACTCAATACCCCATTTTCCCTGAACTTCAAGTTAACTAGGATTTTACTGTAGTTCGCCCTTTTCCAATCAGTCTTAGTAAAAAATGATTGTGGTATTGTCTCCATTGGTCTTTCCCCATAACTTCTGTAAGCCAGCTCTTAATCAAGAACTAAGACCCAACATCTAAAACTAAAACATCTTTCATGGTGGTTTACCACCCAGGGAAAGGAGATATTTATGTTGTCAATGACAATGTGAAGTTCAATTTTTTTTTTTCTAGCCTTCACTAAGAAAGTAAGTCACATTAAGAATACACCATTTAGGCCAGGCACAGTAGCTCATGCTTGTAATCCTAGCACTTTGGGAGGCAAAGGAGGGATGATTGCTTGAGGCCAGGATTTCGAGACCAGCATGAGCAAGAGCAAGACCCTGTCTCTACAAAAAGTAGAAAAATCAGCTAGGTGTGGTGGCACGCACCAATATAGTCCCAGCTAAACGAGAGGCTGAGGCAGCAGGATAAGCTCTCTTGAGCCCAAGAATTTGAGGCTGCAGTGAGCTATGATGGTGCTGTTTCATCCTAGCCTGAGGACAGAGTGAAATTGTGTCTTGAAAAAAAAAAAGGATACACCATTTTAAATTTTTTCCTGAAGAACTACTGAGATATTTCACAAAATTTGATTTTAATATAAGGATTATGTTAATATAAAAAATTACCAATTTTCTTCCTTTCCCATTACATTATTTCGTAATTTTAAGACTATCAAAATTAGCTATTTATTGCTATTTATTTATAGCTTTATAAAGAGTAAGGAATGCCTGAGCAAGAGCGAGACTCCATCTCTACTAAAAAAATAGGAAGAAATTAGCTAGATAACTAAAAACATATAGAAAAAAAATTAGCCGGGCATGGTGGTGCACGCCTGTATTCCCAGCTATTTGGGAGGCTGAGGCAAGAGGATTGTGTAAGCCCAGGAGTCTGAGGTTGCTGTGAGCTAGGCTGACACCACAGCACTCTAGCCCGGGCAACAGAGTGAGACTCTGTCTCCAAAAAAAAAAAAAAAAAAGAGTAAGGAATGAAGTTCCTTCTCAACTTTAGTTATATTCACTCTATTCTTTTACTCACCTATTAGAGTATGGTGTAACCTTGATCCTAATCACCATTCAGAACTGCAGCATCCAAAATCTCAAATTCTGAAAGTTCCCTCTGACCTCAGCCTCCTTTCTATCCTCTCTCACTCCTTTACTTCTTTCTAAACCTCATCTTCCTTCATTCTTATTACAACCTCTAGTCTATCAGCTTCCTTCTGATATTAGTTTTCTTCTTCCTTTAATGCTCACACACTATTCATTTCAACTATTCTCCTAAGAATCTCTAGTATGTTTTTTCTCCCATCCCATGTATCTACTTACTCAGAATCTCCAATTCTAAATAAATTCTACAGATATTTTTGTCAGTTTCTGAGCAGCTAAGCATTACTGGTTACTCAACCATGTGGGGTGGCTTCACTACAAATGTGTGGTTTCCAAATCTCAAATAAGTCATCAGGCCTGTATAACAATGCTTGTATTCATCTTTAACTGACTCCTTTTGTGATTTCCTTCCAGCAGCCTTGCAAAATTTTTCTACTTTCCTCAAATGTCCTGATTCCTCCCTCCACTATTATTCACATCTTCATGCCTCTTTCCATACTGTTTTCTTTGCTTAAAATATCCTTCCTTTCACTCCTTCACTGTTTATGATTCTTGTTCACTCCAATTACTCTTAGTAAACTTTCATGCCCAGCTCAAATGTTACCTCCTCCAAGAAGCCTTTCCTCCACGTAAATCATCACTAACCTCTTTCTGCCAAAACAGTATCAAGAACATAATTCCACATCATATCACAGATACCACATTGCAATTTGCTTAAATGCTCCTCTCCATTACTAGTGGACAAAGAATCATATCTCTAGCACCTAGCGGACAAACTGTTATACAGTAAACACTCAGAAACTATTCACTGTATGAATTGGTCTTTGATGAAGCATCCCTTCATCCCTCTCTCTGAATACTGTATTTATATCCTGTAAAGAGAGGCCTCTGCTCTGAGTACCATTCTGGCCCTCCTCGGGCCATATGCTTCCACAGGAAGGGAAGTCTATGTAAACAAGGGGATGTGCCTATACACCTCCCCGCTTCTAGATGACACTCCAGGTACCTGGAACTCTGAAACTTCTTGCCCAAACACTTCTCACCCAATTTCAGGGTCTGCACAGGCCTCTTCCCCAGGCCTGTCCTTAGGATGGACTATGCTACAGATGTGTACACTCTTGGGCCAAGGAACAGTTGTTTGAGGAAGGAAGTACAAGAGCTTGGACTTGCGGCACGCAATGAAGGGTGTTCACAGGCATACATATAAAACCTCTTTGTCAAGCCAGAAAGAGCCAGGGATGGAGGGAGGAGGTTAGGCTCCATCACATTCTGCTGTGAAACTGTGACTATTTTCTGTTTTGTTGACCACTATACACCTAGTGCTGGTTGCTGTCATTATTTATCCCTAAATTCTAAATTTGAACCCTTCAAGTTATTACAAAGGTATATTTTTCGAGATAAAAGACTAGAACATGTTTAATGATTTGCTAGCCTAGTTTATAACCTTTAAATATTAAGGCCTATTATATTAAATGAATGCTCGCCCTAGGTACCACAAATGGTAGGAAGAGGAAGACCTCCTCTCTCTTACTCAGAGTAAAGCTAATGAGGTTTTATCAACCTAGTTTTATTATTAAATTAGTAAAATAGGGCTAAGAGAAGATAGGAATAAAATCAGGAATAAAGAGGACATTTAAGATTATTTTCCGATTTCAATAACTCATGACTTATAACATTAAATGACTAATCCAGGATTTAAACTTATATATCTCAAGCCCATGCTTTTTGTCTAACTAAAAGAACTATTTTACAAATTAGACAGATGTCTCAGTATCAACTAAAATCTCAAATATTATTTCTACATATTGTAACTTTATGCCTAACTGCTTCACAGATCCTAAAGGAAAGTCAATTGGTGTCTTTCTGAAAGAGTATAGTTAAGAATTGGTCTTCCGCCGGGCGTGGTGGCTCACGCCTGTAATCCTAGCACTCTGGGAGGCTGAGGCGGGTGGATCGCTCGAGGTCAGGAGTTCGAGACCAGCCTGAGCAAGAGCGAGACCCCGTCTCTACTAAAAAAATAGAAAGAAATTATATGGACAACTAAAAATCTATATAGAAAAAATTAGCCGGGCATAGTGGCGCATGCCTGTAGTCCCAGCTACTTGGGAGGCTGAGGCAGTAGGATCGCTTAAGCCGAGGAGTCTGAGGTTGCCGTGAGCTAGGCTGATGCCACGGCACTCACTCTAGCCTGGGCAACAAAGCGAGACTCTGTCTCCAAAAAAAAAAAAAAAAAAAAAAGAATTGGTCTTCCTTTCCATTTATCCTGTGAGAAATAGTTTCTCATAATTAACCCATATTAAGGCCGGGTGTGGTGGCTCACGCCTATAATCCTAGCACTCTGGGAGGCCAAGGCAGGAGGATTTTTTGACCTCACAAGTTCAAGACTAGCCTGAGCAAGACTGAGACCCTGTCTTTACCAAGAAGAAAGGGGGGGGGGGACCCAGCCCAAGAGTGAGATCCTGTCTTTACCAAAAAGAAAGGAAAAAAAAAAAAAAAAAACCCAGTCCAGCATTGCGGTGGCACTTGTAGTCCTAGCTACTTGGGAGGCTGAGGCAGAAGGAGCACTTCGAGCCCAGGAGTTGGAAGCTGTAATGAGCTACAATGACACCACTGTACTCTACTCAAGGCATCAGAGTGAGGCTCTGTCTCAATAAAAACAAACTAGGTAACTGAACACCCCTCCTCACAACTTCCTACCCCTTCATATTAAAAAAAAAAATTAACTCATATTAAGAGAAAATTTCCAAAAAATTTTAAAAATACTCTCATCTATAACAACTAGTTCACCTGTTCTTCTCTAGGCTCTCATCATTTCTATAGTTTAAATATGAGTCATACTGAGAATCAGGCAATCATTATGGACTGCTCTTGAAGGCATCAGTCCAATGTGAAGCTGTAGACAAAAATCTCAATATGTTGGACATCATCAGGAAAGTTATTAGAAGTAACTTTTCCTGATGATGTAATATAGTATTGTATATACTATATTGCATACTATATACATGCTATGTATTACTATATATTACATACTGTACAGTATAAAAAATACTATACTAATACTATACAAAACCATAGACGTGTTCTTACCACCTCACTGCAGGGGAGATGTAACATAGGTACGTTGGAAAAATATCCAGTAAAGGCAATTAAAATAAGGGGAAAGAGAGAACAAAAGAAAAGGAGAAATAGAAGACAAACTAAAAAGTAAAACAAACTAAATTTCACAGTACTAAAATTAGAGTGAAGGCCCACAGTGGCTGGGGCCAGGTGCAGTGGCTCATGCCTATATTCCCAGTACTTTCGGAGGCCGAGGTGGGAGGATGGCTTGAGGCCAGGAATTCAAGACAAGACAAACCTGAGCAATATAGCCAGACCCTGCCTTTAAAACAAAACTTTGAAAAATCAGCCAGGCATGGTGGTGCAAGCCTGTAATCCTAGCTACTGAGGTGGGAGGATCGCTTAATCAAGGCTGCAGTGAGCTGTGATAGCACCACTGTACTCCAGCCTAGGCAACAGAATGACCCTGTCTCTAAAAAAAAAATTAAATAAATAAATAAGTAAATAAATAACTGGAGAGTGTTCTCAATTTTTGAAAACTAATCAGATTTTACAATATCTTCATTCCTTCAACATTTACTGAAAAGTTATGACATGCCAACTCCTATGCTAGGTGCTAGTGATACACGCTAGGTACCATGCTAGGTGCTGGTAATACGTAAGACAAAATATCTAGCCTCTAAATGCTGAGAATCTAGAGTGGCAGCTACTTTGGTAAAGGTACTACAGGATCATAGGAAAGAAAGCAATTAACTCCACCAGAGGCCTTCACAGGGTGTTAAAGGATAAACAGACATTTGCTAGGCAAACAAAGGGAGAAGGACAGTCTTGGGGAAATGATTATAATTATAGAAATAAAACAATAAAGATATTAAGAGCTAATATGTATTGAATATTTACTATATGCTAAGCACAGTACATAAATTATCGTATTTGATTCTCATAACTCTGATTCTTTTTATCCCCAGTTTATAAAGAAACTGAGAAGTAACTTGCTAAAAGATCAAGCAGCTATACAGAGTTGACACGAACAGAGATCATACAAAACTAAGCTGTGAACAATCATGACTTATTTGAGGAACCACAAATAAGTAGGTATAGTATAGCACAGGACAATAACGATAGCAACCAGCAATGGGGATACAGTGGTCAAAAGAACAGAAAATAGATACATCTGTCCCTGCCTTAGTAGAGATTATGTCTAATCTTTCCACCTCAACCAGGAAACATTATCTCCCATCTTATAAACACTGAGATTTGGAGATAGTAGCTAATAAGTAGCACTAATAAATAGCACAGCTAACTCAAGTCTGTCTGACTCAAAGCCCAAATTCATTCCACTTTACCACATACCTCCTTACTATTCATTCATTCAACAAAAATATATCAAGAACCCACTGTATGTCAAGCACTGTGTTAGGAATAAAGAGATGAAAGATACAGTCCCTGGCTTCAGGAAACTCACAGGCTAATCAGTAGAGTCAAGCAAACCAAGAAGTGCAATAAAGTGAGATAAAGGCTATCATCAAAGTACATACAGGGTCTTGTAGAAGCAAAAGAAGGACTATGTATCCTAGGATGAGCCAGGTAATGGCAGAGGAGGAATGAAGGTAAGCAGGAGTCAGTTAAAGAAAGCAACAGTGAGGAGGTGGAAAAGTATTCTAGGGAAGGGAAGAGTGTATGGAAAGGCACAGAGACATGAGAACGTAGCCTGTCTTTGGGAACTACAAATTTGCTCAATCTTCACTGTGCACTGAGGAGTAGTACTGAACTAGAGAAGCTGGCAGCAGTCAGATCACAAAGGAGTGTGGACATGTAAGCAATGTGTTTACCCTGAAGGCAGTAGAAAGCTATTGAACCATTTTAAAGAGAGGAGTGACATGATAAAACCTGTGATTTAGAAAGTATCTTAGTCCATTTTGCCCAATAAGCATGGTGCCAGCATCTGTTTCTGGTGAGGGCCTCAGGAAGCTTACACTCATGCTGAAGTGGTGAGAAAGGGAGCAAGACAGAGAGGAGGAGGTGCGAGGCTCTTTTAAATAACTAGCTTTCACAGAGACCGATAGAGTAGGCACTCATTACCTTGGGGAGGTCAGCAAGCCATCCATATGGGATCTGTTCCCTCCACCCAAGCACCTCCCTGCAAGCACCTCCAGCCAGGTCCCACCTCCAACACCGGGGATCAAATTTCAACATGAGATCGGGAGGGGACAAACATCCACACTACATCAGAAAGTTTCATGTGATCATAGATGGAAAGAAAACCTGAAGGGGGACAAACCCAAAGGTAAGAAGACCCATCAGGGGCTATTGCACTAATCAAAGAGTGGGGACATATCTGAAAAATATAGGCGGTGTATCACAGAACCTGGTAATAAGATAGCAATGCTGACTACATAAAGAGCGTGTTTTTAAAGAAGCAATACAAACAAAATTCAACAGATATTATGAGGCCCAGGGAGAAAAGTTGAGAGTAATCTATCAAAAGAGTCAATGCCATACTTAGTAAGAAAGCCTATATATCTTGTGTCATTTTAGGGGGTTTTTTGTTTGTTTGTTTTTTGAGACAGTCTTGCTCTGTCACCTTAGGTAGAGTGCAATGGTGTCATCGTAGCTCACTGCAATCTCAAACTCCTGGGCTCAAACGATCCTCCTGCCTCAGCCTCCCAAGTAGCTGGGATTATAGGCATGCCCCAGGACACCTGGCTAATTTTTCTATATTTAGTAGATTGCTCAGGCTGGTCTCAAACTCCCAAGCTAAGCAATCTCCCACCTTGGCCTCCCAGAGTGCTAGTATTATAGGCGTGAGCAACCGCACCAGGCCTCATTTTAGGGTTATTATAATCATAACATTAACACAAGCTATTTTTGAAATCTTAAGCGTTGATAGGACAAAGGGACATTTCTCAGTTAACTGCCTCTATAAAATAAATGGTTTCTTTAGGTACACTTTATGAAGCTGATTCTTAAGAAATACTTAAGCAAAAGTTGGATGATCATGTATTAGGGCTTTAATTAAAAAGGATTTTCATAGATGGCTTTTGAAGTCCTTTCAAACTCAAGATTCTAAAAGGAGAAGAAAAGCTGTAACAAGTGTTTCATAATTATCAAGTATAGATTTCTATAGCTATCTAATGCGATTGAATCCTAGAGAATAATTCTAAATATTGTTCTGATATTATTAAAATTTTCTCAGTACTTAAAACCCTAACATATCCATATTTTCAACTGTTTAGGTAATATGAATAGCACACTTTTAAAATTTTATGATAATGAAATTAACTACAATGTCATAAATTCCTTAAAAAATTGTAGGAATATTCAAAATTGGCTACAGAACTGAATGACATGTCAAACAGGAAAATAATTATTTCTACTTCACTGTCACAAAACCCCAAGCCTGATAACTAACAAGGAAGAAAAATATTTCATTCTGTTGAAGCAGGAAAATGTCCTGCAGCATGCAGACAAGCTAGCCCATCATTCTAGATCTCTAAATAGCTTCCCTCTTACCATCAGTTAAAGATGACTGATGCCATGTTACAAGTTCTTACAGAGACTCTTTGATTCAAGGAAGCTACTCAATGAAATCCAGGGTTCATGTGTGCATACAGTGAATCCCAAGTCAGTGAACAGAGTCCAAAATTATAAGGCAGAATTAGTCAGTAAACACTGTCACGAAGTCAACTCTTCACTTTCAAGGAGTCTGGGTCCAAAATGGCAACACCAGAGTCACTAAATTAATCAATTTCCTTATTCTTAAGAAATACTTCAGGTGAAAAAATCCTATAATAAGGCTTCTGTAAGAAAAGTCTATATCTAAAAGCAGTAATATTAAACTAACAGAGCAAAAAATGTAATTACAAGTATACAAACAGCCAGGTGCAGTGGCCAGTGCGCACTGGCCCAGCTACTCTGGAGGTAGAGGTAGAAGGATCACTTGAGGCTAAGTGTTTGAGGCTGCAGTGCACTATGATCACACCTGTGAACGGCCACTGCACTTCAGCCTGGGCAACATAGTGAGGCCCCCATCTCTAAAACAACAAAGAAAGTATATAAACAGATTTCCACTGCCAGCCAAGATAGAATAACAGAGACCAAATTACCCTCCTGACTGAAACAAATGGAGGGGGAAAAAGAAGACAAAATATAAAACATTTTGCAAGACACTGGACATCAGGCAACAAAGGACAGTGAATCCCTGATAGATGGGAAACAAGCATGAGTCCAACAACCGTTCCAGCTTACTGCCTTGAAAAAGCTTCCAAGCCACAGAACAGAGAGGGGGGAACCCAGGCAGAGCACAGTGGTCTCCCGAAGTTAAGGAGGTAGAACTGCATCTGAAGACAGCAAGGTAGCTAAAGTACACAGAGCAGAGTACCTGAGAGGAGAGAGCTACACAGAAAGATCTGCAGCGGGTATCCCTCAAGTCTTCAGCTGAGTATTCATCAGTTCACAGTGTGAGGAAACTACCCAAAAACAATGAAAAGAACCACCAAAAAGGATTAGAGGAAACACCAAAGAGCTCCTGTTCCCACCAGGCGGAGTATTCAGAAAGAAGGGTTTTGCCTCAATATTGAGACAAAGTGGTACTGTCTAACAGAACTTAAAAGCAAGTCCCCAAAAGATCAAACAGTTTTCAAGTAACTTAATGCATGCCAGAGCAAAGCTCAAGATTTTTGTATTTAATGGAATACAAAAATATCCAGCAGCCAACAAGGTAAAATTTCAAATGTCTGGCATCAAATAAAAATTTACCAGGCATTCAGAAGCAAGAAAACACAATCTACTAATGGGGAGAAATATCAATCACTCAAAATCAACCCAAAAATGACATAGATAGAATTAGTAGATATGGACATTAAGCCAATTATAACTATATTGTATATGTCCAGGAAGCTAGAGAAAAGACAGAGCATGAAAAATACAGACATGGAAGATATAAAAGACAATTTCCAGAGATAAATCTATAATGTCTGAAATGAAAAATGTGCTGGATGGGATTAAGAGGCAGATTAAACAGTACAGAAGAAAAGATTAACGAATTTGGAGACATCGAAATAGACTACCCAAAATGAAACAAAGACGAAAAAAATTGAATTGAACATCAGTAAGTTTTCAGATGTCAAGCAGCCTAACATACATGTAACTGGACTTCCAAAAGGAGGAAAGAAGACAACTACATATACATACATACACATTTGTAGAAATAATGGCTGAAAATTTTCCAAATCGGATAAAAATTACAAACCCACAGATGCAAGAAGCTCATGGAACTCCAAGCACAGGAAACATGAAGAAAAATATATGAACAGTTTCAAAGGATACTTGCTCACAAATTCTATAACTAAATGTAATCTAGAATTTAGACTAAGGCTAACCTTTAGGTTAATTTACTGGGCACAGAGTTACAACTGACACTTTAATAGAGTACACTAAATCACACATTAGCCTGAGTAAAGCACTTAAATCCTAATGATTTCAAAATTAGCAAAATATAACTTTTAAAACAATGTATATTCTGTTGCTCTATCAGATAATTTATTAAAATAAATTATGTTGATCTTATTTTGGCAAATTATTTTTTTAAAAAGGCAAAGACATATTTCTTTTTTCCCTTTAATTTATATAGGTCATTCAGAACAGAATTGGGACACTAAAAAAACTTCTAAAGAAACTGGGAGGTGGAACTGAAAATACAGAAGCAGACTTGAGGTTTAGAAAGGAGCAAGTCCTCCCCCAAAAAAACAACAACCTGGCAACCACTATTTTGGAACACCATTTTCAAAATATGTTTATGTATATATTTTAAATATAAAACCGTATTCAAAGTAGAAACAAATGTGTTTTTAGCACCTCAACGAACTACTTAGAACTCCATAAAAAAAATCTAAATTTTTTTGGAAAAAGAATCATTCAAGTAAAAACCATTAAAGTAGAAAACTAAAGTAACATATTTTCCTATTTTTGTGAATACACCTATTTTTTAGCACACAAATTCAAAATTTTCTGTCTCAAAACAAGCAACTGAAAAGATATAAGAGAATAAGTTCTGAGTACTCTAATGGCTACACTTCCTGTCATGTGGGTTCCTTAAAATAGAAATCAGTTTAATTTTTCTACCTTTTTGCTTAGGAAATAGTGGGATATTTCAAAGATAAAAAACAATTCCATGGTACAGCTGTCAAAAATACATTTATTAACCCTGGAAAAATTAGTGTCTACACTCTTTTTTCCCTTTCTTAAGGAAACAAATATATATGCATTTAAATAACATACATTTCTTTGGGTGCCTATGCAAATAAAACAGTTTAAAAATGTATAGTAGTATAATAATACTTCCCTGTAGGATCAACACACACATGAAAAACAGCACACAAATCTCTTTGAGCATAGAGACTACAGATGTCTTTGAGCACACAGAGAAGTTAACACTGGAATAGTTATTTAAGGATTCCACTTCTACCCTCTTTTACATAGAAAAATAATTTCCAACAAAATACAAAAATGGTATTTTATATGTAAGATTATCGGAGCAGAATAGGAGACTTATTCTCTAGTAACAACTACTTATGAATAATGTACTAATTTCCCACATATATAAAAGATAAGAAGGTCTTCAAATCAAAAGTTCCAAGCCACTTTTGTAACCAGATTCTATTCAAGAGAAATAAGGCTAAATACACATTATATTGAGCACCACTGAAATATTCAGTTTGATAACTTTAATATAAGTACTTAGAATGCAAGTATGCTGTAATAACTGTAACGATAAAAATGGTGTTTTTTACTAATCTAGCTACCAATATGCCTTTAATATTCAATTCCCATCTCAAAAACATACTTTCCAACTTAATACAAACCCAATATTACAAACATAAAAGGCAAAAATTTGCAAACTAAATCATCTAGCTGTCACCAAGACTTCACTTACTTGCATTTTAAAACTTCTATGAATACCTTAAAATGATTCCTAAAACATTAAGCAATCTAATAATTGATACAATAGATCAACCAGTTAGACTTCAGTTATTATAGGCATTTAAATTACTTGCTACAGCAAGGGTCCTCACCAATCAGAACTGTTGTTTGAAATACTCTCCTGAAATCTGTTTCAAAATTTGAGCCATTTATTTTCAGATACAAAGGCTAATAAAAGAAAATTCTGCATCAAATGCATGTAACTTCACAGACAAGTCTTTTTTCCCCTCTTAGGAAACCAGACGTGTCATTCTCTCTTATTTTACCAAATTATCAAAGAAGACACAATGTGGTTTGGATTTTAGCACTGAAGACAATAAGTGACAATACATAGTTGGCAGAATGAAAAATTAAAGTTTCACGATTTTAACAGGTAAAATTACTGGGTTGTGATATACGGGCTGGGCATGTAAGATTATTGTTCCTTTCAAAATCCAATTCTTAAGCCACCTGAATTTTTCTAGCCCAAAAAACAAATTAGGGGCTTAAAACGTAATGTCTCAAAGTTCACCGCATGCTATTTTTAAAAGAAAACAAGTTACCTAGAAATGAAAGAACTTACATTTGGAGCATGACCTGGTTCAAGAATACCCCATCCACCAAAGCCACATATTCATCCAGGTTGGTCCCATTTCCTGCAGCCAGAGGTCCAAACGTTTTAACCTAGAACAGAAGAATCATCACATGAACGCCCACCTCCATCTCTGCAGCTACAAATAATGCAGCAAAATACACAATAAAGGACACCCACTTACCCAAGTGACCAAGGGGCTGGTCATGAACTGCTCCAGAAGGGGAGTAAAAACCTCGTTCTCCATTTTACAGACTGTGTTTGAAAAAAGGAACTACCACAAAAATACGCCTAGGGAATTGGTCACTAAACGTTGAAGAAGTAAGTGGAAATCAATGAAAGTCTATTTTGGCGAGGGAGGAAAAACCCATCGTGGAGGAGGGGAAAACTCTCTCTCCTCAAAAAACACCCCAGAGGGAAACCAGCCGAAATCCCGAGAAGTGGCTGCGACGGGCACCACGAGCGGCAGCCTTCACTGGCAATGTCTGTACCGGGAGAGGAGTGGCAGAGAAAAGGCATCTGGAGGAGGAAGGGAAAGGGGGCTGGAGCACAAGACAAAAAGCCCGTCAAGGTTGCCCAGCTCCTGGAGGAGCCAGACCAGAGAAACTGCCCCCAATGAATTAATCCCAACGTGGACTAACGAAGCACCGCGTTAGATACCACGTTCACGATTCCGAGGGGCCGCCAGGCTGGACCCTGCGTTCCGCTCTACACGTTCCACCCTCCAATGGGCACGGAGCCCCTGCGACCCGCGGAGCCTCCCCTGCCCGCAGCCCCTCACCGCCGCCAGGCACGGATCGCCCCTTTCCCCCGACCGGGCACCATCCCTCCGCAGCCCCCGAGTCTTGCTCCAGCCCCCTTCCCCTCCCAGGGGGTGGGGGCCTGAATGTGTGTCCCTAACCCCCCAGCTTCTTGAGCTCCGCCAGCCTTTTCAGCGCGCCTCTGGGAAGCCCTGGCACAAAAATCACCGCCGAGCTCCAGCCTCCTCCTCCGCCCTCTCTGGAGGAGCCGGAGTAACGGCCTCAGAACCGCAGTGCCGCATCACACCCCACCGCTCACCGCCCACCGGCGCCGCCAGCCCGCCGTCAAAGGGAGCGCGCTGCTCCCTCCGCGCCGATATCCTTCCGCCGGCTCCCCGCCCCTCTCGCGCCCCTGCCTCTGGATTGTGGGAGAAGAAAACCGCTGCATGAGCGCGCTCCCGAGCGAGCGCGCCCCTGGGCCAGCCCCGCCGCCGCCCAGATCCCGGCGGCGGGCGCGACCGTGAACGCGCGCTCGCTGCAGCTGCTGCGGCGACTGGCTCCTCGCTCGCGCCCAGGACGGTTGCCAGGGCCTGGGGGGCGGGGACGGGGAGGGCGGAGGAAGGGGGTCTGTCTGCTCGCTCAGGCCTAATTACGGTTTATTTCCTCCCGGAGTGCCTTCTTTGATGTGTGAAGGAAGGGGAACGAAATCCCTCTCGTTTAAACATGAGGGATGCAGACAGCCCTTTTCGGACAGTTTGATTTGATCTGTTAAGCATGCCTTCTCTCCAGCAAGATGGAATAGGAAAACTCACTGCAGCAAATGGCAGAGAGACTTGAGCCACAACTTGATTTTTTTCTTCTTCTCCTTCTCCTCCTCCTTCTTCTTCTTCTTTTTTTTTTTTTTAATAATCCAGTCCACTAAAGCATGAATGTTCTTCAAAGTCGCAAGTGACATACAGTGGGATTCTAAATAACCAAAGCTGTCTTTCAACATGTTGGTATTCCCTGACTGGAGCGAACGTGACTCAGACATTGTTTTTTGACTATTTGGCCATTGAAAACAATCCAAACAAAATCAAGAACTACAAAGAGGAAACATTTGGAAGTTATCCAAGTTGGGTGACAAATAAACAGATTACATATTTGTCATAAATCTCTATGCTATGCACGACTGGAACCTCAAAATAATTTTAAGTTCCCTAACAAAATCAAATGTTACTCCTCGTTTCAAAGGAAAAAATCAAGACCTTGTTCCTGCGATAAAATGGGCATGTAAAATGCAATCTTTTTTTGAGAAAATATGGTATTATGGTTTTACAATGTGCTGTTTACATTTGCATAAACATCTACTTTGAGTACTTATATATTTTAAATTAGCGCTAAAAATGTTTTTGTTATAACACTGAATTAAAAAACAGCACAATTTCTTAATTAGTTAGTTGGGAGCCTGGGCTCTGGAGTCTTCCTGCTTGGTTCCAATTCTTACCAGCTGTATGAGCCTAGGCAAGTTACTGAGCCTCTCTGCACTTCAGTTTTTTTACGTGTAAAGCATGGACAATAATAAGGTTAAATTGACAGTTTACAGTATGTGTTCTAGAAACATTATTGATGTTTTTATCATTATTCCCTCTAAATGAAAAATCTTTAGGAAAAACTTGAGATGTAACCTCTCCTACTTTACTTCAGTTACAGGAAAAAGGATTTTGGTTTGGAAAGTAGAGAAATAAATGCCTTTCTAAAATCATCTTAAGTAAAATTAGGTTGCATTCTTGTGGCACTTCGCTAGATGGTATACAGAGTAGAACCTTGCATTCCCCTGTACACAAGCCAGTACATAGCCTTGAGTCATCCTGGTAGCTAACAATCTTTTCCTTCTGCTCTTGATGACTCTTTCTTAACTGCAATTCTTTATCTGGTGAATGAAATGCAGACAAAGGAGAGTGGGCACCAAGAAGAAAGCATTGCTTTTAGGAGCAGCGCAATGCCTGACGTATCCACTTGTCTTTGTAATCTCTTAGAAGCTTTACAAAACAACATGGAAGTATTTATGCCTATTCTTGGGTTTGTGCTAAAACAGACCAACCTGCTACATTCACAGATGAAAAACCCATAAAGTATTAACACCAAGTATGGCAGGTTAAGGGCATTTTGGAGTGATGACTGACGGGTTATCACAGGAGTCGTACATTAAGATAGCATTGTTTATCCTATTTACATTTAGTACTCAGCCCTCACAGAAATCTGGATTCCCCTTTAGAGCCAGATGGTCCCAGATGCTTCCTGCTCTATCTTTAGGTTTTACGCATACACATACACATATACACACACATATTCAACAAAGAAACATGAGGAGTTAATTGTAAAAACAGGAAACTTTAGACCAGACTGAGGTCTGGGGGAACTTATTTGAAAACCTACCAATTCACAATTCTCTAGTTTAACAGCAGCCTTAAAAACACTTTATAATATCTCAAGAGTACAATCAGGAAACTTCTCTGTCTGGCTAAAGAGGGATTGTACGTTATACACAGTTTAATGGTCTTTGAATTGCAATGTCCTGTAAGATTAAATCAAAACGTTTCCTGTCCTCCTTTCACTGAGGAAGAGATTTCTCAAGATTTCTTCAAAGCACTTTTGTATTGTACTTTGTAGTCATTTATTTGTCCTGATTGCATTCTTTCTTAGAATGTTAAATCCAGCAGGAAAAGACTTTGGAAAAATCATACCCATCTGGCTAGGGTATAAGTTCTCTCCTCAGCTCTCTTCTTATTCAAAACTATGTGGTTGGAATGGACCATGGTCCCATTTGGAAATCACTAGAGAATATTTTTCCCCTACTATCATCATTGAGGCTTTCCTCTCCAGGTTACACATACATAATATTAGCCATATACCAAAGGCACTCATATCTACCTCTACCCATGTCTGTCTTGATCTACACTGTAGGAGATGATAGACTCGCCTAGGATCAAGCATCTTGGTGACAAATATTTTTTAAGTACAGATTTGCAAAACTAATCACATTCATAAGCAAGTACAATAAAAAATAACCCAGTACAGCAGCAAAATGGCACCATTGTTTATATTAGCCAAAAAGTGGAAATAACCCAATATCCATGGACTGATGATGAATAAATAAAATGTGGTATATAACCATACAATGGAATATTATTTGGCAATAAGATATTATGAAGTACTGACACATGCTACAACATAGATGAACCTTGAAAGCATATGATACGTGAAAGTTAATCACAAAGGACACCACATTGTATGATTCCATTTATGTGAAAAGTCCAGAAGAGAGAGATCTATAGAGACAAAAAGTATATTAGTGGTTGCCTAAGGCTGGGAAATGGGGATGAAGCCTTCATATTTTAAGAAAATGAAAATATTCTAAAATGATTGTGGTGATAAATGCACAACTCTGTGAATATCCTAAAAGCCTTTGAATTGTACACCTTAAATGGCTGAATGGTATGAAATGTGAATTTATATCTTAATAAAGCTATTTTTTTTTTTTGAGATAGGGTCTCACTTTGTTGCCGAGGTATGAGGGCAGTGGCGGGATCATAGCTCACTGCAACCTCAAACTCCTGGGCTCAAGAGATCCTCCTGCCTCAGTTTCCTGAGTAGCCAAGACTACACCCAGATAATTGTTCTATTTTATTACAGAAACAAGGTCTCACTATGTTGCTCAGGTTGGTCTAGAACTCATGACCAAGCATTCTTCCCACCTCAGTCTCCCAAAGTGCTAGGATTACAGGTGTGAGCCACCACACTTGGCCTCAATAAAGCTTTAAAAAAAAAACCCTCACAAAAAGACAGCTGCACCCAAATGTTTACAGAAGGACAATTCACAATTGCAAAGATGTGGCTACAATCCAAGTGCCTATCAATACATGAGTGGATTAATGAAATGTGGTATATGTATACTATGGAGTACTACTCAGCCATAAAAAATGGTGAATTAATACCTTTTGTAACAATCTGAACAGAACTGGAGACCATTCTTCTAAGCGAAGTATCATAAGAATGGAAAAACAAACACCACATGTACTCACCATTAAATTGGACCTAATCAAACAACACTTAGGTGCACATATGGAAATAAAACTCATTGGAAATCAAGCAGGTTGGAGGGGGGAGTAGGGGATGAGTAAATTCATACCTAACAGGTACAATGCACACTATCTGGGTGATGGACACAATTATAACTTTGACTCATACTGTCCAAAAGCAATTTATGTAACCAAAATGTTTGTACCCCCGTAATACTCTGAAGTATAATAAAATTGAATTTTAAAAAAACTCAGTTTCTATGCCTGTCTTAAAAAAAAAGAAAAAAGAAAGAATGGCATCATTGCCTCATAAAGATTTTTTTTAATGTCATCAATAAATCCAATCTCATAGACATTTCAAAAGGGCCCTATTGATCTAATGAATAAGATCATTCTTGATCTAATAAATAAGATTTTTAAATCACCTAAGAATATAGAAGGCATATGTTTTATTTATCCAGCTCAGTTTTAAGAGAGATAAGAGAGAGAGAGGAAATTGGGCAGGTTAATTAACTTCACTGAGCATCAGTTTCCTCAGTTGTAAAATGGGCACATTACTGGACATCTGCTTAGACCAATGGACTTGTTGATCTGTCGTGTATCTCAACTGGAGAGAAAAGGAAAGTTGGAAAAACATGACGGGGAATGGAGAGGGATCCTCCTTTCAAGCCACTATCAAATGCTTTTCTCAAATGCCCTACTGCTGTGTTCAACACAAAGTGAACCATCTCAGATTTACCATAATATTCCACGTGCCTGTGGAATACACATGGTACCATCCCTGTCCAGAATGGTCTTTCCTGCTTCCTAGCCAGGCCAACTCCCACTCATCCCCCAGGATTCAAGTATTAATATTACTTCTCTAGGAAGCATTCCTCCACCTTGGGATGAGTTGACCACTTCCACTTTTGTCCCTGCAGAGTATCAAATCTCCCCTTTATTTCTGCAACTAGCTCTGAAAGGCATGTATTTGCCTATAATCTCTTCTCCTGAGTGACTTCATTTTATTCATCTTTGTATCCCTACATTTCAGGCTGTCTCAAAAAAAATTAAAATTAAAAAAAATTTTTTTTCAGAGAAAAGCTTAGAAGAATACTAAACATCATATAATCTTTTACTTCTCAATCAGCATATAATGACATTTATCCTTCTCAACACCCAAACTGTGTTTCATTTTTTATCATTTTGATGGAAATTTTCTAAAAATGTGTTTTATATATATATGTATATATATATATATATTTTTTTTTTTTTTTTTTTTTTTGAGACAGAGTCTCGCTTTGTTGCCCAGGCTAGAGTGAGTGCCGTGGCGTCAGCCTAGCTCACAGCAACTTCAAACTCCTGGACTCAAGCGATCCTCCTGCCTCAGCCTCTCGAGTAGCTGGGACTACAGGCATGCACCACTATGCCCGGCTAATTTTTTCTATATAGATTTTTAGTTGGCCATATAATTTCTTTCTATTTTTAGTAGAGATAGGGTCTCGCTCTTGCTCAGGCTGGTCTCGAACTCCTGACCTCGAGCGATCCTCCCACCTCGGCCTCCCAGAGTGCTAGGATTATAGGCATGAGCCATCGCGCCCAGCCTGTTGTATTTTTAAATATATTTAAATACATATAACAGCATATTCTGAACATAAATTGACCTTTCCTTAAAGAAATTACATCATTACAATTGATCTAATTAATTGTGTTGTACTTTTAATATAGTAATAAATTCAGAGGCTTTAAAAAGAGCCTAAAAAGGCTTTAAAAAGACCTTGACTCTTAGCTTGTCAAGGACAGTAACCAGGACCCTGTGTCTGCTCCTGTCGCCTTCACGTCCTAACCTGTAGCCACCACGCATGAGTGCATCTCCATCCATGTTGGCCAGGCTGGTGTCCAGACTGGCAGTGCCTGCTGGGAGCTCTACTGCCTGACGGCCAAATGCCAAGTGACAAGACCATTGGAGATGATTGGAGGAGATGATTCCTTCAACACCTTATTCAGTGAGTTGGGTGCTGGCAAGCCTATGCCCAGGGCAGTGTTTATAGACCGAGAACCCACCGTCATTGACAAAGTTCGCACTGGTACCTACCACCAGCTCTTCCACCCTGAGCAGCTCATCACAGGCAAGGAAGATGCTGCCAACAACTATGCCTGTGGTCACTACACCATTGGCAAGGAGATCATTGACCTTGTCTTAGACTGAATTCACAAGCTGCCTGACCAGAGTACAGCTCTTCAGGGCTTCTTGGTTTTTCCACAGCTGTAGTTGAGCCCTACAACTCCATCCTCACCACCCATACCACCTTGGAACACTTCATTGTGCCTTTATGGTAGACAATGAGGAGGCCATCTATGATATCTGTCATAGAAACCTCGCTATTGAGTGCCTGACTTACACTAACCTGAACCACCTTTTTAGTCAGATTATTCTCCATTACTGCTTCCCTCAGATTTGATGGAGCCCTGAATGTTGACCTGACAGAATTCCAGATCAACCTGGTGCCCTATCCCCACATCCACTTCCCTCTGGCCACATACGCCCTGTGATCTCTGCTGAGAAAGCCTACCATGAACAGCTTCCTGTAGCAGAGATCACCAATGCTTGCTTTGAGCCAGCCAACCAGATGGTGAAATGTGACCCTCACCATGGTAAATACATGACTTGCTGCCTGTCATACCATGGTGATGTGGTTCTGAAAGATATCAATGCTACCATAGCCACCATCAAGACCAAGCGCAGCATCCAGTTTTTGGATTGGTAGCCCATTGGCTTCAAGATTGGCATCAATTACCAGGCTCTCACTGGTGGTGACCTGGCCAAGGTACAGAGAGCTGTGTGCACACTCAGTAACACCACAGCCATTGCTGAGGCCTGGGCTCACCTGGACCACAAGTTTGACCTGATTTATGCCAAGCATGCCTTTGTTCACTGGTCTGTGGGTGGGGGGATGGAGGAAGGAGGGTTTTCTGAGGCCCGTGAGGGCATGGCTGCCCTTGAGAAGGATTATGAGGAGGTTGGTGTGGATTCTGTTGAAGGAGAGGGTGAGGAATACTAATTATCCATTCCTTTCTGCCCTGTAGTATGTCATACTCCCAGAATTTTAGCTTCAACATTAGCTGACAGGTATTAAAGCTTTCTGGTTAAATTGTTTTCACAGTGGGAATCATGTCTCACTTTTCCATGCGTATCTGCAGGACTTTTTCCATCATGTCTTAAAGTAAAGGCTTTTAAAAAAAAAAGTGCAAAGGTGTGTTCACAGGCTCCAGACAACAAAGTTTTGAGTTTTATTTTACTTTGAATAGTTTTCCTATCTTCTTTGTGGCTAACAATATCTCTACCTATCTGTAGTCTCCATTAAAATTTACTGCTTCTAATTTTCTGTGTGCTAGGAATACACAGATTATTAAAACTGTTTGAAAGAGGCCGGGCGTGGTGGCTCATGCCTGTAATCCTAGCACTCTGGGAGGCCGAGGCGGGCGGATCGTTGGAGCTCAGGAGTTCGAGACCAGCCTGAGCAAGAGCGAGACCCCGTCTCTACTAAAAATAGAAAGAAATTATGTGGACAGCTAAATATATATATATAGAAAAAATTAGCCGGGCATGGTGGCGCATGCCTGTAGTCCCAGCTACTCGGGGGGGCTGAGGCAGGAGGATCGCTTGAGCCCAGGAGTTTGAGGTTGCTGTGAGCTAGGCTGCCACGGCACTCACTCTAGCCTGGGCAACAGAGACTCTGTCTCAAAAAAAAAAAAAAAAAAAAAAAAAACCTGTTTGAAAGAATTAATCTCTGAGTGAAGACCTGGTGAGCTATCCTAATATGAGTAAAATCTATGGATTTGTGATAGGCCTAAAGTGTCTCTTCATGTACTGTTTTGCTTACTTTGTTTCCCTTTTTTTTTTTTTTTTTGAGGCACAGTCTGGCTCTGTTGCTCCAGCTAGAGTACAGTGGCATCATCCTAGCTAACTGCAACCTCAAACTCCTGGGCTCAACGTCCTGAGTAGCTGGGACTACAGGCATGCACCACCACGCCTGGGTAATTTTTTCTAGTTTTGGTAGAGATGGGGTCTCGCTGTTGCTTAGGCTGGTCTCTAACTCCTGGTAAAATAGACTTTTAGAAGGCGAAAAAATAACTCTCCTATTCTGATTGTAAGCCTATTCCCAACCTCCACTATTTACCCATTTATATCCTACAGACAGACATTAGCAATACCCAGTTGAAACAGAACCTAGCCTACGACAGAACAGCTGATGGATCATTAACAAAATAGATACACATCCCATGTGGTAGGCACCCGCCTCATGGTGAAGATTACAGAAGTATAACTGATAAACTATACAACATAACACAAAAGCTTAAGATCTTCTAATAAAAGAGATGCAAACTGGGTATTCTTGGGTATAACAATACCATCTTCAGGGCATGACTTGAATTTGTCACACAGCATTCCCCCCTTTAAGATAAATGAGCAAGAAGATTTCTACATAAAGACCCATTGGTACTTTTATGCTACTGAAAATGTGTGAGTTAAAACAATTAAATACATCTAATCATAGGAAAAAAATGTAGATCTGCTTCTATATTAAAAAATACAAATTACAGATGACAATAAACATTACAGTCATAATAAACATTACAAACATTATCTGAAGACATTATTTCCTTCTGTTGAATGGTAGTAGGGAAATATATAAAAATGTGTATACTGATACATGACTATGTATTTGATGTTCTGGTGTTGAAAAGTTAAAATTTACATGAAACTTATTTAAAAATTTAAAATTAAATGTTTTTATTTCTTAATTTTCAAACATTATGTGCCAATTAATTATTTTCTTAAAGTATTAGCTTGAGAAGAGTACTCAGACTCAATTTTATTCCATAAATTTCATAAACTAAAGATCTACCATTGGTTTCTCATGCTAAAATAACAATAGAAAATACTCAGTTACATTAAGCTAACAATATTTTTTAAATTATTTTATTTTTTCATTATAAAAACAATATATGTCATTGTCATATTTGGAAAAACATCAACAACACATAAAGAAGAAACTTAGAACAACATATAAGTCTACTGCTCAGAGGTTAATATATTGCTGTATTTGTTTTATCATATTTAGAAGAATTGTACCACTCTTAAAAGACCACCAGAAAATATGGCAATGATCAAAGGTTGAACATGTCTCTCAGTTTGAATTAAATGCAGTTTTACTAATAATATTTATCATACATTGTGTAGAACTGCCAGGTTAACAATTTTTAAAACATCAGACCCCAAATTCCCATAATCATATATAAAATGTGACTAATAAATATTACAAAAGAATAAAAATATATTCTCTGGGTTTAGCATAAAACTGAGGTTATGATTTCTAAATATGACAGTATATTCTCACTTTATTAATCAATATTTATTGAACTACCTATGTGTAAGATAAGTATATTAAGCATGCAAAACACAAAGAAGACTGTATCTAAATGAAGCCAAAAGAAATAAAACTGCAAATACTGTATGTCATCCAATCAATTAGTTCAGAAATTGGCAAACTTTTTCTGTAAAAGGCCAGATAATAAATATTTTAGGTTCTGTGGGCTGTAAGGTCTCTGTTGCAACTACTCAACTCTGCCATTGAGCATGAAACAGCCATAGACTGTATGTAAGGAAATAGGTGTGACTGTGTTGTAGTAAAACTCTATCTACAGGAAGAGATTGTAGAACAGGTTTGGCGCCCTAGGCCATAGTTTGACCTCTAACTTAGTTGAATGCACTGGATCCAAACAAAACAAAAAACAGGATTGACTTTTTCCCCCCAGTGAATTAATTAACTTTACAATTAAATAAACCATCCAACTATATGGTATAGTTCTCTTCTGCAATTGCGGAAGTGGTCTACAAGTTGCTAGGAAGCTGAATTTCATTATTCTAGTATATCAGATATACTTCAAATTGCTTTCAGTCTCTCATTATGTTACCATTGAAAATGGTGAAATGATTTAGAGAAGTGTGGGGAGTTAAGTGAACCAACATGGGGTGGTAAAGGATTTGGGGAGGAGCAATAGCAAGGAGCTGTTCTCACCCCTAGGCCTGAAGGGGCAAGGGGTGTTGCCTGAACTCTGAAAGACCTGGAATCTTGGAAGAGGAGCCACTAGACAGGAGCTATGTCCATAGAAGATGGAGATACAACCATAATCATGAAGCAGAAGAAAGCAAATAAATATCCCAGTCTCTCTGCCCTCCTCACTTATATTTTGGGCCAGTGCCTCCCCACTGGCTGGACTCCACTGAAAGTGGAGAACAAGAGACCCCAACTGATGGAGTCTACCTCTGGGCACAGAGAAGAACAGAGCATGACAGTGGGACCAGAGGCCCCAAAAGAAGACTCTGTAGCACACAACTGCATGTGAAAAGTGCAGATAGCACCTAGAACCAATTTTATAGATTTTCTGGTAGCCAGAAAAGATGGCAATTATGCTCAAATTAACAGAAGCTTAAACTTTTGGTAGCACATCATAAAGAAACACAGGGTGCTGGCCGGGCGCGGTGGCTCACGCCTGTAATCCTAGCTCTGGGAGGCCGAGGCGGGTGGATCGCTCGAGGTCAGGAGTTCGAGACCAGCCTGAGCAAGAGTGAGACCCCGTCTCTACTAAAAATAGAAAGAAATTATCTGGCCAACTAAAAATATATATACAAAAAAAAATTAGCCGGGCATGGTGGCTCATGCCTGTAGTCCCAGCTACTAGGGAGGCTGAGGCAGTAGGATCGCTTAAGCCCAGGAGTCTGAGGTTGCTGTGAGCTAGGCTGATGCCACGGCACTCACTCTAGCCCGGGCAACAAAGTGACACTCTGTCTCAAAAAAAAAAAAAAAAAGAAACACAGGGAGCTGACAAGGATGTTAACAACCTGCCATAAAATTTGTGGCACATCTATAATCTGTTAATGCAAGGTATTAACCAATATTTTTTTACTGACAAATATATGGTATTAGTGCCTTGCAGTGTCTTGCAAATAGTATATGCTCTATATTAACTGAATGAATCAATTTGTTGAAATAATTAATTCTTCATACCTTTATTTAAAGAATTTGATTTTTTTTCCTATGGAATAGCTTGACATTCAAAGAGAACTTGATTTCTAAGTAGCAGGAAACGTAATTTATTAAAAGGCATTATTTTAAAAGAAAATAACAAAATAAGGTTAGAGTGATTGTGGGACACAAGTTACCTATGATTCGCTTACCTGTGTCCCCCATTCACAGTAGAAACTAGAAGCTCTACACAAAGACCAATGTTCACTAAAACACATTCAATGAACATTTATTTAGAATGTATACCCATTTGAAATCACTCATTTTGTTTAACAAAAGCAAAATGGATAACAAATAAGAGTTTATGCCCTTTACTTATATTTGACAAAATTCAATGAGCTTTTTCCAAAATAATTATGAAATCAACACAATAGACAGCTATGGTACTGATTGAAACAGTATTAGTAGATAATACCTCCCAACAAATTTATTTTTTTTCCTAATCACCAGATATATTGCCTATATTTTTCAATACATTAATCATGTGAAGATTTTGGTTCTAAATTAGGAAGAAAATATTTATTTGTAATTTTTACCCTTCAGAAATTCACACACACCTTTCGTGGAAATTTACTAGTAGACAGGCTTCCAAGTGCTAGACTGGGTCTATTTTGATTCCAGAAGGCAGCCTACTCTTAGCTTTGGATCTCAACCCCTCCTTCTTTCTAGTTTAAGATGTGGCAGCAGTATAATAATTATATTATGGTGGCTACAGTTTTTGAGTTTTGGTAATTCTAAATTAGTTACCCAGCTGTCTCAATCTTGTTTATTTTCTCCCTTATTTACTCTGGCCCTAACTGATTCTTGAATATATATATTTTTTTCAACAAAGGTCATAAGGACAAAGGCCATATTTTTCCTGCACTGCAATGTGAAAGCATTTTTCTCTTACTCAATTAGCAAGCATATATCACATTACAAAAAGTTGGCAAAAATCAATGTGATTTTGTGAATAGAAAATCCTGCTGAACTAATTTAGTTTTTTTTTTTATCCAACTGCAAAACCTGGCAGATGGAATAGCAATGATCACCTCTACTAAACATCATCTGTGTCTACTTACTGGTTTATACATTATGTGTTTTTAAACACACAGCGGTACTCCAGTCTGAGATAGGATCATAAAAGGAATGCTTCCCTCTCCCCTCATTGTACTCTTGAATGCTAATCTCAACATACCAACATAAATGAGACTGTTACTGGTTATTGAGTATGCCATGTACACACAGATTGTAGATCATCCTTTGCCTCCAGAGAAGCAGGAAAGTAGAACTCCACCTGGCTTAGAAATCAAGTGATCTGGAGCTACCAGGATTTCTCTGAACTGTAGGTAACATAATACCTCTGTTTTTCTGCACTAAAGGACCTCCGTCTTAACTAATACTAAAAAATGACTGCTAAGAGGCAGTAAAGAAATTAACCAAAAAACTTCTATATATTTCAAAAATAATCTTTCAATAACATTTAATGCTCCCCAAACTTGTAAGAAACACCACCCACATGTCATAGCTGCAATGTCAGTCTAAAATTTTATACCAAGTGTTTTGTCCAATATGAGAACTTCCTATTTAGTTCCTTTTCTTTGTTTGTTCAATGAACACACATTTTGAGTATTTGCTACCCGCCAGGCAGTGCACATATGAAGATGAGTAAGATACTTCCTTGTGACACATGAACCCTCAGGGATCTTAGAGTCTGCTAAGGAATACAAACTCATTATTCTAAAACAGTGCAATGCATAATATATGCTATTTGAGGGAGAAACAAGGTTCAGTTTTAATGGAAAGTAATGAAGGGCTTCACAGAAAAATAATTATTGAGGCAGGCCTTGAATGAAAAATAGGTGTTCAATGAGGAAGTATAGGGCATCTCAGGAAGAAGAAGAACAGAAGCAAAGTATCAGGTATAGAAGAGTATAGGGTGTTTGGGGAGCCATGAGTAGATTTACGGGGCTGAAGAAGTTTCCAAAGGTGGACAATGGGTGAGAAATGAAAGTTGAAGTCATATTGAGAAGAAACCCAAATATCACACTAAAGAACTTGACTTTTATTCTATGGGCAATAGGGTACAATTGAAGCCTCTTTTTATTTTTTTTTAAATCAGGGGAATGGTATCAGATTTCTCTTTTAAAAAAAAAAACTCTAGCAGCACTGTAGTAGAGGCATTGGAAAGAGGTGAGACTGCAGGCAGAGAAACCAGACAAGAGTCCCTCCTGCTAAAGTTTTATAGTTTCAACTTGTACTGCTTTTGTTTGTCCAAAATTTAATACTGACTTTTTTGAACTTTAGTTGAGACAGGAGGTTGTGAACACTGCCATCAATCCAGCAACTTGTTCACGTTGCCATGTATTGGCAGAAAGGAAAAGAAATTACTGTCAAGGGCATTATTTCACATTTCATTTGCTGATGGTATTTCAATTTCCCAAATATAATATTTGTTATATTTGGTAACATAAAAACACATGCCAGCGTAAGTTAGCCAAATGCCTCATAAAAAAACAAAAAATATCCCAGCATTATGTTACAGTTACAGGGATACCTCAGAGACCAGCTTTGAGTAGCAAGGGGCTAGCGTAGACAGTAACAACCACAGGAGTTCAAAGAGAGAAATGAATATGTTCTGGCACAGAGACCTCTTTGTAACCCTCTCTTAACCTCTAGTAATATAAATAATCGTGTCTTCATTTATCAGCTTAGGATACCCACACATACATATCTTAAGCAAACAAATTAAGGCATCATGATTTTATATACAGGCATACCTCAGAGATATTGCAGGTTTGGTTCCAGATCACTGCAATAAAGTGAATATTGCAATAAAGTGAATTACATGAATTTTATTTCCAGTGCATATAAAGTTATGTTTACAGCATACTGAAGTCTATTAAGTGTAAGTACCTTAATTAAAAATACTTTATTGCTAAAAAATGCTAACAATCATCTGAACCTTCAGTGAGATATAATCTTTTTGCTGGTGGAGGCTCTTGCCTCAATATTGATAGCTGCTGACTGATTAGGGTGGTGGTTGCTGAAGGCTGGGGTGGCTACGGCAATTTCTTAAAATAAGATAACAGTGAAGTCTGCCACATCAATTGATTCTTCCTTTCAGAAAAGATTTCTCTGTAGCATGAAATACTGTTTGACAGCATTTTGCCTACAGTAGCATTTCTTTCATAATTAGAGTCAATACTCTCAAACTCTGCCACTGTTTAATTAATTAAGTTTATGGAATATTCTAAAACCTTGGTTGTCATTTCAACAATGGTCACAGCATCTTCACCAGGAATAGATTCCATCTCAGGAAATCACTCGTTTGCTTATCCACAAGTAGCAACTACTCATCTGTTAAAATTTTATCACAAGATTGCAGCAATTCAGTCACATCTTCAGGCTCCACTTCTAATTCTAGTTCTCTTGCTATTTCCACCACATCTGCAGTTAGTTTCTCCACTGAAGTCTTAAACCCCTCAAAGCCATCCATGAGGGTTGGAATCAACTTCTTCCAAATTCTTAATGTTAATATTTAAACCTCCTCCCGTGCATCACGAATGTTCTTAATGGCATCTAGAATAGTAAATCCTTTCCAAAAGATTTTCAGCTTATTTTGCCCAAATCCATCCATGAAAGCATTACCCACAGCAGCTATAGCCTTACAAAATATATTTCTTAAAAAAAAAAAAAAAAAAAAAAGACTTAAAAGTTGAAGTTACTCCTAGATCCATGGGCTGCCCAATGAATGTTGTGTTAGTAGTTGTGAAAACAATATCAATCTCTTTGTACCTCTCCATCAGATCCAGTACATTGTCAATGAACAGCAATATTTTGAAAGAGCTCTTTTTTTTTTCTTGAGGGTAGATCTCTACAGTGCATTTAAAATATTCAGCAAACCATACTGTAAACAGATATGCTGTCATCTGGGCTTTGTTGTTCCATTTATAGAACAAAGACAGAGTAGATTTAACACAATTCTTAAGGGTTCTAGGATTTTCAGAATGGTAAATGAACATTGGCTTCAACTTCAAGTCACCAGCTGCATTAGATAGCCCCTAACAAGAGAGTCAGCCTGTCCTTTCAAGCTAGGTATTGACTTCTTTCTAGCAATGAAAGTCCTAGATGGTGTTTTCTTTCAATAGAAGGTTGTCTCATCTACATTGAAAATTTGTTGTTTACTGTAGCCACCCTCTACAATTATCTTAGGTAGATCTTCTGGATAACTTGCTGCAGCTTCTACATTAACACTTGCTGCTTCACCTTGCCTTTTGTGTTATAGAGAAAGCTTCTTTTCTTAAACCTCATGAACCAATCTCTGCTAGCTTCCAACTTTTCTTCTGCAGCTTCCTCACCTCTCTTAGATTTCACAGAATTGAAGAGTTAGTGTCTTGCTCTGAATTAGGTTTTGGCTTAAGGGAATGTTGTGGCTGGTTTGATCTTGTATCCAGACCACTAAAACTTTCTCCATATCAGCAATAAGTCTGTTTCACTTTCTTATCATTCTTGTGTTCACTGGAGTAGCACTTTTAATTTTCTTCAAGAATTTTTCCTGTGCATTCACAACTTAGCTAACTGGCTAACTTGTGATCATTTCATAGACAATGTATGTATATTACTCTTTTTTCCCTCTTAACAATATACCAGGACCATATACACATGTCACTAACTAAGCTTTTAAAATGTAATTTGAATTACATGGGAACCAATTTTTAAGTAAAATCCTATATTTTTGGCCATATAGATTGTTTCCTACATTTTTTCCCATTACAAACAGTACTACAATAAATATCTGTGTAGCTCCATACTCTCATCATTGCTTATTTTCATAGAATAAATTCTTGGAAGTGGATTTACTGAAGCAAATGTAATAGACATTTTAAAAATAGTATTTCATGGGATTTTTTTGTTTGCAAGTGTGTAAATTTGGGTACACTAAGCTATGGCAAAAAATAGTCCACCAAAATGTAATGGCTTAGCATAGCATACATTTATTTCTAATTCATGGAACAGTCAAGGCTGCTATTTGGCACGGTTCCTCCATAGGCAATTCAGCGCTCCAGGCTCCTTCCTTTCTCAGAATCTGTCTTCCCCATGGGTTTTGTCCCTGTACCCAGGGTAAAGAGTGATGGTACACTAACTTCTGTTCAAATTGCACAGGAGAGAACTTATATCCCATAGGATTATTAGTCCTGCCATGTCTCCAGCTATACTCCTATTATCATAACAGAAGAAATAAATGGATTTTGGTTGGTGGCCTCTGTCATAATGAATAATACATGTTTGCTATATTTTTAAAAATCAGAATATGAAAGATGATGTAGGGGAAAACACTTTTTAAAATTACTATCTCAACATAAAATTTTTAGAAGCAAATTTTGTGTTTAGAAGGATATTTATAGTTTTAAATGTATACATTAGAAAATAAGAAAAGCTGGAAAACAATGATTTAAGTTTCCATTTCAAGAAGCTAAAAATAAAACCCCAAATAAAACCTGAGGAATGTAGAAGGAAATGAGTAACAAAAAAGAGAAATCAGTGAGATATAAAACAAAAGTATAACACAGAAAATTAACAAAATTAAAATTTATCAGTATTAGGAATGAAAACGAAAACGTCACAACAGATTGTACAGACATGAGGAGGGGGTGGAGTAAGAGTCTATTATGAACAACCCCAAGAGTCTTATGAACAAACCAACCTCCAGTTTGTTTGAATTGGACACATTCCAATGCAACTTAGCAAAGCTAACAGACGAAATAGAAAATCTGAAGTCCATTATGTACTAAAGAAATTAAATTCATTATTATAAACCTTCCCACAAAGAAAACCTCAGTCCCAGATGGCTTCACTGGTAAGTTCTTCCAAGCATTTAAGGAAGAAATAACACCAAGCTTACACATATGTTGTAGAAAGAATAATGGTACCCCAAATATGTGCATCTCCCAATCCCTGGAAACTGTGAATATGTTACCTTTGCTTGTTACGTTCCTGCTGAAGTTCCACATTCTCTCCAGCACCTGCACAGGGCCCTTCCGATAGCAGGTACTTCCTAAACAGTTACTCAGTGAAGGAACCTTGAATGAAATCTTCCCACCCCTATTCAATCCAGTTATTTCCTCCTTTTCACTGAATTTTTCCACTTATTTTATAATTAATCATATGATGCTTAGGAATATTTCTTGTTTTATTATCCGTTATTGTCATCTAATTTTTCAAGTTTATATTTTCTCCTTAACCAGATGCTAAATGATAATCATCTTTTAGATCACTTTATATATATCCTACTACTCCTAGAACAAGACATTGATGATAATATACACTTAATAAATATTTGTTGATGCTGATTGATAACTTGTTCAAAAACTACCTTCCTACAACTTAATTTTTAATTAATATATAAATAATAAAGAATCAGTTATGCAGCTTTGGCTGTAACACATGCTGAAAGGAACTCACCCTACTAAGTGACATAAGTAAATTCAAGCCTTCCAGTCTTGTGAAAAAATAGTCAAAAGAAAAATGAATTTTTAAAGGAGAGTATGTTATAGAGTAGAAATGCCTTAGTAAGATGGGCGTGGTGGGTCACACCTATAATCCTGGCACTTTGGGAGGCCTAGGCAGGAGGATTGCTTGAGTCCAGGAGTTCGAGACCAGCCTGGGCAACAACATAGCAAGATCCTGTCTCTACAAAACAGTTTTTAAAAATTAGCTGGGCATGGTGGAATGCCCTGGTAGTCCCAGCTACTCAGGAGGCTGAGGCAGGAGGATCACTTGAGCCCAGGCATTCAAGATTGCAGTGAGCTATGTTCACGCCACTGACCTCCAGCCTGGGTGACAAAGTGAGATCCTGTCTCTAAAACAAGCAAACAAACAAAAGAAATGCCTTAGTATTGTGTATTTCATGTGATATTGCTTAAATATAACAGTACAAAACTCTAGAAGTAAAACCTGAGAGGTTCCTGTTGATGACTTAAAAAAAATTGATGAGGAAAATGAGATTGTTTCAACTCAGCTAATATGATGAGACTGCTTCAAGCTAGCTAATGCGTAGGTTTGACAATTAGGTGAAAGCAGTCACCGCAACAGTGGAGGCCTACTAAGTTGGTTTGTGGCTGCAAGAGAAACCCATACATCGCACACTTCTACATCCTCAAGTCCTATTGCTTGGGCAATTCCATAAGCCATCAGGAGAGTTCTTGTAACTAATTAGGGTGGTGCCTCTCAAACTTTAGCATGCACTGGGAAGCACTTGGAGGGCTTGTAGAACCCAGATTTCTAGTTCAGCTCCCAGGATTTCTGGTTCAGTAGGTCTGGGGTGGGGCCAAATAATTTGCATTTTTAATAAGCTCCCAGGTTATGCTGATTCTGCTGGCCCACATACGATATTTCGAGTAGCAAGGTACTAATGTATCACTCACATATACCCAACAGTATTTATTTTCAGTACTCTGAGTACAATTCTCAGCAATCACCTAGGCCACAGTGAAACTTTGACTACATCACACACTGTTCCACCTTTATTTGGGTCTTATCCACCTACACAAGGCCACTATCCTTCATGTAAGAATAGTAATATATTTTTTTGCTACAATGGCATTCCTCTTCAGAATATATTCAATAATAGAATTTCATTCCAGAAAATTGCTAACAAAGTGTTTCTGCTATGAACACTTAAAATTGCAACTTTTATTATTTGTGCATTTTTAAATCAATGCCACTATCAACTAGTCATCATAATATAATGGTCAGCTATCATACCATAATTTATTGTTGTCTGATAGTGTTCTTGCAACTTGGTCTCCTTGTTCCTCCTTAAAGCTTTTTAGTAACTGCAAGAAGTGGAAGAATAATGGTGTCCACATTGCATGTGGTCAGTACTTGACCTGGCACTTTATATCTGACAGACACTATGTGGAGTGAGCTATTACCAGCAATCTGTTCATTCTACCCTCCAGTAGGCACAGCAACTAGGATGTGTTCCAACTAGGCCATAGGTCTCCTCAAGAGCTAAATACTACATATGGCATTTGTTGAATCATTTTACTGTCCACAAGACAGAGATATATTTATCAGGGGCATCATTCACCTGGAAAATCTCTGAGCTTCTTACCTATAGACAATGATTAAATGTGTAAACCAGCTGTTTTACCTAGTCTCAGATTCAACTCATTGTACGAATTAAGGTAATTTATTTTGGTTGTACTATTCACTTCTGTAGCATAGTGGTGCCTTTTTTTGAATCAATGTTAGCCTATATCTGCTCATAAAAACCTTCAGATTTCCATGTCAGTGGTATCACTTGAGGAAAAAACCCCAGAAAGTTCTTATGCCAGCTGTTCTACGTGGTTCCATCGACTGAAAAATATGAAGTAGATCAAGTTTATGTGCTACAAAATCTTAACACATAGAAAGCTTTAATATTTCTTGTTTTTCATAACATCCAATTTAACATAAATAGGCCAAAGATCCCACATATGGAAAGGCAGAGCAAGGCAAACACAAAGGGTGAGAGAGGCTGTGGCAACTACAGTTTTATTCTTTCTCCTTTTCCTTCTGCTTTATTGAGGTATATTTGACAAATAAAAATTGTATATATTTAAGGTGTACAACTTGATATTTGATATATGTACACATTGTGGAATAATCACCACAATCAAGCTAATTAACCATCACCTCATATAGTTACATTTTTGTGTGTGCTAAGACCACTTCAGATAAAAAGTATGGAATGCGGCCAGGCACAGTGGCTCACGTCTGTAATTTTAGCACTTTGGGAGACCAAGGCCAGGAGTTTGAGAACAGCCTGGTCAAGAAGGAGACCCCACCTCTACAAAAAATTTAGAAATTAGCTGGGCGCAGTAGTGTGTACCTGTAGGTCCAGCTACTTTGGAGGCTGAGGCAGGAGAATCACTTGAGACCAGGAGTTTGAGGCCGCGGTGAGCTATGATGACACCACTGCACTCCAGCTGGGGCAAAAGAGCAAGACCCTGTCTCAAAGAAAAAAAATAATAATATGGAATGCTTCTTGAATTTGCATGTCATCCTTCTGCAGAGACCACACTAATCTCTGTATTGTTCCAATTTTAGTATATGTGCTGCTAAAACAACCTACTCCTTCTCATAACAGTCCTCCCAGACCCAAAAAGCATAAGGCAAGTAACCCAGACTTAGAGTGTACCCCAACTTCCTGGCCATAAGGATAACCCAGGGATTATTATTAGGGCAGGTGAAACAAATTAAGATAATCCAAGTCCTTCCCCAGCATGTCCTGGGGTGGGGGTGGGCAGGCCCTTTGCTCTGAGGTCATAGAGCTAGAAGGAAGTGAGCTAGAGGGGCTTGCATGCCTTCCTAGCAGAAATAGAAGAGCATGAGGCCAAAACACAGAGAGAAATAGACCTGGGAGGAAGACGTATGCAGAAAGCAAAGGGACAGGAAAAAAGAGAGAGAATGAGATGAGCTTTCCGTGTCCTTGAGTCCCTGGGTCCAGAGTGCCTATGGCCAGCCAGGTCCTTCCCTATTCTCTCAGGGACCACGAACCACTACATTCGGCTTTGTTTAATTAAAGTAGGATTTTTGCCCCTTGACTACTAGTAAGACATTATTACATTTTATCCGTTTCTGAGTAATGGCAACTATTTTTAAAATCAATCTTACTCCCACACCTAGACACCTAGGAGGAAAAAAAAATACTCTGGGAAATAAAATTAGGTTTAAACATTATTAGCTAAAGATGTCTGAGATTTTGTCTGGAATTTTCTGGTAAATATACTCTTTCATGTGCACGCGCATAAATTAATTCACACCCCAGAGACAACTGTTTAACATTTTGAACACCCAGATCAGGAGTTCACACCCCAAGGCCAAGGCTAATAGCTAACCATGTAAGGAGCCTAATCAGTAGGCCACCCTCCCGAGGAGGCTAGTGTAGCGCTTTAGATATCGCTATCTGCACCCGTACCATAAGAGATGTATTTTTTCATAGTGAAATGAGCAGTGTTCCAGATACGCCGTACAGGTTCTTTGACTCTGTAAATGGAGAATAACAATCTGGCAGCCCGGCTGCCCAACGGCTTTTCAAGTAGCACCCAAGGTCTAGAACTTGTTTACTTTCATGTCACCCTTCTTAATCCAGGATTCTTTCATTTGAGGTGACTGGAATATTAGCTTGTTTTTTGTCAGAATACGGTTACATGGGGCTGCAAGGTGTTTGTTAGAGCGCCAAGAACAAGGGGTGTGGACTTCTTTGAGTTTATAGGAACCATTTGTATGACTGCTTTCTTTTGGTCTCTTTGCTAATACAAGCTTATGTCTGTGGAAAATTTTGGTCTGAGACTACTTTTCATGGTAATAAATCATAGAAACAATGTTATAGAAGAGGAAGCATGGATCCCACCCACCTCTAACCTCTGGAAGTACTGTTATTTTTACTAGAAGAAATGGACAATCACTGAACAGACAAAGTGGCTTTGGTTAGGTCTCAAAGGTGACAGAAGCTGCTCAATGACCTCTTATGACTTAGATTCTTGAACACTGGGTTTTCATCAGTTTGGTGCCTTGACTCCTGCTTTTAGATTCATACTTCTATGATCTCTTCTTGCTGGTTCTAATTGGGTTTGGTTCCTGGGTATTAGTTTCTGTGTTTGCTTGTCGTCCACCTCTGGTTTTAGACTTAGGCCAACTCACACCTACATTTGAACACCACAATTCCCCTAGACTGATTTCATTAAAGAAAGTGTTCATTTCCAATTTGAATATGGCAAATCTTTATTACTGTACATATGATTAGCAATAATCTGTCTAAAATTAGAGCATCCTGCACTTTTACATAAAGACAGAATTTATAAACCTTTTTAAAAAAGCCTTTAATCCAAAATAATATTTTACCATGTTAATTTCTTAAGCTTCAGCCATAGTGTGTTCTTGAAGTAGATACCTTTTTTTGGGAGGCAGCCTAATTTATTGATATAGTAGTATCCAATTCTTAGCCATTCACCTTAGGAGACTGAAAATAATGGAAATGTGTTTCCATCTCCATCAGGAAAACTACATGTGGGCTCTTCTCACTACCAGAGGGTGTTTTTAGCTTCTTTGTATTATCAGCCTGAAGAAAAAATATACAAGGAATTAAACTAAGCTGCCCCTAAGGGAATGGGGTGGAGGGTGTGGTTTTGGCAGAGACCTGTGTCCTACTTACACACAGTGTGTGGATGAGGAGATGCCTGAATGGGGTCTCAGGGTAGGTGGGCACTAGATGCTATGGCTTGGAAGCTCTGGGAGAGTTGCCCAAGCCCACCCTTGGCATGGAGGGAGCGGAGTCACCTGCTTTCAAAGGACCATGAGGAGTTATAGAGCATCTGAAGTGGCAGCTACAATGGTCTGAGGACCAGGGTCCTTCGCTAAATGTTCTGGAGTGTGTAATTACCCTCCCACCATTTCCCATATTACTCCAAGGTCACAGTCATATTTATTGCACACCTGTGTTTTGGAGCAAATTCATACCTACCACAAGTAAATGCACAATTCTTAAAAAAATCTAGATGGAGGCCAGGCACAGTGGCTCAGGCCTGTAATCCCAGAACTTTGGGAGGCTGAGGAGGGAGGATCACTTGAGTCCAGGAGTTTGAGACCAGCCTGGGAAACACAGTGAGACCCCATCTTCACACACCAAAAAAAGCAGACCGAGTTGATCATTTTTGAAAATGAATTTGGGTTCATGGAGATTCATTATTCCTCTTACCTTTGTGTTTGTTTGAATCCTCCACAATAAAAATATTGTAAATCCTTCAAAAAAAAAAAAAGCCCTGGCACAGAGAGTATAGTTTGTCTAGCTTAGGTCAAATGCTCACCCCTTGGAAAGTCTGGAGGAAGAAGCCTGCAGGGACTCCTTTGGTTTCTGTACCAGGAGAGCACTCGGTTTATCATCCTGGACAGTGCTTCACAATAGGGGTGAGATAATTCCCCCAACAGACATTGGGATGCAGTTAGGAAGAGGGATGGAGGCTGGGTGTCCATATAATGACACATGTCCACTCCTTTGAATAATAGATGGGGCACTTTGTCAACTCTCCTCCTTCATCTCCTGTCCCCCGGCTGTGCCCTGCACTCCAGCCAGACCAGCCACCTTGCCCTTTCATGCACCCTGCTCTCTTTTGTCTCTGTGCCTCCCCATGTGGTTTTTTTTCTGCCTGATAGATCCCTCTGCTGCTTGTCTCTTGATGAAAGTCTGCTCATCCTTCAGACTCAATTCAGATGTCATCTCCCTTGACTTTCCAAGCAGGAGGTGGTATACTTTGTATGACTCTCAACTCTTCATCTTACAATAATATTTAGAGCAGTGGTTCTGCATCAAAATCAGCTGAAGAGCTGGTTAAAACACAAATTGCTTGACCTCACCCTTATGGTTTCTGTTTCAGTGGCTCTAAGGTGGGGGCCCGAAAATTTGGATTTTCTTTTCTTTTTTTTTTGAGATAAAGTCTCACTCCATCACCCAGGCTAGAGTGCAGTAGTGTCATCATGGTTCACTACAACCTCACACTCCTGGGTTCAAGTGATCCTCCCGCCTTAGACTGCTGAGTAGCTGGGACTACAAGTGCGTACGACCATGCCCGGGTAATTTTTCTTTTTTTCTTTTTTTTTTTTTTTTGTGTGTGTAGAGACAGGGTCTTGCTCTTGCTCAGGCTGCCCTCAAGCAATCCGCCTGCCTCGGCTTCCCAAAATGCTAGGATTATAGGTGTGAGCCACAGCACCCAGCCAAAAATTTGGATTTTTAACAAGTTCCCAGGTGATGCTGATGCTGCTGGTGCAGAGATCACACTTCACTAACCTCTGCTTTGGAGCACTGGGGTCCAAATCTGACAAGATATCAGCCTCACTTGTAGAACTATTAAACTATGTAGATTCCTGGATCGACTGCAGGCCTGCAAAATTAGATACTCCAAGAGTGGGATCCAGGAAACTGTGTTTTTAATAGATTTCCCAGCTGTTATTTCTGCAGTGGTCTTGCCAGTTTTTTGGACTGACATTAAGGACCACAGTGTCTGTGAGTGCTGATTAGTTAGATCCACCTCTCACTTTTAGGTAAAGAGACAGAGAGCCTGGGATATTTCTTCCTAATATGACAGAAGCATGAGAAAAAAAAATGCCTTCTTACTGGTATTATGGTAGTGAAGACTAACATAATTTCACACAAATAGTCAAAAAGTATCCCAGTTAGTAATTTAAAACTTTAAATTAAAGCAAGATGTCAATTTCTGTGTCTTAAATGAGCAATACATTGGAATAATTTAATAGATTAGAAGGGGTGGGTTGAAATGCATACTCTCATTTATTGCTGTTGGCATTATAAACTGATATACTTTCTTTGAAAAGTAATATGGCAATCTACATTAAGATCCAGAAAATGTTTGATTTTGTAATCTTAATTCAATGACCTTTGATTCAGTAATCTCACTTCTGGGAATCAATCCAATGAAAATAATCCATAATATATTAAAACATATAAGTGAATATATATTATTGTATTATTATAATAATAAAACAGTGGAAGCAATCTAAATGTCTACAAATAGAGTACTGATAAAGTAAATACATGTACTTGATGGAATATAATAAATAAATTTATATACCCAGTTATTTATTCATTTATACAAAAAATAAAATAGTTGACAAGATGTGCCCAAAGGGTTACATTAATTTGCACTTTTCCCAGCATTTTATTTGTACCTGCATTTTAGGAAATAGGTATCAATGGTATTTTGCGTTGCTTTATATATTACTTTCATAGTGGAAAAATGCTAAAATTATATTTTTAAAAGATTATATTAATTAGGAAGAGATGTATATCAGGTGCCATAGTTGAATATCAGTGTTTTTATTTCTTTTTGTTCCTGTAAAGGTATGCAGCTTAAATTTTGAATTTGTTTAATTCAGGATAGCTTTTGCCCCTAAAAAGAACTATTGAAGGCCCGGCATGGTGGCTCATGCCTGTAATCCTAGCATTCTGGGAGGCAGAAGTGGGAAGATAGCTTGAGCTCAGGAGTTCGAGACCAGCCTGAGCAAGAGCGAGACCCCGTCTCTACAAAAAAATAGAAAGAAATTAGCTAGACAACTTAAAAAAAAAAAAAAAATTAGCCGGGCATGGTGGCGCATGCCTGTAGTCCCAGCTACTTGGGTGGCTGAGGCAGGAGGATCACTTGAGCCCAGGAGTTTGAGGTTGCTGTGAGCTAGGCAGACGCCACGGCACTCTAGCCCAGGTGACTCAAAAAAAAAAAAAAGAATTATTCATTGAAGGCTTGATGGTGTCTTATTTGTTTTTCTCTTACTTAACCTTATATATTTGATTCATTTAATTCTGATTGCTCATGAAGGACAAATTTCTCATATGTGTATACTTGTATTCATCTAAATAAGGAATCATATCTAAAATATATCAAGAGCCATTAAAATGTTCTAATATTTAGGGCCAATAATTATATTTTTAAAACAAATACTAGGGCTGTGATCCAAAATGGTTTGAATATTTTAAAATTATACAAATAGGGCCAGGCGCAGTGGCTCATGTCTGTAATTCTACCACTCTGGGAGGCCAAAGTGGGAGGATTGCTTTTGAAGTCAGGAGTTTGAGACCAGCCTGAGCAAGAGCAAGACCCGTCTCTACTAAAAACAGAAAAAAAATTAACCAGGTGCAGTGGTGTGCACCTATAGTCCCGGCTACTTGGGAGGCTGAGGCAGAAGGATCTCTTGAGCATGGGAATTTGAGCTATGATGATACCATGGCACTCTAGCCAGGGGACAAGCAAGACTCCGTCTCAAAAAAAGAAAAAAAAAGAAGATTATATTTATAAGATGGTTTAAGAACATAGGAAAATGTTATAATGTTAAATTTAAAAAGCAGTATATAAGCCTGAATATTTATTATGATCACACTATGTAAAATAAATTTATTATGATATAACTATGAAAAAATAAGCATTTAAAATACTGCAAAAACTCTAAAATATTAACCTGGTTCTACTTGAATCATGAGAGAATAGATGATTTTTTTCTTGATACTTATATGTATTTTCCAAATTTCTTTTATAGTGAACATGTAGTACTTTCATATTTAAAAAAATGAAAGTATACAAAGACTATTTCAGACAACTCTAAGCCAAAAAGGGAGAAATTGAAGGCAGTAGGGGGGAGGGGGAGAGAGAGAGAGTTAGTTCCTGAATAAACTTGGCTTCAGGCCCAGATGGAAATTATATCATCAGCTCTCTCTTTTTTCCCCTCCCCCAATATCTCAGCTCAGGCTCCTCTGTGTGGTGACCTCATTTTCTTCCATTTTCCAGGCTGCCGGAAAAATAGGTTGCCCACAGCTCTAGGCTTACATCATCTACTTTAGGAGTCCCAGTGGAAAGAGACTGCTGTCTCCCAATGTCTCTATATGAGTTCCAGAGAAGAACTCTTATAAACCCTTCTTGGGCCATATGCCCACCCCTATACTAATCACAGGGTCTGGGGAATGGAGTTTTAAGATTGGGCAGGCTTGTGATATATGCCCACATTTGTCCCAGAGAAGAGAATCTGATACAGGAAGAGAAAAAAAGGATGATAGCCAGCCAAGTTAAGAAAGATACTGGGCCGGGCATGATGGTGCACTGTAATCTTAGTACTTTGGGAGGCCAAGGAGGGAAGATTGCTTGAGGTCAGCAGTTCAAGACCAGCCTGAGCAAGACCGAGACCTCCATCTCTACAAAATATAGAAAAATTAGCTGGGTGTGGTGGCTCGCACCTGTAGTCCCAGCTACTCTGGAGGCTGAGGCAGGAGAATTGCTTGAGCCCAAGGGAACTTGAGGTTGCAGTGAACTATGATGATGCCACTGCTCTCATGCCCAGGCAACAAAGCAAGACACTGTCTCCAAAAAAAGAAAAAAAAAGATATTGGTAAGATATTGGTACCACAGTTCACTGACATCATCCACACTGTCTTTCCATCTACACAATTCCAAAAATGTCCCTTGCTGATTTTAATGTAACATCTTTAGGTACAGTTCATCTCCCAATGAGACAATCCAAAGTCTCACCTAGTGACCACATTGTCTTAAAGTCTAGTAACTCTGGGCTATATTCTTTCCTCTTAGTGAGGTGGAAATAGGGCTCTTCATGGTCCTGCAATGCAAATGTCATCTACATTTTCTTCCCTGGCAGTGAAATAAGCTCTTTGGTGGGTCAATCTTGCTGCCCTGGTTTGGCACCGGTGAGGAGAAAATCTCCCTTGTCTATCCTATTCTAGGATTGCACTACTTTAGCCACCAACTTCTTGCTGGACTGATTATGGAGCCTTGGGTATTGTCTTAGGCTTTGAACAAGTACAGGCTTATTTCCAAGTTGGGGTTTTCTGGGGTCTCCCTTCAGACCTCAGCTGACTTTTTGCCAATTTTATACTTTCTGCCAAATTTATTCCATAAACTAGGGCTCAAGGTATCCTCCTGGCTCAGCCTCCAAAATAGTTGGGACTACAGGCAAGCGCTACCATGCCTGGCTAATTTTTCTGTATTTTGTAGAGATGGGGATCTCTCTATGTTGCTCAGGCTGGTCTTAAACTCCCGACCTCACGCATAAACTGGGCAGCAACACCAGAAATCTTACTCTTCCCTCACAGTTTCTGTCTCTTAGCAACAGACCTCAGCTTTGCTTATCCTATAATATCAGCTCTCAATCTGCCCATCCTATAGTCTCCCGTAATGGCCAACTTGCCCCTAGCTATATCCCAGTGGCTAGTGTTTTGCCACAGGCATGAATTTTAATTATGTTTGGCAGGGAATAACAGAGTTGAAAGAAAGTGATGAGCAAAACAGGATTCCCTAATCTGTAGCCTCTTAAGTCTCCAGTGGGTTCCCTGTCTCTCTCTGTATTAATTCAGGTTGGAGCACAGAGTTCAGCTTTTTCAAGTTATCAAGAAGAATTATTTGACCCTCAGTGGTTCTGGATTGCTGGCTAGAGGCAGAACAGGCCTCCCCATGTGCGGTTGTCTTTCTGCTTTCAGACAAGTGAGCTTAGATTCAAACTTGTCCCTTCTTCCTATTATAGTTTAGCAGGGCTGCCACCTGGCATCTCCATGTTTGTGTCATTGCAGTTTGGCAGTATGTTCAGAAAAGTGGGATACCGTGTTGGGTTGGGCCTAGGTCATGTGCCCAGCTCTGAAGCGGCAGAATTTACTGGAGAAAGGGAAAAGGAGTGGGAAAACATGCTAAAGTAGACTGCAAGCCACAATCTAACCTTTATTTTTAAAAGAATTTAGTACTTTGTATAAAAGTCCTCCAAACTAAAGCTGCAAATGTATGCGTAGAGAAGATTCTTAGGATCACACTCTAATCTGTAAAAAAATTACAAGGTGATCTCAGACAGAACAAGAAAATAGTCGGAGCCATAGAACAAGGAAAACAGCAAAAGACTTTGCCACCCTGTCTTCACGCCATGAGAAATGCAAGAACCTATCCTGTAAATATTCATTAACTTCTGACAGCTTCCAAATTAACATGTAGAGTCTAAATTTCAAAAGCACTTTTAGAAGATGCCTCACTCAATGTTATATACATCATTTTCATTTACATATATGTTTTGTTTTTATAATATGTGTTTTTAAAGCCTCCTTTTTAGGTTTATATTATCATTTAGTGGATACCTGTATTCCCAAACGAGAGGATTTCCTCTCCAGTGAAGAACTTTCTGCCAGCTTTGAACCCCCTTATCCAGAACCACTCTTGGTCCCCAGCCTTTTTGGTTTTACATCTTGGTTCTCTATATTGTTTCCCCCCATAACCCCACGTCCAGTCCAGATCCCTGGCTTAGTGAGCCTAGCCCCCTTCATGGAAATAGGCTGGAAAATATAATTTCAACATGTTGCTAATTTTTTTTGAATTTTTTAAAAATAAACTTTTTGTTTCAGGATAATTTTAGATTTACAGAAAGTTGTAAAGATAGTACAGAGAATCCCTTTATATCCTTCATCCAGTATCCTCTAGTGTTAACATCTTACATAGCTAGGGTACATTTGTCAAAATTGTGAACAAATGTGAACCTGAAAGAACCAATTCTTCAAGACAGCTCCCAAGTGGCCAACTGGGCCCAAATTAAAATAGAGCCAAGCATCCATTTTCTAGAGGTCACACACATACTCTGAGTCCCCTGAAAACCTGTACCTCTTTAACTTTGGGCCTCTCAGAGCTCACCTACTCCAACTAATTAGGGCTCATCCGTCTCAACCAATCGGAACTCAGCTGCATCAACCAATCAGAACAAAGCAAGTTTCAGTCTTTCATGTGCATAAATGGACATGATTGGGAACCTGGATGGGAACTTTTGCTATAAAACCTAAGCCTTCCCTCTGTTCTCTGGAGCACACATTCATTTTACATCTCCCCTGTTTGCAAACTGTTCACTAGAATAGTCTCCTCCAAACTCCTAAGAAATTAACATTGTTACACTACTATTAATTGAACTCCAGCCTGTATGGATCTCACCAGTTTTCCACTAATGATTTTTTCTATTCTAGGATCCAATCCAAGAGAGCACATTTCATTTAGTCTGCTAAATTTTGAAACAAGTTATTTTGTCAAGTCGTTTCCAGTTATGTCAATTATGATGAATGTGGCATTTTAATATTTAAGTTAAACTATTCATTAGCAAAAGCAACACAAGTTGTCAAGATGCCCCTTATTTTGTAATTATGACTCCTCTAGGAAGAGTCTCTATTATTTGTTTGGCACATTCTAGCTATATATAGTTTCATACATTCTCTACAAGATGTAGTTTTCACAGCAGTAAGAGTCCAGAGAAGTACAAGAAATTCACAGCATTCTAATTTTTAGTGGAAAACAATCTCATTCTTCCTAATATAATTAGTAGAGTTAGGACTTTATTCCCATGTCATGCTATAAGGATAGTGTGAATATAACTTATTAATACATTATAATAATCATCACAGTCTGAGCCACAGAAACCTCAAAAGACCACAGAAACAGATTCCTGTCCAACCAACTTCTCTAGGGGGAAAGACACTTGCCAACAAAACCCAAAATCTGTCTCAAGGAGTAATAATCTGGAGTAATTTGGGGGAAAGTAAAAGTTACTTTGCAATTTTAAATAAAGACATTTTCAGACCTGTAGAAACTATCTTATATTCAAGACCCTTTTTAAAAAAAAATTACATGTGTCTTTCATTTTAAGAAACTAATGTTTTAGGTATTTAAACAAAAGAGCTGTAAAGAATTCTACTAGAAGTCAATTTAAGGACTTACCCAGTCCAAGAGAAATACAGCACTTCACTAAGTGTACAGTACATCTAGTCCCTGCCACAATTAATAGTTCCCTTCAGTTGTTATCATCCAGCACAGGATGGTATGTGAAATTCTTACAGAAGGTGCTCTCTCTCTCTCTCTTTCTGTTTCTCTCTCTGAGAAAAAAAATTTTTTTTAAGACTTACCTAAGTTATTTTGTAAAACACAAAGAAAGCAAAGACAGAGGAGGAGGCCAGGTGTGGTGGCTCACATCTTTAATCCTAGCACTTTGGGAAGCCGAGGCAGAGGATTGCTTGAGTTCAGGAGTTCGAGACCAACTTGAACAGCCAGAGCCCATCTCTACCAAAAAAAAAAAAAAAAATAGAAAAATTAGCCAGATGTGGTGGTGTGCACCTGTAGTGCCAGCTGCTAGGGAGACTGAGGCAGGAGGATCCACTTGAGCCTAGGAGTTTGAGGTTGCAGTAAGCTATGATGATGCCACTGCACTCCAGCTCCAGTGACAGAGTGAGACCCAGTCTCAAAAACAAAACAAAACAAAAAAGATAGAGGAGGAATGCAACAGAGAACAACAAAATATTTTCCCACTATTAGAATATAAAGAAGGCAAATAAAGATATTATGTATTTAGGTTTTCATTTAGCACTTTGTTTTCTGGAGGAATAAGGAATATAGGAATTTAGCTAATTAATAAAAAAGAAAATAAAACAGAATATTTATTATATATAGCACCTTATCGCTTCCTAATGACTTGCTTATCCACAGTATCTTGAATAGTTAACTGGTGACTTTATATTTTAGGCACAGCTACTATGGCTGCTAGCACAAAGTAAACAATGTCTAATTGTCCCCTGAAGCTATTTCAAATGTCACTTCCTCTGTCAGAGAGGCTTTCTGATTCTTCCCAGCTTCAGTTTGAGGGTGGAATCTGTACTCACTCTGTCCCCTTTGCTCCCAAGATACTCAACCAATTAATTTTACGTATTTCTATGATAGCACTTATCACATTATCACCTCATTTAAGAATACCATCTTATTCAACTTTTAATCTTCATAAAAAACAAGTGACCATGTTATAGGATGAATTTTGTCCCCCATTCATATTGGAAGCCCTAACCCTCAGTATCTCAGAATGTGACTCTATTTGGAAAGAGAAATGGCCTTGAAAGAGGTGATTCAGTTAAAATGAGGCCTTTAGTGTGGGCCCCAATTGAATATGACTGGGGTCCTTATAAGAAGAGGAAATTTGGATACACAGCAAGCCAGCAGGGATGTATGCAGATAGAGGAAAGACCATGTGAGGACACAGTGAGGTGGCCAACTGAAAGCCAAAAGCCTCAGAAGAAACCAAACCTACTGACACCTTCATCTTGGACTTCTAGCCTCCGGAACTGTGAGAAAATTAATTCCTGTTGTTTAAACAATCCGGTCTTGGTGTTTTGTTATGGCAGCCCTAGCAAACCAACACAGACAGTCATAGGTAAATTAGTGTAGTAACTGTTTCAAAAGTGCCAGTTGTTATGTGTAATTGGCAGTTATTATGCATCTATACCTTATATATAGATTATTTATGCACTTGCTTAGCAAGCTTTAGGAATTCATGTTTCTCTGCATTCATGTCTCTTTTATGCTTGCCTTTAAGTTCTATGGGTGTCTGTTTCTTTGTGTGTTAGGTAGTTGAGTGAATTACTGTTTGTAGTAATTTACCTTGTCTTAAAGTTATTTTTGACTGGCAGATTTGTAGAGTGCTTCCTCCTCCCCCAGAAACATAAGTTCACCAGCAGAAGCCAAAAATAAGGTGCTCAACCTTCATAACCCCGACCTTGGAGTAAATAGAGCGATAGGCACATCTCAAGATGTCACGAGACTCAGCACAGGACAGCCAGAGCCCCAGGAAGTTGTTAGTGCCCATGTGTTGGTCATCTGGAAGCTACTGCAGTGGCTGCCTGGAGTAGGGCGGAAGCCGGGAAGTAGACATTGCACGATTGGCTTCATTTCTGTCGTATGGTTTTGGGGTCAGCTATGGCGGGACTTGGGGAGGCCAGGTAACCATGACAGCTGCAGTTATAGATGCAGTTAATGCTGCACCCCTTTTGGGGTCCAAAGAAATGAGTTTGGAGGAACCAAAGAAAATGACTGGAGAAAGAAGGAGCTAGAAGAACAGGGAAAATTGGGCAATGCCCCTGCAGAAGTTGATGAAGAAGGAAAAGACATCATCCCTCATATTCCTCAGTGTATTTCTTCAGTGCCATGGACTATATAGATCCATCAAAAGGACCTACTTTAAAGCACCAGAGACCACAACCACAGAAACAAAAGCAGTACAGCTCATCCAGAGAATGGTACAAGAGGGGTGTAAATGACAATTCCATAATTATGAAGTACTGCAAAGGAGCATGTGAAAATTGTGGAACCATGACACACAATAAGAAAGACTGCTTTGAGAGACCAAGGCAAGTTAGAACCAAATTTACAGGTACTAATATAGCTCCAGATGAACATGTCCAAACTCAACTGATGTTTGACTATGATGGGAAGAGGGATAGGTGGCATGGCTGCAATCCAGAAGAACACATGAAAATTATAGAAGAATATGACAGAGCTGATCTGGCAAAACAAACATTGAAAGCTGAGAAACTCCAAGAAGAATTAGACTCAGGAAAAGTAGTAGAACAGGCTAATTCTCCAAAACACCAGTGGGGAGAAGAGGAACCAAATTCTCAGACAGAGAAAGACAGTAATAATGAAGATGAAGCTGAAGAGAAATATGCAGATGATATTGACACGCCTGGACAAAATTTTGACTCTAAGAGACTAATTACTGTCCAGAGTCTCAGGATTTGAGAAGATATTGCAAAAGATGTAAGGAATTTAGATCCACATTCCACCTACTATGATCCAAAAACTAGAGTAATGAGAGAGAATCCTTATGCCAATGCTGGAAAGAATCCAGATGAAGTGAGTTATGCAGGAGATAACTTTGTTAGATACACAGGACACACCATTTCAATGGCTCAGACACAGTTGTTTGCTTGGGAAGCCTATGACAAGGATCTACATGAAGTGCATCTGCAGGCAGATTCTACAAAACTACAGCTAGAGTTATACAACTAGAGTTGTATAAGTCCTTCAAAGTCAAAAAAGAAGACTTCAAAGAACAGCAGAAAGAAAACATCCTGGAAAATTATGGTGGCCAAAAACATTTGGATGCACCTCCACCTGAGTTGCCCAGACTGAAGGCTACGTGGAGTACTCAAGACATGGGACAGTCATCAAAGGACAAGAGCAGGCTGTTGCCTGCTCTAAATATGAGGAGAATGGGGATTTATAAAAATACTTTTTTGTAAATTAAAAATTTATATTTCTTTAATTTATTTAACCCTGTATATCCAAAGTATTATCATTTCAACATGTAATCACTGGAAATACAATTACTAAGGAGATATTTTACATTTTTTTTATACTGTCTTCAAATCTGATGAGTATTTCACACTAGCAGCATATCTGAATTCAAATGGTAAATTGTAACAATCAAAGTGAAATGTAGTTCTACCAAAATAATAAAGTTGTGTGTAATGCGAACATATTTTACATTGCTTCAGTTTTTTAAATTTAAATCAATAAAAATGAAATAAAATAAAAAATTCAGTTCTTCAGTCATTCTAGCCATATTTCAAGTGCCCCATTGTCGTACATCTGGTGGCTTCTGTATTGGCAGTGGGTGGGATATAGAGTATGGGACTCTGCCTCCAGGGCATACCTAATTGGAGCAGCAGCAGCCATCAATCACTGCTGAGCCAATCAGATTCTTCCCCCCAGGATTTTGAATTTTGAACCGAGATAAACAGAGACTAGAGAAGTTTGCCGCTGAGTCATGTTAGTGGCAGAATTCCAAGGAAAGGTTTGTGAGCAGCTGTTGCCAGGGTCCCCAAAGCTTCCTTAGCTTCTGTTCATGGTTGGTTGTTCAGTCCTTTGGATTCCGTGACAGCCTAATATATTTCCAGTAGTTCTTTTTTCTTGTGCCAGCTCAAGTTGTTTCTGTTCCTTGTAACATTAATTTAAATAAATAGATAAAAATCTTAGCAAATAAATTTCCTTAAGAAGAGATACATTAAAAATACATAATTATGCAGACATGTACACATTTATGCAAAGCTGCTTTGACTACGTTAGAAAACTCATAATTGTCCAGCGTGTTATCAACTCTCAACAGAATGGAGCAATAATCATTCAAAACAGTAAATTGATACAAAAAGAGCATTTATTTGGTTTTGGAATGCATTTGTATGAATGGGGATGGGGGAGGGGCAGAGTAAAAACAGGATACAGCTTCCTAATTGTTTTACAGAGAATTTAATCAGCATGAATTCTCCAAAAATGACGTTGATCACACAGCAGGTGCTTGATAAATGCATGTTGATTAATTGATTTAGAATACACCAGCTGTCGGTGAAAGAATGTGATCCACAATCAAACCATTTGACAGAAGAAAGCCAGGATGGCTCTTAAAATTAGTAACAACATTGAATTCTACATGCAAATAATCCAGAGACGGTGTTGCTGTCTTTACTTCCATTCCTAGATGAGAATAAGATAATCATACTCTGCTTTGGGAGGAAGCTATTTAGTGTTCAAGGCTGTAAATTGTAGGTAAACACATTCTCCAGTCATTTGTTCCCAGTCCTGGGTATGTATCTGGAAGGCCTTTCAGTTGCAGATACCACTTGGGGGGTTGGTGTTGTGGGGGGAGCACATGCAACCATAAGTGATCTCCCCTGATCCTAGGGAGCTTCCATTTTTTCTCTTCTTAGCATCAGATAATCAACATTTAAATTTCACTAGGTTGAAAAAGAGAATTAAAAGAGGGTTTCAGAATATCAGGCTTAAATGGGTGGAGGTGAATCTAATCAAGCCTCTAGAATTACTACCAGTTTATGGAAAGTATCAGATAAAGAATGCACACGGGAAATCAAGAAGCGGTGGGGGGAGAAGGGGAGGAGGGGAGGGGTAAAAAAACTACCTAATAGGTACAATGAATAATCAGGTGATGGGCACACTTATAGCCTTGACTAAAGCATTATAAAGCTAGCCATGTAAAGAAAACATTTGTACCTTCTTAATATTTTGAAATTAAAAAAATTAAAAAAAAAAAAGAATGCATACAGGGATACAATCACCCAAATCCACGATATGGAAAATTCTATAGAACAAATGACCTGGCATTTTCAACAAATAGCACATTCTAGAATTATTTTGCAATTCTACAGTTACATTGGAGGATGGTGTCCCCCTGTAGACCATTATTTTAGGCTGGGTTCCTTAGATATAAATTTCGAGGTGGAGAGCTGCATTCAGAGAGAGACCTCTGTGAGGAAGCGAGGAAGGTGGGATTAGACCCTGAAGAAGCTGACTCCAGTTAGGTGCCAGTGGTGGCCCTGGTCATCCTATGGGCAGTTTTGGAGTGGGGATGACCCTTCAGAGTTGTCCCAAATTGAGGCAAGGGGGCTGGACTATGTATTCCTGCCTTCAGCCAGGAATCCCTCCTGCCCTCATTTGATGGGGCCTGCTTCGTATAACTTTAGGAGAAGCAGTTCCTTGCAGGCATGGGGTGTTGCCAGTGAGGGATGCAGCTGTGAGACAACAGCAGCTGAAATTCCTAGCAGTTATGACATGAGAGTGTTGGCCCTGAAAAGAAACTCTCAACGGAGAACAACAGTATCCATTACGATAATAAAAAACAATTCAATCCTGAGATTAGTGACACTTAGCTATTTTCAAACCATAATTTGCATAATATCATGGATATTATATTTATAAAATTCTAAAATATCATTACCATAAAAGTTCTGGCATCTGATATTATACATAATATTTGAAATTATCTGATATCAGTTGTTCTATATTTTGACATAGGAAAATAAAGTACTGTGTTATATCCACTTGTTAAACCCTTTAATTATACCACCATTTTGGGAACGCTTTTGGGGGGGCACTTTCTTTGTTTGGCTGTCAGGCTGCTGAACTTGTCTTCCTTCCACGCCACTGGCCACTCCTTCTTCACGTTCTCTGATGACTTCTCCCCATCTCCCGGCCTCTGAATTGTGGAGTGCTTCAGTAGGCTTTGTCCTCAGACCTCTTCTTCTTCTTTATCTTTCAAAAAAATTTACTTTCATTTTCTAGATGTTCTCATCTCATCTCACAGCTTTAAGTATCATGTATACCTTGATGACTCACTGATGTTTATCTCTTCCTTGAACTCCAGGCTAGCATATCCAAATGCTTATTCAACGTCTCTACTTGGGTATCTATACACATCTCAAACTTAACATGTTCAAACCAAACCTATTATTTTCCCTCACTCCCATCCCTTGCAAAAATGCCTCTTCCCACAGTCTTCAAAAATCTCCACAAATAACAACCCTATTCTCCCAATTGCTCAAGCCAAAAATCTCGGACTCGGTCTTGAGTAATCTAAATAAAATTTCAGACATTATGCCAATTCACTCACAGATGCTTCGTTATACATCTATAAGTGATAAGGACTTTATTTTTCTTCACATAAACACCACAGCTAACAAAATTAATGTAATTCTTTAATATCATCTAAGACCTGGTCTGTATTCAAATATCCCTAATTATTTTAAAGATGCCATTTTACAGTTGTTTTGTTCAAATTAAGATTGAAGTAGGGGACAAAATAAACAATTAAATATAAAATATGTCAAGTGGTAATCAATACTGCAGAGTGACGGGTAGACAGTACAAAGTAAAAGAGACTATTTGATTGGCTATTTAACCCAGAATTCAGGAAAGTCCTTCATGATAAAGTGACATTTGAGCGGAAATTGGAATAGTGTTTTAAGAAAAACATGATCAATTGTGTCAAATGCAAATTGTGTTCTTGGGTACCTTGACTAAAGCTGCTTTTGTGGAATGGTGGAGGCAAATGTCTGATTGGAATGGCTTCAGGAGAGAATAGGAAGATGAAGTGGAAACAGAAAATATAAACAAGTCTGTAGAGAAATTTTCCACATAGGGAAGCTAACAAGTGGGGCATTGACTAGAAGGGATGTGGAGCCAATGGATTATTTTTTTTTCCAAATGGGAAATATTACAGCATGTTTGATATTAATAGGAATGATTTAGTAGGGTGAAAACATTGAAGATGCAGGAGAGAGAGAGAACAATTGCTAGAGACAGGGCCTTGAGAATGTAGGAGGGGATGGAATCCAGTGCACAACTGCAGATGGTGTCTTTAGACAGGAGGATGGACAGTGTATCTATAGTAACAGGAGAGAAGGCAGAATATGTGGGCCCTGGTCCTGGTAGGTCAGTAAATGTGGTGGGAGTAGGGGAAGTTCTCTTCTCAGTGAATAGGAAGCAAAGTCGTCAGCACAGGGATCAGGAGATGTTGGAGGGGTGAAGAGAGGAAAAGCAATGAAATAGTTCCCTACGAGAGTCAAGATGAAGTGGGCTAGGGAATGTACTGGGACTCTATTAAAGGCCCATTTGAGGCTGGGGCCATGAATTTGCAGTGAGTATCTTCTGCATGGTTGTTTATTTTTTTCCCAGTCACATTTAGCTGCTGGGTGTGACACAGGAAGAGAGTTGGCTTTCACTGGGCCTGGAGTTTGGCCATAAAGTACAGCAAAGAGGGAGAGAGGTAAAGGGTTTGAGAGAGTATGCAACAGAGTAATTATAATGATGGACCATGAAATATAAACTAGAGAGGCAGAAAAGAAAAAATACAAGGGGGAAGTTATGGGCAGTGAAAACATGATAATGGCCTGTAGGTTTCAGAGGGAGTGGAAGAATTGTGGGAGTCAAGAAATAGTGAGAGTGAGCTGGAAAAATAGAAGGTGGTGGTAACTTAAGGCAACAATGTACAGCCTAAAGTTAAGGGAATTGGGGAAATATGCAGTCTTATGTACTGATAGCGGTAATGTAAATTAGTATCACCTCTTTTGTGGGGGGGCGGAGGCAACATGGAAATATCTATCAAAATATTAAATGCCTTTGGTCTAGCAATTCTTTTTCCTGGAATTCATCTAACAGTTATAGTTGCATATTTGTGTAAAAGATACCAGTGTGTTTTTTTCAGCATTGTTTATAACGGCAAAAGACTGGAAACAACCTAAATATCCATCCATAAGGGACTTAATAAATATTGATACAACTCTACACTGGTTTACTGAACAACCATTACAAAAGAATGATTTAGAAAACCACTTTAGGCTGGGTGCAGTGGCTCATACCTGTAATCCCAGCACTATGGGAGGCTGAGGTGGGAGGATCAGTTGAGGCCAGGGGTTTTGAGACCAGCCTGGGTAACATAGCAAGACTCTGTCTCTACAAAAATAAATAAATAAATAAGCTATTTATGCAAGGACACACAGAGTGGTATAATGAATGTTGGAGATTCAAAAGAGGGGATGATGGGACGGGGTAAGGGATGAAAAACTACCTATGGGGTACAATGTACACTATTCAGGTGATGGGTACACCAAAAGCCCAAACTTCACCATTATACAATATATAGATGTAATGGGGTTCAACTTGTACCATTAATTCTATTAAAAATAAAATCAGCTGGGTGAGGTGGCACATGCCTGTAGTCCCATCTACTTGGTATGCTGAGGTGGGAGGATTGCTTGACACCAGAAGTTCGAGGCTGCAGTGAGCTATTCTCACACCACTGCACTCCAGCCTGGGTGACAGAGGGAGACCCCATCTCAAAAAGAGAAAAAAAGAGAAAGAAAAGAAAATCATCATTTTAAAATCCCAATGCAATTGATTCAGGCAAGGGTCATCAATGGATGCTAAAACCATTGAGTGACAGGTGGTTGGGAAATGGGATATTCATACTGCCTCAAAGAATCACCCCACAGATTATTTTTTTAATTTTATTTTTCTTTCCTCTCCCATTCTTTTCACAGGATTTAGCCCGCAAGCTTTTAATCACAAAGGAGAAGGATACTTTCCCACTGGAGAAATCTAGCAGACGTCATCTGAGCCAAATGACCATTAGCATCATTAGCAAAGGAACAGACTGGCATTATGGGCCTTCTGATGTGATGCAATGGGAAGTATAACATCTATGATACTCTTGCAAAAAATGTTTCACTTGAATCTAATAATGATAAAACAATTAGATAACTCCAGAATGTGGGATATTCTACAAGGCAATTGCCTGTATTCTTCCAAAATGTCAATGTCATGAAAGACTAAAAAAAAAAAAACAACAGCAAGGGACAATAAAGAGACTAAAAAAACATTTCCATTATATGCAATGAGTGAGACTCGATTGAATCCTAGATAAGAAAAAAGCTATAAAGGACATTTGGGAGATAATTGGGGAAATTTGGATACAAGTTATATGATAAACATTATAAAGCAGGTATTAAGTTTCTTGAGTCTGCTAATGGGACTTTGGTTTTGTAAGACAGCAGTCCCCAACCTTTTTGGCACCAGGGACCGGTTTCATGGAAGACAATTTTCTGTAGACGAGGGACAGGGGGAATGATTTCAGGATGATTCAAGTGCATTACATTTATTGTGTACTTTATTTCTATTATTATTACATCATAATATATAATGAAATAATTATACAACTCACCATAATGCAGAATCTAATGCTGCCACTGACGCGACAGGAGGCGGAGCTCAGGCAGTGACGGGAGTGATGGGGAGCGGATGTCAATACAGATGAAGCTTTGCTCACTCATTGCTCACCTCCTGCTAGGTGGCCCAGTTCCTAAAAGGCCATGGACTGATACTGGCCCAGGAGTTGGGGACTGTAGTTGTAAGATGTCCTTGTTCTAGGAGAAACATGCAAGTGATAAATTATCCTGCTGTCTGCAATGTGTTTCCAAATGACTCAGCAAAAACAAAGAGCGAGGAAATAAAGCAAATGTGGTAACAAAATTTTAACCATTTGTGAATTGAGATAAAAGATACAGGTGTTTTTTATGCTATTCTTTAATCTTTTCCTGTAGGTTTGACATGTTTTAAAATAAAACTTTAGGAGGAAAAAAGTAACATAGACCTATGAGCTACTGATCATTATGTTAGTAGCACTGTAACCAAGATTTTCAGCATAAGTGAAAAGAGATGGAAATAAAAAATCAAACCAGCCACATAAAACTGTGATCTTAAATCTGAACAGTCTTTTACAGGACCTGTAGAGGCCCTGTGGAGAGGAAAATGAAATCCCGCTACCTAATTTTTCTGTTGGCAATATTTACATAGTTACAATATGTAAATGATTGTTCATGGTTTTCAATTTTTAGCAGTCTAAGAACAAAACAGAGAAAACTTAAATATGGTCACTAGTGAAAATAGAAATGCCAGCTTTGTAAATGTGAAACTAACGGTATAAGCACAGAAAGCAGGAGGAAGAAGGAGAAGATAGGACGAAGAAGGAAACTTATCTCATCTAATGCAGTGATTTATTAGTAAATCAAGAAACAGTAGTAAAGGCCCATTGTTTAAAATTAGAGAAGTAATCAGTAAAAAGTCTTGGTAGAAGCTGGGGTGGTGGTGCACGCCTTTAGTCCCAGCAACACTGAGGCTGAGGCAGGAGGATCATTTGAGCCCAGCAGTTTGAGGCTGCAGTGAGTCATGATGGGATGCCACTGCACCCCAGCCTGGCCACAGAGCCAGACTAGGTCTCTTTTAAAAAAGGGAAAAAAAGAAAAGCCTTGCAACAGAAACAGTTAAAAGTGGTTTCCTCTGGGAAGTTCAATTAGGGGTGGCAGAGGGTGGGGCAGTTGACTATGTTTTTTCATTGCAAGCCCTACTTGTTGTTTTATTTCCATGTGTAATTACTGTGATAAAATGTTTTAAAATAAGAAAGTTCTAATAAAGAAAGGGGAATGACTTAAAATTCATAATGCCTGGTGATTAAATTATATCAGTTTGCACAGAGGTTCTGGGGTAGGATTGGTTTTTAGAGGCTCTATCAGCAGAGGAGCCTCATGTAAAAGGAAGAGAGAGGGAAAAAGGGAGAGAGAAGATGGGGCGGGGAGGGGGGAGGAGAGAAAGGAGGAGGTAGGGAGGGAGGGGAGGGGGGAGGAAGGGGAGGAGGGAGAGTGGAGAAGGGTGAGTGGGGTGACAGGGAAATAAAAGCTTTTCAAATACAAGGTTTGGTTGTCAGAGGTAATTTTGAGCATAAAACAACGTATTAATCACATTATCTATCCAACTGTGTCCCAGCAACTAGAAACTTGGACCAAAGCTCAGGGGAGAGATAGCTATTACTTTAGAAAAGAGTGAAATCCCTGGAGTCTCTGAAAGTGTGAGTTGCATAAAGCAACACTGCTCAGTAGAGGTCTGGAGGTGGCAGGGAACATTGCTATTGTCTTAGCAGACTAGGGACCCAGGCTGGACAAGTGTACCCAGAAGAATCCTCCTGGGCACCAGGATACTCCTTGCAGAAGCACATGTAGCACTTGGTGAATTTTGAGGGAGAGATGAGGCTTTGCTCTGGGTATAGACTAAACTACAAAAATACTGTTGTCTTTATTTATTTATTTATTTTTGAAACAGGTTCAGAAGGTATATACTGTTCTCTTAATGTTATTATAACCCATAGTAGCCACAGCCTGGTGTGGCCCATAAAAACATGATCAGTGCAGCTGATTTTATAGCAAAAAGCATTAAGGGAGACAAACAGCATTATACCATGATTAAAGATACATTTAAAAATGAAAATATAAATACTATAATGGTAAGTCTCAAACATAATCCAGCAATAAAATAGAGTTTTGATTTGACAGAGAGGCAAGGATAAACCTTTCTGGCTGCAGCATTATGGGGGATAACATGGGATAGATTATATTATTATTCCCTGTTATTTACTGCCCTCCCTAGGAAGGATTATGTTCACCAACCCATTCCCATCAAGGTCAGCCTTATGATTTACTTTGGCCTATGGAATGTGTGCACAAGTGATTCATGCCCCACATCTGAGCAGACAGACATCTGGCAGTTCAGACATGAGGCCTGTATACCCTACACAGAGGTTGTTCCTTCAGCCTACATCCTGGAATGAAGATCCTGGAACACAGCCTATAACCGCCATGTACAGTGGATGAGTAATAAACCTTTGTTGTTGTCAAGCCACCCTGATTTGGGGGATTTTTTTGTTCCACAACATAATGTAGTGAAAGCTAACTATCATAGAGCATCATCTTAAAATCCCTTTGCTACCAACACCCAGGAAAGCTAGTTAAATTATAGCAAACATAATTTTAAATGCATAAACTCCTAAGAAAGTAAGGGAAATCTCCACGACCTCTAAAGGAAGGGGATACTGAAACAAAGTATAAGCTCTCGCTATGAGGCCACAGCTCTAAATATTATAATAATACGAAAAAAGAGAAATGTAATAAACCTGAAAAATATCTAGAAAAGAAAATGGGTAATTTCTTAAAGGCAAGTGAGAAAAAGGGAAATATTAAAAACAAAAGCAGAAATGAACAAATTGAGTAACAGAAAAGCAGAACATGAAATACATGTTCCCAGTGACTATACTTATTTGCTTAAAAATTGTTTCTAGAGTGACCCTCTCCCTGCTGTGGTCACACTGTCTTACTATGAGGCTTAATTTCCAAACTGGCATGGATTTCATATTTATTCTGAGAAAATGAATACATTTTTGGCACATTAATAATATTTAACAATTAATTAAGGTTACATATAGAATCTATTTAAATTCTGAACAAATATTTATGTTTTTTTAAAAAATAAAACAGAAAATATTGTCTGTCAGACACTCTACGTCTTGCCCATATAGTTGTCATGACCTAGGTCAGTGGGTTTTTTTTTTTTTTTCTTGAGACGGAGTCTTACTTTTTGCCCAGGCTAGAGTGCTATGTGGCATCAGCCTAGCTCACAGCAACCTCAGACTCCTGGGCTCAAGCAATCCTACTGCCTCAGCCTCCCGAGTAGCTGGGACTATAGGCATACACCACTATGCCCAGTTAATTTTTTTCTATATTATTTTTTAGTTGTCTAGCTAATTTCTTTCTATTCTTTTAGTAGAGACGGGGGTCTTGCTCTTGCTCAGGCTGGTCTCGAACTCCTGAGCTCAAACGACCCTCCCGCCTCGGCCTCCCAGAGTGCTAGGAATTACAGACCTGAGCCACCACCCCCGGCCCTAGGTCAGTGTTTTTCAATTGAGGGTTACAACCTGCTTGTAAATCATGAAATCAGTTTAATGGGTTACAATTTACATTAAAAAAATAGGAAGGAATAGAATTTGAAAATATCAGAGTGTGATGCATGCAGTTAAGTACTGTTTCATGAAACTTTAGTTTTAGTTCTGTAACGTATGTGTGTGTCCTAGGGTAAGATTAAAATGTATATTTTACTCCAGGTGGATTAAAGTCAAGTTTAAAAGTCATTGATTTAGGCCCTTGTAATCAAAGGTGATGTTCAAATATTTCACAGCTGGTAAAGCTTGGGCATAGTCCAGTCAGAACTAAAGCTGGCTGTAATGTTGGAACCCTGGGATCTCAGGAGTTACCCCTTTTATGCTAGAGTGAGGGTCCCAAGGGAAGGATCAAGGCGGCAGTGGATTTGGGGCTTTAGGAGTGTAATAGTTTTCGATTGCTGCTGTAACAAATTACCAAAAATTTAGTGGCTTAAAATAACATAAATTTATTATCTTACATTTCTGTAAGTCAGAAGTCAGGCATGGGTCTCATTGAGCTAAAATCAAGCTGTTGACGTGGCTGTATTTCAACCTGGGGACCCTAAGGAAAAATCTTTTCCTTGCCTTGTTCAGCTTCTGGAGGCTGCCCACACTGCTTGACTCATGGCCTCCTTCCTCTATTTTCAAAGCCAGCAATGTTGCGTCTCCCTCTGGCCCTTCTTCCATAGTCACATCAGCTCTTCTGATTGCAGCTGAGAAAGGTCCTCCACGTTTAAGGATCTATGTGGTTAGATTGGTACCACCTGGATAATCTGGAGTGACCTCCCCATTTCAAGATCCTTAACCTTAACCCCATCTGCAAAGTCCCTTTTGCCATGTAAAATAACATTTTCACACATTCCGGAGGATTAGGGAATGGATGTCTTCGGAGGCCATTATTCTGCCCACCTCAATGGGTATGGAAAAATGTCACTATTTGAACGACCAGCACAGCCACACCTGTGCATACTGCCTGAGTGGAATTAAAGACAGGTCATCTGTGAAATGACCCACTGGGAATCTCTATGCAATACTCCATGAATGTGTCTTGAATGTTCGTTCACCCTATCTCTTCCAAGAGGAGAGAGGGCAAGTTTCAGCTATACAAAGTGATAAAACTCAATCCATTGCTTTCACGTTTTTAATATTTTCTTAGGAGGTTTAACTATGAAAAGGGTTGATCACCTCAGACTCAGGAGAATTGGGAGAGAATTGTGCACAAACTTAAGTATCTAATAGAAATATTCTTTTTATCACAAGTGAAAATTTGAAATGTACAATATATATGAGCTTATTTTATTATCTTTATAAATATTAATTTTTCTTAGTTATATAGTATGCATTTGATAATGATAGAAAGTAGTAGCTTTTAAACAATGAAGTTCCAGAAAGCTATCCCAATTATTATAATTCTAAACTGTTTCATAATTCTGGAAAAAAGTCTCTGAAACAGCGTTTCAGAGTGGTACCCCGCAAAATATAGTCATAAATTAAAAGTGTCTGTGCACATATACATACAACCTGGAAAGGAGCAAATTTCATTTTAAAAACTAATGTTTTAAGTTCATAAGATATTTTAAAATTAAATGTGCTTTACTGTACAGTAAATTTTCAAAACAATCTCTGAAATGATCTATGCATGTTTAGCATTAGAGCAATCATTGTGCTCAGCATTGCTCATTGCATGTCTTTTATGTCAACTAACAAAATAGGAATTAACTCATTTTTGAGTCATTTAATTCCAGCCACAAAACCCCAGTGAACTCTAACAAAGCACTTGAATCAGAGTGAGGGTGGAGGAAATAGAAGTGAAAAAAAAATTCCACATCAGGTATCAAATGATGGTAATGTGAGCCTTTCACAAATGCTTTTGGATATGCCTGGGTGGTATATGAAAGGAAGTTAATTTGGAGACATAACTCTTTATGCTGTTTTATTCAGCTGTCTAAGGACATCGAAGGATGCTAATTTATGTAGCTTTTATATTTTTGGTTGACTCATTTTTCTTCTATTATAAAAGGAGACTTTCCGTGTAATTAGTAAGCTAGATTTTTTCATGTGAATTTCATTGGCTCTTGCTACTTAGACGAAAGGAAAGGTTTTTATTGTTGCTTGCCTACGCCTATCTCCAATTTTGAAGACAAAATGTTTAATTGGAAAGATGGAGTCTTTTTCAAAATCTGTCCTTTTGTCAAGTTAGTTATCTGTGCATCTACCCCTGGACCTGACCTACGCTGTTCATTCTTCCCTATCTCAACCATCCTTGACTCCCTATCTTGGTCTTGTGCTACTGCCATCTTAGCAAGCCTCAGCAGCAAGATGTCCCAAGAAATGATTGGAAAGAAAGTGATTAGTGCTATACACGTCTCCAATCATTCAGAAGTAATTTTCTATCAAATGTAATTAAAAATTATTTAACATCCACCTGATTGATAATATTGTGCCAGTTATTTTCCTATTGGCTCCATGTCATACTCTCCTTTCTGTACTCTATTTTATAACTGCAGGGCTAGAAGCCTGTATAGTCCATTTCCCAGAATCCTTTACCAACTGGCTTCCAGTTAAGTTTAGTCAACAGCAGTTACTGGTGGGAGAAAAGCCATTCTGGTCTGACCACACGTATGGTGGAGATTGTCTCAATGGCAGATTCAGCACGGGCCACAGGTGATCTCCCGCAGAAAATTCAGCTGAAGGGCTCCAGGCTAAGAGCTTTCTCATTTCTGGGCAGCATTCCTTCCTTTCTCTCCCTTTCTCTTCTAGCCCTTACAACACCTTTGTAAACATTTCCCAGAATTAAATCCCTTTCTGTTTGAACTATGTACAGTAGTTTCTGTTTTCCTTACTGGACTGATTATAGACCAAACTATTCCCATAGCTACCAGAGCTTTGGGAAGTCAAGATGTTTGTAAACGAAAATAGTGTAACACTTCTCTGGAATCCACTTCTTTCCTAAACTGTTATCTTGCAAATTTTATGCAGTTCTTAGTCTAAAGCACTTGAGACTCTCCCCAAATGCAATAGATTATAGAGTTTGGCTCCTGTTTCAGGGGTACACATAGGATACCCAGTGTGTGCTTTGGGCACCCTGGAAAGTGGCTATGGACAACAGAAGTCCTTGGCCTTTGGGCAATACAAATAGCTAGGTTTATCTTCTGCTCAGGGATTGCCCAGACTGAGGTCTCAGACTCTAGTATGTCCTTGAAAACTTGTTAAGAATATTCAGTAATTTGCAAGTGAGGAAGGAAGTTGGTCATACAATAGAAGATTGAGTGGTAGTTTAGTTGCTCTCCTACGTAGGTCTTCTAATGTTTGACAACTGTGTCCGGTAGGACTATTTTGGGTTTTGTTTCGCAGACCAGGAACTTGGACGTGAAGCCCCAATGGGAATAGTGCTAATTAGGGTTAGATTTCCTGTGGGCAGTTAAAGTTACATTGGACAGGTTCCCTGTGGCTGCCACAATTGCTGGGATCCTCAAATTCTCCAATCCAGGACCTGATGATATATTTATCTGGGTTTTTACTTAATATATATCGCCCTCTTGAGGTCTGTTTTTACCCTCAGGGCATAGCAAGGTGCTACATATTCATTCAGTCTTTCATTGATTCAATTAATATTAAATGTCTGGGCGGGGCATAGTGGCTCACCCCTGTAATCCCAGTACTTTGGAAGGTCAAGCCAACGCCAGAGGATCACTTGAGGCCAGGAGTTCGAAACAGCCTGGGCAACATAGTGAGATCCCCCATCTCTAAAGAAAATTTTAAAAATTAACTAGACATGGTGGTTCATGCTTGTAGTTCCAGCTACTTGGGAAGATGAGGCAGGAGGATTACTTGAGTCTAGGAGTTTGGGGCTGCAGTGAGCTACGACTGGGCCCCTACACCCCAGCCTGGGTGACAAAGCAAGACCCCATCTTCCCCCCCAATTTTTTTTTTAATTTAAATGCCTATTTTATTCCCCAAACATCACCATAACAATAACTTCTTCAAAAGTTTTGGAAGTTTATAGCAACAAATTTTGAACATTCTTTTTGTTTGTTTTTTGAGACAGAGTATCTTGCTCTGTTGTCCAGGCTAGAGTGCAGTGGGGTAACTATAGCTCACTGAAAGCTCAAACTCCTGGCCTCAAGTGATCCTCCTGCCTCAGCTACCCGAGTAGCTAGGACTATAGGTGGGCACCACCACATCCAGCTATTAAATTTTATACCATACATTATGAATTGGTGTGGACCAAGGTAATAACATATATTTTATCAGGACTCTAGGCTAACCCTCTGTTACTGATCTGAATGAGGTAGCATCTCTTGTCTACTTCTTTCTGAAGAGTTGATGAGTCAACTGTCTTACACCACCTAGAATGGCCCCCACCTCCAGACTCAGCATCTTCACAGGCAATTTTCTCCATGATGGAAAACGTATATTTCAGAACTTCAGTTTGAATTTTTATGTATCCAGCTAAACCTGTATTTCAATGTTTTCAATATCTGGATTCCAGTTACAGATAATTTCATTTAAAATTAGGTTTTGGTGTTTTTATATTAAGGCAGCTGCCGTTATTCTGAACTACTGAAGATTATGACTTAAATGATGACTTAATTTATTAAGTGATGAAGCTTTAGCATCAAATGAATGATTGCCCCAAACTCTCTAAAAATAGTACTTTGAGATCTGTTAATCATGAGATAATTCATTAAAATAATTCCTTGATCCCACTAGGTCATTTGAAACTATAATGCTTTTCAAATGTACATTTAAACTGCTCCTATAGAAACACAAGAAACAATATATGCAAGATTATTACAATAGTATAAGAAATAAATCTTAAAGTTTTAAAAAAAGGAGCTGGATGCGAAGATTACATGTAAAACTGGTGTATATTGAAGGGCACATTTTTTAGCAAGTTTACAGTATAATTATAGTAATGGATTCAGTAAAATGGATTCATTTTCAAAAAGCAGGTCAATGGTTTTGTGGTTTTTTTTTTCAAAAAAAGGTGGGGGAATGGGGAGGGGAGTTTATTTTTCTTTTCTTTTCTTTTTTTTTTTGAGACAGAGTGTCACTCTGTTGCCTGGGCTAGAGTGAGTGCCGTGGCGTCAGCCTAGCTCACAGCAACCTCAAACTCCTGGGCTTAAGGGATCCTACTGCCTCAGCCTCCTGAGTAGCTGGGACTACAGGCATGTGCCACCATGCCCGGCTAATTTTTTCTATATATATATTTTTAGTTGGCCAGATAATTTCTTTCTATTTTTACTAGAGACGGGGTCTCGCTCTTGCTGAGGCTGGTCTCGAACTCCTGACCTCGAGCGATCCACCCGCCTTGGCCTCCCAGAGTGCTAGGATTACAGGCGTGAGCCACTGCTCCCAGCCTCTTTTTTTTTTTAAACAGAATCTCACTCTGTCATCCCAGGTAGAGTGCAGTGGCATCATGATAGCTCACTGTAACCTCCAACTCCTAGGCTCAAGTGATTCTCCTGCCTCAGCCTCCAAGTGACTGGGACTACATGCATGGACTACAATGCCTGGCTAATTTTTCTATTTTTAGTAGAGATGGGGGTCTCACTCTTGCCCAGGCTGGTCTCAAACTCCTGAGCTCAGGCAATGTTCCCGCCTCGTCTCCCAGAGTGCTGGGATTACAGGCCTGAGCCACCGTGCCTGGCTGCAGTTCAATGATAGAGCTGTAATTTCCATACAGGAGTGCTGATTCTATTCTTAAAATTCTCATTTAGTGTTTTTGCAAACTCTTCTTAATAATTTTCTTACCCATGACCATTTTTGATATAATTAGCTATCATTTGTATATGACAAAACATTCATGTCCAGTATTTAAACCAAATGATTTATTTATTTTTTAAAACAAACCAGCAAAAATTCAGTACGGTTGGATGCAAAATTACAAAGACAGAACTAAAAGCATGTAAATAAAGAGAAACAGCAGCAACAAAACGCCAATGATAGGAAAAACAAATACTCCTCAGAATGGCAAAGAAGGTGTCTCAGACAGATGGTAAGTTTAAACCAAAAATGCAATTATAAATAACTTTAGAGAAGTAAGCAGATTCTGATTCTCAGTTGTCAAAATACTGGCAAATGAAATTTATTTATGCATAATAAGGAAACGTTTAGCGGTGAAACATTCTGAGTTTTTAATGTAACCATACTGCTTACATTTCATACTTTGAAGCTGCATTGTACAAAATGGTAGCTACTAGCCACATGTAGTTTCTTAAATTTAAATTTAAATTAATTAAAATAAAATTTAAAAAAATTCAGTTCCACAGTACTATGAGCTTCAAGTCCTCAGGAGCCACATTGGACACACAGACACATTGGACACACAGAAATAGAACATTTCCATTAAAGCAGAAAGTTCTGTTGAATGATGCTGCCTGGAATATGACCAGTTGTGAGTGGAAGGGTCATAATTAAACTCTATCAATATTATTCATCTTGCAGTTTACCAGAACTAAGTTTTATTATCCAACCCATGAGTTACTTCTAGAGGCAACACATACAATTAGATTAAAAAAATCGTCAAATTCCTTAATGCTTTTTTTCTTCCAAGAAAGACTTCCTTGGAATATTGTTATCTACCAGCTAGTAAGATATGTAATGGCTTATTATGGATATTACCTACCAGCACCTAAGAAGTGCAATAACATTGTGAAAAATAAGTATGCAGCAACTTTTGGCTTGGTATAACATTTCAGATGCTGAATCACTAGGCATCATTTTATTCTTTCCATGATTGAGCAGAACAGCTGAGAAAAATAAAAGATTTTGTCTGCTTTATGTAATAGCACACCCAGACAGTAATAATCTTTTATAATGGGTTTGGCAGGCTTTTCTTTAACATGTTGGGATAGAAAAAAATAACCTTTATTAACAGTTCTTTACAGTTTTGAATTATAAAACATCTCTACTGTAATAAAAGCATTTATTTATCTTCATTTTTAAATTTTAAAAATAGCATTCTTTTTGCAACTGCCTTAGGAATATAATAATAATATTGAAGTAGATAAAAAGCACTATATAGTTATTCTTGAACATAAGACACAGAAAATGATTGGATGTTATCCAGTTCTTTTATGAGCTAAACATAGCTCAGACCCTATAATCCAATAAAGATGTGATACAACAAAAAAAAAATTTAGGAAGACAAACCTTAGTATGACTACTAGGCACAGAACATATAAAATGTTCAAAAATACATTAAAACTTTAGCCCACTGAGGTCAAGGAGAATTTACCTCAGAATGGAGAACTGACAATATAAGGAAACTTATTAATAAGATAACCATATCAATTGACTAAATAAGAAAAATTACATGATTCTCTGAGTAAATGCTAAAAAGTCACCCAACGAAATTCAACACCCATTTATATTCTTACTAAAAACATATTACAATATAAAATTAAAATAAATATAATGAAGAGTATCTATTCTGAATAAAAAGTCCAATTATAGGCCAGGCGAAGTGGTTTACGACTGTAGTCCCAGTGCTTTGGGAGGCCGAGGCAGGAAGAACACTTGAGTCCAGGAGTTCAAAACCAGACTGGGCAACAAAGTGAGATCCAGTCTCTATAAAAAATAATTAAAAAAAATTAGCTAGGTGTGGTGCTGTGCCTGTATTACTATCTGTTCCAGAGGCTGAGGTGGGAGGATCGCTTGAGCTCTAGAGTTTGAGGTTATAGTGAGATACGATTGCACCACTGCACTCTATCCTGGGTGACAGAGGGAGAGTCTGTCTCTACAAAAAAAGCCCTCAATTATATCTAGTAAAGATGCATTTTTAATCATTATTAAATGTTTAATATTGTTGGGTCAATGTAATGCAATAGGAAATAGAAAAAAGAGAAATAAACAGTGTGAAGTCAAAAACAAAATTTTATGATATTTTTCAGAATATAGGATTGCACAGTAAGAAAATAAAATTAAAAAGAATTAACTCATGGTTACTAGAATTAATACAAGAATACAGAGATTAAACGTTAACTCTGCAAAAGTCAATATATTTCCATAAAATCATCAAAACCCAATTAGAATATATGTCAAATAAGCCCATTCCCAAGTAAAATTCTTTATAAGGAAAACTGTATATATATAAGGAAAACTGATTACTGATTGAGAGATACCAATGGAGACAAATAAATGGCGAAAACATGTTCTTCAATCAGAACAATAAATATCATAAGGATCTTGATTTTTTTTTCAAATAATCTTACAGATTTGGTATAATTCTAATTAAAATATTATTTTTGGCGGCCTTAAGAATGATAATAAAACTCATTAAAAAACCCCCCAAAATACCCCATGTTATCTGATAATAAAATAAAATATATTACTATGGTTTAACACAATGCTTCTGGCTAATCTCCCCTGCCCTTCAATACTAGTGGGAAAGCAAGTTCCCTAATACTTCTGGGCGGTGCAGAAGCAGGATCTTGGTATTAATAGATGTAGATTTCCTCTCCTTCTTCTTTTTTTCTTTTTCCTGTAGCCTGCCATCTGGTGGCCTGAATCAGCAACTACGTTTCAGCTATTGCAAGAGGCCTAGAGTTGGTTGCTTGCTGCTGCTTTTAGTTAACAACTTTTTCTGAATTAGCCAAGGAATTAGAGGTGAGTACCTGGGTTAAAGAACATTAAATGGCATCTTCCAATCTTCCTTCCTTTCTGTATAAAATGACATGATGTCTGGGTTTGGCAAAAATGTTGCTAATTATTGAAGCATGGTACTCCTTTTGTGTTATGTTTGCAAATTTCCATAATAAAACAGTTAAAAATAAGAACAAAAAAATCATTGCCCCTACAACTATAAGTGGCCAATTACTATATAAATGAATCCTCAGTTAACAATTAAACAAAGGCAAATTAAAACAAGTAAATATTTTTTTACCTTTCAGACCAAAAAGAACATTACAACACTGATAGTATTTAGTGCTGAAGAGGTTGTGGGAAAATAGGCACTCAAGCTTTTGGTGAGAGTATTGGTTGGTACTATCTTCTGGAGGGCAATTTAGTAATACCGATGGAAAATTTTATTGTTCCAAAAATGTTTCTTATCCTTACACCCAGAATTCCACTTCTCTCTTATGAAACTACTTAGGCAAAAATACAAGTACATGGATGTTTATTGAAGCATTGTTTATAAGAGCAAAACTGTGGGAATGAGTATAAATAAGGTATTCATTAAACAAGGAAAGACACACCATATAATGAATACCATGCATCATTTTAAAAGAACAAACGACCTGTTTGTATGAACATGGAAAAATTTTCCTTGGAAAATTAAGAAAACAAGTTGTGGCTGGGCGTGGTGGCTCACGCCTGTAATCCTAGCACTTGGGAGGCTGAGGCGGGCGGATTGTTTGAGCTCAGGAGTTCGAGACCAGCCAGAGCAAGAGCGAGACCCCGCCTCTACTAAAAAAATAGAAAGAAACTATATGGATAGCTAAAAATATATATATAGAAAAAATTAGCTGGGCATGGTGGCATATGCCTGTAGTCCCAGCTACTCGGGAGGCTGAGGCAGGAGAATCGCTTGACCCCAGGAGTTTGAGGTTGCTGTGAGCTAGGCTGACGCCACGGCACTCACTCTAGCCTGGAGAACAGAGTGAGACTCTGTCTCAAAAAAAAAAAAAAAAAAAGAAAACAAGTTGTATAAATGAGAATGGCTTCATTTTGGTTAAAGAAGGTGATCATACCTGTTAGCATGTGCTTTAAAAAAATCCAGCGGCCAATAACCAGACAGTTATAGAGGTTTTCTTTAGATAGTAGGAAAAATGGGAGATTTTTACTTTCTTTATTTTGTAGTTCTGTAATGTTTGAATTTTTTTAATGCATATATATTACTTTTCCAACAGAAGAAGCAATAAAGATAAAACTTAAAAATATATAAAAGTGTGCTTCTCTGCCATCCCTGAAAAAGTTCCATTATGAAGCCCCACCCCCACTATCTCCCATTTTAGGACTGGTTCCCAGCCCCACTCTGAAGGTGAAGGACGCTTTTTGTTTGAAAGTCTTGAGCTCGATGTCCTGGGTTCCCTATATGAATCTCAAAATGCTCTTCACTATTTATCCCAGAATATTCTAAAAGGGACTAGAACAAGTAGGATGCTCATTGGCTTCCTTACTATCTTAGGAGAATAAAACTCAAACTTAGTGGCCTCCACAGTGGGTGTGCAAAATGATCCATTGGTGCTCAGGGAAAAATTATTAGAACTTCAACCTAGATATTTTTGTCTCATCCTTTGTTAATTTCAATTGTTGAGTTTTGTTTTTAAAGTATACATTATATAATTATTTACATTCATATATGTATTGATATAATACATATATGACTTGTATATGTGTTATAATACAATTGTATTGAACATAAATAAATATATGTTCATATATTAAGGGAAATGTTAAAAAATTTTTTTACTGATGGAGTATCTGATCAAAAAAGTTTAAGGGCCATTAGTCTAGGCTACAGATGCTTTCAAGAGAACTAGAATCACAGCTTAAGTACACATAAACAGTTTCTATAAATTAGCTGTCCTCCCCAAAGTCACTAATACTTTAGCTAAAAGAAAAAATACTCAGAAAAATAGGTAGGAAAACACAATGGAAGACAGATGGAAGAGTCAACTTAGAAAGTAATAAAAGGTAAAAAGAAAGAGAAAAAGTAAAAGGGATAGAATAATTATTTACACATAGACAAATCAAACAATAAAACAATGAAAAAACCCTAATGAATAAAGAGAAGTAAATTAAAAAGAAAGAATAATCCACAAAGAACCTGAATTTAGAAAACCACAACCTATCCTGGAAAAAAGCAAACTGTCATACAGTTGGAATTTAGAATATACCACATCCATGAGGTGGGGTTGGGCCCTCTTCCAGCCCACCCGGCTCTCCAAAAAAAAAAAAAAAAAAGGAATATACCATGTCCACAGAGCTCTGTATTCTCAGTGTCCAGCATTATGCTTCACACAAAGTATGCACTCAATAAGTAAAGAAAGAAAGGATTTTAGCTTATGGCATTTTATACCAAATGAATGTGTTTAGCCACAATTCAAAAAGTCAATGTATTTTTGTTACTTCTCTTCTTCTATTTTAAATTGAGCTGTTGAATATTTTATAGATCATAAGGAATAGAAAACAAAAGGAATTGAAAAGAGAATGGAAAGTCTGGGATGCTACATTTGCAAATGCAATAAAAAAAATCTAAGGATTCACTGGCAAAATCTGAAGATATGGCAGGTAATTATTTGCCAACTCATGGAAACATCCCTTTGCGGTTATATAAGCCAAATAACCAAGTAAGAATATTTGCAAAGAACCTATAATTTAGAACTTCTAAAAGGTCTTTCTATAGCCGGAATAAAGGCAATTAACAGGATTAAAGCAGTGACCTTTTCCCCTCTCTTTACTTGAAAGCTGAATTTATTAGTGATGTTTTATAGGGTCTATAAATTATTTTTGAAAATAACACTTCTGTTACATCAGTATTTTTAAGCCTATTGCTAATAGTAACTTTAAGCCATCTAATCTAGAATGTAAGCATGTTTTGTTAGAGTTAAAAAAAAACAAAACCCTGCTCTGCCAACAGTCACACCTTTACCATCTCCCCTAAGAGCAGTAAAGATAAATAGATTATTTTTAGGCAAATATGAGGCACTATGTACTCAGATCATTATTCACGTATTAATCAAATATTCATTGAGGGTCTCTTAGTGCCAAGCGTTGTGTTGGAGTTGGAAATACGTTTGTGAAATAAAAGGGTCAGCTTCCTCCAGAATTCACAATAATTTCTCTAGTACTCCCCTGATTAATTTAGCAGTCTCCAAATTATCGGAGATATATCTGTACATGTGTATGGATGTGTAGATTCATCCAGGTAAGACATTACTATGAAAAGGATAAGAATTACTTAACATTTGACCATGATTATTGTATGATATCCAATGCTTATTCTAAAAAAAAAAAAAACAACGAAAAAAACTTAGGTACAAATATCTTCAAGAACTGCATAATATGTAAGTCAGCAATTCCACTTTTAGGAATTCATCTTCACAAAATGATAAAGATTAGCTGCAAAGATTTAATTACAAGGTTGCTCATTGTAGAATTGTTAGAATTATTTTTTAAATAGGGCAAGAAACAGCCTAGATCAATACAGGATTGTTTAAATAAATTGTTATGTTCACACAATGAAAAACTAGGTAACATTAAAAAGGATTGGGTGGAAGTATTTTCATGGACATGGAAAAATTTCCATGATATATTGTAAAGTGAAAACTGGAAGTTACCTTGTTACTTAAGTGTCAAGTACACAAAAGTGCAAGCCCAGACTTTGCTCTGAGCCTGGGCAAGACACTTGACCTCACAGAGTTTCAGTTCTGTCATCTGTTATGGGTAGAATTGGGTCCCCCCCAAATTCATATGCTGAAGTCCTAATCCTCTGTACCTCAGAATGTGACTGTATTTGGAAGTAGGGTTTTTAAAGAGGTAATTAGGTTAAAATGAAGTTATTAGGGGACCCTAATCCAGTATGACTGATGTCCTTTTAAGAAGAGATGATGAGTACATAGACTACTCAGAGGTAAGACCATGTGAAGACACACAGAGAAGACGGCCATCTGCAAGTCAAGGGGAGAAGCCTCAGAAGAAGCCAACCCTGCCAACATCTCAGTCTCAGACTTTTAGACTCCAGAACTTTGAGAAAATAAACATCGGTTGTTGGAGCCACAAGTCTGGGGTACTTTGTTATGGCAGTCCTATTAGTAATATACCATTTATAAGGTGGGGAAAATTTTTTTTTTTTTTTGAGACAGAGTCTCACTCTGTTGCCCAGGCTAGAGTGAGTGCCGTGGCGTCAGCCTAGCTCACAGCAACCTCAAACTCCTGGGCTTAAGGGATCCTCCTGCCTCAGCCTCCCGAGTAGCTGGGACTACAGGCATGTGCCACCATGCCCGGCTAATTTTTTCTATATACATATATATTTTAGTTGGCCAGATAATTTCTTTCTATTTTTAGTAGAGACAGGGTCTCACTCTTGCTCAGGCTGGTCTCGAACTCCTGACCTCGAGCGATCCACCCGCCTTGGCCTCCCATGGGCTAGGATTACAGGCGTGAGCCACCGCGCCCAGCCTAAGGTGGGGAAAATTTTAATACTGTCTTTATTTAGCTCACAAGGTTGCTTTAAGTCAAATAGATGTAATACGTTTGTAAAGTGTAAAGCACTACATAAATGTGAGTAGTTGTTACTCACATGGTTCTTGAAAATCCTGGAGGAATGCAGTCATCTTGAACTTTATAACCCATTAATAGGGCAGAGGCTCAGTACCACAGGGGATAGGCAGAAGCAGATTTGTGTAGGGCTGCAGTAAAGAACACAAATGACTTGTCAGTGAAAGGAAAGGCAAAATACAAAGAATAGTTCCTGGCCAGACTCAGTGGCTCATGCCTGTAATCCTAGCTCTTTGGGAGGTGGGAGGATCCCTTGAGGCCAGGAGTTTGAGACTAGCCGGAGCAAAACCCGGTCGGGCTTGGTGGCTCATGCCTGTACTCCCAGCTACTCTGGAGGCTGAAGCAGGAGGATCCCTTGAGCCCAGGAGTTTGAGGCTGCAGTGAGCTATGATGACACCACTGTTCTCCAGCCTGGGCAACAAAGTGAGACCTATCTCAAAAAAAAAAAAAAATTAAAAAGAAAAATAATAGTTCCTTATATCCTTGCTGCAACCTTTTAAGCAAACATCTAAAACTACATATGATTATGATAGCTAATCTTTATTAAGCATTTACTAAGTATCAAGCATGACTCAAGTACCTTTTATAGGTGTTCCCTAACTAAATCTCGTGTCGACCCTATGGCAAAAGTGCTGTATGTGTGTACTTGTGTGTATGTGTGTACTGTATTGTATGTATATGTTTATGTGTGTGCATCTATTTCAGTCTCTTCTGTTACATGTATCTTTAACATGAAAACTTGTTTATATGCAGTAAATAAAAAGAGTAATAAAATTTCCAAAATGAGAAGTTGTGATTTTCCAACAGTATGCTTTGCATTACTGTGAAACACTGAAAGCACCACTGACTGAATGAAATGACCTGTGGTAAAATACAAACCACACACTCATGCCATCTTCTTCCTCTTACCCCAGCACATCCACATGCATTGTCCTAAGAGTGTGCATACTGTTCTTCTGAGTTTGTGTTTATTTCATGGTAAGCATATTGAATATATTATCTCAAACCTGTGTAGGCATCCTGATTATAAGAATCACAAGAGGAGAATAAAAAGAAAAGCCTTAAATTTTAAGGAGAAAATTAAAATCAAAAAATTTTGAAACAACTGAGAGAACTTGCAGGCCTGAAGGAATCCACATTGCCCACATTTAGCAACAAAACTAAGAAAATAAAAGACAGGAGAGCTTGTACATCACAGTTATCTACTTCCAGTGGAATTGAAGAGCACATGGAAGAGAATGGAGATAAAAACTCTAATGCCAAGTAATAAGGAATGAAGTTGGATAGTGGTTGTGGCCTTCATGCTCATTAGAAACCATACAAGCAGATTATTTATGAAAGGAAGAAACTGGCAGAAAAACAAGGTGGGATTTCTATTTTAAGCTGGTTTTGAAGACAGAAAAACAGGTACAACAGATGACAGTAATGCACCTTGAGAGACACAGTATTTTAGCCTAAGAATGCTGATGTCCTTCTTTCCTTTTACCTCTTCTCAGTAATCCAAAAACCACAACACTTTACCACATCCATTTCCAGTAAGCGGTGTTTGGAGCATGGCTATCTACAATGGAAATAATTAACTTATTACCTTCCATTGAAAGGCTACATGGAAAATATAAAACTTCTATAAGCAAAAGATACAATGAACTAAATTTAAAGACAAATGACATCTCACTGCAAAAAATGATAAATATGTGTAGTAATGCATATGTTAATTAGCTCAATTTGGCCATTTTACAATGTATACAGACTCTCCTCAACTTGTGATAGGGTTATGGTTTGTACTGAATTTGTATTGCTTTCTCAACATGGTAAAGTTGAAAAATTCTAAGTCAAATGATCGTTAGTCAGGGACTGTCTGTACATAGTTCAAAACATGTACACAATAAATGTATATGATTTTTAGCTGTCATTTAAAACAAAAAAATAGCTTTCTGAAGATTAAAAACAAATGACAAAAATGTCATTGCAATATATGGCAAAGGGTTAAAATTCTTAAAATATGGCATAAAAAGCTCTTATCAGTTAGGAAAAAACCCCCAAATATTTCAATACAAAATGGTCAAAGAATATGAAAAAGTAACACAGGAAGAAACACAAAGGCTAATCAACGTGAAACTCTTCAATTTCAATAAAGGAATGCAAATTAAAATTATGAATTGTTTCTAACCTAGTAGATCAGCAAAGATATTTTTTAAAAAGGTTTAAAAAAATCGGTTCAGTAACTTTTCCTTGAGAACTTATTCAAAGAAAATAATGAGAGTAGGGTTCAGAAACATATGTGGAAGTATATATATCTTACACAACTGTTTATGGGTTAAAAAATTGAAGTAATTTAATCTAGCAATTGAGGATTGGTCAAATAAATCAAGGTATGTATTCTTTCATTTAGCAATTCTGCTAGAATCTATCCCTTGGAATAGTAAATAAAATCAACAGTTCTTAGAGACTCAAACATTTATTTCAGCAGTTTGTAGATGCAAAAAATGATCGAATAATTTACAGCACACACACACTCCATGGAGGGAGAAAAAGAAAAAAATTTGCACACTAATGATCACCTTCATGTATTCAAATAAGATATCGTGTGTGCACACACAAATAAAAATAGACTGAAGGGCAGTTTATAGAATACTATGCAGCTGTACAGAATGCACAATTTTATATTTTAAATAAAAAGATAAAACATACATTAAGTCTAAAAACTGTATAATAAATGATCCTATTTATGTTTAAAAAATATATATATATGGTTGTCTGAAGGTATTTCGTCACTCCAAGGACCTTGACAATGACCTTTGAAGAACCCATTCCAGAATGGACCGCAATCTAAAAGTTGAGCTGGAGTTATTTGACATAGACTCGGTCCCGAATTTCAGTTAATATTTAAATGAATATTAACTTTGATTTTGCCCTTGAACAGCCCCTAATTCTAGTTATCCTTATCTATGCATGAGAGATCAAAGACCCGCCTGGACATACACACGCAAATTGACTTGCAGAGCCAGTCTTACGGAGCTACTTCGCTTGGCTTTGTATTTTCAGACAACCCTTTAATTACAAACACTTCTGGGCCAGCGGGTCTGAAAATAAGAGGCTGCCTATACAGCGGTGAACAGCCTTCGAAGCCCTGTCCGTCGGACGCCGGGCCACCGCTCTTCCTCACTGAGCCATTTCCACGCCTCGGCTCCCACGCACCTCTCAGGAAAGGGAACGACGAGAGTACTTCGGCGATTTCCAGCCCCCGGCAACGCTTCTGCGCTCAACTCCGGCAACTCCGGGCCGATAGGCGGAGGACTATTTTTTTCATTCGCTGCTGTTCTTTACCAGCCAATCAGAAACGTTCTTCAAATGTCTCCCTCCTCTGAGGTGCGCAAGCTCTGGGAAAACTGGAATCACTTCCGGGCTGCAGTCTGGGAGGCTGCGCATGTTGCCATAGCGACCGTTTTACGTTAATTGGTTCGTAGCTTCCATCCAGGCGGTGGGGCCACTGCGGGGGCGACTCCTCCCCGACACCCTCTGGCCCCCGGCGGCCGGAAGTCCTTCGCAGACACGGGGGTCTGGCCTAGGGATCCGCGTTGCCCAGTGTGGGGTGGGGGGGATGGCTGCGGAAGAAGAGGAAGAGGTAGAATGGGTGGTGGAGAGCATCGCGGGGTTCCTGCGAGGCCCGGACTGGTCCATCCCCATCTTGGACTTTGTGGAGCAGAAATGTGAAGGTAAAATTGACAGTGGTTTCTCCCCCCTCTCACTCCAGCGGTTGGAAGGAAGATGGTCGGCACAAACCATCTCTCCTCTCCCCTGTCTCCACCCCTGTCGGCCAGATTGAGAGCTGGTTACGTTGGAGGAATTGCGTCCCCTCTGCTGGTGTTTTCCTTCGGACCTGAAAATGGGGACCGAGACTCCCCTCTCCCTGGGCCCAAGCTCAGATCCAAAAAAACATCAGACTTTAGTCCTGTGTTCAGTCTTTCATACCATACCGAAGGTTTTTGCCCTGGGTGAGTGGACTGTTTGGGTGGGCGTATTTTAACAGCTTTCCCAGTGTTTTGAGGGGAGAAGCGTCATTTTACCTCTGAATTCCTTATTATCTCTAGCATTTCGCCTGTGTAGTCAGTTTAAGGAATGCGAAATGATTCACCCCAGACCAACAGTTGACTGCGAAGGAGGGCATATGATCACTCCAGCAGGCCCGGAACCAGTCATCTCGGTGGCCTGTATTCCCCTTGCTGACCTCTCTGATTCTTGGCTATACCAAAAATGGTGGTGGTGGTTATCTTCTAACAAATGAGACGTATAGGTGTGGCATAATATTCCTTGTGAGGGACTGACACCTTCGGGTTCTGATCAGTTCACGCTTGAAACTACATTGAGTTCTTGGAGACAAATTGGAGCCCATTTGGGGGGAGAATGACTCAGAAACCATGTCATATGAACGAGTGCCCAACTGTTATTGTGGTGGTTTCGCCTGGGAAGACTTAGAGGGTAGTAATGTCCATTAGTCATCTACACGTCTGTCTTATGTTGAGATGTTAGAGGAGATTCAGTTATCCAACGGTTGGCTTTCGTGTATGACCTTCTAAGACCTCTTTCAGCCCTAGGATTTCATGAATCTGGTAAAGATGAAATTTAGTTTGACCACTGAATGTTTTCATTACGTTCTCATTGCCATAATCAAAATGCAAATAATAGTTATTAAGTGTTATAGTTTTTAAGGATGTTCAAAAACAAAATAACTTATATTTGTACTCCCTTTGAGAATTTAAAATGCTATTATGAGACTGATAAGGCATGGGGAATACTGACCTCCTTTAGAAGAGAGAAGAAATTATGTCACCTTTTGATTGCATTTACCCCACTGAAACTAAATGCTGAAATGGAAAAAAATTAAAGCATTGTTCATCTTTCTATCCCCAAATGTCAAAAGTGGCTGCATCTCAACAATAACATATCTGATTGTGTGATTTTTATGGGGAAGCATAATTTACAGCCTTATAAACATGTACTGTAGTGATTTGCTTTCAGAATAAACTGAAAATAGCTTAAGTAGCTGCTGTATTGCTTGTATGTACAGTATTACATAGAGCCGATGCCAGGGTAAATATTAATAGAAGTGAAATGCCAGTGACACTTGAAATAACTGTTTATACTTCACTGACTTGGGGTTGTCATTGTGCTCTTCTCTACTTCAGATCATTTAAAGACTAGTTTTATACAACTTTGTGACATCAGCCTTTATTTCTACAAACATTTATTGTGTCCTTGGGTCAGAAGCTGGGGATAGCAAGATTAATAAAACAAAACCCCATGCTTGAGAAATTTATAGTCTAGTGGGGAGGACAAGCAGGTAAACAATAAAATACAGAGTGGTAGGTGCTATAATAATGGTAGGCGCATGGTGCTGTATCTTATAAGAGTTCAGGGAAAGGGATCTAACTAGCCTTGCAGTTGGGAGTGGGTAGCAAGTCGTGGAGAATGTGCCACTTGGCAATATTTTGAAGAATGGTTGGGAGAGAAAGGGGGAAGGGAGTGGAGTAAAGCAGAGGCATGGAGGTTTGAAGTGGTGTGTGTTACGTTTGGAGATGTTTCAAGCAGTTTTGTATTGTTAGGCGCGTAAGGTTTGGGTTTCAAGAGTGGTGGGAGATTAGACATGGGATCTAATCATGGAGAGCCATGTCTGACCTAAGGTTTTTGTGCTTATTCTCTAGGCAATGAATAGTTGTTGAAGAGGTTTAAACCAAAAATTGCAGAAGTTAGTTTTGCATTTTAGAAAAGTCATTCTGGGGGAATGAAAAAAAATGTTTATTGTTTACAATTCCTGGGTTTGTCCTGTTTCCCTAATTAGATTGTAGCTTCTTGAGGGAATATTTATCTTTCTAATCTACATTGTTTCACACATAAAATCATTCAGTAAACATTTGCTGTGGTTTTACTTATTTTAACTTCATTATTGATCTACCATAGCATAAATGCCCTAATCATTTTCACCAAAATTTGTATCAGCAAAGTTCCAGTACAGTGAAGTAATCTGGAGCCTGATTTAATATTCCATTAAAAGTTTATGAAGACATTGTTGCTTTATATTATTGATTGAAAAGTGGAAAATTAGTGTTTGTCTTAAATATGAGGTAGTGTTTTTTCTCAAGTAGGAGAAAAAATTTGTTTACAATTAGTAGTATATATTTATATATATATACGTTTATATATTTTTTTAAAGAAAAACTTAAGGAATTCAAAGTTGAAGAGCTAGGTTATAAGCATGATAGTTCTATTTGTAAGGAGTAGATTTTTATATTTATTTGTATTAATAAAAGGATTTATGTTTTTATACTATGCAATATTTTCTTTTAAATTTAGTTTTTGATGATGAAGAAGAAAGCAAATTGACCTATACAGAGATTCATCAGGAATACAAAGAACTAGTGAGTATTTTTTTTTATTGATTTTTAAAGGTAATTAGGATATTACTTGTAGCTTTTCTCAATTTAAAAAATGGATTTTTTTCATTAAAATTCTTTAATTTTACAAAAATCCAGTCTACTCTAACAATACTTCTAGTTATATCAGGCTCCATGAGTTCTCTGAACATCTTACTGTTATGACTTCTTATCTCTTTTACTCAAGAATCTAAGAAATGGTTTTACAACAGCTATTTACAGGTTCTTGCATCTAATCTTTAAATTTTATTCTTACTCTGCTAATACATTCAGGGACCTGTTATTCATTTAGTCATGGTACTCTTGTGATTTTTAAAAATGCCTCTAGGTAGCAGAAGAATTATGTCATGCTGAACTTCATAATCCTGACTTCAATTATTTCTAGTAAAGGAAATAAAATTCATGTGATTTTCTGCAAAAACATTAACTTTTTGTTTTTTGGTGAAAGACAATGTCACTACAATGTAATGTAATACCACGTAGATTCATATTTACATAAAAGTATTTGATTATACTTTTCTGAACTCAATACTTAATATGCAAACTGTCATTTAGAATTTTTCTATGTAATTATACAAGTTAAACTTTCTTTTTTTAGGTTGAAAAGCTGTTAGAAAATTACCTAAAAGAAATTGGAATTAATGAAGATCAATTTCAAGAAGCATGTACTTCTCCTCTTGCAAAGACCCGTACATCACAGGTTTTTCTTGTTGTTATTCTGCTAACATACAGTTTCAACAAAAATGCCCAGGGTTTCATTTAAATTTGAATGTTTGATTGTCAAAGTATAATATTTTAGACATTGTGAGAGGTGAAAAGATAATCCATCATATAGGGGTTCTTTTTAGAGCACCCTTGACCAATGATAATTTGAGGTATTAATGAACTGATATAATTAAAAAAGAACTTTCTGAACTCAGAACTATAATAAGATCACAGGGTTTATCCAAAGTACTGTTTTATTTATATAGATCTCTGATAATTCTGTAGTTTTTTATTTTTTAGGCATTTCTTTTTTAATCTTAGCAGATCTAGAGTCTATTGGGGCTTCCTTCTCTTGGAACTTCTTTTTTTGTCTCAGTTGTGCAGAGCTGGGATGAAGTAGATATGTGTATTTATAACTAATGTTTATTGAGAACTTGTGCTAGTTGATATTTTAGGAATTTGACATGTATTATCTCATTTAATCTTACTAACACCTCTTAAGATATGGGTACTGTTTAACTTCAATATGGAAAGGAGGAAACTAAAGCACAGAGATACTAAGCAACTAGTCCAAAGTCCACAGCTAAATAAGTATTAGCAGAGCCAGTAAATGAGACCAAGCAATCCAACTGAGAGCCCTTGCCCTGAAGTTGAGGATAGGGATATGTTGCTGCAACCCAAGTAGTCTTCTTCTCAAAAACTGGCTTGGGCTTCCCATGCTCTACCAAATAAACTATAATTCCTTGACAAGATACAGTGAAAATTATCTATAATACAATGTGACCCTAAGTTGCATTTTCAGCCTTGATCTCATGTTGTAGTTCTCCAATACATTGTGTAATACGTTATTCCAAGCCACTCACTCTTATAAGCATCTGATAGGTACTTGGCTTTGCTCATGCTATCCCTTAACCTGGAATGTACAGCCCCCTCCCCAACCCACTCTACCATCCCTTCCCTAATTTAGAGAAATCTTTCTCATCATCAGGGCCTGGCTGAAATGCTACTGGTTATGGCAGCTTTGCCATTTCTTCTAGTCAGACCAGAACCCATTCTACCTCACTGCTAGGTACTTTTACACTGATATTTTTGGTATTCCGCTTTGGTATTGAATTACAGTTTCCTACAAGTCTGTTTGCCCTGCTATGTTGTAAGTCCTCTGAGCTGTTTTTAGTAACTTTGTATCCCCAGCTACTTGCACAGAGGTGAGAACTTGGTTCCTAGCAGGTAGTTCTCAATAAGTGCACGTTAAATTATCTTGTTACTAGGCCTAGAAGAGATTGCTTTGAGTACTGTTTAATCCAGCACTTCCTGGTACAGTTCTCTTTTGCACAACTTCTCATTTAATGACCTCTAATTCTAGAGATAGAAAATCTTAATATAACATGACATTTAAAAAAATAATATTTAAATGCGATTGGTATTCCCAATTAATGTAAAAAAGTCAGATTTTATTAGTTTATAATTCTATAAAGCAAAAGTTGTTTTACAGTTCAGCAGTAGTTTTTGTTCTATGTGTATGATAGTTTTAGTCTAAGAAATAACAACAGGCATTATTTTCTTCTTTTTAGTTGAATAGGAAGAATTTGATTGAAAATTATTAACTGGCATTTAAATTTCTTTTAAACCACTGGTATTTGTTTGTGTTTTCCTTTTTCAGGAATACTTTTGTGCTTTGGTTAAAATTTGTTAACCTCTTAAGCTATTGTGAATGAATCTGAATTCATGAATGAAGATGTTTGTAGTAATTGTAGACACAATTGTCTTTTGTTTGCATTATCAGGATAACTTTATATTATTTGTAAAGCTAGATGTTCAGAGTTTTAAAATAATGTTTTCGGATCAAGATCAGCACACCTTTCTCTTTTATTCTCCTATACACATTTTGATTGATTTGGAGTTGATCGGTGGTACAATTTTATTATATACAAATTAGAAAGCCTTTTGAAACAGACCTGCATTTGAGTCCTAGAGCTTACATTTACTAGCTGTAAGACCTCAGACAAAAGCTGTTTTACAGTTTTATTTTCTTAACCATTCTGATTCTCAGTTTCCACATCCATAAAATAGGGATAGAATCTACTTTGAAAGATTTTTGTGATGTTTAAGAGATAATGTACATAAAGCATTTAGCACAATGCCTGGAGTATATCAGGTGGTCTATAAATAAATGGAAGCACCTCTTAATTAATGGTAGCTATTTTGGTGGTTGATTAGCAGTGTGCTCATTAGGCCAGGATCACAGATTCAATCCCTCTGTGGACTAGTTAGCATTATTCTTTACTGGCGCAAACTTTTAGATACCAAATAGCAACAACTGAATCAGCACAAGACTGTCATCGTTTTTGGAAAAACAGCTTGAGGCACATACATGAAGATTAGATTATGCCAATATGAGGTTCCTAAGAACTCAAGAAACCAACTGTGTGCCCTAGGTAATTTAGGAGGTAATTTTTGTTTTGTTTTGGTTTGCTTAGTTTGGTTTTGATTTTCTAAACCAGCTGCCACCTCCCATTGAGTACTGTTAGAGCAGACTTGCAAAATTCTTTTCAGCTGGTTTGCTTATCATTACACCTAGATCACTGATCCTGGCATACTCTTTGCGTATTAAAGCCAGCAAGAGAGGCAGGAGTGCATCAGATGAAGAGCTCTAGTAAAAAAAAAAAAAAAACCCAACAAAACCCAGCTTTTTATTTATTTATTTATTTTTTGAGACAGAGTCTCACTCTGTTGCCCGGGCTAGAGTGAGTGCCGTGGCGTCAGCCTAGCTCACAGCAACCTCAAACTCCTGGGCTTAAACGATCCTCCTGCCTCAGCCTCCCGAGTAGCTGGGACTACAGGCATGTGCCACCATGCCCGGCTAATTTCTTTCTATATATATAATTTTAGCTGTCCAGATCATTTCTTTCTATTTTTAGTAGAGATGGGGGTCTCGCTCTTGCTCAGGCTGGTCTCGAACTCCTGAGCTCAAATGATCTGCCCACCTCGGCCTCCCAGAGTGCTAGGATTACAGGCGTGAGCCACTGCGCCCGGCCAAAACCCAACTTTTTAACAGTGTGTTTTTTTGTTATATATGTACGGTTTCTAAAAAAATACCTATGACTTAGGATATAATTCTAAATAGTTCATAAAAATATGATAATGTAATAAATACTGAAATATTTATTATTTCAATTGTCTTCAGTTGAACTTTGGAATTTTGATTAGTGAAAGAAGCCAGTGTGAAAAGCTGTGGTATTTTCCAATTAAAATAGACAAAAGTGACTTCCTTCATTGCTTGTGATTTTTTGGTAAGGGTAAAGCTTATCATTAATTTCAATGTATGGCCAAAGCCAGGGACTTCTAATGGCAAGAAACAAAAGGTGTTTTTGTTTTTTTTACTTGACTTGCTTTGACCTTTCTTTATAAGATGGAAATAACACTTTCGGAAATGCTTGTTTTATAATAATAGTAATTTGGGAAAATTGTTCTTTTTTCCCAATAATTTGCATTGTTGAAAGGTTACATATGTGATGTCACCATTCAGTTTCTAAAAATCTGCGCAGAATAATTAACAATATTTTGTGTGAGTGCTAGTAAGATTTTGATTTTTAAAAATTAATAGACGAGGCCGAGCGGTGGCTCACGCCTGTAATCCTAGCCCTCTGGGAGGCCGAGGCGGGTGGATAGCTCGAGGTCAGGAGTTTGAGACCAGCCTGAGCGAGACCCCTTCTCTACTAAAAATAGAAATAAAAATTATTTGGACAACTAAAAATATATATAGAAAAAATTAGCCGGGCATGGTGGCGCTTGCCTGTAGTCCCAGCTACTCGGGAGGCTAAGGCAGGAGGATCGCTTAAGCCCAGGAGTTTGAGGTTGCTGTGAGCTAGGCTGATGCCACGGCACTCACTCTAGCCCGGGCAACAGAGCGAGACTCTGTCTCAAAAAAAAAAAAAAAATTAATAGACTTTATTTTTTAGACCAGTTTTAGATTTATAGAAAATTGAGTTTCCCTTATTATTAACATCTTGCATCATCAGTTGGTACATTTGTTATAATTCATAAACCAATATTGATACATTGTTACTCACTAAAGTCCATTGTTTACGATAGGGTTCTCTCTTTGCGTCATACAGTTCTGTGGGTTTTGCCAAATACCTGTCATGTATACAGTACACCCTTATGGTACCATACAAAATAGTTTCATTGTCCTAAAAATCTCTTGTGCTTTACATATTCATCTCTTCTGGCCTTGGCTCAAACCCCTGGTAACCACAGGTCTTTTCACTGTCTCCATAATTTTGCCTTCTCTACAATGTCATAAAATTGGAAACATATAGTATATACCCTTTTCAGACTGGCTTCTTTCACTAATCCATGTGCACTAAGGTGGTTCTATTTTTTTGTGCCTTGATAGCTCATTTCTTTTTTATCTATCTTTTTTTTTTTTTTTGATACAGAGTCTCACTCTCTTGCCCGGGCCAGAGTGCCGTGGCATCAGCCTAGCTCACAGCAACCTCAAACTCCTGGGCTCAAGCGATCCTCCAGCCTCAGCCTCCCTAGTAGCTGGGACTACAGGCATGCGCCACCATGCCCGACTAATTTTTTTTTCTATTTTTAGTTGTTTCACTAATTTCTTTCTATTTTTAGTAGAGACGGGGCCTTGCTCTTGCCCAGGCTTGTCTGAACTGCTAAGCTCAAGCAATCCTCCTGCCTCAACCTCCCAGAGGGCTAGGATTACAGGTGTGAGCCTCCGCGCCCAGCCGCTCATTTCTTTTTATTACTGAATAATATTCCATTTTATGGATGTAGCACAGTTTGTTTATCCATTTTCCTTTGGAAGGACATCTTGTTTTATTCTAGTCTTTAGCAATTATGATAAAGCTGCTATAAAATGCAGGCTTTTGTGTAGACTTAAATTTTCCAGCTTATTTTGATAAACACCAAGGATTCAGAGGAAACAGACCTGGGGGGAAAATAATCACCTAGGAGTGGGATTGCTGGATCACATGGTAAGACAGTTTAGCTTTGTAAGAAGTTGCCAAACTGTTTTCTAAAGTGTCTGTACCATTTTGTGTTCCCACCAGCAATAACTGGGTGTTCCTGTTTCTCCATATCATACCCAACAATTGGTATTGTTGGTTTTTTTGGATTTTAGCCAAATAGGTGTGTAGTGGTACTTCATTGTTTTCTTTTGCCCATTTTTAAATTGTTTATTTTCTAATTGTTGCTTTAAGAGTTCTTTGCATATTTGGAGACAAGTCCTTTATCAGATAAGTGTTTTGTAAATTGCAAAATTTTTCTTCTGTGGCTTGTCTTTTCATTCTGTTAACAGTGGTATCTTTCACAGAGCAGAAGTTTTTAATTTTAATAAAGTCTGATTTATCAATTTTTTTCTTTCATGAATTATGCTTTTGGTGTTGTGTCTAAGAAGTAATTGCCAAACCCAAGGTTACCTAGTTTTTCTCCTATGTTACCTTCTAGAAGTTTTATAATTTTATTTTTTACATTTAACTCTATGCTCTATTTTGAGATAATTTCTGAGAGAGGTGTGAGGTCATTGTTTATTTTTTAGCATGTGGATGTCCGGTTGTTCCAGCACCAATTGCTGAAAAGACTGTTGTTTCTCCATTGAATTGCCTTTGTTCCTTTATCAAAGATCCATTGACTGTGTTTGTATGGATCTATTTTTGGGTTCTGTTCTGTTCCATTGATCTATTTGTCTACTGTGTAACCAATACCAACCACACTGTCCTGATTATTGTGTTAATAACTTTAAGATAAGTTTTGAAGTCAGGTAGTGTCAGTCCCCTAACTTTATTCTTCTCAATATTTTGTGACTACTCTGAGTCTTTGCCTTTCCATGTAAATCATAGAATCAGTTTATCAATAGCCACAAAATAACTTGCTGGGGTTTTTGTGAATCTATAGATCAAGTTGGGAAGAACTGACATGTTAACAATATTGAGTCTTCCTATTTATGAACATGGAATAACTTTCTATTTATTTAGATCACCTTTGGTTTCTTTTCATCAGCACCTTAGTTTTTCTCATATAACTCTTATGTATATTTTGTTAGATTTCCTTTTTTTTTGGAGACAGATGTCTTACTGTGTTGCCAGGGATAGAGTGCAATGATGATATCATAGCTCACTGCAACCTCAAACTCCTGGGCTTAAGCCAACCTCCTCCCTTCAGCCTCTCAAGTAGCTGGGACTACAGGCACGGACCACCATGCCTGGCTAATTTTTGTATTAATATATTTTTTTAACGGTGGTAGGAGTCGGGGTGCAGCGGGAGGTGTGTGTGGGAGCAGAGTGCTAGGATTACAGCTTTAAGCCATGAGCCTGGCCTAGATTTATTTCCAAGTACTTTCTTTTTTTGTGGTATTAATATAAATGGTATTATTTTTAATTTCAAATTCTAATTGTTTATTGCTTGTATATAGGAAAGCAATTGATTTTTGTGTAGTAACTTTGTATCCTGCATCTTTGCTCTAAATGCTTATTAGTTCTAGAAGGTTTTTTTTTTTTTTTTACGTGAAATGGGGTCTTGTTCTGTCACCCATGCTGGAGTGTAGTGGTATGATCATAGCTTACTGCAGCCTCGAACTCCTGGGCATAATCGACCCTCCTGAGTAGCTGAGACTATAGGCATGCACCACCATAGCTATGAAATTTTAAAATTTTTTGTAGAGACAGAGTCTTGCTGTGTTGTCAAGGCTGGTTTTGAACTCCTGGCCTCAAGGGATTCTCCCACCTTGGCCTCCTAAAGTGCTAGGATTATAGGCGTGAGCCATGCTGTGCCCAGAAGTTTTTTAAAATTGATTTTTAAAAAAAATTTTCTACAGATAGTCGTGTCATCTGTGAACAAAAACAGTTTTATTTCTTCCTTTTCAATGTGGATGCCTTTTATTTCCTCTTTTTGTTTCACTGTATTAGCTAGGACTTTCAGTATGAGGTTGAATGAGAATGATGAGAGTGGATGGACATCCTTGCCTTATTCCTGATCTTAGTGGGAAAGCATCTAGCTTCTTACCATTAAGTATGATGTTAGCTGTAGGGTTTTTTTTTAATAGATGTTCTTTATCAGGTTGAGGAAATTCCTTTCTATTCCTAGTCTGCTGAGAGTTTTGTGTTTTTTTAATCATGAATTGGTGTTGGATTTTGTCAAATGCTTTTTCTGTGTCTATTAATATGATCATATGATACTTGTCTAGTCTGTTGATGTCTGTTATATTGATTGATTTTCAAATGTAGAACCAGCCTTGTATACCTGGAATAAATCCCGCTTGGTTGTGGTATATAATTCTTTTTGTACAACATTGGATTTAATTTGCTAATATTTTGTTGAGGATTTTTGCATCTCTGTTCATGAGAGATGTTGATCTATAGTTCTCCTTTGTTGTAATGTCTTTGTCTAGTTTTGGTATTAGGGTAATGATGGCCTGATAGAATGAGTTACAGCATATTCCCTCTGCTTCTATTTTCTGGAAGAGATGGTAGAGAATTGATATAATTTTTTCCTTAAATTTTTGGTAGAATTTACCATTGAACCCATCTGGGCCTCATGCTTTCTGTTTTGAAAAGTTATTAATTATTGATTCTACTTCTTTAATAGATATAGGCCTATTCAGATTATCTGTTTCTCCTTGTATGAGTTTTGGCAGGTTGTGTTTTTCAAGGAATTGGTCCATTTCATCTAAGTTAATCAAATTTGTGGACATAGAGTTGTTCATAGTATGTCTTTATTTTCCTTTTACTGTTCATGGGATCAGTAGTATAGCCTCTTTTTCATTTCTTTTTTTTTTTTTTTTTCTTGAGACAGAGTCTCGCTCTGTCACCTGGGCTAGAGTGCAGTGGCATCATCATAGCTCACTGCAACCTCAAACTCCTGGGCTCAAGTGATCCCCCTGCCTCAGCCTCCCAAGTAGCTGGGACTACAGGCATGTGCCACCATGCCTGGCTAATTTTTTCTGTTTTTAGTAGAGACTGGGTCTTACTGTTGCTCAGGCTGGTCTTGAACTCCTGAGCTCAAAGAATCTTCCCACCTCGGCCTCCCAGAGTGGCAGGGTTACAGGCCTGAGCCACTGTGCCCGGCCAAGAACCACACTTTGAGAAGCCCTGAATTATAACTTTAAGTATCAGTTCTATCTTTGACTTGCTGATAGAAGCTCTGGTTGACACATTGCCATCAAGAGAAATGTCTTTCAGGTGTTAGTGATGAGGATAAAGTACATAGTATTACTAATAAGAAATCTGTGAAGCCCCAAAGTTATGTGGTGGCATAATCCCATAAAGGTGCTCTAGCGGGCATCGCTGATTAATCACAGAGGCTGCCCACAATTGTTTTCAATACCAAGCTCTGGGCTGCAACTTTCAGTCAAACACAGATGAAGCCTATTTCCCATCCCCTGCTTTGGGGCCTTTTAGACAGTATTTGTGAATTTAAGAGAAAAGAAACATTCCATCTTTTTTCCCTGCAGTTGACTCCCTGTCACAGAGAACTGTTTTTGCACTTTACCATTGTTTTGCTATACTGCGCGGGTGTCTAGGATATGAGCTGGTTGCTGGGGGAAGTACTCCTTCCTCTTTCGAATGGAGCTCTTTGATGGAGCTTTTGTCGAGGTGTTCTTTATGACATTATGGCTACTGTCTGCCTAGTAAATGGCACATCCTTGGTTGCGTGTGGTCTGCCTTGCCATTAATCTCATGTAAAGCTGAAATAAAGAAGACCTGAGTTTTTGTTTGGGTTTTCATGCATTTCAAATCTTATTCTACTTATTGATTGGCTTGGGAATTGGTTTGTGCCTGACTATGTAATGTTCTCAATAGTTAAGGAAGTATTAATTTGGATACTGTACAGTAGACACCTTTATTTTTAATTTGTTACACTTTTAACACATTAACTGACTTGTGAATTGTATTTAACTCATGCTAGTTTTTGATCTTGGGGCCTCATGAAGCATACGTAACTCCCACATCTCTTTACCTTGGGAGCCACATGAACTATTTCTCAAGTTGCATGTAACTCACACACAGAAAACAATAAAAAATAACAAATTTTTAATTAAATTAGAAAGGATTGTTTTGTTTTTGAAGTTTTTGTTCTATTTTAGTTATTAACATCATGGCCCCAAGGGGAAAAATTTTTTTCTAGTGTGTCAGCCAGTGTGTTATACAGTACATTTCAAGTGACAGAATATAAGCCAAATAGATATTATTGTTTTGGCTAAAACACAATCCATATACTGAAGCGATAACTTTAAAAAAGTGTGCCAGATTCCTGTGTTGTTTTTCAGAGGCACTTAGCACTGGCTTATTTGGAAGATGCATCACTGACAACCTTAGCTTATGCATGCGTGGGGTCTTGGAGAGTCAACCTCTTGGGAACCCTATTTTAAAGGCTTCTAAAATAAAATTTAAAAAGTGTCCCTTTGAGTCACCTAATTATAAATAATAATGCAACATTCTTGAATTAATGCACTGTGTTGTAGTGGAAATGATTTGAATGTGTGGGAAATAGCTTTAAAACTTGAATCTTCATTTAACTTCCAGACCTCTTTCCACAGGCTATCTTGCAACCTGTGTTGGCAGCAGAAGATTTTACTATCTTTAAAGCAATGATGGTCCAGAAAAACATTGAAATGCAGCTGCAAGCCATTCGAATAATTCAAGAGAGAAATGGTAAAATGTTGAAGTTAGAAATCTAAATGCTAAATGCATTTTTTTTTTTTTACAGTTTTGACTATTCTGATTCTAATATAGTCTTAAATGTAGCTGCCTTGTATACGTTTATTTCAAGTTCAAAAATCTTTGGCTGACTTAAGAGATTTAAGAATGTAAACCTCCTGATCTGTATGTATTTGACATCTTAAAGAAAGCAGACTAGAATTCGATTTAATGATGTTTCAGATTTCAGAGAGCTTGATTTTCTGCCCAGCCATCATGATTATAAATTCAGTATTTTCTAGTGGTCAGAGTTACAGTTACTGTTGAGAGAAAGTGACTACCCTTCTCCTCCTGGCTTATCATTAACACATTGTAGGAGACAGTGGTTCTTAAGCTTTAGCAAGCATTGGCAACAGTTGGAGGGCTTGTTGAAATACATATGGCTGCGTCCTAGTTTCTGATTTAGTAGGTCTGGGGTAGGACTTGATAATTTGCATTTTTTTTTTTTTTTTGAGACAGAGTCTCGCTGTGTTGCCTGGGCTAGAGTGAGTGCCGTGGCATCAGCCTAGCTCACAGCAACCTCAAACTCCTGGGCTTAAGTGATCCTCCTGCCTCAGCCTCCCAAGTAGCTGGGACTACAGGCATGCGCCACCATGCCCGGCTAATTTTTCCTATATATATATTTTAGTTGGCCAGATAATTTCTTTCTATTTTTAGTAGAGACGGGGGTCTCGCCCTTGCTGAGGCTGGTCTCGAACTCCTGACCTCGAGCAATCCGCCCGCCTCGGCCTCCCAGAGTGCTAGGATTACAGGCATGAGCCACCGCGCCCAGCCAGTAAATTTTTTTTGAGGGGATCAGTTTTGATAAAAGAAACAGTGAACTTGACATTGGCACTCTAGTTTCCAATGTGGAATTTAACTGGAAACTTACTGAGATTTTAATAAAAAGAGAATAAATACATATAGCTTGTATTATCTGGATACTTCAGGCTGCCAGTAACAGAACACCCCAATGAAAATGGCCTAAGCAATTTGAAATTATCATCTCACAGAACAAGAAGTCCAGAGGAAGGGAGGGAAAGAAGATAGGTTTGGGGTTAGCTTAGTGGCTCAGTGATATTATCAGAGACCCTGGCACTTTCCCTCTTTATACTCTTCCATTCTCAGGATCTTCTCTTATGATTGTACTCTGGCTGCATTGAAAGCAGACTTAACAAGTTCTCATGAAGCAAAGGGATGTTTCCTCCTGTACATCTCTTTTTGTTAGCAAGACAGCAATTTCTTGGAAGCCCTCTAGGAGTTTTCTCCTCAGGTCCTATTGATCAGGATTGGGGTCATTTGCCTTTCTAAAACCATCTGGCAGGAGAAATGAGATCACTATGATCAGATTAAACCAACCATGAGTCACCCTCCTGGGATTGGGGAGGGCCCTGCCTCTAAGTAGTTAGCTGCCTGATAACCGCACAAAACCTGGCTTATGTTAGCAAGGGAGGAGGAGCGGGGAATGATGTGGAATAGTGGCTGTTGTCACACCATAGTGTGGGACAGTTTGCCTACATTTAAGCAGAAACTAATACTTAATTTCTGCTACAGAATTTTTAATACACGTATTTAAGAATGTTGTTTAACTTAGATGGAGGGTGAGTACCTTACATCAATGTTGATTGTACTGAAAACTGCAGATTATTTGAAAATTGTCTTTGTAGTGAGGAAAATTTGAAGGCTCTCTGGATTCTTGGTTATATCTGATCAAAGAATTTCAGGAAAATGCAAATCAGAGCATTATTTTGATGGTTTTGAAGTACTTCGTACTGTTATTATCCTTCCTGTAGTAGTTTTAATTTTCCTTAGAAAGATTATCAGGGGAATAATAACTTTGTATCTTTTGATTGAGCAAAAATGCAGTTAAGATTAATTGAATGTATGGATGTTAGTTTTCTGGTTGTGATGTTGTACTGCTATAGTTTTGCAAGATGTTACCACTGGGGGAAACTGGGTAAAAGGTATGTGGCATCTTACTGTGTCATTTCTTACAACTGCATGTGAATCTACAGTTATCTCAAATGTTTAATTTTTAAAAACACATTTAAACATCAAGGGGATTAGAATAATAAAGCTACTTTACTTTAGAGCAGATCCAAAATCCTATAGTCATATATGGATAAAGAAATGGAAGGTAAAAAAAAATTAAGAGACATTCTGCTAATGTTGTGGAATATAATTATAGATATGAACAGAACACTTATTGCCACTCTACCTGCTTCTCAGGAAGATATAAGTAATAAAGTAAATTAAGCTAACATTTTAAATTACTTGCCATGAATTTTTATTTTCTTGGGCTGAAGTTGGTACTGCCCTAGTTTATGGTTATTAGACTAACATCGGAACAGAAGCTGCAAGGGCAAAGATTGTTTTATTCAACTTTATATCCCTCCAAGGTGCTTAGCACCATGCTTTTATTGCATATAGTAAGCAGGCCGTTTTCAATAGCATTTGTTGTCGTAAGAATGAAGAGTAATAAATGCTGTTTCAGTTAACAAAATTATATTTTGTTTTGTTAACTCTTCCCATTTAAGGGATACCTTTGAGAGCATAGTTTTATTATTAACCTTAGGTTAATAATTTCCATGGTATATCCTCAGACACTATACGATTATGGAAGAGAATAGCTTATATTAATTAATTTGTACTGCCATATATCATTGTTATTTTTCATAGCCAATACAAATAATTACTAAGAGATATTTCCAGGTAAAGTTATGGCATTTTTGGTGAGGATTATTCCATAAAATGAGAAAAGGTTAAAAAGATGATAGTTCAAAAGGTAATAGCTTGGAATGTTTTTTAAAGTGATCTTAAGCTAATTTGTACTTGATGAACAGTGAACTGTTTTTGGTTGAGTTGATAGTCTTTCATGTGGTCTTTGATTTTAAACAGGTGTATTACCTGACTGCTTAACAGATGGTTCTGATGTGGTCAGTGACCTTGAACAGGAAGAGATGAAAATCCTGAGGGAAGTTCTTAGGTACTCTTCTTATTTTTTAATTGAATAATTCGTAATATTATAATATCTGTATGTATGTTTTTTACCCAGAAAATATTATGAACTAATAAAATAGCTAAATTCTCTACTGAAGACCATCAAAATGATTTGTCATTTTATTTTATTTTTTAAAACTTTTATTTTTTTAAGGCTAGTGAAGCAATTTATCATTGTATAACTATGTATATGTTTCTTAATGGGTAGAAAAAATTATTTTCACATGACTCATACCAGGTCATCTCAGATGAGGGGGTCTTTTCCCACCCTCATCATAGGACTAGGAAAGTAGCCACCAATGGGAAAAAGTTGCAGTAGACCCAGCCTGATCCCTGGAGAAGGGTGTAATGACTTGAGCTAAGCAGCATACTCCACGGCTTCTGGATCTCAGTATTGAAGTGGCTCATTCTAGGTGTCTCACAGTAGGAGACTAGACATCCAGACTCCACGGATAGAGTAGCTGACTGGGTGACAGTGACCTGCAAGGGAGGGAGGACAGCAAGAGGCGTCTATCCCAGATAAATATCTTGCTGGTCTCTTCCTCTTCCCCATTACATGATTCTCAGTCAAATGCCTAGTATGGAGCTTGCAGCCCACTAATGGGGCTCACACAGAACTAGGAAAGGTTAGTGGACATTTATTTTTTATCTTGGGCCTGTTGTGTCCTGACTTATATGGGAATTTTGGAAGGAAGGGGCAATTGCAACTCCTAATTTTTAAATCTTCAGTGAGAATGTACTAGGTTTAGGACAAAAAGACACTTGCAGTCACTGTGTCACCTGCAGAATAGGACCATGGCCTTTGGGCATACCTCTCCAGCTGTACCACCACAAGTGACCATCTTCTAGCATTCTGTAGTCCCCCTACCTATCCATCTTGTCCCACCTCCAAAGCAGAAGAGAGGATAGGAAGGATGGTGGTTAGGAGGATGGGCCTAGTGGGAAACTATGGCGGGAGCTCTAGCACTTAATGGGTAATTTCAGGAGATTTGCGTGATTATGGGAGGGAGGCAGATGTGTGGGTGAACTCAGGCCTTTCCTGCGAGATCCTCCTTTGGGTGGCAGGGGCAAATGGGAGCCTGAGACAACACAGAATGCTTTGAGTTTATAGGTTTAAAAAGAGGTAAGGGTATTTGGTTCAGAGGACTGGCAAAGTTTTGACTTGGACTGGTTGCGTTGGTTGATTGGTGGTCTGAAAACTGGTCAGCACTGTACATTTAGGTTTCATTTTCTAAGAGCTTTTGAGGGTCTATACTACTGTGTAAGTAGTAGAACTTAGTTATGAATATGTACAACAGTTGACCTTGGCTACTTTCTTAAATCAGACTGTCTCAGTGAGCTGTTTACAAAAGTGGCTTTGGCACAGTGGCACCAGGAGTACTTTATGATAGCTCAGATGCCACTGGAAAAAACTAGAATGAGGGGAGCGATGGTGCTTATCAGGCGGGGTGTAACTGACCTCTCTAAAGGAAGATCAAAGTCTTCATTCATAGGATTTGCCATTCAAATTTGGGTTTAGGATTTCAAATCTGTTGGTCTTTGATCAGCTAGGATGCATTCAATTTCTAGAAGAAATGGATAGACCTGTATTTCCTGTTGCTGAATATATTATGCTGTATATGCCTACATACATCCTTCCCATTTGACTGTAAGTTACTTTAGAGCAAAGCCTGATTATTTCCACCTTGTGTCCAGAATGCTTTGCTTATATCGTAAGCTTGGGTTAGTATGTTGAATATTTGTTCTTTGACTAAAAAGGAAAATTTACTTTTCTACCTTATTTTTGTATATTTCAGAAAATCGAAAGAGGAGTATGATCAGGAAGAAGAAAGGAAGAGAAAAAAACAGGTGCTTGCAGAACATATAACAGAATTGCTGTTACTCTTATTAAGTTTACACCTAATTTTTGCTGTTAAAATTTAAGCTTATGTGGAAATACACCTCAGAGTATTCATATTGCCCTGGCAAATTCTAAGTATTTATATTTAAGTATTTAAATTTTATATTTTTAAGGTAGAAAGTATATACTTTCTAATAAGAATGTATACTTTGTTTTAAAGCAAGTTACTTTCTTTATAATACTTTCTTTATAATTTTATTCACTTTATAATTCATCTAGCAACCTACCTTTTAAGTTTCATAATAGAGACCAAGATTATTAACTCAAAAACTATAATACCATTGTGATTTTGGGAGCTTCCTTATAAAAATTCTCCTAAATTTTATGAATAAAAGGAGATTAAGAAAAACCTGTTACTTTCCCATTCTCCTTGAGTACTTTACTATGTTGAACAGCAACTACAACTACCAAAGGTACCCCACAGGCTTTAATATTATCAGCTTAAAGCTGAATGATTCAGTAACATATTCCCTGGCATACTGTTCTTCCATTAACAACCGTTTCCATAAACTGCCTAATCTTGCCTGGGGATAAATTAAACATGTATCTGGCTGAGGTGAGGGAAGTTAGTATTTATTCCTTCCTCTTCCCTTCTCCAGCTGCCTCTCCATGTTTTCCCAATCTCCCTGAAGGGAAAGAGAAACCTAATACAAACTCTCAATCACTTGAGAGTTGTCTTCCCTTTTCCCCTAGTCTGAATCACAATGATACATGCTTGTGTCGTTTCACTGTCTTTGAAAAACCTATTTTACTCCAAGGTACCCAGTGAAGAGCAGGAGGAGGAGATGTGTTTTAAGATTAAGAGGTGATTTAGTATCTCGGAGTAAATAATGTTTTAGTAAATGGAGGTGAAGTTCTTAGCTATTAATAAGGATTTTTAAATATAAGGGTGTAGAACAAAAACCAATTTAAAATTACTACAGAAGACATTAGTATTAACTCTCTGATTTATGTGTAAAGTATGTGAAGTTTTTTTGAATAAAATTATGTTTTGGGGGCATACAATTGATTTTTTTCTTTTGAGATCTTTTGTTGTGGAAATTTTCATACAGAAGTAGAGATGGTAATAATACTGAACCCCCATGTGTCCATCATGCAGCATATAGGGGATTATGGTTTAGATACCCATGAATTGCCTAATAAGTACATGTGGTTGGATTTTCCTCTGTTTCTAAGGAAAAATAAATTAATATCAGCTTCTTTCGAAGATTTAAATTATTTCTTTGCTTTATACTGTTCCATTTTAAAAATGGAAATAAAGCAATTTGTGACTAAGCATTTTGTAGTAGTGGTATATGTATTATTTTAAGTAGAAAAACACTTTATAATTCAGTGGTTTTATTTTTGTTAGAGTATATCAGTTTCTTGTTTAAGGTCACATGAATAGGGTGGAGCCTGGGTTTTAACCTAGTTTTTGCAAAATCCAACGTCCTAACCATATAGTTACCCTTAGCACTGCATGATTTAAAATGAAATGTTTACTTACCTCACAAACTAGAACTTGTAAAATGCTAGCAACAGCTTAAAAACTTTGGAAGTAGAATTTCTTCATTATCTTCTCAGGAGACAATGATTTTTTAAGAAATGTCTTTGGATTTTTTAAGGTAGTAGATTAGTCAAAATTAATCTAAATTGTGTTTTTTAAAAATTGTATTATGGAATCCTGAAGTTATCAGAGGCTAAAACAGAAGAGCCCACCGTGCATAATACTGAAGCTACAAAACTGAGTAATTCCCAAGGAGATGGTGAACATTTGGCACACCCTCCCTCAGGTAAGGTTGAGGTACACTGAACTTTCTCTAATAATGTGAATTGTAAACATTGTATAGAGTGTGTTACTTTCTCACACATATTTAACCTTCAAAAACCCGGGGAGGGAGTATTGAATGGCTTTGCTATTTAAAATTCTTTGTAAATTTAGTTAAAAGAATTGCAGGTAAGAGATATTCAGCTGAAAGATAGGGTGTGGTCTCCGAATTTCCAAGTAAATGCTGGAACCCAGAGCAGTGAGCAGAACTCCTTGATAGAGTCAGCAGCCTTAGTGCCATGGCTGCAGCATGCAAAGTAAGTTCACATAACCTTTGATATTCTTTTCCTTGCTCACAGTTATATGGTGTTTGTGAATGAGAAGCTGGACTTGGAAAGATAATATTAAATTCCTTTCCTAATGAATTAAAGCACAAGTAGAAAATAAGATGTAGCCAGTTTGTCCAAGTATTGAGTCAGAAATTATATCTTTGAAACCAAAATTGATGAGAATCCTTGTAGGAAATGTTAGTGGATAAACTTGTTCAATATGTAGCAAATCCAATGTGCTTTGATTTCCCGTATAAGAAAACAAGTGTTCCTGAAATAGAAATTGAATCATGGTCATGATTTCAGTTCATTTTATCATGGATTCCCACGGTTTTCTCGATTAAAAAAAAAAAAAACCTGTGAGGTGAATATAATCCTTACTTTTCTTTTATCTTTTTGAAAAAAGAAATTCAAAAAAGCTGAGTGACTTGTTCAAGACCACTGAGCTCTTAAATGGTGAAATTGTGATTTCCCTTGGTCTTCTGACTCTAAATATTGCGTTCTTCTACACTTTAGAACTTCTGTAATTGAGAGAAGTTTGATGTTTACCCATTAATTTTTTATGTAACTTGGGGAGCAACTTTATTTTTTTTTAGAGCAGTTTTAGGTTCACTGTAAAATAGAGCAGAAGATACAGAGATTTCCCATGTAGTTTCAGCCCCCACACATGCATAGCCACTCCCATTATCAGGGTCCATTTGTTATATTGGTGAACCTACACTGACACGTTACCACCCAAAGATTACATTAGGGTTCACTCTTGGTGTGTTGTACATTCTGTGGGTTTGGACAATGTATGATGGCATGTCTCCATGATTAAAGTATCATACAGAGTAGTTTCACTGCCTTAAAAATCCTCTGTGCTTTGCCTGTTACCCGTCTCTCCTCCTAATCCCTGGCAACCACTCATCTTTTTACTGTCACAATAGTTTTGCCTTTTCCAGAATGTCATAGAGTTGGAATCATACAGTATGTAGCCTTTTCAGATTGGCTTCTGTCACTTAGTAATATGCATTTAAAGTTTCTCTATGTCTTGTCATGGCTTGGTAGCTCATTTCTTTTTAGCACTGAATAATACTCCATGGTCTGGATGTGCCACAGTTTGTTTATTCATTCATTTGCTGAGGAACATCTTGGTTGCTTCCAAGTTTTGTCAATAATAATAAAGCTGCTATAAATATCCCTGTGCAGGTTTTATGTGGATATAAGTTTTCAGTGCCTTTTGGTAAATACCAAGGACATAAATATTCAATTCCTTTGGGTAAATATGATATTGCTATATCATATGGTAAGAGTATGTCTGGTTTTGTAAGAAACTGCCAAACTGTCTTCAAAATGGCTGAACCATTTTGCATTCCCACCAACCATGAATGAGAATTCGTGTTACTCCACATCCTTGCCAGCGTTTGGTGTTGTCAGTGTTCCAGATTTTGGCCATTCTAATGGGTGTCTAGTGGTATGTCGTTGTTGTTTTATTTGCATTTTCCTGATGACATATGTTGCGGAGCATCTTTTCATAGCTTATTTGTCATCTGTATATCTTCTTTGGTGATGTGTGTGTGAAGGTTGTCGCGCCGCACTCGCCTGCAAGGACGACGCAACAAACTGGAGTTCTTCCAACAGCAGTTTAATGAGGCATCTAGTCTAGTTAACATGGCGAGAGACCCCGAACAGGAAGGACAGTGGGCTTATATACCATTGCAGGTAGTCGTGGCGGGAAGTGATTGGTAGAGGGCCCTGACAAGGCTCCCAGCAATGATTCTATTGGCTATGTGCTCACCCGTAATCAGAGACCGCTCCCAACAGCTCCCCCTTTTGTTTTGCAACACAAGCTTTGGGGACTCCAACCTCAAGGTCCGGATCCAGGGGGTGGAGTCCCTGAAGCAGGTGCAAAGGCCACCGTCTCCCGTGCAATGAGCAGAGACTCTGGGAGGTGCAACGGCTGGTAAGGGGGTGACACGCCACAATCTGGTGCAATGGGGAAACCCCTCAGAGTGCATGGGCCATGTCACGCTGTGCGAGAGGGGAAGCGGTCTTGACCTTCGGAGCGTAACATTTGTAGCCAGATGCCAGGGGATTGACCACACTCGAGGGCGGCTAGGGCTTGGGTAACCACCACTCGGTCCCTGCGGCGCTGTGCACGAACGCGCAGGAACCCCCAGATCACGAAACCTGCTCCCAGGATCCCCATGAACCCTAGGGACCCCAGGCCAGCCCAGTCCCGAAGTCCTCGGACTATTGACTGAAATGTAGGAAAGAGACCATTGGTCACTGTCAAGTCCAGGCGTGTGGAGTTAATGTGGGTGATCTCCAATTGCAACTGCCGGGTCAAGGCGGTAAATTGACTAGACCAGTGTCCTGTCAACATAGCAGGTAATTGACGAGACTTGTTGGCCGCGGCGGAAGCATTATCAAACGGTACCGCGGTAATGCATAGTCCTGTGAAACGCCATTCGCAGCCCAGCTGTGCCAGCTGCCATAAGGCATCTATTTGCTCCTGGACCAAGTCCACACGTTGGTTCAGTATCATGATACCACCCTTCAGATGCGCGTTGACGGCGGATTGTGTGTCCAGAGCTGTAGCCACAGATGCCGATAGGTTGTTCAGCGTCTGTGCTGTCTGAACAGAGCCTACCGCTGCAGCCGTAGCGGCTGCCAGTGCGGCAGTCACTGCCAATGTGGAAATTACAGCTGCAGTAACGCCAAAATCTCTTCACTGTCGGAAAAGGGTCAAGAAGCTAGGAGCCTCCACCGGCCAAGGAATATGCCGAGGCATACGGGCAACAATTGCCATGGACTGGCTGGAGGCATTCCAGCAACGGGCATAGGAGCAGTTTGCCGTGGAGCAATTGAGAACACCAGGACCAGAGGAAGTAGCAGTGATCCAGATAAAAGGGGGCCAGAGGCAAACAGGTGTGGAGGGGAAAGACAGATTACGCTGCTGAATAGCGTGGACCGACGTCTCAAATGTTGAGGAGGAGTTCCATGTAAGATTGGCAAGGCCCAAAGAGGCATTAGTAGCGAACAGCCGGGGGAAGATCTGGGCATCATGGGTCACCGGCATCGGTCTCGGGAACACCGACAGGATGGCCCAGCGCCGGTCCGTCGTCACCGATGCGGCCAGCAGCAGAAAGGTCAGGAGCAGCAGCATCCCTGGCAGCGGACGCCCCATCATCTGCATCCTCCACATCCGCCAACCGCTGCACTCGCCGCGTTAAGCGTGCCGGGACCCACACTGGATCAGGAGTGTCCTGCGGGAAAACACAGACAGCTCCCCTGGACCGGCTCACAACCGGATCCGGGCCTTTCCATTTGTTAAGCAGGACATCCTTCCACAAGACCTGCTCTGATAAAGGGGAACCGGGGTTGGCGTGGCGGTCTGCAGCAGAGCGCCCCTGATCATCCAGCAAAAGAAAATTTAAAGTGAACAAGGTGAGAGAGAGCACAGGCTTAGGGGTACGTAAGCCCAAAGGGCTCGTCCCCGTCTCCCCCTTTTGTTTTTTGAGATAGGCCTTTAAGGTGCCATGGGCACGCTCTATGATACCCTGGGCCTGGGGGTTATAGGGAAGGCCCGTGCGGTGCTCCACGCCTAGGCGTGTGCAGAATTGACGAAAAGCTTGTGAGGTATAGGCAGGGCCATTGTCAGTTTTGATAACCTGAGGTTTACCCCAGGCAGCCCAAGCCTCTAAGCAGTGGGTGATGACATGACTTACCTTTTCACCTGTCAAGGGAGTGGCATGAATTATGCCAGAGCAGGTATCAACAGAAACATGGACATAAGAAAGAGTGCCAAAGGAGGAGTAATGAGTGACGTCCATTTGCCACAAGTGGAGTGGCCGAAGACCACGAGGATTGACACCTACATGAGGTGCTGGACGAAAAGGTGCACAGGCCACGCACTGCAGCACAATATCGCGTGCGGCTGCCCGCGAGAGGCCAAATTTGAGACGTAACGTCAGTGAAGGAGTATGGTATAGAGAATGAAACTGGCGAGCTGCCTCCAACGGAGAGCCAACCCAATAAGCGTGAGTGGCATGATCCGCCAGGGCATTGCCGCGTGCCATGGGGCCCGGCAAAAGGGAATGGGCCCGAATGTGCGTTATAAAAAATGGGGACCGGCGCGAATGGATGGCAGCACGGATAGCACAGAATAAGGAGAACACCGTGCTGCGAGAGTTAAGAGAATGGGCTGTTTCCAAGTGACGGACAGCCTGAACAACATAAGCAGACTCAGAGATTATATTAAGGGGCTCTGGCACGGTTCGGAGAACCAATTAAGCTGATTATTCTGCCAACGACCCTGTCCTAAGAGCATATCGGCATCCCAGGCAGGCTGGCCCTGCTGCGCGTTCTGCCGAGCTTGATTAATACAGGCTTCTTGATATATGGATTTCCAATCTAAATATTGCCCCATGGATAGACAGGCCCGCGCGGTACCAGCCCAATCACTGGGGGTCATGGCATGCGCACTTAGCCGTTCCAGTAGGCCACGGGTGTAAGCGGCATTGCACCCATAAGCCTTGACAGCTTCAACCAAAGCTTTTAGTTGCTTGTAATCTAGGTGTTCGTGAAAGCGATGTTGATTAGCGTCCTCAAAGACGGGGAAAGCAAACTCCCTCTGTATCTTCTTTCTAGCTCGGGGAAGCACAAACGAGGTTCCGCCCTCCATATTTAGAGGGGCGGATCCCGCAACGGGAAAAGGAGGGGCAGTAGCGTACGGGGGCGGGCGATTACGCTCCGCCTCATATCTAGCCGCCGCCTCCTCCAGCTCCGCCTTCTCCTGCGGAGACAGCCCCTCCTCCGCCTCGCGAGAACGCGAACGGGAAGAAGAGCGAGACAATGAAGAAGAACAGGAAGAAGAAGGACGAGAGGAAGAAGAGGAAGCCGACATGTGGAGGGAGGCCATTTTGAGAGCCACCTCCTCCATGTCCCTTTCAGGCGGCGGGCGTCCCCGCCGTTCCTGTTTACCCGCGGACTTACGTTTCCTTTCCGGCCTTTTCCTCGGCCGCCCCGGCCGAGCCGGACCCACTTTGCCTCTCTCAGACATACTATCTTGATGATCACTGAGTACTTGCTGACCTTCCCGGACCGGACCGCTGCAACGGTCGTCCTCTAAACAGGAGCGCACCAGTGCCCACACAGGGAGAATACACTCCCAAAGGGGACCAGACTCTCGGGCACGGCGAAGGTCCTGCTCTAGCTTATCCCAACTCGGAATCGTTAAAGACCCCGAGTGGAGAAACCATGGGGCCACCCGGTCCACGTCCTGCACAAAACGGCGCAGGACACGGTCAGGGATAACTAGGAGAGTTCCCCATGGGGTAGGTCACAAGCACTCGGTGCCAGCGTCAGAAGAGGGCAGGGGTCCAAAATAAAGCCGCCCCAGCTGCTGTGGTTCTGAACTCACCTCCAAAGAGGTCGTCTCCGCCGGTGCGAGAAGTTCCCGGGTTTCGGCACCACTTGTCGCGCCGCACTCGCCTGCAAGGACGACGCAACAAACTGGAGTTCTTCCAACAGCAGTTTAATGAGGCATCTAGTCTAGTTAACATGGCGAGAGAGCCCGAACAGGAAGGACAGTGGGCTTATATACCATTGCAGGTAGTCGTGGCGGGAAGTGATTGGTAGAGGGCCCTGACAAGGCTCCCAGCAATGATTCTATTGGCTATGTGCTCACCCGTAATCAGAGACCGCTCCCAACAGAAGGTCTTTGACCCATTATTTTAATTGAGTTTTTTTTTCTCTTATTCTTGAGTTTTAAGAATTCTTTGTATATTTTAGATAACAGTCCTTTATCAGATTTGTCTTATGAAAATATTTTCTTCCAGCCTGTGGCTTGTCTTTTCATTCTCTTGATATTGTCTATGTAAGGTATTGCTCTGTAAGAGCAGAAGTTTTAAATTTTAATGAAGTTCACCTTATTTCTTTCATAGGTTTTGACTTTGGTCTTGTATCTAATAAGTCACCACCATAACCAAGGTCATCTAGACTTTCTCATATGTTCTAGGATTTTTATAGTTTTATATTTTATACTTAGGTCTTTGATCTATTTTGAGTTAATTTTTGTAAAGGATGTAAATTCTGTGTCCAGATTCTTTTTTTTTTTTTTGCATGTGGATGTCCAGTTGAGTTGTTCCAGCACCATTTCTTGAAGAGACTTTGGTCCTTTGCCAAAGATCAATTGACTGTTTTTATGTGGATTTATTTCTGGGCTTTCTATTCTATTCCATTGTTCTATTTGTCCATTCTTTTGCCAGTACTACATTCTCTTGACTACTGTAGCTTGAAGTCTTTAAGTTGGGTAGTGTCAGTCCTCCAACTTTGTTCTTCTCCTTCAGTATTGTGTTGGCTATTCTGGGTCATTTGCCTCTCCATATCAATGTTAGAATCAGTTTGACAATAGCCACAAAATAATTTGCTGGGATTTTGATTGGGATTGCATTGAATCTGTAGTGCAAGTTGGAAAAAACTGACACGTTGACACTATTGAATCTTCCTGTCCATAAACATGGAATATCTCTTCATTTATTTAGCTCTTCTTTGATTCTTTCATTAGACTTTTGTAGTTTTCCTCATATAAATCTTGTGCATGTTTTGTTAGATTTTATATCTATTTCATTTTTGGGATGCTAATGTATTAATGATACTGTGTTTTTAATTTCAAATTTCATTTGTTCATTACTGGTATAAAAGAAAGTGATTGACTTTTGTGTATTAAACTTGTATCCTATTACCTTGCTATATAGTTACTTATTAGTTCCATTTTTTTTGTTGATTCTTTTGGATTTTCTACATAGATAATCATGTCTTCTACAAATAAAGACAGTTTTATTTCTTCCCAGTGTACTTTTTATTTCCTTTTCTTGTCTTACTGGATTCTGTAGGACTTCTAGTATGATTTGAATCAGTGGTGAGAGGGGACATTCTTGCCTTGTTCTTGATCTTAGTGGGAAAGCTTCTCGTGTGTCACCATTAAGTATGGTGTTAGTTGTAGTTTTTTTTTAGATATTTTTTTATCAAGTTGAGGAAGTTCCCCTCTATTCCTAGTTTACTGACAGTACCTGTTGATTTTAAGGAACTATATTCTTAGTTGACAAAATAATGGGGGCATATGGAACCAGAGGCAGGTTTATGAAGTCATCTTGCTTCTTTCTTCCTAGGAAGTTTAACCATTTCTTTGTTTTCTTTTTCATATTCTGCAGATTGTAAGTAGAAATCACCTCATTTGAATTATATCTATGAAGCTCATGCTTTAGATGTCTGTGCTCTATTTTAACTTGCTGACCCAAATTTAGCTTTCTGTTTTATACCGACCTAAGTATATATACTGCTTAAATCTTGTGTCTGATGTAATTTTAATAAATTTACTCTGTCTAGTTCCTTATCTATTAAGGGAAGCTATAGAAAACTTGATCTCAAACCACATATAATTATGCACATTAATGGCACAGAATGGCAGATAGTTTCAAAAGTAATGATTTTAATTTTCATGACTTTTTTTTCAAAAAACGGGCATATCTGATATTTCAGGGAATCACTCCATACAAAGTGATGGAAACTGATTATGAAGACTTAATTTTGGAAGAATCATGAAGGTGTTAAACCTCCTGTCTTGTCCCTTTGCTCATATCTTTCCCTGGTTGCTGCTAGCAATGAATGGATAGCGTATGTCTCAGATTGATGCTAAGAGTTGCCAGAGATGAGAGGCTCTTTCTTTAGGGTTTCTGGCTTTCTGATCCTCTTTTCCCAGAAATCAGAGAACCTAAGTATTTTGGTTTCAAGTACTTTCCTCTCTAGGTCTGAGAGTACACAATATGTTCATAATTAACCAACTCAAGGCAAGAACTGTCCAGAATAAGTAGTAGAGTTGAATTTAAATGCTTATATGTATGGATTTCTCCCTCCTTGGGAATTAATTGAACTGTCCCTCTCCAGCCCTCTGGTTTTATATTTGGGAGCTAACCCTACTCCTGGTAAAGTCACCGTCAGTAAGAATGGCAGTGTTTTAACTCTTTCTGCATATTATGACCAATTTGTTTAGGCTCATCTTTATTTCTGTTTAATTTAGTTCTTTAGCTCCCTGTCTAGGTTAGTTTGGAGTGTTGGCTCCAGCTCATTTCTTCCGTGGAGATTTCCCTTACCGTCCAAGGGCCTGTAGCGCTTTTCTTGTTCCACACTCCCTGGCACTGCAGACCATGCTAGAGCAGTGGTCTGCTGCCAAGTTTCTTGCACAGGCAAATTCTGTTTCCAGTTCTAGTATGTATGCTGGCATGATTTTTAATCATTTAGAGACATGTGTACTGTGGTCTTCCATCATGCTTTTAGTTCTTAGCATCATTTTAATGTAAGTCTTTGCTTGTCTCACTGTGCTTTCTTTCATAGCCCATGTACTTACACTGAAAATGTTTTATATTTACAAAAAAAATTTTATAATAAAAAGTGGTTCAGAGAAGCAATTAGAATGTTAATTCTATCTCTTGGCACAGTCACCAAATAATTGGAAAGTAATGAATGTTCATGTTTATACGTGCTTCCAAGTTCTGCTTGCTTTAGAAATCTTTACATTTTTTTAATGCATTGTAGGGTTTATAGTTATCTTCAACACATAATTACAAACAAAAATTATCGGTATTACTGGCACTTGCAATACAAAAATTTACAGCATTACATTAATTTTTCTGAAAATATATGGTGATTTACAGTTTCTACCTGCAAGCAAAAGTTTGGAAACTGATTACATTATTAGTAAAGGTTTAGTGTACTATTTATTTGGCTTATGTAGCAACCTTGATTACATTATAGCGTGGTTCTAATCTTTAGACAAGGATTCTGTCTTTTTATAGCTATAGTACTATACAAACAGGGGCTTGGTACTTGTTGAAATGTCATTATTCGTAAGGTGAGAAACTGTACTTCAAGGTCCTTAAGGACAGAGACCATGTTTATTATTCTTATCCACTGCCTGGCACAATGTAGGCACTGAATATGTGCTGATTGAATGAATACGAAGAAAAACAAATATTAACATTAGCTCATTTTGGTGAACTTAGACTGATACTTAGTATTTCTTATAATATTCTAATTGGTCTCATTGTCTAATTACTACCAGAAGTTAAAGTGCATTTTGCCAATCAGCCAGTACAACCCTTGGCAAGAAAGGTGGAATTATTGCCTGAAACTTCCTCCCTCCCACAAAAAGGCCTGAAGATTCCTGGCTTAGAACATGCAAGCATTGAAGGACCAATAGCAGTAAGTAAAAGACAACACTTTTTAAGAACTGTGAGGAAAATGGCAAGGTACTAGGAACAAACAATATAAACAGCCATACACCTGAGTCTTGTTATGATCTTGAACTCAAATTTCTAATTGAATCAGTCAGTGGGTATCTGTGCCACTTCTTATGTAGACTTCAATTTAAATAGTTCCTTCTCTTACTTGACCCAGAATTTATCAGCACTTGGAACAGAAGAGCTTCGGCAACGAGAACACTATCTCAAGCAGAAGAGAGATAAGTTGATGTCCATGAGAAAGGATATGAGGACTAAGCAGAAACAAAACATGGAGCAGAAAGGAAAACCTGGGGAGGCAGAGGTATGGCCAGCCTTAATGTGTCAAAAATCGGCAAATCTAGAGGTGGAATGTGTACAAGAAAGCTTCTGAGGAATTTTGCTTGTAGATCCATTCATAGTAACCACCCTGCTAGTGCAATAGCTGCTGAGTACTTTCTAGGAAGTGAGATAGTGTTGATGAGGACTTTGTGAGGTAGAAATAATAGCAGTTTCATTATACATTGTTTTCTTAAGGTGTTTCTTCACTTGCCCTGCTCCAAATGCATAAGGGTCACTGGTCTTTTGTGAGCCCTCTGAAATGTTCGAAATGTTTCATCATAAAGCAGCATTAGTACCCTAGTCACCATCTCAACAGGCTTCACCAAGAAGTCTGATTTTACAATGAAGAGATTTAGGAAACCTAGTCTGTGTCTAGTTTACCCTTAATGCCCTTAATCTTTGTTCATCTGAGGCAATATGGTGGGAATTTTATACAAATGAACCCATTTTATGCTGTAGCCAATTTTTTTTCTTTTTTTCTTTTTAAAGGAAATGACAGAGAAACCAGAAATGACAGCAGAGGAGAAGCAAACGTTACTAAAGAGGAGATTGCTTGCAGAGAAACTTAAAGAAGAAGTTATTAATAAGTAATAATTTTAAAAAATTTAGCAAAACAAATTCAAATTTTCTTAAAAATAAATTATTTAACCCTTACGTGGAGCCTTTTAAAAAGTTTCAAACACATACTTTTGGTTTTGTAAATGCAAATATAAACTCATTATTTTAAACATTTAGTGTAAAGGGTGGTAGTGAAGACAGCTACTTATACTTACAGTTTAATACAAATTTCTGGAGAGAGGGTATAGTTGATAGTACATTCATTCATTCAAACTTGTTTACCTACTGTTTGTGACAGGCATCGTGCTAAGGATGCAGCAGTCCACTGGAGAGACAGGGTCACTGCCTTCATGGAGGTGAACAAGGCCCAAAGAGCAGTGTTAGAAAGGAAAAGTGCAGAGTGCTATGATCCGGGCTGGCTAAGCCTCCTTGAGGAAGTGATACTCAAGCTGAATGAAAGGATAAGTGCAGGGAGAAGAGGAAAGGGAACAATTCAGGTTCTGCAGCAGGAGAGAATAAAGTACATACTGAGGAACTGGAGAATATATAGAGTGAGTGAGTGGAGAGGGCTAGCATGTGAAATTGGAGATAGGTGGGGTACTGATTGTACAAAACCTTGTAGGGAACATGAGGATTTTAAATTTTGTAATACTGGCAGTGGCAAGTCACTGGAAAGTTTTAAAACAGGGAAGTTATATGATCAAAATTTTCATTTTTATTGCTGTGTGGAGACCAGTGTGTGGGCTAGTGGGTGGGTAGTTGTGGTAGTACCAGGTCTGAAGCAATCCAATCAAGAGTAGGTATCTTGGGCTGTGGTAAGATGGATTTTACATTTACCACTTTAGACTTATATTTGAGGCAGGAGCAAACAGGACTTAGAAAATAGATGTGAGGGATAGTAAAAATACTCAACTACCCACTCTTTCTAGAAAAGCTATTGTTAAAACAAAGGGAACAGTTGATCCAGCCTGTTGAAGGCAATGCTACCATTGGGTGTAGGTCTTTTGTATAGTGACCCTGGAATTGTTTAAAGAGAAACCAGAATAGTAGGAGTTGAGAACTTTCTTTCTGGAACTTCCAGTGTTTTGACATCCCATATCCACCCTATTCTAGTTATAAGATGACTGAGGTTTAATTTCTAATTCCATTTTATCTTCTTCTATCTAAAATTACATACTTTTTTTTTTTTTTTTTTGAGACAGAGTCTCGCTGTGTTGCCCGGGCTAGAGTGAGTGCCATGGCGTCAGCCTAGCTCACAGCAACCTCAAACTCCTGGGCTTAAGCGATCCTCCTGCCTCAGCCTCCCGAGTAGCTGGGACTACAGGCATGCACCACTATGCCCGGCTAATTTTTCCTATATATATATCTTAGTTGGCCAGATAATTTCTTTCTATTTTTAGTAGAGACGGGGTCTTACTCTCGCTCAGGCTGGTCTCGAACTCCTGACCTTGAGCGATCCACCCTCCTCGGCCTCCCAGAGTGCTAGGATTACAGGCGTGAGCCACCACGCCCAGCCTACAATTACATACTTTTAAAAAGGGATACCAAAATTATTTTTTTTAATTTGCTCACTTCAGTTACATAGTTCCAACCGTTAACCTGCAGAAAAACCAGTATTCTACATTTGTTACATTTTCATCAGTAAATGGGTAAGAGGAAAAGTTAGTGATTAAAACACAGAAATCTGTTTGACGTAACTTTTTATTAAAAAATAGACTTTATATTGGATACACGTTCACAGATACCATTCTAAGAGGACCTGAGGCATACAAATGGCTCTGGCTTGCTTCACTGAGTGAAGATAAAGATATAAAAACCCAGATCTGCCTGAGGGTAGTCATTTAAGACGGTAGCTAACATGGAATCTTCATAGTTATTTTTTCAAGGAATATTTCAAGTCTTGTTCTCATATTGTTGTGGGTAAGCTTATGTACCATGAAACTGTTACTTGTATTTCAAGAAAACATTCACATTTCTGCTTTAAGAAAAGTTTCCTGGCTGGGCACAGTGGCTCACGCCTATACTCCTAGCACTTTGGGTTTGGGAGGCTGAGGAAAGATTGCATGAGGCCAGGCGTTCCAGACTAGTCTGAGCAAGAGCAAGACCCCCTCTCTACAAAAAACAGAAAAAGGTGGGCACAGTAGTTACTCAGGAGGCTGAGGCAGGAGGATCACTCGAATCCAGCAATTTGAGGTTGAGTGAGTTATTATGCCACTGCACTCTAGCCTGAGTGACAGAGATCCTGCTTCAAAAAAACAAAGTTTAAGAATTATGGCAGTTTTTCAGAAAGGAAAATTAAAGGAAGTCTTCATAAGACACAAAGGAAACATTCCTACTGGAACTTGAAGTTATTTAACAAGACTCAAGAGTAAATAGGGAACTGTTTTAGGCCTGGGCTTCTTAGATTATAAGAAGAAATTTAGTAAGAGCTAAGGGAGAGAAGGACCTTGATAAAACTTGCTTGAAAGTAAGTGTATTTATATGGTAACTTTACCGATCTTGGTTTAAAATATCCTGAGTCACTTGCTTATGAGGTGGAAGGTCTTTTTTATTATATGTATATCTTTAATCAAAGAGGTAAGAAAAGCTCCATGCTGTGATCCTTTGGTGCTGAGATTTGCCCAAGGCTCACCTTCTATAAGTAGTCAGTGATATTTAAAGTGCAGCTGACTCTCATTTGTTTAGAATTCTTTCATTCCAATTGGTGTATGAACTAGTGGTTTATAAAAAATATCTATGGATCATTTTATTGGCTTTTATAAAAATATTGTAAAATGGACATATCTCAAAATGTAGTTGATTTATATTTACAACAAACCAAACACAAGCATCAATCATGGAATTACAGGGTCACATTTTAATTCCTGAATTTTACAGTTCAGCATTAATATCACCACATGTATACAAATGGTGTAAAACAAGTACAGTGGTATTTTTAATACAAAATAAACATCTGTTTTATGGAAAAACTATACTTCATATCTACACAGACAGCCCATCTTTTCCAAACAATAGCCAAAATTAAAATTAACTACAAAATCTCCAAAACAGGGAAACTGCTTCAGTTTAAGCTACTCCAGGAAAAATGGACCCATAACACATTACAAGGGTGATCTAAAGATTGTAGCTGGAAGTACTAATTTTTTTTCCCAATCCATTAAATTGTTGTTTGGGGACATTTTTCTCACTTCAGCATGATCTCAGATCATAGATGAGCAAACTAACATTAAAATATTTACAGTTAACTTGCTGTTCTAAAAATAAAAACTTTTAACTGCCTCAATTTATTTTTTAAATTCATTTACGTACATGGAATGTGCTTTTACTCGTTTTTAAAAAGCAGCTTTCATATATATTACACCCTTGTTTATGGAAAAGTTTCACGTACTGCATGCTGACTTTGACTTCAGTTACTTAAGTAACTTCTTGGATCAAAATGGCTTCTAGATATTAAATGCCACTTAATTCAGCACTTCTTTATTAGTCTTTATAAATTATACTTTAAAACTTGCCTGCAGTTTTGGAGTAAAGAGACAACTTCAGAAAGTGACTTCAAAGCATCTTCCACAAAAGATTGTATTGGTAGGTGGCTGAAAGCATTTTGTTCTATGCACTCCCAAGTTTCTAGAGAAAATCATTTTGGAATACTACGGTACTGATTCTTGGCCTCTGTTATCTCTAAAAGTGCTGAATTTTACCATTATATTAACAAAACTGTCCATTTTGAATCCAGCTTGTTCTCATCAAAATACATACAGAAAATTCCTGGTGTTGAAAACTCAACATGTGCTGTAATACAGGGTGTATTCCTTCCAACTACCTAAAAGGCTGAATTTCTGTTAAATCTTTAAAGAAATGGTCCCAACAGTTTAACTTCATTTTTTATGATAGCTGAATTTGCTTTCCATAAAAATTTCTTTTAAAAAGAGGCAACTGATTAAAACAACAACATGGCCCAGCACCATTATAACAAGTAATGTTATTGGGTTTGCAACTGAAGTTTTATAATTGTTTCTAGATTGGATACCCCCGTGGAACAACCCTGCATTAATATTATTTTATCAACCTTTCCCCTCCCCCAAACCGTCCCAAAACCTGACCTGAGACTTTCCTTGCTGAGAAGCTCTCTCCCAGGTTCTGGTTACTAACTTTTTTTTTTTGGACAGCCTGAAAGGCAAACCCCTTAATTACTAGCAAGCAATCAAGTTCCTGGGAAGCCTGTTTTTTTTACAGAACTAAACTCTCCTAGCTGATATACTGAGTGTCTTTTGCTACTCCTTGTATATTTGTAAATTCAAGTGAGAAAGCGTTCTGATTCAGATTTTCAGCTCATTGAACAGTTGCAGCATTTTAGTAAGACCACATGTTGAGGGTCCCCCAATAAATATTTTATGAGCCAAGTCGAGGTCTTTTTCTGGGGGATGTTTCTTCTTCTTCATCTTCCTCCTCATCATCTGGATAATCCACTAAGCCAACCAAACTTCCCTATTGAAGAATTGAAAAAGAATTTTTTTTTTAATATATGTAACATAGTACAATTAGTCACTTTTAAAGATATCAAAAATCATTTTTCTAAATCACATATCTGAAATTAACACATTTGAATTTGATAAAGGAACTACTTAAAATCATGAACATTTACTAAGTAATTGGTGGCACTCTCAGTAACCCTCAACTTTTCTATTTGGTTCTTGGACTTTTAATGATACCTCATAGCTCAATTCAGCAAAATTTTACTGTGGGAAAATTGCTTTTTCCATATAGTAGGACTAACAAAGAATCACAAGATTTGGAAGCTGTAAAGGACCTTGGAGAGGAACTAGTTCATTTGTCTAATTTTACTCTAGAGAGGATAACAGCCAGTCAATGACAAAAAGTCTCCTTGTAGTCTGTTCACCATGTGTTTTGAAGAACAGTATAAATGGCTGAATATAATAAACACATGAAATGGTTCCTAAAAACCAATGACTAAGAAAATTTAAGGCTAGCTCTCTAACCAAAAGAAAAATAAGGATGAGGTTAATTCAGGGTTTTGGCCTTTTATGAATAATAGACCCCTTTGAAAATGCTATTAAAGCTCAGAGGACATTCTCAAAAATTACCCATGTCCACAGGATTCCATTCATTTTTAACAAATCCTATGAAAATTTACGCACATGTTCTATAGGTTAAGAGAGCTACTATAAACACTATTTAGTTCAAACGCTTCAGACCTCTAGGCCCTAGACTCTAGGGGATGAACAAATACAACTGAAGTAACTCATACTTCATATCTAAGTTGTTTCATACCCAACCAACCCAGTTATCTGGCATTAACATTTTACCAGAATATAACCAAAACACTATAATATTAGTCAACCAAAAAAGGCCTCTAATTGACTAGACACAGTTATCAAAGAGTCTATGAACTAAATAAAACTTACTTGTGTTGAGAATCCTCCTTTCTCAGCTTAATCATACATGTTTTTACAAGTCTGGATATGCAAGAGGCAGTATGGCTAAATTGTTAAGAATATATTGATCATAGTCTTGTCTTTCAATGCTACCACTTTTTAAAAGACTTTGGGCAAGTGATTTAATATCTCTATGGCTAGCTTTTTCATTTGTGCATTTGCATAGTAGTATTTAGAACTCATTGAACTATTTTGAAAATTAAATTGAAAACATGTAAAGTACTTTGGAACAGTGCTTGGTACGTAGTGAGTATTCAGTAAGTGCCATTAGCTGCTATTACTATTATCGTTATTTCTGTTATTTGGTTTTGAAGCCAAAGAAATTGGAAGAGAGGGGAAAGAAGAAATAATTCCAGTATAAAAAGGCACAAATCTGATATTCATAAAGATGACAGCAAGTTACTAAGAAGTGTCAATTATGCTGAGAATTATATGTCATAATGTACAAGCATTTTGGTCTCAAATGGTTAACACTTAAAATGATTTTTTTGCTTAAGATTAACTGAAAAACTCAGCTATACAATTTTGAATTTTACTTATATATGTGTATGTACACAATAAACTAATAAACATTTAAAAAATGTTTACAGTAAAAAGAATAAAAATGCAAAATGTGAAATGTTGAAAGTAAAAAGGCCTGTAGTCCAGAGATGCACCCTGTGAAGGAGGTAAATTCCAGACTTTTAGTAAGTACCTAGAAATGTATTTTTTAAAAATATCAGATTGCAATTTTTACACCCACCCTTATACAATCATGCTCACTTAAAAAAATACATTATAGAAAGCTTTCAATGTTAGTACATAAAGTTCTATTTCATTCTTTTAAACTCTCATATTCATGGTATAAATGTCATCATATACTTAAATTTCCTGTTGGACATTTGAGTTGTTTTTGCAGGGTACTCTTTAAAAAATTTGTTTATGGATGAGATATGTTATATTGTTAACGATTTTTGCATTTGTATTAGTAAGTAAAATTCTAGAGTTTTTTCTTTTTTAGTGCTAGTATTTTTAAAGCATTATTATCTGTACAATTAGAGGAGAGCTCGCAATGACTGAAGCCATTGGAAGACTGATATAAATGCATTTACTTCCACTGTCTTCTGAAAACTTCTAAAATGAAAATAAAGAAATTTTTAGAAGTATATACCAAGAAAGAAAACAGGAGAGGAGAAAAGAGCTGACGAAAGCTAACAAGGCATTTTTGGAAAAGAAAAATCAGAAGCAAGGTAACTCATATAACAGAAGGAGGCCAAGAACTAAGTTATCTACAGAGGGATACAGGAATGACGAACTGATTTGTTTTAAAGAACCCCAGAAAGGACATGGCAGTAAAGACACCAAAATACTGGGGAAAGCAGAGAACACAGTTAAACTGGTACAGCAGATAACTGGGTCATTGATTCTACGCTCACCCCCTACAACAGCCAGTAAATTCCTGTTCCCCCACCACCACCAAGTATAGAAAAAAATGTAATCTATACAGAAAATGACTCTATAAAATAAAGAATGAACTTCATAGAGAATACAATGAATTCTACAGAGAGAAGGACTCTACACTTCAGAACTTTAGGCACAGTAAATGGCAAGGGTAAGGCAAGGCTGAAAATGGAAGAATAAGCTTAAATTCTGCTTACTGAGCAGAGACACCCCTACCCACAACAGTAATCTTTCCTATGCAGGCTCTCAGAACATCCACAGCCAAGCTTATACTTCCCAGGTGTAGCAGACTAGCTATGTCAGTAAAAATTAGAGGCTTCATAGAAAGAGTTGGGGGGAAACTACAGATAACTAACATTTCAAAAAAGTAAGGCCCTGCTCTAAGTCCACACAATAAAATCATCATTTTAAAGTGAACAATTTTTACATATCATAAACTTCATCCTTTTAAGGTATACAATTCAGAGATTTTAGTATTTTCACAAAGTTGTGCAACTATCACCACTAATTCCAGAACATTTGTATCATTCCACACACCAAAAAAGAAAAAGTCCCCAGACCCATTATCAGTACTTCATTCCTTTTTAAGGCCAAATAATATCCATTGTTTGAATATACCACATTGTGTTTATGTATTCACCAGCTGATGGACATTTGGGTTGTTCCTACTTTTTGGCTATTATGAACAATGCTGCATTAACATTCATGTACACACATTTTAGAATGGACATAAATTTTTGGTTTTCTTGAGTATATACCTAGGAGTAGAATTGCTGGGTCTTATGTTAACTATGTTTAACTTTCTGGGGAACTGCCAGACTGTATTCCAACTGCTGCACCATTTTACATCCTCACTAGCAATGTGTGTGGGTTGCAATTTGTCTACATCCTTGCCAACACGTGATTTTGTCTATCATTTTTATTACAGTTATCTTAGAGGGTACGAAGTGGTATCTTATTATGGTTTTGACTTGTATTTCCCTAACTGACTAAAGATGCTGAATATCTTTTCATGTGCTTATATGATATTTGAATAAAATTTACAATATGAAAGAAGGGATCAAAACAAATTAACGATAACCTCTGTAGAGACAACGAAATTTTTTCCTGAAACAAACCAATCAAAGAAATAAGTGGAGTTTATGCTAAGTAAGGATGGATGTTTCAACATCCAAAAGTTAGGAAACTATAACATATAATTCGTATTAACAAATCAAAGGAGATGGAATTCAAAAATCATCCTTTACTCAATGAAATAGATCTTACTGAAACACGACTTTAAAAAGTTTTTAAAATCATCAGCAAAAATGATAGTTTATGTATCTTCTTTCTGATTTTTATAATTTCACCTAACTGCATTGGCCAATAACCCTAGAACAATGGTTAAATAATAGCTGTAACAGTGGCATCCTGTCTTGTTCCTGACTTAGTGGGAATGCTTCTCATAAATATTTCTTAAGCTTTTGGTATCATAAACATAATATCATGTTAAGAAATTATCCATTTATTCCTACTTTACTGAGCATTTGTATTTGGAAATATTTATCAAAATTATAACTGTATGTTTTATATAGAAACACCCATGTGTGTGAAATAATGTCCGTAGGTCGTCACATTGCAGCAATGATTATAATGACAAAAAGCTGGAAACAACATTAATACCCATCAGTAGCATCAATTATAAATTAAGGTATATCCACACTTTGAATCCTATGCATGAAATTTTTTAATGTCCTGATATGGAGAGCTCACCTAAGTAAATATGTTACATGAAAAAGCAAGATGCTTGTTTCTCTACTGTGTAACTGTGGCAAAAGTAGTGTTTATTTTTAGCCAATGGCATCTTATTCTGATTTTATAAATATTTTTCCCCATGGGAAATGTGCACGTTTTATAACTATACAACTAAAGAAATATTTTGTACTTTTTAGCATTCATATCTTTAAAAAATCTTTAATTTCATTAGTAGCCAATGTCTTGCAAGCCTTCGACTATAGCAGTTAACACCGATGGTGAAACTGGCTAAATCAAAGGGCCATTGACGATAAAGAACCTGCTACCACTTAGGAATGTGGCCACAGTTTGCTAAGAAGGTTGAGAGCCAATTAAACTGGTGCTTTACTTCTGTGAAGTCCTATCTTGCTTAATTTCAAATTTCTCTATCTATAGTGATTGAACAATTTGTCTTCCAAGAACAATCACTGTTTTTATCCGCACCTCTAAAAAAGATGTAGAACAAATATATTTTGTAACCTGCTGTTAGTGTCAAAAAGGGTGAAAAATGGGTTTGTGCTTGCATTTAATTTTGTTCATTTAAAAGTAAAAAATTATCTGGAAAGACAGTAAATTAAAAACTCAAGGAAATATCACAAAAAATAGAACAGGAAAACAAACAAAGAGTAACAGGAGAGAAAAGTTATGAAAATTATAATACCAACCCAGAAAGCTCCATCCAAACAGTACGTTATAGTGAAGGCAGAAAATATTCCAAAATTGAAGGAACATGACTATTTAACTCAAGAATGCCCAAAGCATATCAGCATTAAGATTTCAGATGCACAAGGCTAGAACTCCAAATGCTTCCAGGAAGAAGAAATTAAAATCACACACACAAAAAGACCAGAACAAGAATGTCTTTGGACTTCTTGACAGCAATAACTTCAAATTTTTGAGAGAAAATTATTTCCAATCTGGCTCTGCATTGAGTCGATAGTCAATCCAACATGAGGTTTGAATAGAGACATTTTCATACATGCAAGGTCTCAAAATTTTACCTCTCATATGATTCTTTTCTCAGGAAACTATTAAAAAATATGCTCCACCAAAATGAGAAAAAAACAAGAAAGAGAACAGAGACATGGGATCCAGGAAACAAATAGTGCAAGGAAGGAGAGAAGCAAAAGAAAAGTCTTAGGATGATGGCCAAGGAAGCCTCTAGACCTGCAGTCCCCAACCCCAGGGTGGTGGCCTGGTGGTACCTATCTGTGGCCTGTTAGGAACCAGGTGGCACATCACCGCCAGAGCTCTGCCTACACACTTCCCCTTCCAAGGAAAAATTGTCTTCTGTGAAACTTAGGCACCTGGCTGCATAGCAGGAGGTGAGTGGTGGGTGAGCCAGGGAAGCTTCATCTGTATTTATGCTGCTCCCCATGGCTGGCATCACTGTCTAAGCTCAGCCTGCCTCTCCACCCGCAACCCCCTCTGTGGAAAACTGTCTTCCATGAAACCACTCTCTGGTGCCAAAAAGGTTAGGGACCATTGCTATGGACAACAGGTGTGTAGCAAGTTTAGAGAGCCACCAATCTAGACTAAACAGGATGAGAGATGAGATTTCAAGAGAGATGTCTCCAAGTGGAGATTATATAGAAACCAGCCTGAGAGGTACTTAAAGAATTAGCAAGAGGCACATAACTACTATAACAAATAAAAACAGTGGCAACTATTTATTCTAGAAAAGATGAAACGTTATAAAGAAAAACTATTTAAAAACATGAAAAATCAACAATATATTGTCATAACTATGAAATTATCAAATATTTTAATAAAAAATTGTGATATGGGGGGTCTAAGGGTGAGGATGTGGTAACAAGTATTCAATTTGTGTGTATATAAGAAAGCTAAATCCTCATCTACCATCGTACGAAATTAACAAATTAAGTCTCAACTTAGTAAAACAACATAGCAGTATGACATATTATTTAGAAATAGAAGAAACAGCTAGAAGAGTCTACAGCTATGTCTGTGGAAAGGAACAGAGGACTGATTTTTTTTTTTCCTAATATAAACTTGCCTTTCAGTAATATTTGACTTTTGAAAGTAAGTGCATGTATTACTTTAACTAAAAAAAAAAAACTCACATACACTGAGATGGCACCAAGCCGTGTTCTAGGCACTTTACATTTATTAATAACCTAATCTTATCAACAAGGTTATAAAGCAGGTGACATCTTATCCCCATTTAAAATGAGAAAATGTCTGGGTGTGGTGGCTCAAGCCTATAATCCTAGCACTTTGGGAGGCCAAGGCAGGAGGATCCCTGGAGGTCAGGAGTTCGAGACCAGCCTGAGCAAAAGCGAAGCCCTTGCCTCTACAAAAAGCCCATGCGTGTAGTCCCAGCTACTTGGGGGCTGAAGCAGGAGGATCAATTGAGCCCAGGAGTCTAAGGTTGTAGTGAGCTATTATGACACCACTGCACTTTAGTCCTGGCAACAGAGCAAGACCCTGTTCTAAAAAAAAAAAAAAAACAAAACCTAGAGAGATTAAATAACTTATTCAAGGTGAAACAGATAGAAAAAGGCTGAGCCAAGATTTGAACCCAGACAATACAACCATATAGAAAATATTCTTAATGTAATGTCACAATATTACACTAAATTGTCCTATCATAAAGTATAAATTAATTTTAAAATTTTCTAGTTAAAAAAACATAAAATGTATTTCAAGCATAGTAGAATCCCATTGAAAATGCTGTTTCTGCTGTGATCTTTAATAGGGAGAACCTAACTCCCTATAAAACTGAATAAAGATTCTACATTTTTGTAAAACAATAAACTTAGACTTATATTTTGTGTTCAAAACAAGATGAATTCCTACAGTTAGGTTTCATATTACTATGGTATTTTCCTCTTATCTTTCTACTAACAGTTGTCCTATATTTATGCCTTTTTATTTTAAGCCACCCCCTTTTGGGGAAAAAAGGATGGTTAATAATCATATAATAAAAACTGTAAATGAATAAGAAAAGAGGTTCATATAAAGTTTAAACTTTTACATATAAAAAAGTAACCAATGGGAAATAACATCTGCTATGAGAATGACAAAAAGGATAATATCCTTAACTCAACATTAACAATAAGAAAAACAGCCAATAATAATAAAAGATACAATGAACAGACAATATACAGAAGAGCAAATTCAAAAGGCTTATATTCAACCTTACCAGTAATAAAGGACACACAATTAGAAATCAGATATTATATACTGTCTTCTTTACCTAACTGGCAAAGATTAAAAGTAATTATAACAGTATTGGCAAAGCTACAGTGAGCCAAGCACACTCACAGACTGCATAAAACGGTATAGACTTTCTGGAGAGTAATTTAACTATGTGTGAAGACATTCTACTACTCACCTATCCAAAAAAGTAACTTAAAATGCAATAACACTAGTAGTCAGATCAGTGAAACATCAGAATCAGCTTAAGTGCTCCAAAATAGAACTGGCTAGAGCGGAGGATGCTTACATATATTATGATACAGCTAAATAAAATGAAATTCTACAGTCATAAATGCTTTAGTAACAGAAAAAAAATTTTTTTTTTCCAGAAAAATTCTTATAACAAATAATAAAAGCAGGATACAAAACTGTGTTTATAGATGGATGTCAATTATGTGCCAGAAAAACTCACAGATTTGAAGATAAATCAATACAATGTTAGCAGTCATGTTTTCTGATGACAACATCTGCAACTTTTCTTCCTTCTTTGAAATTGTTTTGATTATCCAAATTTTCTTCAGTAAACATGAAATAATTTCGCAGATGGAAAAAGCAAAGTTTGTATGCAGTGCTGTTTCACATACCTTGGTGGCTGGTACTGACGTAGCCAAGTTTGTGGTTTTGGAAGAGGACCCGTTAGAACTTGCTGGGGGTGTCTGCGCCACTACAGGTTTACTGTTTGTACTGTTGGTTCCATTAGCAGCACTGGCAGAGTGGGAGAAAGTAAATTTGAAGCCACCAGGAGATGTCCTTTTGGGAAGGTTTTCCTTATCTTCACTTTCTTTTGCTAAAGCAAAAGTGAAATTTTGAACTATAAATATTACTAAATCAAAGCATCTGAAAAGAACAATAATTTAAAAACTTATAAAACACTGCCTTTGCTTTCTAGGAGCTAAAAGAGCATGATGTGTGCAGTGGTCTTTATTAGCCAGAATCTTAGAGATCTCAGTATTAGAAAGGACCTTAAGAATCATATAATAAAATCAGCCACCTTATTTATGCGAGAATTCTACATTGCAGTATCTAGTGTATACGTCCAAGGACTCATTAGCTGTCTAGCTCTTCCTTTTATTGTCTCCTTGTTGCTTCTGCTAACTGTACACTTCTCTACCCATTGTTAAAACCTAAAAATTTCTCCTACAAGTCAATATTTCAAATACCCAAAGATAATGATCAAATCTGTAAGTGTCTTATTCCCTGAATATTCCAGTTTCCTTTTTCTGTTTCTTTTATGACATAGATGTCTAGTCTCCTTTAACATCTGGTTGCTACTATTTTTGTATATGATTCTTAACAGCAAGGCACTCAACACTGGATACAGTATTTTGAGCACGCCCTTACTGCCTCTTTTGACAGTAGCCAGGGAAGGACCTGTAATGAATGAAGGTAGAAGAATTTGTTTACCAATGATACCCACTCCTTAGGACATTTCAGTAGGCTATTTGCTCCCCCAGGCTAAAGCCAATAAAACTTGTTGCATTAGTAAGTGGAAAATGAGTGAGGCTGGGAATAACAGTTTCAAGGAAAATGTAACAAATCAATGAAATTAATTCTCTAATGAGGATTGCCTTTAGCAAATGTCATATTCAAAATCACCGACTTATATGTAATAAATCCAGGAAATACTTTTATCTTTCAAGATATAAGTTTTTATTAAACACTGAAATGATATATGTAGGACAGTATTCCAAAAATATCATAATGCTTTGGGCCACAATTAAAGTGATTAGTTATTACAAAACAAGTTAAAAAGCAGGAGACATTTTACTTTTTCACTTCTTTTGATAGTGTATCTTTATGCAACTTTTATAATAATTTTAAAATTTCAAAGAGCAAAGTTACTTCTTTGAGCTCAGTTTTCTCAGCTGTATAAGGTTTAGGCAGAGTGCTCCAGAAGGTTTCTGTGGATCTACATGGTCTCTATTATTATTGGGGATTTTAGTATAGAAATAAAGCCAAGACTGTTCACATAAAGAAAAGTATAAATAGACAATGCAATTTCTAAATAGCAAATGAACAGCATCACAAAATGGCAAGTTTCAAGAAAAACATTTTAAACATGAAAAGAATTCCTAAACATATTTGGAAAAGTACAAAATTTTAAAGCAACATGATTCATATTCATGAAAGACATAAAATTTATGTCTTTCTTGCTTTATAAACTATGACCAAACCTTCACAAGCAATTGAATAATTTCTGAACTAAATAAAGGGATGTACTATACAAAAATTCAAAATTGTAATACCTTTTTTAGTCTCCATAAATTTTTCATAGCTATCTGGAAAGTCGTCTTCTGGCTTAGATTTTTCTACTGGTGCCACAACTGCTTTTCCTTCCTCCTCTTCATCTTCATTAAACCACATTTCTTCATCCTCTTCCAAGGCTTTTGCATCTCTGCGAAATCTGTTACTACGCAATATAGATGGTACACTGTAAGAAATACATCACAAATATTGAGTAATGATTTAAAGTTCATGATCTAATTAAGGGAAAAACTATATATAACCAAGAGGAACTGAAGTAATTTTAACTGAGTATAATTTATATCAAAATCACCTCAGTCATGAAGAAGATGTAGCCAGAGAATACTCCAAAATATTTAGGATGTTGTCAATTAAACTAAAAATTCATCTTGAGTTACAATACGGAGTAGTAATTCATCATGTAAAGATTCTGGGTAGGGAGGGCACCTACCCTCCTATACAACCCTGTGCTAGTGAGTGATGGAAAGAAAATCCCTCAGTAAATTTCACATGAAAGGTCTAAACTACAGATAATTTTGGACACAATTTCGTAGGCTATAAATGCAATATACTTAAACAATACCTGTTCAGTTTCTGATTTTGTCTGTCTTTTTCTTGCTCATATTTAGTCTTCAATCCTTTGAATGTCTGAACATATTCAATCGATTCAAGTGCTTTATAAAAGTTTTCAACTATATGTGCAGTAAGAGACTTGATATCTTCCTGTATAAGCACAAAATTTACATTTAAATATGATACAATGCTTGTTATGAGACGGACTTAAAAAAATTTTTTTTGTAGTTCCAAAGCTGATCAAAAAAAGTTTTTCAAAATCACCTTCCAAAAATAAATGTCCTAGTTTCTTTACTCATAAGTCAGGACTCCACAGAAAACTTGGAAAAAAGTTTTCGCACATGTGTAAAGTTTTGAAAGAGGCCTACCTCTGCCACATATATTATATAGAACCCGGCAGATGCTTCCTGCATAAGAGACTGGCTCCCCACATGTGGAAAAAGAAGATAAAGAAAACAAACAATACCTTATCTAAATAATAAGCATAGATTCCTCTGACTATATTACATATACAGATCTGATAAAGTATCCAAAATTCCACTTGTCTATTCCTGCAGTCTTCCAGCAGTATAATCTTTGGGAAATAAACTAATTGATAGCAAGAAATACATAGGCAACTTCTCTGAAAGATATACCACAATCTAGTTGCATCAAGGTCTTTTAAGTCTTTAAACTAGTTCCTTTGGACAATCGAAAACCATGCAAAGAAGAAAAATTAAGAAACCTAGATAAAATGGTTCTGTGTTATATATGGAAGAAAAAGATAAACCGAGTTTTGGGATTCAATATACCCTTATCAAATACTCAAACTTATTCTCAGAAAAACATAATTCAATCATGGGAATAGGGATGGGGTTAATAATCCTATAATTCATTTATCAGTATCTCACCAAAATTTTAAAGGAGAAAAATATAAAAGTAATAAATTAAAAAATAAAGCTTATAAAAATATAAAAAGTTCTGATTCATCAGAATAGTGCACTGTGAACCTGGATTCAGATACCTAGTAAGCTAGTTAACCATGTTTGGTTCCTTCTTTACACTTCTAACCTCTTCATCCTTTCGGACAAATAATCTTCATATGAGAATAGAACGTCATCAGTAGAAATGTGATTTCTAAGAAGTAAAACTAGAGAATGAATTTCCAGCTTTGACTTACTTTTTTTAAGTTCCTTCCAACCATGTGGCCATTTACTCAGTGGAATGATTTCAGTGTGTATGTGTGCAGGAGAGGTAAATCTGGTGTACAGGTTCTACAGTTACCTGTCTTATCCCAGTTATTCACATAGAGTTCTCTCCAGATAGTTTTCTGACAAATCTTTTGTTGCCTAAAACTGAGCTGGGATACAGCTTCAAGCCCTGACTGTGCTACTACCCAAATGGATGTTCTTGAATAGGTCGTCACTTAATCACTTTAGGTATCTTAATTCCCTCATCTATAGAATAAAGTAGTAACTTCCTGGTCTCTTCAACTTAAAATTCTAGCATTCCATCCACCTTTTATGCATTTTGTATCAATGTCTACCACAGGGATTATTTTTTAATCTTTCTATTCATTTCTTAATCACTACCCCTAAAAGAGAAAACCACCTTTTCCTAAAAGATCAGATGAATGAGGCACGCTTGATTGAAATGTCTCTACATGCCAAATGTGATCCTGGAACATTTGGCCAATAAGAATGGAACTGAAAAAATTGAGTAAATATGGGTTACTATGCTGAATTTCACAATTTAAAATATTAACATTACTAAACTATAACCATGTGGCAAATAAGAATAAAAAAGTAACCGATTTTTAAAATTTCAGTTTATTAGAAATAGATTCTAAGACACATGGAATAAACAATTTCAGGAGAAAAAGCAGAATGAAGAAATCACTTTACTTACATGTAATTCTTTTATTTTTATATAATTCCTCCTTTACACATAATTTATTTTTACACATAATTACTAAGAGTTCTTTAATGTAGACTTACCACTCTTATAAATTCAAACAACTCAATAACAGCTGAATTCAACAGATTGTATCGAGTTCCATTATCCAGAAGTGCATTTATAACTGGCTCAAAAAGATTTCCCTTGGTGATGTAACGATTATAAAATTCATCTTTAAGGCCAATTATCCGCCTCATAAAGCGAAGAGCACCTAATTAAAAATATTACAGAGAAAAAGTTGATGATCTTACTAATATTAATTGTACAGATATTTTTAAATATAAAGAATGTACAAAGCAATGTATATGTTCTTCTAAAAAAAATTAAAACTGCACACTAAAAATAATTGGGCTTTGAGAAAAATAGCCTTGGGGGAAGACTGCTCAAAACTTGTATAACTTTGTAGCCATACCTAATAAAAAAAAGAAGTAATTGGTATCTGGGAAATAAATAAACTACACAGGTAGGCAGCTGGATGGCAGACAGATTAAAAAATACACAAAACCCACACAATGCAACTGTTTGTAGTACTTAGAGCAGTGCTGGTGGATGCTGAGACTATGCAGTGAAGGCAGCTCAGAATCAGTGGGGGGCTGTCATTAAGGTGGGCACAGGAGTGGTGCAACCTCCCAAGAGCCAAGATTGCCCTGCCTCTCTGGGAGAGGGAGTTTTAGAGACAGATACTTCTTTTTAATTTTCTGAAAACAGCCAACTAGGCTCCTAATGCCAGTAACATAACAGGAGATCTAAAGTTTTTTTACTTTTCTGATGAAGCTACAGTTCCATTCCCACTATTCTACCTCCCCCTTGTCTTGGAAAAATCATCTGTGAACCAACACTGCCTCCACATTACAATGACATCATTCTCTTGTTTACCAACTGCTTGTGAGCTATTTTGCCTAGGTAAACATGCATCGTGGCAGATCAGACTGTATTTGTAAAAGAACAATAATGAGTAGGCAGTATAATTTAGCTTTTCACATTTTAGAATATTTAAAAGGAATTTCCCTTTTAACTAGTCTTCTCCCTAGCTAAATAAAGTTAGCAATATTAAAGCTAAAATTCTTATGGAACACACAGAACTATAATTTCAATCCTTCATTTTAATATTTGTTGGTCCTTTAACTTGTAACCTTTCCCCTAGTTTAATTTTTTCTACAGACACCACTGGCCAAATCTTTAAAACACAAGGCTTCTGATTTTGTAAGTCAGTCTCTCATTCCAATCCTCTGTTCATAGATGGAAGTCATTAAATGAAGAAGTTGTGACTGTCACAAAACGTTCTAAATATTGTTTGAGAATAAAACAGAAATAGACCACATAAGGTATAATATAAAGGTATGTTATAAAATATAAAAACATGCTGTTGGGGAAAATGCAAATTAGAACAAAAATGGCATACCACATTTATATCATCAGATTGATACCATTTTAAAAAACAGTAACATCAAGTAGCAGGAGAATGTCAAGTGTTCAATCTTTTGGGAAAGTAATCTGGTGGCTATAAGTTAAATTAAAATTTAAAAGGATATATTAAAAAGTATAAAACATATAAGCATTTTGTCTTGGCAATCTCATTTTTTGAGTATCTATCTTACAGAAATAAATAAATCAGTACTTAAAAAATGTATGTGTTATACTATTTACCACAGCGTAGTTTGGAGCGGCAAAAAAGCAAAAACAACCTTGTAATCCATCCACTGGAGAATAGAAGAACAATTTGTGGAAGAGCCACACTATGAAATCTTACTCAGTTATCTTCAGGAACAAAATTAGTCTACACCATATAAATCAACCTAGAGTAGTATCAAGAGGCTGAGAAATGTGTTAGTGTGATCCTGTTTTCATAAGAACAAAAAACAAAAAATCCCATATACATGTGTGAATGTATTTATGTTAACTGGTACAAGTACTGAAAAAAGAATGAAAAGAAATAATGCAGGCAGTTAACACTGGCTACCTTAAGGCCACAAAAATTAGGAAGGCTTGGGAGATTAACATTTTCTCTATACATTAAATTAAATATGTGTGTGTGAGGCGAGGTCTCACTATGTTGCCCAGGCTGGTATCAAACTCCTGGCCTCAAGGGAATCTTCCTGCCTCAGCCTCCTGAGTAGCTGGGATTATAGGCCTAAACCTCGGTGCCCAGTTTACATTTTAACTGTATCTTTATGGTCAAGATAAAGCCATAAAGCTCTTTTCATTTGGGCAGAGAAGGAGGTTTCCTTATCTCCATTTGCATGTGAAATTGTGAAGATGAAAGAGAAGTTTACAGTTTCCAAAAACCAACACTAAAGCAAATATAAGGATAATCACAGTCACTATTAAATGACAGTTTGATGAAGCATATGTAAAAGACACCAGGACTGGTTCTCTTAGTGAAACGCTGTCATTGCACATGGTGTTGTATCACAACAAAAGTTATGCTAACTTAATCTAAATGTGAGCAATATGTGGGTGGGGAACCACTACAACCTACCTTTAATAAGAACAGAAAACACGAGAGTAGGACTTCTCACAATCATCTCAATAGAATATACACTGCTAAAACATAAATAAGTAACTTCAAATGGGTAACTTCAGCTTTTATCTCTATTAAAAATATTGTTTCTTAAAACATTTTTATACTTACACAAGGCCAGAAAAGTGTGCTTTGAGTTCATCAAGACCAAGACTCTTCTTAGCAAGTCCTTGTTCATAATATAGTTTTTTATGTGATATGTGTGATGTTCCACACAAAATGTGAGTAACTCTAAAATTAAGGCAAGTAGCTGTGCTGTTTGATAATTATCTACAAAAGAAAGTCATCTCATGAAAATAAAATATTGAATACATCTAAATAGAGAATAAAGCTTACATCCTATATTTTAGAGAAGTTAAATTGTATTTCCTCATTATATCAATTAAAAATGATATAGATTTTTATTTTTTCATTAAGCAGAATCTTCAGCAGTATCTTATCAGTTTTACTTACTAGACAGATATTTTTCTAAGACTCTTATATGTACAAAATATTAAATGATACTAACAGGAAGAAAATCTCAATAAAAATCTACAAACATGATGATAAAATCTTCACTGAGGTTTTCTTGGTAATGTTTCCTTAATAAGTGCTGTCATCATTAATATTAATAAATCTATACAAGAGTCCACAGGAAACAAACTACCTCACATATTTTGCTTAAAGTGACTCAATACAAATTTCCCAAGAAAAATTAATATGCTTTTTAAAAAGACATTTTTAAGCAAAGGATATTTTTGGCTATCTGAATATCAAGTGAAAAATATTACATCAAGACTTTTTAACAACAATTTTTTAAACATCAACTCACATGATATCCACAGAGAGAGGCTAATAAACTAGCTTTTTCCCCACCTCAAGAGGCTTTGGTTTATACATTTATGGAATAATTTTGAATTGCTTCCTGAATACCAAATTTTAATGTATGTCAGGGGCTTATATGGACAATCATTCACCCTACAACAAATGCTTTAGATAAAGAAATATTACTGTGAAGAAATTATGAAATCATAGCCTTAGAAAATAAAAAACTGACATCATCTAGTACAACTATTTACTCAAAATTATAGACATAAATATTTTGTAAAACTACAATGCTATCATGAATAAATTAGCATAATTTTAAATATCAGAATAGCCATCAAATACACAAAATAACAATTCTGGTATTTCAAAATCATTTCTACTTTAAATGCAAGTAAAGAATTTCACTTGCTCCAGACCAATTTGTATAACAGTCAGGACTATAGCCAAAATTTGAACTAGACCCTCATCATTAAAAACAATTCTTCTTTCTTAATTCCCAAATTTTATTTACAAAAGACTTATTTTTTTATTTTTTTGAGACAGAGTCTCTCTCTGTCGCTTCGAGGAGACTGTAGTGGTGCGTGTCATCATAGCTCCCTGCAACCTCAAACTCCTGGGCTCAAGTGAGCCTCCTGCCTCAGCACCCTCAGTAGCTGAAACTACAGGTGTGTGCTATTACGTCTGGCTAATTTTTCTACTTTTAGTAGATACGGGTCTCACTCTTGCTTAGGCTGGTCTTGAACTCCTGAGCTCAAGCAATCCTCCTGCCTTGGCCTCCCAGAGTGCCAGGATTATAGGCCTTGAGCCACCGTGCCAGGCCTACAAAAGACTTTTTTAACAATGATCTACAGAGTTAAATAAATGTCTTGTTTCATATTTCTAAATTAGGACAAGAAATTACCCATATCTCTAATTAATCCAATCTCCAAACAGCTTCCTATTTGAAACTGGCTTTCCTGGAGCTTTCACAGGCACGATAGAAAAGACAGGATGCTAGGTATAGACAACACACTTATCTTCAGTAATATCAGGCCCATACCTGATACGTATGTTCTAAGTAGAAGCAACCGAGTTCAGATTCAGATTCATGAATAGTAAGTGTAAGGAGGTTATAAAGACTAGTTCCAAACTAACTAGTCTTTGTTTACTAGATTTCAAAAATAGAAACTAAATCCTCACCTTTCAGAAAACATCTCTCAAAACAATGTCAAAAAGCAAGCTAAAAATTTACAGAAGAAAACAAAAAAATTCCAACTAGTTTTCCATCTTTTATATTGGACAAAGTACAATTTTTTCTTTACAATAAAGAAAAAAAATCTATGCTTGGGTTTTGTTTTTATGCTGAAGTATGCTTTTCTTAGCCTCATATAAATGCATTATAATCTGAGTAGGAAAAAGCTTATAATTTGCATGAGTTCATAAAATATGAATTTATACTTACCGGGACAAATTGTGTTGTTTTTGTTAGATCCAACTATATTATCTAATAAAAAAAATTAAAATCAGCTACTTCAGTAATATCATCTCACATTTCCCTAGTACTTTATAATATCAATGCATGTCTTCATTCATAATCTCCTTTCACCCTCAAAATAACCGTTAAGAGTTGGTTGCTTTGGTTGAATACTATACCTATCTCTGCAATCTTTTACAGAAATGGGTACAGATGTGAAATTATTAAAAGATAACATACGAAAAATGTTCTAATAAAAAAATAAGATTATAACCAGAGATAAAACTGACATATCTTGTTTTACCTTCTCCTATTCACCATCCAACAATTAGGATATGTCTTTGCATCTCATTTTTAAAAACAGAAAATACAGGAATTTTTAAATCTCCATAATAAGATACATGTTAACAATGTATTCATGCTTTGAATTTTTTAAAAAACTAAATTAAGTAGGCCATTATAAATAAGTTCTGATTTCTAGGCACACACCCTAGAGCACATCTAGGCACACGTGCAGAGAGAAATACAAGAATGTATCCTGGAGCACTATTTGTAATAGCAAAAAGCTAGAAACAAACGGACACTAGAAGCAGAATATCCCAGTTAGAGCATACTCACTTAAGAGAATACTATGTATGAGTTAAAAATAAATAAGAATTTTAGGTATCAATATGAATAGATCTCAAAAATAGTGGATACAAAGAAAAAAATGCAGAATATGTATAATAGTAAATTTATATCAACATTGCAAATATAGAAAATAATACCATATTATACATGTCATAACAACATAAGTGAATATAGGAGTGATAAACTCCAAATTCAGGATATCCTGATAGTTGGGGGTGTGAGGGTGGGAATAAGAATGTGAAGAAGCACAAATGAAACTTCAATTATATCTGTAATATTTTTTACTTTTTAAAAAATCTGAATAAAAATATGGCAAGTTAGTTTTGATAAAGCCAACAGGAAGTATATGGGTGTCTGTTGTATTATTATCACTGTATTCCTGTATCCTGGAAGTATTTTATTTTAAAATGAACATTAGAAATGCATTTATTTTAATTTATATAAATGGAACCATTCTGCAATAAAACCTTCTGTGATGTGCTTTTTACCCATTCACCTTTATATTTCTGAGAATCATTTGGTTGATATACCCCAATTCAATCCAATTATTTTAACTGCTGTATATTATTGCATTATATGACTATACCAACTATACCACACTATTCATTTTCCTACCACAAACAATACAGCAACATTCTTATATCTGTCGGGATATGCACATTCCCGAGAGTCCCCATATACTCAGAATGGAATTGATGGTATTATGTAGGGTGTGCTCATGTTACAACTTTATTAGTTTTGTAAAGATTCTCTTAACTGACCTCCTCTTAAGTGACTCATCAGGTTAACTAACATTCTCAGATAGTGGCTAATGTTCTATAATGCCCCCACATATTTCTGATTTCACCAATTGAGTTTTATGCTTATAAAAATACTTTGTTTATGTTAGTATGTATTACGGTAGTATGATAATTTAAATATTGCAGACTGATGAAATCTAAGAGAACTGTAATATCTATGGCTAAGATGAATACAGTAGAACTCAAAAAACTGTCTCCAAATTAGAGATACACAACCATGAATACTGGATGGATACATTTAAAACCACAGTAGGATTTTGCACTCACACTGCTTTAGAAATACCTTTAGGTTTTCACTCTATTCTAGTAAACTGGAACCTGAAACCTGAAATCGCAGCTAATGATTATATATATATATATAAAAAAGATAATATGGAAATGCAATTAAAAATACATACTAAAAAGCCTTGGCCCTTATATATATATCTGGGCATATGATTGTGCATTTAGAGGTTAAGTTAAAATGTTTATACTGTTTATTCCTACTCACACTAGTTATCAACTCTAACAACTTGGAACAATCTCCTTTTGCTATGTATCTACATTTCTCCCACACTGAGATAACATTTTGCCCCATTTTCTTTTTTTTTTTTCAGTGCTCTACATGGTCAGAAAAACTTCTCTAGTAATGAATTAGAAATGATGCCTGGAAGTATAGCCTTGCCACATTTTCTTTATCATTCTCTTCCATAGCCACTAAGAAACAAGGGAAATCATGATTTTATGCTGCAGTTTAAATTTTTTAGTAGTAATTTCCCTGTCATATAAATTTATTTTATCCTTCTTTAAAAACAGAAACCATAGGCAGATAAATAAGAAACCCTACCCTTTTCGCATTTGTCTTCTGAAGTATTGGTCAAAAGTGGTGCTGTGAGAACGTGCATACAATGGTTGTAGAAGAAATTTAGAAATTCACTTTTTTCAGTTTTCTGAAACATATAGAATTAAAAAAAATACTTTGTTATTTTGTAATTAATAAAACATCTTCAAGAATTAGCAGTGCAGATCATTTACAGATACTTTAAGATACTGTGAAAAAACCAAAAAGTAGTTATATACTGTGAAAGAACCAAAAAATGAGTTATATTCACTTTAATCTTATTTCCACATAACTGAAAATCAAGTCTACTTCACATTACATACTAAATAAAAATGAAAGAAAGATAAGTATCAGATAGTATCATAAAAGTTCTTCCAAGGAAAATTATTCGAATCAATTTTCTTTTCAAAAGGTGTTTGTGGCCAGGCATGGTGGCTTACATCTGTAATCCTAGTACTTTGGGAGGCTGAGGTTGGAGATTGCTTTAGGTAAGGAGTCTGAGACCAGCCTGAGTAAGAGACCCCTGTTTCTACAAAAAACAGAAAAATTAGCTGGGTGTGGTGATGTGCCTGCGTCGCCCCAGCTATTGGGGAGGCTGAGGCAGGAGGATCCCTTGAGGCCAGGAATTGGAGGCTGCAGTGAGCTATGATGACGCCACTGCACTCTAGCCAGGGTGACAGAGCAAGGCTCTGTCTTCATAAAAAAAAAAAAAAAAAAGAAAACAAAAGAAAGTGTGATTTGAAATGCAATGAAGAGCCAATCAATCTTGTACAACATGGTGACTATGGTTAATAACAATGTATCATATACTTGAAAATTGCCAACAAAATAGATTTTAAGTGTTCTCACCACATATAAATAAACAACACAGACAAAAAAACCAAATAATATGTAAGTCAGAACAGCATGCACCATGATCACCACCACTGATCAATTCCTTTCTTTGCAGTGTATTGATTTTTCTCCAAGAATGTAACCAAAAAAAGGACTTTATAAAATTCTCTCATGTTTAAAAATAATAACATTCAAGTGAAAGGAAAGAATATTTGAATCTGTTTTTGAAGAAAAAAACACTTTCAAAAAGAAAAAAAAGAACCAATCAAGCCATTTGATAGCAACTTCACTGCTTAAAAATCAGAACCCCAGATTTTACCAACAGAAAGTTGGTAAGAATTCAGAAAGAATTTTAAAAACCATTGAATCAATTTATCAAGCCACTAGATGAATAGATGAAATTTAGATCTATTTTTTTTTAAATTTAAGAAGTTTATAATTGGAAAATAATGTCTTTTGATTTTTTGCTACTATTTTTTACATAATTGAGACCATAAACTTATAATGATTTAAAAACAATGTATATATTCTGTGATTGAGAGAAAATACTATATACAGGAAAAATATTCCTGTACATCAAGATAACCACTATTAATATTCTGGAGTACTTAATGTTTAAGTATTAAGGATTTAAGGACTTAATCCTTAAATATTTTTTATGACAATATGCAGCTGAGCTCACTCAGTATACATTAATTTTTTCCCCTTTTAAAATTTTGATAAAATCAAACAACAAAAAATTTACCATTTGAAAAGTTACCATTTTTAAGTGTTCAGTTCAGGGGTGTTAAGTATATTCACAATGTTGTGCACTAATTTTTAAGAAATTAACACACAGAGGCCAAGGGTCATAAACAGAATACCTAACAATTTACTAAGATTTTAACAGATTACAATCTTGTGTTTTGCTGCAAATGAATTGCTAAAAGAATACCACTGCTACTTGAATACCAAGTGTACAAATAACTTAAGTATTTGCTATTTCTCAAAATTTTATTATAAAACCATCTAAAACTGACTAGGCCAAAACATTTTTATCTCAGGGTTTCTTACATTAGTTGTGGCCAACATGTTCTCTGGATCAATTAGAGTACGAAGAAGTCCCATTAATTGAACAGCACCTCCTAGCTCAGGATCAGTATCACAGATCATTTGTTCAATTACTACATTAATAAGAAGGATATCCTGAAAGAAAAAAGTTTCCTTTAGACCGGGTTTGGATATGAGACAAATACATCATTTGAAAGAACAAAATCAGAATCACATAGAGAAAAAACAAAGAATGGAAGAGCTTAAACTTTTTTTCCTAATGCTTTCAAAGTTCTATAAACATAGTAGAGTGAAAAATCCCACTCAAAAAAAAAAAAAGGGCGGGGGGAGGAGGCAGAGCATGCCCCAGGCTTATAGGGAAGCAGAAAACAAAATCACTTACTAGTGATTCTTGCTCACTGGAGATTCTAAGAGATTCCTGTTCTAGGTTTCAGCCTTAGGCATGAATTTAGAGGTCGACTAAACAAGCAAGATCACATACCATGTGACCCTAAAACATAGATTATATCAACCTCTAACTAGAAAATCCTTCCTAGCAAAAAAAAAAAAAAAAAAAAAATGACAAAAAATAATCCAAAAGTCTCCATAGGAGGTAAGTGAACAATATGTTACACAATGATCTAATGTCAAACAGGTTTGTTATTACATCAGTAACATGCTCTTGGGTCTTAATATAAAGGGCTAGAGCCAGATGACGTGGCTCACACCTGTAGTCCCAACTGCTTGGGAGGCTGAGGCAGGAGGATCACTTGAGCTCAGGAGTTTGAGGTTGCAGTGAGCTATGATGACACCACTGCACTCTAGCCAGGCAACAGAGCAAGACCATGTCTCAAAAACAAAAACATAAATAAACAAAAAATAAAGGGCTACAAAGGCAGGACGTGGTGGCTCACACCTGTAGTCCCAACACTTTGGGGAAGCTGAAGTGGGAGTATTGCTTGAGACCAGGAGTTGGAGACCAGCCTGAGCAATATCGCATGAGTACATTTCTACAAAACATTAAAAAAAAAAAAAAAAATTTGCCAGGCATGATGGTTCCAGCTTGCAGTCCCAGCTACTCAAGAGGCTGAGGCAGGAGGATCACTTGAGTCTAGGAGGTCAAGGCGGCAGTGAGCTATGATCATGCCACTGCACTTCAGCCTGGATGACAATGAGATCCTATCTGAACAAAAATTAATTAATTAATTAATTAAGGAATAAAGGGCTACAAAGCAGCTTGTAGATACAAAATGTATTTGTATTCTGCCTATATATTTTTTTAAGTAGAAATCCTAAGACAAAAAGTTATTTTACATGCCAAAGGAAAAAGTTTTGACATCAATTCACTAAATTTGAGAATATGTTTATTATTAGAGGAAGAAAGGTGGTAAATGAAGGAGAATGAAATAAGGGAACTGCATGAAATCAAGATAAATGTCTTAAATTGGGAGAATTCTGTAAAGTCATAAAAACACTCTTGGCATAACACACTTTTTGTTACTGCTAATGTTGTTTTGATAGCAAAAAGCAAATTTTGCACACTATGCTGTCCAAAAATAATATTCCCTTGTGAAGTTGTATCTGACCTCAAAGGCAAAGAATCAACCAAACTACAGCATCTTCACTACTTAAAATGGGAACTTTACCTTCTATGATATTTCAAAGTTTGAATGCCAATGAATCAATTCTATCATGGCATCATAAACAGAATGAATTTCTTCAAAGAGGAATTATGAAATAAAATTCACAGAACTACATTATTAAATCTAGACACAAGCCTATTTCAATTAGAGGGGGAAAAGCAGATTCCACATTAATTTGCTTCAGCTTCTTATTCTAGCACGTTTAGCAAAACATACCTTATAGAAAATTACAAAAAGGTGAAGAAAGTCAATGAGCTTTCTTCAGACCAGTACGATGACATTTTCTTACTTTAAGTTTACATCAGTGTACAAAACTTGGACTCTACCAATTAATTGGCACTTTGAATAATTTGCTCAACTATATATAACAATAATCCTCTTATATAAGTTCATTCATTTAAAACTAGGCAAAAATAATCACAAATGATAGATTTAAGTTACATCTAAATAGAAACAGTGTCAAGAAGACTTAAGGTATAGCTTATATACTGAAATGTTATTTCAACATACACTCTTCAAATTTTTGACTAGTGTCTTCTCTCTCAAATACAGTTTCTCACAAATCCTGCTTCCTGTAAGTACCAATGGCAAAACTCTGTGGGTGTATAAGCAAAGATAAAAGGGGAAAGACTGAGATAAGTGATGACTGACAGTCCCATAATTTGGTGACTTGTGGATGTGAAAAAAGACAATGTGTATATTTTGTAGTGAAACATAGCTAGAGAGAGCTACATATTTTTTAAGAGATAATAAGAATTTTCTGCCAGACAAAGATATAAACACTACCGGATATTATTCTTTATAACTTTTTCAAGGTACTCAAATTTGAGACAGGAAGGGCACATCATGGAGCATTTGGCATCATGGAGCTGCTCAGTGACATGAATAAAATAAAATCTTTATTAGGTAAAACCATTAGAATTTGGCTTTTCAAAAATTTGCAGGCAGGCCAGGTGAGGTGGCTCATGCCTGTATTCCTAGCACTCTAGGAGGCCAAGGTGGGAGGATTGCTTGAAGCCAGGAGTTCGAGACCAGCCTGAGCAAGAGCGAGGCCCCATCTCTACAAAAAACAGAAAAATTAGCTGGGCGTGGTGGCTAAGTTTTGTATTTTTTGTAGCTCAGGCTGGTCTCAAACTCCTGGCCTCAAGTGGTGACCTTAAAATAAACCATTATAGAGTAACCTCAGTGAATTAATTCCAATCCCAAGGCACCAAAATCTATTCTAGAGAATACCCTCTTAGTATATAGTCTTAAAAGGTTCTAACAACTTCCTTCCTATTAGTGCTTGCTTATTCCTATGGTTTCTTTGATTTACTTCTCTCAAACTGCTACTATAGCTTCTGCAAGTATAACCTTCGATTCAAAATCAGCCTTTAAATGCTACTGTCATTTACCTACGGTATTCTGAGAAAGCAGCTGGTTGCCTGCTTTGTAAATGAAGTTTTATTCATTGTAAATTAACATATGTAAATAAATGTTTATTAGAACACAGCCATGCCTATTCATTTTCAAACTGTCAACAGCCAGTTCATGCTACAGTCAAGAATGTGCAGTAGTGACAGAGACTATAGGGCCCACAAAGTCATATTTATTATCTGGCCCTTGGAGAATAGCAACATCTAAGTGAGTTTAACCACAGTTTCTGGGAGATATTTCAATGTTAGTTCTTTCTAAATCAAAGTTTTAGAAAAATGATGCTCCTTTTGGTTTCATTCACTCCAACCTCAAACCATTCTTAGAAGCACATACTTTGCTTTTAAAGTACATTAAGTGGGTTTAAGAATTTTGCAATATTCACCAAAATGATTACCGACATGGGAAATCTAGGGTACCTATGTACGGAATTCAGAATTTATTCAGATTCTGCACTGGCATCTCTATTTTCTGGTTGGGAAAAAGAAAGAACATATCTTATTTAATTGATTCTAAGACAGATTTCTTAAAAATTTTAACCTCTTAAAATTGAGATCCATTTTGTAATTAATGTCATTCTATTGTCAATATCAGCTAAGTGGTAATCATGACAAAATTAGATGAATATCTTCTACTGACATTTTCTGGTAAAATCAAGAAAACATTAGCATCTGTGGATCTTAGCTTTGATGAATACACTAAATAAGAGAGAGAAAAAAATCAAAGATCGAAGAATATTCTGAATGAGAATGGTAAAAATAACTGATGGACGTTGTGGAAACATTTCCAGTTTGCTTTTTAATGTAAACACGAAAATTTAATAAAAAGTCTGTGTATGTAATTTAATAATTTGCTTTGCAGCAACCTAAATGAATGCTACTGGTATTGTGTGTGCACACGTGTGTGCCTGCGTGTGTGTGTGTGTGTGTGTGTGTGTGTGTGTGTGTGTGTAAAATACAGTCAGCCTTCCATATTCACAGAATTGGTAATTATGGATTCAACCAACCATGGATTGAAAATAAGTACTCAGGGGTGGGGAGAAAATGGTTGCGTCCATACTGCACATGTACAGATTTTTTTTCTTGTCATTATTCCCTAATACAGTATAACAACTATTTATATAGCATTTATATTGTATTAGGTATTATAAATAACCTAGAGATAATTTAAAGTACATGGGAAGATGTACATAGGTTATATGCAAATTCTACACCATTTTGTTAAGAAATTTGAGCAAAAGTGGAATTTGGTAACCTGGGGTGGGAGGGTGTAGGGGGTTGAACCTGGAACGAATTCCCCACAGATACCAAGGGATGACTGACTTTATTTTTATATATATACAAATATATATATTAAAAAAAACCCAATACTTCTCTCTCTATATATAAAATCCAATACTTTTTTCAACCCATTCTGACATATTGGAAGACTGCAACAGAAGCTCCTCAAATTCTATAAAAGTTGTTAACGGTCTAATTCCTTAAATCAGTGAAATGGCAAAACAGCCTGAAGAAAGAAAACTTAAGTTCATGTTTAAAAATTGGGGGTATTTCCTGAATGTTAACAATTGGGGAATCTATGTAAAGGGTATCTGGGAAAGTACAAGGTCTTGCTCTGTCGGCCTGGCTAAAGTGCAGTGGCACCGTCATAGCTCACTGCAACCACAAACTCCTGGGCTCAAGTGATCCTCTTGCTTCAGCCTCCTGAGTAGCTGAGACTACAGGGGCAGCCACCACACCCAGCTAATTTTTGTATTTTTTGTAGGGACGGCATCTTGCTCTTCTTCTTGCTCAGGCTGGTCTTGAACTCCCGACCTCAAGAGATTCTCCTGCCGCGGCCTCCCAAAGTGCCAGGATTACAGGTGTGAGCCACCACAACCAGCCTATTATTCCAACTTTTCTGTAAGCTTAAAATTATTTCAAAATAAAAACTTTAAAAATGTGGAAAAATTTTAATCCTAGCACTCTGGGAGGCCGAGGTGGGTGGATGGCTCGAGGTCAGGAGTTCGAGACCAGCCTGAGCAAGAGCGAGACCCTGTCTCTACTAAAAATAGAAAGAAATTATCTGGCCAACTAAAAATACATATACAAAAAATTAGCCGGGCATGGTGGCACATGCCTGTAGTCCCAGCTACTCGGGAGGCTGAGGCAGTAGGATTGCTTAAGCCCAGGAGTTTGAGGTTGCTGTGAGCTAGGCTGATGTCACGGCACTCACTCTAGCCCAGGCAACAAAGCGAGACTCTGCCTCAAAAAAAAAAAAAAAAAAATTGGAAAAATTTTAAGAAATAAAATGTGATTTGTTTAATACAAAATACTGAACACTCAACAAATAGAGATTAGCTTACATATTTTTTAATTTCTTTTTATGCCAAATCTTGAATATATACAAAACTAGAGAATAATAAATCCCATATACCCATCACCCAGCTTTGACAATTAATAACTCACAGCCAATCTTGTTTAATCTACCTATCCCACCCTCTAGAATTTTTTTGATGCAAACTACATATAAATAATAGAAATATTTCAATAGAAATTTTTTAAAAATAAGGACTCTTTTAAAATAATAACCCTAATGCTACTACTATGTCTAAGAAATTAACATACAAATTTACCCTTAAATGAGAAAATACCTGCCAAAATAAGTAGCTCAGTCATAACTGCATTACTTATCCAGATTCTCTAAGTTTTATTGAAGGTTTCAAAGGCCATTAATAGAAAAATATGTGCAATCTGTGACATAACAAAAAGACAGTAATTATTCCTACATTGGCTCTTCTAGTTTAAATTTACTATAGAAAAAAATGTTAATATTTCCTTTTATCTTAATCCATATTTGAATATTGTGATCCATGTGCTAAAACCAAATCTGTTCCATAGTACTATACTAGAAGGAAAAGTGTGAATGTTGAGCATTTTACTTCAATGGGCATTAAAATATCAACTGCCCACTGAATATATATTATTGTTTTTGACCTAACTCACCACCAGCCCAATATAGAATACAGCATCCTAATTTTGAAAAAAATATTTTAAAATTTATCTCCTCTTGTAGACTAGCTCAATTACTCTGAGGCAACAAAATTTTTAAACGCAAAAAATTTAAACAAAAGTTCTGAGTTAGGCCTGGCCGGGTGGCTCATGCCTGTAATCTTAGCACTCTGGGAGGCCGAGGCAGGAGAGGAGTTCGAGACCAGCCTGAGCAAGAGCGAGACCCCGTCTCTCATAAAAATAGAAAAATCAGCTGGGTGTCATGGTGCGTGCCTATAGTCCCAGCTACTTCAGAGGCTGAGGCAGGAAGATCACTTGAGCCCAGAAGTTTGAGGTTGCTGTGAGCTAGGCTGATGCCATGGGATTCTAGCCCGGGCAACACAGTGAGTCTCTGTCTCTGTCTCTGTCTCTGTCTCTGTCTCTGTCTCTCTCTCTCTCTCTCTCACACACACACACACACACACACACACACACACACACACACAAGTTTTGAGTTAGAGCTCAGAAAATTCAGGAAAATCAAAGACCTTGAGACCTTGAAGACTGTGGTTATAGGAAAAATAATTGACAAAGAGACTTTTCAAAGTGAAAAATCAATAACTGCTTCTCTAAATCTTACGTATTAAGTAAACAAGGACATATTTCTAATGAAAATAAAAATCAAAGCTTTAAGAATTCTAGAAGTTAATCATTTATTATTAGTATGGTCTCAGAGAGATTCATGGTCATTTTATGATGAATGCCTTTAACCACCTACGTCACTTGAGGATGGAGCAATGGGAATGTTAACTTCAAAGTTACCTGCTGTAAAGGGTGGGTGGCATTAAGATAAAAATATTAACACTGAAATTATAAACTGATTAAACAAAACAGGTATTTATTTCTTTAAAGTCAGATTTTGTATCATTTGATGCTTAATACAAAATATTACTTTTCTACTACCTAAACTATAGCATTAGCCCAAATTGATTCTAAAATAAAATTGCTTTAAATAAAAAATGGAAATAACTAATAAAGAAAGTACAAATCTAAGTAGACATTATGATATTAAACACAAAACACATAAAACAACTGTAATTTAATTTCATAGTAATTCATGTAAGGATCAAATTAAAACTGGGAATCAAAAACCTTCCTTAAAAAGGGATATAATTAGATTTTAATTACCTTCTATTTAACATTAAAATATTTTTAATATAAAAAAGAGTACTTTAAATTAGCGCTATATGTTCATTTTGTTCTTAAAATAGTTTAAGGGAAAGTTTAAATATTTTTGTAGTGGGAAGACACAGCATTGGTCTCATCATTAAATTTTCTTTCCTACTTAAAAAATAAATTGAACAAGTGAAAGCAACTTTTTAGTTATATTAGGTAAGTACCTGACCTGCAAATCTCCCAAGGGCTTTAAATTATATTTCATTAATACTTCAAACTTTTTTAAAGACCAACATTTAAGAATCTGATTCAATTATAATCTTAATACTGGTTTGAATATCTGTTTTTTCTTTTTTTTTTTGAGACAGAGTGTCGCTCTGTTGCCCTAGCTAGAGTGAGTGCCATGGCGTCAGCCTAGCACACAGCAACCTCACACTCCTGGGCTTAAGCAATCCTCCTGCCTCAGCCTCCCGAGTAGCTGGGACTACAGGCACGCGCCACCATGCCTGGCTAATTTTTTTTTTCTATATATATTTTAGTTAGCCAGATAATTTCTTTCTATTTTTAGTAGAGACGGGGTCTTGCTCTTGCTCAGGCTGGTCTCGAACTCCTGACCTCAAGCGATCCACCCGCTTCGGGCTCCCAGAGTGCCAGGATTACAGGCGTGAGCCACCGCGCCCGGCCTGTTTTTTCTTTATAATAAGCAAAATCAATTGCCACATTCTAAGTTTGCCAAAGTCACAACGGATCAGATATCTATTATTTTATTAGAAAAAAAGATTAACATTATGATTATGTCTTTTCTTGCAATAGTTTGTAAACACTACTCTACAGGTAATTCATACAGAATCATACATAATTACTTACGTCATCACTCTGCTGAGCTTCTTGCATTACAAATTCTCGGACCATAGATGGACTAAACTCTACTAGATAAGAAAATATATCTGTAGCAGCTGATCTGACTTGCAAATCATCCATGCCCTGATAAAAGGAAAACTATGTTACTTAGAAACTATTAACAAGAGTTATTCTTGCATTTCCTTTTTCTTTTCCAAATCCATGCACTACCTCTCAACTTTTGGATTAAGATGTTACACTACAATCAATATACAGATTTCCTTCTCAGGAAGTGCACAAGATTAAAACTATTTTCATAATAAATAATACAAACACTTTTTGTCTATACACACACACACACACACACACACATATAACCTCTCCAACCTTTTCATTCTTTCATTTCACAAATATTAAAACTTTCAGGCAGCTCAATATTTCGTTTCTACTGGTTTTTACCAAAACAAAGAACTATTCAGAGAACTTAAATATAAGGATCAGCAAAGGTTTATAAAGCAACGCTTTAAAAATGCTGTAAAAAATCTGGGGAAGAGATTTATTTAAAGATATGCAAAAATTTGAATAATGTCTGCTAGCTAAGGCCTCAGTCTTTCAGAATCTCTCTTTTGTCCTGGATTTGCCAGGGTTATTCCTTAATAACAGATCCTATCTTTCATTACTCACCTAACAGAGGATGCTTTTGAAAACTTCTTTTGGACATTTTTATCCTTTTCCCCACAACTTAGTTTTCTAAGGTAATGATCCTGAATGCTTTTTCTCCTCCAACATAATGAAGGACACACAATTTGTAACTTACAAAAAAAAAATCTTCAGGTGATTCTGAAAACATTCCCTGACCCTGCTGTTACCAAAGTGAGGTTCAGGGAATTCTGGCAAGGGGGTCTTAACATCCATTGCAGAAGTGCACAAGATTAAAACTATTTTCATAATAATAAATAATACTAAGACTTTTTGTCTTTTTCACTCTCAATCACAAGTATAGTGGGGTTTTCCAGAGGCTACATGACATGTGATATCTCAACAAATTAAATGTAGAAGCTGCTATATAAATCTAGCCATCTTCTCTTAGGCTAGACATTAGAGGGAGTAGAGAAAAAAAGGTATAACAATGTCACTCTTCTCATCAAATTCTGTTTTGGAAAAATTATTTTTTCATAAAAGTTATGTTATTTATGTTAACATATAATGGATTATCACTTTAAAATGAATACTTAAAATTTTTGTTTTAATTTTTCATATACTAAATATCATTGAATAAAACTCATATAAACAAAAGTCAAAGAAATGTGCCCTAACCCTATCTTGCAGCACAAGCCCCCTTGTTTCTGTCTTTAGTCCACTCACTGATCTAAAAGATACTTTACTGGTTTCTAAGAAATACACTTAATATTGTTACAGAAAAGATAATAAACTTGCAAAATCATGTGGAGTTTTTATTCACTTGAGGTTATATTATATGCAAGTGATTACATATTGATACTACAAATTAAATTAATAAAAATCTGAAAACTGAAGATATTCTTGTAATAATTCAGTTATCAGATAAATAATAAACTAAGTTACAGAATTCAATATGCATTACTATAATAAATACTTTCCCATGTATAATATAAATATATTACAAATTCATAATTTCAAAAACAAAAAGAAACCATATAATTACCATTACAATTTCAAGAGCAGGAAGAATTCCCAATTTTGCCAAAGTTTTGAAAAATGCATCTCTGTTTTGAGGTTGTAATGTCTGAGAAAATGCACAAAACTCCTTGAAAAAATTAACCTGTAATGTTAGAAATTACAATGAGAAGTCGATAAAAATAAAAATAAACTTGGGGTACACTATAATGTAATATACCACAGTGTGGAATTCACCCTTTTGAAGGATCTCATCTTTTCAGAGTAAACTAGCTTCTCAAAACCTACATTAAAAACCTATTAAAAACTAGCAACCAATTAAAAGTAAACCTTGCATTATTTCTCAAACACTGACCAATTAAATCTCCAAAGACATTCAGTGCAAAAATGCCATGTAAGGGCTGGGCATGGTGGCTCATGCCTGTAATCCTAGCACTCTGGGAGGCCGAGGCAGGAGGATCGTTTGAGCTCAAGAGTTCAAGACCAGCCTGAGCAAAAGCGAGACCCTGTCTCTACTAAACAAACAGAAAGAAATTACATAGACAACTAAAAACATATATAGAAAAAATTAGCCGGGCATGGTGGTACATGCCTGTAGTCCCAGCTACTCAGGAGGCTGAGGCAGGAGGATTGCTTGAGCCCAGGAGTTTGAGGTTGCTGTGAGCTAGGCTGATGCCATGGTACTCTAGCCTGGGCAACAGAGTGAGACTCTGTCTCAAAAAAAAAAAAAAAGAAAAAAAAAAATTAAAAAATTTTAATAATTAAAATATTAAAAAAAAAAAGAAAATGCCATGTAAGGCATTTGTTTTGAATTAAGAACACACGTTTTTGCTGAAACCATCCTATAATGGTTTGAGGGCTCCTTCTGGCTGGGTTCAAAAACATAACAATAATTTTAAGAACTGAAAAGGACATCAGAGATTCCTTAGTCAAAAACACTAATTTTTCAAGTGAGAAAACCGAGTAGGCTAATAATAAATACATGAAAGATGACTTAGATGGTTGGTTGTTTTAAGTCAGCAATTTTTCATTATTTTATAAAATTCCAAATATCTGATTATACTGTTTGAAAAAATGACAAACATCTGGTAAATAGCAATCATTATTCTCTTCCGAAAACACAGTTTATATCCCAAAAAAGGTGCTTATAAACACATTTGAAAACAAAAAACATTTCCAAAGAACCAAATTATTTATCATCATATACTCAAGAGGCATTCTTCTTACCTCTTGTTTAAAAAGAAAAGCATCTCTATAATTTAACATCTACAACCATAAAAATGTATGAGTTTGTATTTGTCCTAACATAAACCAATTGTCTGATTTGGGGATTTATAAGGCATACAAATTCTCTCATGGTGGGGAGGGGAAGATACATTAGAATATCTTAAGAGTTTTCTAAAATATACAAAACAAAAATTTTAGAAACTTTGAATAATCATTTTACGGTTCAATTTAAATACATATCTTTCATCTCACACTAATTATAAAAAATTGTCTCTTAACAAATTCAAGATTAAAAGCTGTCCATGCCGAAAGAATAAGTGCTCTTTAAGACTTTGAATTTCATGAATAACTTACCAATTCACGACGTTTATCATCATCTGTAGCCTCATCTGTTAATTGTGCAAAAACTTCAGACAAAAACTTCTCATCTTCCTGCATGAGAGGAAATAATTACTATGAAATATTAATAAAAGTATAAAATTACACCCATTTATATGATTTATACAAATTACATTAATAATACAAGTAGCTGAAAACCTAATAGCATTTTCATCATGAAAATAAAAATTCAAGGGTCTATCTGTGTTACAATTTTCCAAAATTTGATGACACCATTCAATTCTAGTTATATATACACTAACACCTAATTTAACTATACTTCTCAACTACAACGGACTCTTTGGAAAACAAAAATAGATGTTCTAGAGGTGTTACATGAAAATTCATTTACTTTAACTTTGATAGCCTGTCTAGCCCCCTTTGAGGATCTATTTATTCTTAATTAATTAATTAATTTTTTTTTTTTGAGACAGTCTCCCTTTGTTGCCCAGGCTATGGTGAGTGCCATGGCATCAGCTTAGCTCACAGCAACCTCAAACTCCTGGGCTCAAGTGATCCTTCTGCCTCAGCCTCCTGAGTGGCTGGGACTACAGGTGCGAGCCAGCATGCCCGGCTGATTTTTTTTTTATTTTTAGTTGACTGGCTAATTTTTTTTCTATTTTTAGTAGAGACTGGTCTCCCTCTTGCTCAGGCTGGTCTCGAACTCCTGACCTCAAGCCATCCTCCCGCTTCGGCCTCCCAGAGTGCCAGGATTACAGGCGTGAGCCACCCTGCCTGGCCCTATTTACTCTTAATTTAAACACAATTCAAATAAATCTGAGGATCTCATTGTCAGTCCATAGCAGATTAGAAAAATAAGAATTGTTTTTTATTTTTATTTATTTTTTTTGAGAGAGAGTCTGACTTTGTTGCCCTGAGTGCAGTGGTATCATCATAGATCACTACAACCTCAATCTCCTGGGCTCAACCAATCCTGCTTCAGCCTCCTGAGTAGCTGGGAGTACAGGCATGTGTCATGGAGCCCAGCTAAGTTTTCTGTTTTTAGTAGAGTCAGGGTCTTGCTCTTGCTCAGGCTGGTCTCCAACTCCTGAGCTCAAGCAATCCTCTTGCCTTGGCCTCCCAGAGTGCTAGGATTACAGGCATGAGCCATAGTACCCGGCCAAAAAACAAGAATTCTAAGACACAACACAGAAAGCAGTAAAGGAGGCTGAATTCTTGAGCAGATAAAATTACAAAGCCCTTTAAAACTCAAGAACTCATGAAATACAATAATCTATAGCCAACTGGTACAGAGTCTTACATGGTCTTGTGGTCCCTAAGGATATAACTAGATGACAAAATACTACAATAACTGCTTTTTAGATTGCGGACTCTGAGGTATTAAAAGACAGATAACTGTTAATTTCCCTACACAGTTTTTAAAAGGACAAAAATAGTGTGCATTTTTATTTTTTAAATATAAATTTGTGTGTTAAAGTCTAGAAGGGATACACATTAAAATGTTAACTGTGGTTATCTCTTAATGATAGATAATGAGTAATTTTCTTTTTTGCTTATCTATTTTCTAATTTTCTACAAACAAGCATGGACTATAAAATTACAAAGGAAAAAACTGACATAAATATTGAAACTCACTTTAGAGATGATTTCCATTAAAATCTGCTAAAAAGTGGTGAAAAATTGTTGGTGTTTTTAAGCTTCGGTTCTCTTCAAAATTCACTTTTATGACATGCAATTTCTTTCATTCATTCAGAGACAGTGTCACTCTGTTGTCCCAACTGGAGTTCAGTCGCACGATCATGGCTCACTGCAGCCTGGAACTCCTGGGCTCAAGTGATCTTCCTGCCTCAGTCTCCTGAGTAGCTCAGACTATAGGTGCACCACCACACCCAGCTGACTTAAATATATTTTTAGAGACAGAGTCTTCCTATGTTGCCCAGGTTGGTCCTGAATTTCTGGCCTCAAGCAATCATCCTACCTCGGCCTCCCAAAAGGCTGGGATTACAGGTGTGAGCCACTGTGCCCAATTTCCATTAATTTTAATTAATTAAAGTAGCATATTCTAAATAAAGTCTGTAGCAGTGGTACCTGTATGGTTGATGGTAAAACCAAACTGTAACACGTAAAGGATATACCTCAAATACCTGCCCTTTTTCTTATTGAGGAACATCCATTAAATGCTGTCAATCCCTTAAGTTCTTTCTGAAATAAGGTAGAGCATATATGAAAAAATAAATGAATGAAAACCACTAGATACAATCATAGAGTATATAACATGCTCTCCCACGAAACATCAATTGGTGCTACTGAAAAACAAAACAGTAGGAGATAAACCCACTAGTCTGACTTAAAATGATGTTTGCTTTCTTATTTATTTTGTTGACTCCTTCTGGACCTTATTCACTACAGCCTGAACCATCCATCTTTTAAGGGAGCTCATATGCATAAGCAATTTTTTACTTATCCCTCAAATCACTTTTTTCCAAATAGTTTTAGTCTCAATATTTTAGGTTTGAGTGAATAAATACATATATACCTCCATTTATACCTTCTATAAATTTTTATCTTCCTATCTCTCTCCCAGATTAAATCTGCTTCCTGTCCTGTCTGATAAATTCAATTTTTCATTTAAACTCTTCTTATGGTTCAGTACTTGTGAGCTGACAGCTAGAAATGCATAAAATATTATACATAGAGATAATTTCAAGTCTTATAGTTTATTGAGAAAATGCTTTCTGATTCCAGGTTTTTTTCCCTGATTTCCAACATTACTCTTGATAATATTCTTTAAGCGACAAAATCACTCTGTTCCAATATATGTACTAAGGAAGTAAATGATCAACTACTTAAAGACTATCACATAATTGGAATGTTTACTCCAAAATCTTAGTTCTCCAAATAATTAAATGAATTTCTTTAGATCACTTTAGTTTTTGTTTTCCACTTGGTTTTAAGAGCTTTTGTTTTAATAAATACAAATATATATGTCAAATTGTGTGTGGCTGCTTTTCTGGATAACATAACAAAACCTTGTAGGGGAAAAGAGAAGGGTTGCTACTAAAAATTCTCAATCAAACTTTCTTTGCAATAATGTAAAAACAGGCAAAGCAAAACAGAACCCATTCATTTTTTAGAATCACATAAATACAGAATTTTAGAATCAGACCAGACTTTACAACATTATACAGAGATTGCCTCACCAATTTTATTATTTTATTTATTTTTAAATTTTTTTTTGAGAGAGTCTTTGTTCTGTTGTTCAGGCTAGAGTGCTATGGTGTTAGCCTAGCTCACAGAAACCTCAGACTCCTGAGCTCAAGTGATCCTCCTGCCTCAGTCTCCCGAGTAGCTGGGACTATAGGTGCATGCTACCATGTCTGGCTAATTTTTTCTGTTTTTAATAGAGACGGGAGATTTTTGGCTAATTTTATTCTGTTTTTAGTAGAGATCGGGTCTTGCTCTTGCTCAGGCTGGTCTTGACTGGTCTTCAACTCCTGAGCTCAAGCAATCCTTTGGCCTCAGCCGCCCAGGGTGCTAGGATTATAGGTGTGAGCCACCCTGCCCAGCCAGCCTAGCCAATTTTAAATTTTAGGAGACTGAGGTGCAAAGAGTAAACTCATCCGAGGCTACCTATTGACAGAGATGGATTTAGAATCCATGTCCCCAAAATAATGAATGAGGTTTTTGTCACTCATACCAAATAAACTAAAGGATAGGTTCCTACATAGTTCAAAATCACGGATCAAACCAAAGAAAACATATACAAGGTAGAATGGATCAAACCTAATAATATAAAATTTAATATGTCAAATCCTACATGAGTTCAAAACAAAGGCCCTAAAAATAAAACAAAAAAACCCATTATTACTTTCAACAGTTTTTTAAAAGGCATTTGAGGCTGGGTGTGATGACTAATGCCTGTAATCTTAGCACTGGAAGGCCGGGGCAGGAGGATCGCTTGAGGTCAAGAGTTTGAGACCAGCCTGACCAAGAATGAGAGCGCATCTCTACTAAAAATAGAAAAAATTAGCTGGCCAACTAAAAATAGAAACAAAAAATTAGCCAGGTGTGGTGGTGAGCACCTGTAGTCCCAGCTACTTGGGAGGTTGAGGCAGGAGGATCACTTGAGCCCAGGAGTTTGAAGCTGCTATGAGCTAGGCTGATGCTATGGTACTTTAGCCTGGGCAATAGAGTGAGACTCTGTCTCAAAAAAAATAAAAAAACAAAAAAAATAAAAATAAAAACCAGAAATAAAAAAATAAAAGGCATTTGAGGGTTTTACATATTTAATTAGTAACTGGAATGAAAAGTTAGAAATTTTTCTCTTTTGGTGCTGAAAACTTATCATCTGCAAAATATGTTAAGAAAAAGAACTAAACCACTGATCCTGCTGGGTTTATTTAATCTTAACTCTTATCTATGGAACAATGGAAACATATGAAATGTGTTAAAATGTCAATATTTGAGATTCCTGTCTTCCATCATTTCTAGTAAGAGGAGAAATGAAAACTTTCTGTTCTGAAAAGGATCTTATTCTATAGCTGTTTGTGTGGAAATTACTTTATTGGCTTTTAGGAATTTAATTTGTAAAACATTTTTAAAGTGTATTGCTCAGTTCTGGACACAGGGATTTTGAACTGCAATGAGCTAGAAAAGTCAGATTAGCTAAAATTTAATGCCTCATTATGCTTTAAGAGAATGTTAACATATATTAGTGTACATAGTAAGAGTTAGTGACTACACTAAATTCTCTCACGTAATTTCTCAGTTAATTAATCTAATTTAAGCTAGGATTTATGGCAAGTACCTTTGTACTACCTCACTTTGGCCCAGTTAGATAAAATGTTTACATTTTCATATGCCTTATGTAACCCATGAAACAGCAGGTTAGTATTCATTTAAGAAGCTACAGAGGCCAGGCATAGTGGTTCATGCCTATAATCCCAGCACTCTGGGAGGCCAACGCAGGAGGATTGCTTGAGCTCAGGAGTGCGAGACCAGCCTGAGCAAGAGCAAGACCCTGTCTCTATTAAAAATAAAAAACTTAGCTGGGCTCCATAGTACATGCCTACAGTCCCAGCTACTCAGGAGGCTGAGGCAGGAGGATTGCTTGAACCCAGCAGTTTGAGACTGCAGTGAGGCTATAATAATGCCACCGCTCTCTAGTCCTGGCAACAGAGCAAGACCCTGTCTCAAAACAAAAACAAAGAAAAACAGAAGCCATAGATATGTATACTAGATAGCCAGAAGGGTGTCTGGAAACACCTAATGCCTAGCCAAAAAATTTCTGTATGGAAACCTCATAGTTGGGCTTTAGGAAATGAGCATTTAGAAGCCACTGGCCACAACCTTAATTACTTTCCTTTTCACACATTGTTGAAAACATAATTCAGCGTCACTGCTGGCACACAGGAGATAATTAAGTGTTAAACCCTAGACAGGCTGGGGCATGGTGGCTCACCCTGTAATCCTAGCAATGAGGGAGGATCACTTGAGGCCAAGAGTCCAAGACCAGCCAAGGTAACGTATCAAGACCCTGACTTCACAAAAAATTTTTTTAAAATTAGCTGAGTGTGTTGGTGTAATTCCTAGCTACTTGGGAGGCTGAGGTGGGAGAATCACTTGAGCCCAGGAATTCAAGGTTACAGCGAGCTATGATCATATCACCACACTCCAGCCCAGGTGAGAGAGCAAGACTGTCCCTAAAAAAAATAAATAAAATTACAAATAAACCCTAGATAAAAAAAATGTGGTGGTTCACAGTATCTATTTCACAAAATGGACCAGAAATGAGTAAGACTTTAATTAATTTTATTTGTTTATTTTTGAGGTGGGGCCTCACTCTGTCACCCAGGCTGTAGTGCAGTGGTACAATCATAGCTCACTGCAGCCTTGAACTGACCTCAGGTTGAGTAGCTGGGATTATAGGCTTGAATTACCACACCCAGCTAATGATTTTCTTTTTAAAGCTGCATTTGATTGATGTAATTATAGCCTTCACAAATAAACCTATGACAAAATATATAAAATGACAAAGTGTTACAAACATTTAGATTATTTTGTATAATTTCTTTTTAAATATTAAAAACTACTTATGATTTTACTATGATGGATTTGGAAACCCTTCTGAAGTCAAAAGCAGTCATTTAAAAGCTACATTTGAACTTCTGTCACTGGTTCCTTTACGTCAACTACAGAGTGTACCTCTATTTCCAACCTCCTGAGACTATAATGGTTTTTCTGTCAGTAAGTCAAACAGCACTCTGAATTATACAGTATGGTTTTTAAAAAAATAGTAGGACCTTGGTTGGGCAAGATGGCTCATGCTTATAATCCCAGCACTCTGGGAGGCTGAGGCGAGAGGATTGCTTGGGGCAAGGAGTTCAAGACCAGTGTAGGCAACAGAGTAATACCCTGTCTCTACAAAAAATAATACAATTAACTGGGTGTGTTGGCGCACGCCTGTGGTCCCAGCTATTCGGAAGGCTGAGGTAGAAGGATCACTTGAGCCCAGGAAGTCGAGGCTGCAGTGAGATATGATTGTGTCACTGCACTCCAGCCTGGGCTACAGAGGGAGACACTATCTCAAAAAAAAAAAAAAAAAAAAAAAAGAAAGAAAAGAAAAGAAAAAAACCCACAAACAAGTTCCATATACTATAAAAAGAACCTAATGTGAACATCTATCCTCCCTCACACTCATTATTGGGGAATAGTGAAAAATTGCTAAGTGAAAGGATGATCTGGAAAAGTAAATCCTGTATAAAAAAATAAAGTAATAATAGAAAGATGACTACTGGTTGGAAATGTCATAAAATGGAGTCTAATAGCTAACACTAAGACAGATAGTCTCACCTACTTGGTCTCAGGACCCCTTTAAACTCTTAAAAATTATGGAGGACCCTAAATAGTCTTTATTACGTGCATTATGCTTATCAATATTTACCACAATTAAAATTAAGACTGAGCATGTGAAAATATTTATAAATTCATTTTTAAAATAAGTCATTATATTTATATAAATATTTTTAAGAGACACTATACAATCCGAAATTTTAAAAATTTAGGAAGATGAGTAGCTCTCTTACATTTTTGTAAATCTCCTTAATGTTTGGCTTAACAAAAAGACAACTAGATTCTTCTATCTTTTTCAGTTCTTTGGGCTGAGGTATAATGAAAAAAATACAGCCTCATGTTGACATGAAGTGGGAAAGGGAAAACCTCATAGACTCCTCTGTAAGGGCTTCAAGAACCTTGAGGGGTCCACAGAACACACTTTGAGAACCACAACACTAAGTATACAGTAGCTGCTCAATATACTTAGTAACTGTTATGGAAATAACAAAAGTAGTTATGTAGAAAACTAAGTATAATCTAATACCACAAGTCATGCAAATTCTTCAAAAGCATACTTACTATACTGTTAGGGTGTACACTATTAACATGATAAACATGGTATAAAACTCTTACTTTACAACTCGAGACAAAATAAAATCACTTCCACATAGCAAATAACCTGAAAATTTCCTGAAAATTACTGAGTGTTTCTCAATCCTGGTTGTAAATATGAATTACTTGGGAAGCTTTAAGCATACATACATACTCTAATAATAACTATGTCTCTCAAAATGGATTAAAAGATACTCATCAGTTTCTGTAACAGGCAAATTCACAGAGACAGAAAGTAGAATAGTGGTTACCAAGAGCTGGAGTAGGGGATATGGGGAGGTACTGTTTAATGGGTACAGAGTTTCTATTTGGGATGATGCAAAAGTTCTGGAAATAGATGGTGGTGATTGTTGCGTTAACACTGTGAATGTACTTAATGTCACTGAATTGTACACTTAAAATTGGGTAAACTGTTGAATTTTATGTTATGTAGATATGATATTTATTTATTTATTTATACATACATACATACAGAGACTCACTCTTTCACCCTGGCTGCAGTGCAGTGGCGTCATCATAGCTCAATGCAACCTCACACTCCTGAGCTCAAGTGATCCTTCTGCCTCAGCGTCTCCAGTAGCTGGGACTACAGATGCACACCACCATGCCTGGCTCATTTTTCTATTTTTTTCTGTAGAGACAGGGTCTCGCTATTGCTAAAGTTGGTCTTGAACTCCTGAGCTCAAGTGATTCTCCCGCCTCGGCTTCCCAACATGCTAGGGTTATAGGCGTGAGTGACTGCACCCAGCCTATCTCAATTTTAAAATTATAAAAATTAAATTAAAAAAAACCCAGCTGCATCATTAATCATTTAATAATATAAAAAGTTTCATGAAAAATGTATTCTCCTTCATAAAACCACAGCTAAAGTCTGTTTTTTTATACTAACAGTACATTTAAAGTAAAAAGAAGAAATCTTTTTTAAAAAAAGGGGATGAACACCAGCTTGAACGATTAAGGGAACTAAATATCTGAAAACAGAATTGTGAAGAATACCTCAGTATACTTACCTGCAACATGCTGACTATCTCAACTTTGTTGAAGAAAATAAAGGATGTAAGAGTAGAAAGAAAATTCTCCTCAAAAACAGATGGTGTAGGCAGAATGATGTCCTGAATGTACTGTACCCTGTAAGTCTGATGAATTTTTTGCCTCAGTTCAGAGTCTGTTATTGGTATAACTTCCTTAAACTTTGCAGTTTTGGTCAAGAATTCTCTGTGTCTTTTTGGCTGAGCCAAAGCAGGGTCATATTCAAGGCATCCCACGACATCCATGATACACTCATCAGAAAACATTACCTCAAAAAGAGTTGCCTTATTTAGGAATAAGATTCCTCTAATAATTTCATACAAATGGTGCAAGCCTTCAGTGTTTTCTAGATTCTCACAAGCCCGGAATAGCTGCAGTAGTTTTTTAATATAGCCTTCATTTTCCAAGGCCAGGGCCAGCTTTTCCCTACGGATAGGTGAGGAGAGAACTGAGGTAATTAAATCAGCAATCTCTTCAAGTTTATTGAGTTCACACGTGGGCAGGTCAATCAGATGACTGGTTTCAGGCATTTCTTCGAATCGTTCTTCTTCTGATTCATCAATGAGGTCCTGTGTGACTTCCACTGATGGGTCCTTACCTTGAACCTAAAAATACCCAAGTGTAGCTAGTTACTTTAAAATACAAAATAATTTAAAATCTTGTAAATCAAATCACTGACCATTGAACTTCAGAGTCACTGTTGATCAACAGTGAAGTATAGTCGTGGAAAATACACGAGGTGTAGAGTCAACTATCTGAGTCTAAGTAAATAATTCCAGATAATTTCACCTACAAATTTCCCAACCTATAACTTAAGGTTAACTCTATTCTCTGATAACCTGAAATTTTCAGCTGTTACGTAGATTTATGGTATTAAGTTATGTAATAACCACAAATAGTTTTTTAATAACTTCACTATGCCTAATAATTTTGAATTTTGGTGAGGGTAACTCTTCCATTTATCTCAAAATCACTAAATGTCACTCTTAAAGCAACCTATAATATCATTGATAGGACAGGGTACAATCTAAAAAGCTAATCACTGGAAAATACTACCTGCCATATAAATTTATGTTCTAGCAGATAATGTAAATCAACACCTTAGTTCTAAATAAGATGCCTGTCTTCTGCATTATTCATTCATTGAATGTATACTGAGTATACGCACAATATGTGTCAGTTACCATGCTGGTATTAAGGAGAAGATGAAGACTACAAAATAAAATATCACTTCAGGAATTTATAATTTAAAAAAAGTTATCTTTTATATATTGTTAATATTCTGAACAGCCTCACACATATTACTATAACATTCTCTTTTTTAATAAAGTAATGATTTTAATAGTTTTATACCCTTTAATATGCTTTTTCATTTTTGAGACAGAGCGAGACTCTGTCACCCCAGCAAGAGTACAGTGGCATCATCAGAGCTCACTGCAACCTCAAACTCCTGGGCTCCAGCAATCTTCCTGCCTCAGCCACCAGAGTAGCTGGGACTACAGGTGTGAGCCATCATGCCTGACTAATTTTTCTTTTTTGTAGAGATGGGGTCTCGCTCTTGCTCAGGCTGGTTTTGAATTCCTGAGCTCAAGCAATCCTCCTGCTTTGGCCTCCCAGAGTACTAGGATTATAGGTGTGAACCACCGCACCTGGCCTAATATGCTTTTATTATTTGCATGGATCCGTTTTTTTGCCATTTCATGGATGAATACATGATCCAAACTTATATTGAATCAAGAACAGAACAGCAAATATTTGCTGAATACATCTTATAAGTCTATAAGTGAGGTCATTTTTGGGTTTTAAATTGTCTCATTTTACAGAAAACTTTTTTTTTCTTTTTTTATTGAAACAGAGTCTCACTCTGTCGCCCAAGCTAGAGTGCAGTAGTGTCATCATCGCTCACTGCAACCTCCAATCCTGAGCTCAAACAATCCTCCTGCCTCAGCCTCTCAAGTAGCTGGGACTACAGGTGTGTGCCATCACACCCAGCTAATTTTTTATTTTTTACAGAGACGGCATCTTGCTATTGCCCAGGTTGGTCTCAAACTCCTGACCTCAAGTGATCCTCCTGTCTCGGCCTTCCAGAGTGTTAGGATTACAGGCGTGAGCCACTGTGCCCGGCCACCATTTTATAGAAAACTTTGCACACAAAAAATTCAACCTCAATCCTTGGGAAACACATGGGGTGATAATAAATAAAAGAGTGAAAATTAGGACCTTCTCATTATCACCATCCATAAGTTTAAAAACAAGTAAAACAATAACAATTTGGATTTTATTCTATGTATGTTGCATGAATTATGCAAAATCATATTTACTGATTACTGATTTTAATTGTTTATCAGCTGGAATTCTGCTATTTAATAATTTATGCTAATAATGCTCTGGCAATATTTGATGCACAGTAAGATATGAAGAAAGAAACAAACTATCTACTCCCAGTTAAGAGAAGTTTAGTAACTCAGGGCCACATGTCAAATAAGCCTTATAAAGAATACGAAGGTTCACACATACTTTTCTTGAGCCACTATGTGGCAATGTTATTGGAAGGATAAAGGGAAAAAAAATGACTGTGGTCATATCCAAAAAACTAGCTCAAGAACCTTTAGTGATAAGAATCACTAGACAGTAAAGCTCATATAAGTGAACACGATAGTAGCCAAAAAAAAAAAAAAAAACCATTACAAAGTATTGTATTAGGCAACTACTGAAACACAGTGATCTCCCATTTATAGAAAATGATAGTTAAAATGAATGTCATGATTATTGAAAATTCCAAATACCAACTGTCCTAGCCAAGAGAAGCCTAGGAGACAAGGAGACATGACTAGTAAATGAAACATGGTATCCTACATGGGATCCTGGAACAGAAAAGGGACATTAGGGAAAAGCTGAAGAAATCTGAATAAAGCATGGATTTTTGCTAATAATAATGTATTAATATTAGCTTATTAACTGTAGCAAATATATCATACTAACATAAGATGCTAATCTTACTTAGCCAAGTACAGTAGTGAGAACGGGGAATGAGTAGAATGAGGAGCTCCATCTGTAAATGACTGTGAACAATCAATTGAGATAACTCATTACCTTCAGACTACCCGAAGTCATGGGTACTTTTGATCATTACTGCCTGGCACAGTATTCATAAACATTAGGCAAACACATGATCAAATATTAAAGAAAAAAAAAAACCCTAAGAGCTTCAACATCATTATTTAATCTTCTTTTAGTTTGTTTAAAGATCTTGCCATTCTATAGGGTATTAATTATGAATACATGGTATCAAAATCTAAAGTGGTAAAACAAAATTATGACAAAGTTGTTTTTTTGTTTTTTGTTTTTTAAGTAAAAGAATTTGCAGTAGAATATAAAAAATTTCCAGGTTAGGTTGTCAAAGTCTCACACTAAGACATGTCTCCCACATTCTAGTACACGTCTTTAAAGTAAAAAGGAAACAAAAATTCAAGACCGCATGCAAACATAAGTTAAATATTATAAAAACTACCTTACCTGACAAATTTTTTCCCAGATCTCATCACAACCAGCTTTTTCTTGAAAACTTAAAGCCAGATCATAGTTCTCAGCTTCTGACCAAACAATTAATGTATCCTGTTTAAAAATAAAGATTTCTACATCATCACATTAGAAAAGAAATATCTACAAAGTATAAATAAAAAACAAGTGAACTGGAAACAACACAGCAATGACAAATGCCCTCTTATAAATGTAATTAATATATACTCAATTGACATTTTTAGTAATATATTGGCAATGAAATAGTAGTTTTGGTACTAAAAATGACATTGGGCAATTTTCTAAAACAAGAAATATTAAAACAGGTTAGTAGGCTCTGGCTTATGTTATCAAGATAATATGTAATGGAAAGGCTAGCCACTCCTGGCCAAAACTGTAACATAGACGTTCCAACCATCTACTTTCTGTTGTTTCCAGAAAATCAGTTGTTCCATTCGCTACCTACCTACCAGTTACTTTGAACTGGTTGTCAACTGATTAAAAGTAAGGTAACTACTACCTGGAAATATTTAAGGCTTAATTCCATTTTTGCCTTTCTTTTTTAAATCTGGGAAAGAATTCGAGATCTTAAGAAATGAATGCAATACAATGGTGAAATGAAGCTATCTGCTCTACCTACAAGTACTACCAATAGCATCCAGGTTCTGCATTCTAGGTCGTAGAAAAATCAACCCAAGGTTCAAATAAGCACTCTCCTAGAATGTCCTCTACCGAAAGATCAGTTATGCTTTTAGGAAAAGGTTGTTATCCCCTGTAGAAGACTTGTGTTTAAATTAAAACACACATGCACAAATGTACATGCTTAAACACTGAAGTCACTACACAATAAAATGAATACTTTTTTAAGGTTTCATAATAATGAAAGTTTAAAATGGCTAAAATTTTTATTTTCAAAAAAAATACATAAATTGAGTTTATACTCTACCAAAAATATAATCTACAAAATACCTTCTGTTTGATGATTTGTCCATCTGAGTAGTACTTATAAATATTATGACCTAACATTAAGAAACATAAAAATAAAAATGAACCCCAGATTAATAGAGTCTTGACAATGGAAACATTTCAGTACTTTTTAGCTCTAAACAGTAAATGAAAAATACTCTTTAATTAATCCAAAGCTCAGATGAAGACTTCTTATTTGCTATGTAATCTGGTACAAATAGCTGGAAATCTATGTTCTACCTTCTTTCTGGCTATGCTTTCTGAAAATGAAATTTGCTACCAGAGTTACGCTAAAATTTTATCAGGTCATTCTTGTTTAAAATTCTTCATTTGCTCCCCCATCTACAGAAGTTTTCAAACCTTTTTAAAAAACCAAACTTTTCGAACCCGTTTTACAAACAAACTTTTACTCAGAACTTCTCAGTTACCTTCTCAGAGACTTCATAGTAATACATTATAAAACACAAACTAAAATAGAAAAAGCTTATATAAAGATAATATGAGCAAAATTTTTAAATGTTTGAACTGTAATGGTTCTATATCATTAATTAGCATTTTAAGACCCAATGTACCCTTAGGGCCTAGTACACCCATACATGACAGTGGATACAAATCTGTATTTAAAATTATCCTTTTAATAACTCTAAACTTTTTGGGAGGGGCAACTTCTTGTCACATCTATTATATCATTGTTTCTGTTTTGTCACATGGCTGACAAATAGCTTCCAGTAGGAGCATAAATGTCAGTTTGACCATTATCTTGTTCATTTGCACTTACATTATTATCAACGCTTTTTAAGGCACCTGTCCATTTTGTTTGGGTTAGGATAAACTAGAAAAATATTTGTAAACAGTTATCTGCACACATGGGCTACAATAATTCACCATCGGTGGGTCTGAGAATACAGGAATAAACAAACTCAGTTTCTCCTACCACACTCTCACAACACAAATCACTTTCGAGACCTCTGCTCAGCAAGATGTGTGTAGGGATTTCTCTCCACCAAAACCAATTACTTCATTCTGCAGTGGACACCAGCTGCAGAATTCTTCCAACTCAATTCTGACACTATTTACCTGGAGATACCATCAGATCCATAGGTCGAGGCTCAGTCCCACAAGACTGCCCCCTATTTCTGATGCCAATTGTAAGCCCTACGTTGTTTTACCTGTGCTTCCAATCAACCAGCCATAAATCGGGATCCCCACAACCCCCTCCTTAAGGTTCAATTAATTTGCTAGAGCAGCTCACAGAGAAAACACTTAACTCACATTCACACGGTTATTATAAAGGATATTTTAAAGGATACAAATGAAGGCACAAGGTGAGGTATGGGGTAAGGGGCTTCCCAGGCATACCACCTTCTAGGAACCTTCACCTGTTCAGCTACTTGGAAGCTCTCTTAATCCAGAACCCAGTACGTGTGAGCTTTACAGAGGCATGACTGATTAAATCATTGGCCACTGGTCAAAGACTTAACCTTCAATCTCTCTGGGGAGGGGATAGGGCTGAAAGTCTCAACCTTCAAATCATGCCTTGATCTTCAGTTCCCTTTCTGAAGCAACCTAGGGGCTGCCAGTCACCAGTCAACTGATTAGCACACAAGAAGACACTTACCATTTTGAAGATTCCAAGGATTTTAGGAGTTCTATGCCAGCAAACTGGACAAAGACCAAAATTGTATTTCAAAATATCACAGTAGGGAACACTTCATGGAAATGTTATTCTTTGCTTAGAATACCATGTATATTTTTGACTCTTCACCACCTGACGTACTGTTTATTAAATATTAACAAAAGTCAGTATCTTCTTTTGATATATTATATAAACAGAAGGTTTCTTCTCAAACCCCAATGCTCCTATTGTGCATTCCACTTTGGACTATTCTATAGATAGTCTATCTACAGATGGAGACAGTACTACAGAATGAAATCCAAAACCCTTTATCCAGCCAATGAAGACCCTTTCCATTTTGGCTTCAATCCAGTTTCTGAGAGAAGGTCCAGGTAAACAATGAAATCTGAATTACGGTAACTAAACTCCCCTTTTCATCATCATTTTCTTTTGCTCTTTCCTTCCCATTCTTAACCTAAATTCTTTTCCCCGATCTAGTCAAAAATCACAGAAACTAAATGGGATTTATATTTAGAGTTCTTTTTCAATGCAAAGAAGATGGTCCTTGGGGAATGGTTAAAAACAAGATTCCCATGCCTCTCCCCTGGGAGAGGTCTGGAGTGAAGTCCAAGAATCCATATTTTTAACAAGGGTCCCAGGTAACTGTTTTGATAAATCAAATTTCAGAAATGATCTAATTGTATCTCCAGTTGGTTAAAAGTGGGTAGGAAAGTGTCATCAGAGTAGGGACCTTTTAGCTCTACGTATATACACCAAATGGGTCATAAATCCTATCCTACCTACCTTCCCCACCACTTCAGTAATAAAATACCCAGATGAAGTGCTGCTTAAACTGTTTATTACAAGGGTCAGAGTAAAAGCTCCTGGGAGAGAGAGCATAGATCTTGCACAAGAATGGCAGGGTGTCCGCAAATCCAAAAAACCTAGACACAGCCAAGCTCAATTTTTCACAACAAAGTCTGTTTCCAACCCTTGTATTTTGTGCTATTATTACATTTTCCACTCATTTGGGCATGGCAAATGATTTCATCTCTTTGGGACATTATTAATGCCTCTGTTTAAACCAAAAGAAGTTTACAGTTTTCTTCTATTAACTAAAACATTTAATCACCACTATATCCCTATGGAAATCAGATTTTAAATGAGCTTTCAGGGAGAATAAGTCAGTTACATTTGGTCAGGTCCTTTAAAAGGATGAAAAAGGTGATTATGTGCAAGCCCATGCTAGGAGTAAAAAATGGGCTGGAGAAGCTTGACAATTTAGCCCTTACTGAATTAGGTTGTCATAATGTAGTTTTATTATAAGAAATGGTTGTTTTCAAACTTCTATACTAAGAACACATTCCAGAGCCCAATTCTTTCTTTTCTCTTTTCTTTCTTTTTACCTATCTATCTATCTATCTAGACAAAGAATATCTATCTATCTATTTGGACACAGGATTTTTCTATTTTTAATGAAGACAGGGTCTCACTCTTGCTCAGGCTGGTCTCAAACTCCTGGCCTTAAGCAATCCTCTCGCCTTGGTCTCCCAAAGGTGCTAGGATTACATTGTATTTTTTTTTTTTTTTTTTTGAGACAGTTTCACTCTGTTGCCTGGGCTAGCTCACAGCCACCTCAAACTCCTGGGCTCAAGCGATCCCAAGTAGCCTCAGCCTCCCAAGTAGCTGGGACTATAGGCATACACCATTACGCCCAGCTTTTCTATTTTTAGTAGAGACAGGGTCTCAGTTTTGCTCAGGCTGGTCTTGAACTCCTGAGCTCAAGCGATCCTCCCACCTCAGTCTCCCAGAGTGCTAGGATTACAGGGGTGAGCCACTGTGCCCAGCCATACACCAAGTTTTAAATACAATTGTAAGGTATCATTTAGACCCTGGATTAAGAATCTCTGATTTAAAATATTATCTGGGCCAGGTATGGTGGCTTACATTTATAATCCTAGCACTTTGGGAGGCCGAGGCAGGAGGATTGCTTGAAGCCGGGAGTTCAAGATCAGCCTGAGCAACATAGCAAGACTCTGTAGAAAAATTAGCTGGGCTTGGTGGAGCATGCCGGTAGTCCCAGCTACTTGGGAGGCTAAGTCAAGAGGACTGCTTGAGCCCAGAGTTTGAGGTTGCAGTGAGCTATGATGAAGCCAGTGCACCGCAGCCCAGGCAACAGGGCAAGACTCTTTCTCAAAAAAAAAAAAAAAAGCCAAAAAGAAACAAACAACTTGGTTTATAACACCTTTCGGGGCAAAGGGTCTCCAGTTGCTAAATCATATTCACAAAACCATTTGTGACACATTTAAAAGGGTCTAATACATCAATGGACTGTTTATTTCAGTTTTCCTCCATAGTACTGAATCACTTCATAAACAGGAATAAAATTCAGAGTCATTAAATATTTGAGATCCTACTACTTGCCAGACTAATCCTATCTTTGCCCCTAACTACAATGACAAAATTTCAGTACAAAGCTGTTTGTCTAAAAGAAATACTTATTTAAAAAAATAAACTGAAATAACAGCATATTTTAAAAATTCAATTTACAGATTCAGAATCAATTTTAAAATCTGAAAATGAGTGAGATTAACCTAACAGTGCAACCTCTAACCCTCTAGTAGTTCCTTTTCCTGACCTAAACTCTTTCTGAACTTGATTTTTAAAAATATAGAACACTACAATGTATAGTTCAAGACATGATGACACTGCTTACAAATAGTAGCAATAGGTTATCTTTCCAAAATCTGTGATATATTGTGATACAATGGGAATAACCCTGCATTAGAATTAGAACCTGAGCACCACTGACAGCTTCACTGTCCATTTTTGTGACCTTCAGCAAATTATTCAAGCTCTTTGATCTTCCTCATTGGAAAAGGCGACAATCCTGCCTAAGTCAGGATTATAAATCAGGATTACAAGATCATTATGAATCTTATAATAGTTCTCAATAGTTCTCTTACTGAGCTTATTATGTGTCAGGTACTACACTGAAGCATTTTTTATAGGTAACTCACAACTATCATGAGATAGGTAGTATCTCCATTTAAAAGGTGAAATTCAGCCTGGGTGTAGTGGCTCATGCCTGTAATCCCAGCACTTTGGGAAGCTGAGGTGGGAGGATTGTTTGAAGCCAGGAGTTCAAGAGCAGACTGGGCAACATAGTGAGACCCTGTCTCTATCAGCCAGGCACCGGAGGCTAAGGCAGGAGTATTGCTTGAGCCCAGGAGTTTGATCTTGCGATGAGCTAAGATGATGCCACTGTATTCTAACTTTCTGAGGTGACAGAGCATGTCCCTGTCTCCAAAAAAAAAAAAAAAGAAGAAAATGAAGTTCTTCTCCATTTGATGACTCTTTTCTTTTTAGAGACAGAGTCTTGCTATGTTGCCTAGGCTGGCCTCAAACTCTAGGTCTCAGGCAATCCTCCTGCCTTAGCCTCCCAAGTAGCCGAGACTACAGGCACACATCTGTGCTGGCTTTTGATGATTTTTAAATTAGAATCTCTCCTGCCAGAACTCTTACCCTACCTCTAAACTCAGATGTTCATTGCAAGATCTTTCTATTTGTTTTACTATCACTTCAAAGCACAGAACAGTATATTGTATGCTACCATTTATGCCAATAAAAAGGAGACTATATACTGTGTGCATATTTGTTTATGTATGTATACCTCTAGGAAGATATATAAGAAACTGGTAACGTGGGTGGCCTCTAGTAAGGGAAACTGTATGGGAAAAGTCTGTGGTGGGAAGAGACTTCACTATGTATCTTTTGAATTTTTAACAATGACAATGCATTATACATTCATAGTAAGCTTTTTTTAAAAAATAAGCAAGCCTCAGGGCTGGGCACAGTGGCTCACATCTGTAATCCTAGTACTTCGGGAGGCTAAGGTGGGAGGATTGCTTGAGGCCAGGACTTGGAGACCAGCCTGAGCAAGAGGGAAACCCTGCCTCTATAAAAAACAGAAAAACTAAGGGGCGCAGTAGCCCGTATCCATAGTCCCAGTTACTAGGTAGGCTGAGGCAGGAGGATTGTTTGAGCCCAGGAATTTGAGGTTGCAGTGAGCTGTGATGACACCACTGCACTCTAGCCTGGGTGACATAGTGAGACCCTGTCTCAAAACAATAAATTAAATAAATAAATAAGCAAGCCTCAAACCAAATAACTAGCATAAACCTGCTCATAAACTTCCCACTTTTTGGAAAGAGTCATCATTTTCCTGGTCCCAAGACTCAAAAATACTACCAGAGACCTTTGATTCCTTCTCTTTACTATCTAATCATTCACCAAATCTTCCAGCACTTTCTTGAAAATATACTGGAGCTCTGTTCCTTCTTTTCAAGTCCATTTATCACACTGGAACAGACTCATCTTTTTTGTATCTTAATTATTACAAAAAGGTCTTGCTACCCAAAGCTCTTCTGCTCCACCCTGCTCCCTTATTACTCATGACACTGCCACACTCATTTCCCTCAACACAGTATCACTTTCATCATTTTAGGCCTCTACTCAAGAACCTATAATGGCTCCCGTCTCTTTAGCAAAGCAAGCTGTTAAATAAGAAACCTCTGCTACAAACAGGCTTAGGACCTTTTGTAGCAGTGTACTATTTCCTTCCCTACCACAGTTCTTTCAGCAACCACCACTATCAAGAGTGAAGTTTTTCTTAATGATTCCTGCTTGTATCAGCCTCTCCCTTCTTTGCCTACTGCTCAAGTCTGCGGAATACAATTTACTTTTATAATATTCTGTGTTGAAAATACCTGCTGTATAATCTCAGTCAAAAATCTTAATCTTTCTGTACTTTAGTTGCCTAATCTGTGAAATGCATTCCTTTGAATGAGGACTGGGTTAAAACATTTTATCAGCTACCTTATTCTGTAAGAGTTCCACCTGTTTGTCTACCAATAAAACTGGGATGAGGACTCTCCTAAATCAAGTAACACACAACTGTGTTAAATCTAATAGGTATATATTCTTATGATTCTATTTATTTATTTTTTAAGAGATGGGGTCTCACTATGTTGCCTAGCCTAGAGTACAATGACTACTCACAGGCATGATAGTGGTGCATGATAGCCTCGAACTCCCAGCCTCAAGCAATCCTCACATCTCAGCCTCCCAAGTAGTGAGGACTACAGGTGTCCACCACTATGCCTGGCTTTGACTCTGCTTTTGATTTGGTTAAGATCACGGGACTAGGCCAGGCTCGGTGGCTCACGCCTGTAATCCTGGCACTCTGGGAGGCCGAGGTGGCAGAATTTCGTGAGATCAAGAGTTTGAGACCAGCCCAAGCAAAAGCGAGACCTTCTCTACTAAAAATAGAAATATTAGTTAGGGGTGGTGGTGTACACCTGTAGTCCCAGCTACTTGGGAGGCTGAGGCAGGAGGTTTGCTTGAGCTCAGGAGTTGGATGTTCCAGTGAGCTATGATGACGCCACTGCACTCTAGACCGGGCAACAGAGCAACAAGACTCTGTCTCAAAAAAACCAAAGAAACAAAAAAAAATCGGATTGATTTTAAATAACTTAAAAATCTGACACACATACCAGGCACTTTATTTCATGTTGTGTTGTAGTTATTCTTTTCTCTTTCCAACATGCTTTTTCCCCCCCCCAAAGACCTTTTAACCTAAGCAACGTGTGTTTATTTAAATACTTAACAAGTTTATTGCTAAGTATGTAAGTCTATCTTCTCCTTCCCATTAACTACTTCATTATTGTGCACAGTAAGGAAGAAAGTGATGTGAATCAATGATGACCTTTTCGCTATTCAGTCATTTGATACATTCAACTCCACTCATTCTAACTTATTTCAAGCCCACAATTCAGTACTTCACTTCTGAAAAAAAAAAAAGGATGTATTCTGAGCACATAATTTAGTACTTAGCTCATTTTAAAACTATAATGTTAAAAGAACGTTATATATTCCCTTCTGAATTTATTCAATGTATTTTAATATAGCAAAATACCCCATAAACATCTTATTCACTTACTCAAGATTTTTGTTAAAAATCCACTAATGAAAAAAACTCAAAAAAAACCCCCCCCAAAAACCAAAAAAACAACAACACTGCTGGCCAGCGATGGCTCGCACCTGTAATCCTAGCACTCTGGGAGGCCGAGGTGGGAGGGAAGATCGCTTGAGGTCAGGAGTTTGAGACCAGTCTGAGCAAGAGCGAGACACCGTCTCTACTAAAAACAGAAAAACTTAGGTGGTGGCGCATGCCTGTAGTCCCAGCTACTCAGGATGCTGAAGCAGGAGGATCGCTTGAGCCCAAGAGTTTGAGGTTGGTGTGAGCTAGGCTGACACCACAGCACTCTAGCCCAGGTGACTCCGTCTCAACAAAACAAAACAAAACCCACTACTGTAGTCCCAGCTATCCGGGAGGCTGAGGCAGGAGGATCCTCTGAGCCTGGGAGGGAGGCCAGCCTGGGCAACAAAGCAAGAACCCCTGTCTCTAAAACAAAAATTTAAAAAGCCACTAACAAACAATGTATTTCATGTAAATTTAGGAAACAGATAATTTTCGAGATTAATTCATTGAATAACTTAAATGATGACATTTTAAAAAGGATAATTCTAACAAACAGAAAATTTTAAACGTATTCAGAAATCCCAATTTGTGTAATTTGGTAAGAAGTACAAAATGAACAAGATTTGGGGTGAAAATATAAAAAAATGAATCTATTTCAAGGAAACTGAGTTTAACATAACCCCTAAATGGCTCTCTGATTTCTATTTAAAAACTTCACTCAATTTAAATAAAGAAAATAAAACACGTAACCCTATTCACACAGGTTTTTCATTTTTATATACAAAGCTTTTTCATATTATTCTCATTTACCGGAGTTCTATTCTATACCTGAATGTTATTTACTTAAAAAAAACTCAACTAAAAAACAATTTAAAAAAGCCCTAAAAGTATTTAAATGTGATTAGTTACAGAAAACATTTCCAAATGATGGTGTAAAATTTTTTTAAACAAAGCATTTTTCTCCAACACTTTATATTTAGTATATAAAAAATGCCATTTATCTAGAGCCAATTTTATAGTAGTAAATATTATACAGGAAACTATGTCCAAACATTTTTAAAATATTCATAGAACCATTGTGTATTTTTAATGTTGGGGACTACCCTATATATGAACCTTTGCCAAAATGTGATCTTTCTAAATTAACAACAGCCAATGGTCTTATATACCATCTGAGAAGAATCCATATTACAACTAAATTTGTGGGGAACTGCTTATGACTTAGTCACATTTAAGAACAAAGTTCCTGATAATTTTATATTTATGCAGGTAAGGGAAAAATGATACTAAATCAATAGTATTTCTTTCCCCACAAACAAGCAAACAAACAAAAACAAACCAAAAGTGACTATCTGGTAAAATTTAGTGCAAAGACAGAGAGTAACCATTTGCCTGGCTGACTTAGAAAAATTTACCTTAAAATATCTAAGGTATAGGAAACATCTTCAGGTGTTCAATTCAGGACAAATGTTTAATTTGATTCTTCACCAAAAAGAACACATGACATTTTTTAAACAGAGGAAAAAGCTACTAATCGAATATGGAAAATTTTAAAATAGTTCAAAGAAATGATTAAGAATGTATTGCATACATAAAACAATTATTTAACAGTAAGACTTTACTATTATTAATAAACTGTGTAATAAACAATTTTATTCCTCCAACTATGAAGTATTTGTTTCTGGGCATCCAAATTTTCATAGACCTTGAAGAAAGCAGGCATTGTTGCTGTAAGTATCATCCTAAAATAATTTGTTTTCCTTCAATAATCTCTGCCATATTGACTTTACATACCACACACACACAAAAACTGGAAATAATCCAAATGTCTAACAATAGGTGTATATCATACATCAGAATACCATACAGTGTTTAAAAAGAAAACTAGATCTACATTGTTAACATGAACAAATCTTCAAAATAAATGTGTGAAAAATGCAAGCTGCAGAATACATGTAAGAGTATGATACCAATTGTGTAAAGTTCAAAAACACACAAAAGACTACATATTATTTATGGATACATACATATGCAGAAAAGGTATAAAAGCATGTACAGAAAGAATACACATCAACTTCAGAATAGTGGTTACCTATGAGGAGAATGGAGAATGGATAGAATGGGATGGATACATAGGGGCTTTAAACTCTATCCATAATGTTCAACATTACAAAAAGATTTGAAACAGTATGATATAATGTTAACATTGTTAAATCTGGTGTTGTTACAGACACCAATTATATTATTCTCCGTACTTTTCAATTTTGATATATTTCATAATAAAAATAAAAACATTTACAGAAAAAAAGGTTGAATCACTGCTACCATTTTCAGATTAATTAGGCATGCTAAAACACAACACAGGTTGTCTTTCCCAAATAAGACAATAAATATTAACAGAAAATGTTACATAATTGGCAATGTACACTTTCATAAAGTATCCATTGGTTACTATATCAAAAAAATACAATAATTAAAAATGCTGCTACTTCAAAACTTCTACCTTTACTTGAGTCAAAGGATCTAATTTCACACCACAAATAGGCTTTCCTTGCTTTAAAGAGTATCCCTTTGAATTTTCTTTCATGCCACTCCTTTAAGCATGATTCAGAATAAAAGATTTAGAGTACAGGGTACAGAAGAGACCTGGCTAACTATAGTTAAATAAGACTAATGAATACATTGTATTCCAACATAAACTAACAGTGGCTCAATTCAAAGGTCATAATAAATTGTTGCCGGTACAAAAAACTTTCACTTTTCAGTCTGAAACTTTTAACCTGCAAAGAAAATACACATGGTCTGTAACTTTGTTTACCAAACATGTTTTTTCTTGTCAGGAAAGCTTTCCCATCTTTGTCAGATTAATACTTCTTGATCACAGATGAAGTCTTTCAAATTAAAGATAAACAACTACTTGCCTGTTGTTTCTGATATGCAGTGTTTGGATTTATCTTTGATTCCAAGAGTAGTGATCCTGAAAGATAAAAAAAAAAAATAACATATTGTAAATCTTAAATGATAAAACCCTGAATAAAAATATACATTAAAAAAACCACCAAACTTTTCATGTCTCTTCAGTCAGACATCTGAAGTAATAAAATGTATTCCAAGTCACATCTTCTTTCCAGGCGTAGGCTTATTTAATTTAAAATATTTCATTCTATTCTGATAAACCCTTAAAGAAGAAAATCCACCTAAAACCAACATTCAGACCAAGAAGATGAGAATAGATAACTATTAAAATTTTACTGAAATGAAAATTTTAAGCTCTGAATGACTACTTGAATCCACTCTTTGTAATAAAGGTTTATTGCATTCTCAGTTTACCAAATAAAACACATTACAAAGAACCATGACAGGTATCTAAATACTTAGTACACAAATTACAGTGCTGCATTTATCGTTTTCTCATTAAGAACAAAAGAACACCTTATGTAAGAATAAATGTCTGTGACTATTTAAAATAAAAGAGAAAGTGCAAGAATACAAAATATGCCAAGAATAAAGGCGGTTATTTTTCTGTTAACTGCACATTATCAGTTGCTCAAATCAAGACACCTAGGTGACACTGTAAAAGGTGTTTTAATTACGACTCTACATTTTATAATTTTAAAATATTTTACAATAAATCAACGAATACGAGTTTACAATCTGCTTTGGTGTCCTAACTTGCTTAGACTCTAAGGTATTCACTTTTTCATAGCACCTTCTACAAAGACAGCCTGGAGGGATCCCAGACTAAAGATGTATGTGCCTGTGCGTACACGTATCGTGGCAACAGTCAGCAATAACTCCAGGAAAAGGTGCCTTTTGGTTTTCCCCAGCACCTGTCGACTGCAGCAACCGGGGCCCGCAGGGAAAATCCAGAGAAAAAGGACACTCAGAAAAGTTTCGCTGAATCTTTTGTATTAGACGAATAATGGATGAGAAAATAAATAAAGGGGGACGGGATGTTAGCTTCCTAGAGCGAGCAGTCACTACGTAGTCTCTCACTACTTCCTCCGTCTCTCTCACGCCCTCCCCTCTTCAAAAGGAGGAATTGGAGAGGAAGGAGTCAAATCCTTAACAGGGATGGGAGGCGGGGGAACAGAGAATCTGCTTCAAATCCGGACAGTTTGTTTTTACCGTAGATAAGGGCAAGCTCAAGACCAATGCGCTGTCCCAAGAGGTGGCAGTAAGAGTAACCGGGCCCAAGGCCTAAACCCCAGGCTGTGTCCCAACCAGACGCCCTGTTCCCAGTCCTACCGTTTCAATAACCTTACCGTCGGACTCTGCCCGAACCAGGAGCGACATCCCTTTGAGCTCCTCCACGTAAGTGGAGGAGACATGCCCAGTGCCTCGGTCGTCCCATTGCCGGTCTTCGTTCAGGGTATAGACCTTCACTCGCCGCCGCGTATCCGACATGGTGGCTGCTGTCCCCTCTGCTCCAGCCGCCGCCTCCTCGCTCACCTCGTCCACGCCCCTCACTCTTGAGAGACGGTGGCGGCGGTGGTGGCGGCGGTGGCGGTGGCGGCGGCTGCGGCTCCGAAGAGGCCCGAGTTCACCATGGCTCCAAAGGTTCAGCCACGAGAAACGATGACAAGAGCCACCGAGACACCCCCGCCGGGAGTCCCTGTTACCTCTCACTTCACCCCCGCATACACCCGCCTCCCTCCCCTTTGCCCCCCAGAGCTCGCTCGGTCTCCCACCGCCGCCACCGCCGCCGCGGTAACTACTACAGGTCCGCCATCTTGTAATCCGACTCTCTCTGCCTTTCTCTTCCTCCTCCAGCAGGCTCACACGGGCTGTCCTATCAGGGGCTACGGCGGCCGACGAGTCCAGAGAACGGACCTCCGCTTCTGCACGCGCTTCACAGGCCAGAATGCTAGGCACTCTCGCGAGGAAGGGTACGCGACTGAGGTGGGAGGGCCTAAGGCGGGACTTCCTCCTCTCTCGGCCCCGCCTCCTAGCCCGGGATCTCGGTGAAGCGGAAGGTTCTCGCGATTTGTCGGTGCCCGCTTGCGTCAGGAGACACTTGTCTGTGGAAGACCGCAGGAGCAGAGTCGCGGTAGGGGTTTCGTTGGGTCGCTGCTGGATTTCTGGCATGTGACGTGTGGTGGGACTCAGCTCTGAAGACAGAGCAAACCGGGGAAGTACGCAGCCTTTAATGCGACTAACCAGGAGCACAATTTGCTCACGTTTCTTAATGGCAGGCTTACCGTCAGCCTGTAAGGCGGGGGGGGGGGGGCGTTTAAACCTCTTTCTGTAAAGACGAAGGAACGTTGAGTCTTCTCAGCTGAACCGAAATCCACTAAAACTTGTTATGGAATCTGTTACAATTAAACAGCTGCCCAGGAAGTGTCTGGACGCTAAAATCTCCAGGCGATTTTACTTTCGTACAAAAGTCTGTTGACAGTTTCCTATTACCCGCCAAACCGTGTCACGGTCTGGCTCTTAGTAGCTGGCCATCGAAAGCTCCACCTCGGGAGAATACAGTGCTCTTGCCGTGTCTGCAACCCCAGAAACTCTGCGAAGTTGAGGGAAGTGGCGGAGAGCTACCTTCCTAACACATCTGCGAGCATTGTGTTGATATTTCAGTTTCTTGAGGACATTTCCTGCATCATCTATGGACAGGTCTTGTGCGCTGAATAGCCGGAGGAAGAATTCTCTCAGCATTCACGCTAATTGTCACACATCGTGCAGGGGATACGAGTCACGCGCTGGGCGTAGTAGCGTGTCTGTCGTTTATTTCAATCCCTGTTCGTTCTTGGGAGAATCCCTTTATTCGTTCTTTAATAGCAGCTCAGCTTGTTGAGCCGCCAGTCCTTTACAACCCAGTAGCCTGAAAAGTGAAAACCGGGCGAGGTGCGCACGTTGAGCCGGCAGTGCACCTTGGGAGTTGTAGTCACAGCTTATCAGTGGTCTTGTCAAAACGTGTTTATGTTTTGACTAGGCCACTTACGTGTGGACACCCTTCAGCAGTACACTAAAACGCGTGACAGTGTCTTACACAGAGCAGGCGCCTGATGAGAAACATAATGAATTCTAATTAAAAAATCTGGATTCATAGTTTATTTTAATCTACAGGGGACCTCAGAAAATGAGTTAAGTCATTATAATATAGTACATAAAAATACAGCCCGGTAATTGCTGTGATTGACGTGGAGAAAATGTATTTTGAGCCCAGAAAATAGAACGTTTCTGTCTTGGAAGTTGTACACCCCTGGCCTGGGCTCAAGCTCTGCCTCTGCCTCCAGAGTAGCTGGGACTACAGGTGCGTGCCACCACACATACATAAAGGCATCTTATTAAAAATGGGTCAAATTAGTTCCCTCAACTTACAATATCTGGTAATTGTTCTGAGGAGATAGGCACTGGCTTTGAAAATGGCAAGTTCCAGTTTGTGAGCCGTAAGATGACGAAGGGTATACTGTCACTAGTGTATATAAAGAAGAAAAATAAGATATATAGGAAGAGATCCATTATAATAGCATATATAATACAATAGATTAGAGTAGAATAGATTCAGATGTTTCAGAATTATAGAAACAAAAGGGTAATCTTTCCTAAGATGTATACATGATTTACTTTTAACAATAAATATTTATTGATTTGTAATGTAAATAGGATTAAAAGAATATGAATTGCTCTTGAAATAAAAAATGGCACGTGTAAATGAGCATTTTAATACAAATAATTAGAATATATTTATATTATGTATAAATCTACACATCAGAAGATACTAAAATTTTTCTCTACAGCATATCACCCTAGAATTCTCTTTAAAAAAATCACTGGGAAGAATTAGATGATGTCTGTGAAATAGGTTCTCCCATAACAATACTGCTTCTGTCATTTAAAGTTTTGACAACAGTTGTAGCTGGAGACTGAAGCACTTTACGAGAAAGCCTCATTCTTCCATCGGCTGGATCACGTCCGAAGTATTTCACCTGTGTCAAAGAAATAGATCTACCTTTAAAGTCACAGCACATTGAGTGACATCCAGATTAAAAGACACTTAAATTTACATGGTCCAGATAAGGCAATGATTGTTTTTACTTATTTGCTGAAAGCACAGCTCAATGCTAAGTGGAGGTATACACTTAGTATTTATAATTTGGTTAAGTAATTATCATTAAAAAAAGAGACAGGGGCATTTAGTTGTCCAATTATAATCTGTTAAAGTCATCTGCGCATTTTTATTCTCTCTAGGCCAAGTGCTATATTGGAAGAACAGTCAAAGCCATGGGGAATGATCCTAGGCAAGGGCTTTCTGAGCCTAATTGTGCTACAAAATATACAAGATTATGCTTAGGTCACTCAGATTTTCACTACTGCTCAAAAAACCATCACATTAGTGTTCATTTGGCTTCACCTTGAAAAATGAAAAGTCAGGGAAAACATGGCAGGTTTAAAGTCCCTTCTAATGTTTAAAAAAAAAAAAAACCAAACACACAAATAAACCTTACACAGTGTTAGTTCTCATCTTTCCCTGGAGGCTACTTGAACAATGGAACTACGGCTTGGAAATAAACTAGAAGCCTTAGTTACTTAGGTCATGAGTATTAGGTATAACTGGAACAGAATGTGGTACAGCCAGAAAAACCCAGATTGGCAATGACTTCTTTCATCTACTCATAAAGGACTACAAAAAAAAGATCAATTTCATTATCAGAATTCCAGGCCTGAACAACATGGCTCATAGCAAATTCAAAAACGTTCAGCCTCAAGTAGTGGTGAAACAAAGTCTCAACTCCTCAAAGATAAAATTCAAAGTCTTCAGTAATGTTAAATTACCAGACTTCTCATGTCTGTCTCCAAATCACTGAGTCTGCAAAGCCAACCCTGACCAGTTCATGAATTTTTTTATTTTTATTTTTTTTTTCCTGTTCCTGTATTTTTTAAAAGCTCTAAAGATGACTACTGTTTTAGCTGAACTGTAAGCTTATTGAGGGAAAGAATTGTGTCTTAAATCCTTTATGAGTCTGTTTAAGCAACCGTGAGGTTAAAAAAGAAGCACTGAGCAGAGTGCCATGGCATAGCAGTCCCAGCTACTTGGGAGGCTGAGTTAGGGGATTACTTGAGCCAGGAGTTTGAGGCCTGGGCAACATAGGGAGACCTCATCTCTCAAAAAAAAAAAAGCATTTAGATAATGTACATCATAGATGTTGATTCTATTCTTTCAACTAACTTTTTGAAAAAAATAATTCAAACTTCAAGTACAATTTACAACTATAAGCCTAAAAGGTTGAACACAGGTACCTGAATTTCTTGGCCAACTTCTAATCCCAGGGCAGTAGGGTGTTTAATCTGAAAGAAAACATGTTAATATATTAATTGTTGTGCATAATTACCTAATGTCTATGGAAGTACAAATTTTTCCCTAAGTGGAAAACAGCTTTATTGATTCTTCTGTTTGTAAAATCTGTTAATTACAAAGATTTAAAATATAGATATATTCAGAAGAATGTAAAAATCATCCAAAACCCCTCTACTGGAGATAACTACTATTAACACTTCAATGAGTATCCCTTCAAATTTCTATTTAGTAGGTTTATATTGCATTTATCAAAGTGGACCTCTCTGTGCTGCTGTTTTATAATTTGCTCATTTTTCATTCAATTATAGGTTAAGGACGTCTTTTGCAATTAATACCTGAAGGATTACAGTTAAGCATTCAAACTATATAAATTAATCAACCAATCTCCTAAAGATGGTCATTTAGTTTGTTTTAAATTCCAATGGTGCACATGTTAATGACTGGTGAATCTAGCTGAAAGGTATATAAGTGTTCAGTGTATTATCCTTTCAACTTTTCTGTAGGCTTGAAATTTTTCAACATAAAAACTTGAGGAAAAGTTACAGCATAGCACTGATCATATATTCATCTACTCTAATTATCCTCTCTGAAAAAAGTCCTACATGTGGAACTTCTAGGTTCATAGACATTCACCAAACACCTTCCAAACAGTTTGTCCCAAGCTATACTCCTATAGTAATGAATGAAAATGTCCATTTTTTTTTTCTTATCGATACTGGGAATTTTCAACTATCTGAAAGTTAAAAATATCTTGATTTTATTTCCATTTTAAAAAGTTGCTGTTGATCTTGAGTATCTTGGTTGGCTTTTTAAAAAAATGATTTGTCTGTTCATGTTCTTTGCTCATTTTTCTACTGATAATCATTCCTACTGATCTACAAAAGCCCTTTGTATACTAAGCCTCTGTCATATGTTGTAAGCATTCTTCTCTTAGGTTATTGACCATCTTTCAACCTTATTGTGATTTTTGCCATTTAACTTTAAAAAATTATGAGGTCAAATTTCATCAATTTGTTTATATTTTGATATCATGCTGAGAAAGTTTTCCCCAGTACTAAATTTCAGTTTTTTTTTTTTTTTTACATTTATCTCTTTGATCCAGATAGGATTTTGGTATAAAAATGAGCAGAGATCCTGCTTTAAGATAATCAGCTGTGTCAATATGATTTATTAAATAAAGTTTATTTTTTCACTGACTATAACAGAACTTTTAGCATGTATTTACAGTCCCATGTCTACAACGGGGTTTGTTTCTGGTCCCTTTTTTCTGTTGTATGAATTATATATTTATGAGCCAGTAATATACTATTTTATTCTCTATAACTTTATATTTTAATATATGGTAAAAATAGACACTCCTATTACTTCCCCCATTGTTTTCTTGAATTGTCTCATATTCTTATTCTTCCAGATGTATGAATTACAACAAAAATTAAATTTAAAAACACCCTAAGAATTACGTTGCCATGATTGTTTAGTCAGTGGAAGACAGGGCTATATGTAGGTATTTTTAGTAACTGCTATGAGCTAGGTCTAGATGTTGTTCTACCTCAAAACACTCAGAATGTTTCTGTCCCATCATGGAAGGAGAAACATAAGTATTTGTGGTAAATATTGTAAAACCTTTTGCCAGTAGCATCTCTGCCATTTTTTTTCTGTCTTTAGGCTAGCAATAGGTAAACTGTACAAATCTCACCAACCTAAGTAATTTCAGTATGGTAATTTTAAGGTAGTTATCAATCTTTTTACCTTCCGTTGATCAAGTTGTGTGTTATGAAGTAGTACTGCAGTCATATTTGGATATAATTTTACCATTACTCCACTGTCTCTACAAAAAGGAAATAAAAAGCCTGGTTAAAACAATAAGTACCTGTATGTCAACTGACAAATAAAACTGATTATATTTTTATAGGAGAAAAAAGTAAAAAAAAAAAAATCAACTGTAGCATATGTTTTTAACTATAAAAAATATAATTACTTAAAACAGATATTTACTTTTCCATTGAAAATATAACCTATATTTACATACTTGTGAATCAAAGGACAAAGAAAAGATAAAAAATGTGCAGTAAAAAAGCTTTTAGAATATATATTCTTGTTCTGTATGTCTTCATAATTTCTAAAAATTTTTGAAATGACATTAAATATTTTAAAATAGTGCAGAATATCATTAACCTATTAGGTAGTGACTTACAGAAGGTGCTTAGATAAACTGGAATGCTTATTTCATTAAAAAGCTTGTTGGCCTTTTTTTCTCTAGTCTACTAAAATAAGCCATCCCATTTATTTTTACCTGCGAGATTAAACAAATTATCCCATTGTCTTTTATTATTCATTTCAAATAGCTTTGAACACTCTTGCTGCATCAGAAAATCTCCTTTTTTTCTTAAGGGGATTTCCTGATCTTCAAAACATAATCTTTTTAGCTGGTAAAAAAAAAAATGCTTCGAGGTTGAAAATGACATTTAAAAATATGTGCTAATTAAGCATTAAGTAGTAGTACTATCTTTCAAACAAGCCACCAAAGCCAGGCATGGTGGTGTGTGTCTGCACCTGGGAATTCTAGCCCAACCTGGGCAACATAGTGAGACCCCATCTATAATGATAATGATAATAATAATAAACAAATATTTTAAAAAAGGAAATATTGCTAAGTCTATTTTGGGCCTGTTTATTGATTGTTTATTGGGAAAATTAAAATGGTAGAAAATTTGATTAAAGAAAACAATTTATCTTCCCCTCCACAGTAAAAGTAAAATAAAAAAAGAAAACAATTTAGTTACAAGAATTTATTATAATTATAACCACAGAATCATGTTACTGAAAATCTACAAACTGGTATAAAAAATAAAATATACCTTAAAAAATAACATGATTATTATTATATGGTAACTGACACACAATCTAAACACCTTATGATTTCAAAGTAAATAAAGCAAATGTGAAGTTAACATGGGCTTGTAATATAAATCTTTTAAAAACCAACATAGAATATTACTTGGTATTACCTGATTTCGGTTATTGTGGCAGTATACACTGCTCCAAATTCTAATTGCTGCTCCTGCTGTAAGTACAAAATAGGCCATAAGATTCATAAAGAAAACAGCAACAAAAAGTAGAAAAAGCAACTAAAGATCTATACTTACATCATCTTTGCAGATTTCAGTAATGAAGTCTCTTGCCTCATGCATAGCACCAGGGGTTGGTGCAAATATAGAATATGTTTCTTCATCCACCTGACTAATAGTTACACCTTTTAAGGAGACAATTTAACATATTAAAGTTAACTTGCTCATTCCAGTGGAGACTAGTCTTAAAAGCAGATATGAGAACACCTGGAAGCAGCTGGGCAGAGCTATGCTGTGTTTAGTCATTCATTTACGAATGAAGGGATTCATTCACCAACACACACTAAACGCTTGGTATGTATCTGGCATTTCATTAGGCCCTGGGGATACAATAGTGAACCAACATCCTTGCTTTCTTGGAGCCTACCATCTGGTAGGATCAAACGTATCAGTACTACTTTTGAAAGGTCTGGTTTTGCTCTCTTAATTATGAGTAGAAACTATACTAGAACTCTTTCTTCACCCTTTTTTCTTTTTCCGTCTTACCCCTTGGATGAGGGATGAAATCATGTCAGTTTCTCCGTCTTAGAAACTAGCTAAAATGACTCTGCTTCTCACCCTCCTTCAATAGCCTGAACGCTGGTAAATATTAATACTAGGTAACCCAAACACAGCTTCCAGAAAAAATAAACCATGCTATTTCTACATATACTCTGTAAATCAGAGTCTAAATAAAATTAGGTGAAAGTAGCAGAAGTAATAGTAAGAAACAATTAGAGCATAACTCCTCTAACATGAAAAACTAAAAATTCTAGATGTTCAATTTTTAAATGTTGCAAAAAAACCCAAAAACCAAATTAACAAAACCCTTGATGAATTCTTGGTCATCCTTCCTGAATATAGTTAAGGACCATAATTTGCTGATTTATTAAGAGGCACACAGAAAACTCATGGTCCAGACATGTCACACGCTTTTCTCCTGGTCTTTCTCTCAGTTCTCAAATACAAGGTCTGTCCAGAAAGTATCCAGGCATTGTGACTATAATGAGAACAATGGCTGGATACTTTCCAGACGTGTGTGTGTGTGTTTAAAGCAACACAGTAGAGATGAAAGAGCAAACTTAAATGATCCAGAATTGTGTGTGTGTGTGTGTGTGTGTGTTTAAAGCAACACAGTAGAGATGAAAGAGCAAACTTTAAATGATGCAGAATTTTTTTTTTTTTTAAGAGACAGGGCCTTGTACTGTCACCCAGGCTGGAGTACAGTGGTGTGATCACAGCTCCATGAAGTCTCAAACTCATGGGCTCAAGTAATCCTCCTGCCTCAGCCTCCCAAGTAGCTAGGTCTATAGGCATGTACCACCATACCCAGCTTATTAAAAAAAAAAAAATTTTTTTAGAGGTGGGGTCTTGCTCTGTTGCCCAGGTTGGTCTCAAACTCCTAGCCTCAAGCAATCCTCCTACCTCAGCCTCCCAAAGTACTGGGATTATAGCCATGAGCCACTGTGCCTGGCCTGATCCAGCATTTAATGAAAAACCCTAAACTTCATACAGCTCTTACCTGTTTCAGCCTGAAGTTTTTTTAGATGATATCCACCTGGTCCAACAAATTTTGCTCGTTTTGATAATGGGACCTGAACAGTTTCTGAAATATAATACAGACAAATATTTAAACAATTCAAACCTCAACCATGTCTTGATCACTCAGGATTTTTTTTTTCCCTAGACATATGTAAAAATATTTCACTATAAAATAGAAAAAACAGTTTGCTATTTGAATAAAATGACAGAAAAATGTCCAAGAACATCCCCCAAACTTAAAGTATTTTAACTATAAAAGTATTTAGAATATTTTTATTTTGCATATGGGATAAAAAAATTAAAAAATGGTAAAATACATTCACATATTTATGTTTACCTTCCTATGATCAGTAATAATTTTAATGTATTACCTACAACAGGTCCATTTTCTTTTCTAGATGCTCGAGGTTTTGAAATAGTTTTGTTCATTATCTGTAATATCTCCTTCTTTGCCACTAGAAGAGATAAAAACGTAATCAAAGTTATAACTACATAAAATAAATGTGATCTGAAATAGATGCATTCTTAGTTTTTAAGGGGTAAAATCCAAACTTTTTTTTAGCTTAATAATCAAAGCTCTCCACAACCCCATTACCTTGAAAATCTACTCATACTGTCTTTTCCATAAGTCCTATCTTAAGAGAGTTAATTTATAAAAACTGAAATTTCACTAGTCATCTATTTTGGTGGCTAGTCATGTGCCCAATAAGTTAATACTTGGCAATCTAAGTTAAGTTATATGAAATTCCATTTTTTAAAGCACTATTTTATAATAAGCCTAATGAGTATTACAGAAAATAATGAAAGAGAATCAGGCATACTGTCTTACCTGAAGCTTGCTGAATGGCCTCCATTACAATTTTTATTGGTATTCCAGGTAATTTAATATCAGCCTAACATAAAAAAGCCAAAATAATATGTAAGTATTTATGACATAATTTGAATATTACAAAAGTGAAACAAAATGGGTTTTAAAAAATACCTGTAATGCAGTTATTCCCTTATTGGTGCCAGCTATTTTGAAATCCATGTCACCATTGTAATCTTCAATTCCCTTCAGAAATTTAAGAAATTATAATATAGTTTTATTTATTTATTTATTTATTTTTATTTATTTTTTTTTTTTGAGACACAGTCTCGCGTTGTTGCCTGGGCTAGAGTGAGTGCCATGGCATCAGCCTAGCTCACAGCAACCTCAAACTCCTGGGCTCAAGCGATCCTACTGCCTCAGCCTCCTGAGTAGCTGGGACTACAGGCATGCGCCACCATGCCCAGCTAATTTTTTCTATATAGATTTTTAGCTGTCCAAATCATTTCTTTCTATTTTTGGTAGAGACGGGGTCTCACTCTTGCTCAGGCTGGTCTCGAACTCCTGACCTCGAGCGATCCACCCGCCTTGGCCTCCCAGAGTGCTAGGATTACAGGCGTGAGCCACCGGGCCCGGCCTATAATATAGTTTTAAACAAAAATAAAACTCACCCATACTCAATACAGAAGAATTTCAAAAAAAAAGCTTTAGAAGTAAACCATATCCTCTAAGACCAAACACAAAGAAGTATCTCTTACATTAACTATTGCTTCCAATTTGTGACTTTTTAAGCTATTAGAAATATCACTTTAATTTTAGATTACATGTCCCTCTCCCTAAATGCATAAGGATTAATTTACAATTATCCTAAAGTGAGCCATTATGAATATTTATACTGTAATACATATTTTAAAGTCATATCCTATAAAGTCCAATGCAGAGGTGCAGAAGAGGAAAGTAAGAACAAGTACCTCTATTCCTTGAGTACTAGCATTCTTCTAAGCATATGATCCCTGTAAAGTATGTACAGTCTTCACCATCAAATAGTTAAAACTGGGAATATACTTGCCAAAATATCTGTCAGCAAACGATAGTCTTCTATTTCACCCTTCTCAGGATCATTTTTAGTGACCAATCCTATTGCTACACCTGCGACAGCAGATGAAATTGGAACTCCTATAATTGGAAAAAAGTACTTTCATATATAATGTGTACACCAACCCATATTTGTCATTCTGTTGACATTTAATGTACATGGATGATGTCCTGTGAATTGACAGTCACCAAAGCTGAGCTGGAGAGGTCTTAAGAGGTCATCTGACTACCTCATTTCTTTCTGAGCATGTAATAAAGCTACTTAAACCAACTTTAATAGATAATCACTATATTCAGCAAAAACCTCTAGAATAATAGCAAACTTCACGACTCTTAAATTATCTGTTGCTTTGCTTTTGATGCCTTCTTTTTCTTCTTTTTGTTGAAAAGTTACAAAGTGTTTGGTAAATTCTTCCACCCTGAACCCCAGTCCATCTTTAATGTATTCTCTCAGAAAATTTCTGTGCACAAGTATAAATGTAAATATAATCTTTTCTTTACTCATGGCAGCATACCACATGCATTAACTATTCTGTACCTTGCCTTTTTCACTTGGTAAGATATTTAGGATATTGACACATGTCACCACACAAAGCTCTACCTCATTCATTTGAATAGTTACATAGTTCTCCCCAGATATATATGTTTTGGTTTTAATTTTATATTTTTAAATGACAAATAATAAATTGTACATATTCATGGGGTGCACAGTGATGTTTTGATACATATAATGTAGTGATCAGATCAGATAATTAGCATATCCATCATCTCAAAGATCATTTCTCTGTGTTGAGAAGAGGTGACATCCTCTTTCTAGCTATTTGCAACTATATATTATTGTTAATTGTAGTTATCCTACGGTGGTATAGAACACTAGAACTTAACTCCTCCAATCTAGTAATTTTGTATCCTTTAACAAATCTCTCCCTATCCCTCCCTTCTTCCTAGCCTTCCTTTAGTATCCTCTGTTCTACTTTTTATTTCTATGAGATTATTTTTTAGCTTCCACATATGAGTGAGAACATGCAGTGTTTAATTTTCTGTTCCTGGCTTATTTCACTTAACATAATGTCCTCCAGTTCCATCCATGTTGCCACAATGACAAGATTTCCTTCTTCTTTATGGCTGAATAGTATTCCTTGGTGTATACCTACTACATTTGCTTTATCCACTCATCTGTTGTTGGACACCTAGGTTGATTCTACATCTGGGCTACTATTATGAATAGGTGCTATAAATGAACATGGGAGTGCAGATGTCTCTTCAATATAATGATTTCCCTTCCTTTGGATAAATTCCCAATGGTGGGATTGCTGGATCATAGGGCAGTTTTATTTATAGTTTTTTGAGGGACATCTATAATGTTCTCCATAGTGGCTGTACTAGTTTGCATTCCCACAAACAGTGTTTAAGAGTTCCCTTTTGTCTGCATCCTTGCCAGCAATTGTTATTTTAGGTCTTTTTATAATAGCCATCTTAACTGGGGTGAGATGATACCTTACTGTGGATTTGATTTGCCTTTTCCTGATGATTACTGATGGTGAGCATTCCTTCATATATTTGTTGGCCATCTGAACATTTTCTTTTTAGAAACTTCTGTTTAGATCATTTGCTCATATTGTTTTTTTTTTTTTTTTTTGGCTGGTGAGATGTTTGAGTTCCTTATATATTCTGGATATTAATCTCCTGTTAGATGAGTAGTTTGCAAATATTTTCTCCCATTCTGTAGGTTGTCCTTTTACTCTGTTGATTGCTTGCTGTGCAAAAACTTTTTAGTTTGATATAATCTCATTTTTTTTTTTTTTTTTACTTTTGTTAACTATGCTTTTGAGGTCTTATTCATATCATCTTTTCCCAGACCAATTTACTGAAGTGTTTTCCCTATGTTTCCCTCTAGTAGTTTTATTGTTTCAGGTTTTACATTTAGGTGTTCAATACATTTTGAGTTGATTTTTATAAAGGGTGAGAGGTGGGGGTCTAGTTTCATTCTTCAGCAAATGTATATCCAGTTTTCCCAGCACCATTTATTAAAGAGACTGCCCTTTCCCCAATTAGTATTCTTGGCCCTTTTGTCAAAAATCAGTTGACTGTAGATAATGTGGATCAATTTCTGGGTTCTCTATTCTGTTCCATTGGTCTGTGTGTCTATTTTTATGCAAGTACTGTGCTGTTTTGGTTACAATAGCTTTGTAATATATTTTGAGGTATGGTAGTATGATATCTTCAGTTTTGCTTTTTGCTCAGGATTGCTTTGGCTATTCAGGGTCTTTTGTGGTCCATACAAAATCTAGGATTTTTCCTTTTTTCCTTTCTTTCTTTTTTTGGAGACAGAGTCTTGCTGTGTTGTCCCAGCTAGAGTGCAGTAGCATCATCATAGCTTTCAGCAACCTCAAACTCCTGGGCTCAAGTGATCCTCCTGCCTCAGCCTCCTGAGTAGCTGGGACTTGGGCAGGTGCACACCACAATGCCCGGGTAATTTTTCTATTTTTTGTAGAGATGTGGTCTCCCTCTTGCTCAGGCTGGTATTGAACTCCTGAGCTTAAGGGATCCTCCTGCCTCGGCCTCTCAGAGTGCTAGGATTACAGGCGTGAGCCACCATGCCTGGCCTTGGCTCCATATTTTTTAAATCCCACTCTATTTTGTCATTTAACAAATCAGTCACCCATTCCTTTTTATCAGTATCCTTTTTATTGGCAGGCCAGTGTTCTCAATAACAAAATCATTGAAAGGGATAGAGTTGAGCATCCTCAAGTCTTCCACTTGAGATACCTCTCTGACTTCCTGATTAGATTAACCAGCCCCCTTTGCTCATCCTTCAACCAGTTATGGATGGTGAGCCTACCATCTAGTCTAAGGTTCTGCAACATTTACACAAAGATATCATAAACTGTCAAGCTGAACTCTAGATACACTGCATCAACAGCATCGCCCCCACACTTCAAATCTAATAATTTTTTTCAAAACAGAAAATGAGTTTACTAGGACATGACTTATTTCTGGGGAGTCCCTTCTGACTCCTCTCTGTAGCCCCTTTCCTTTCTAAAATACTTATAAACAAAACTTTAAAATAAGCTATTAAAAATCTTGTCAAAGGTCACTGTCAAGTTCACTGGGTTATACTTTAGAGAAAATCCTTTTTTTCTCTTCCAATAATACCCTTTCTGTCCCTGGTATATTAGTCCCTAATTTCTCAAAGACTGTGATCATGGTTTAGTAATCTCATCCTGAAGTTCTCATCATTACCTAGGATGGATTTTTGTCTACCAAAAGACCTAAATTCATTAAAAATAGTTAAAGATTTTCTTACGATGTCTTCTTTTATTTTACCTTTCAGTTCATCTTTTTCAGAATTTGTTCAGTGTTTCCCATTATGAGATTTGGAAGACTGAGAAATGCAAGCTCCATGAGGAGGACAAGGACTGCTTTGTTCATCACCATGTCCCAAGAGGTTAGATCAGTGCTTGGGCACACAGGTGTCACACAGATTTGTTAAGTGAATGTGTGACAATGAAAATAGTAGCAGTATTTTACTAGCTATGTTAAATATCAGATTATGTTTCCTCCACTAAAAACGACTAGAAAAGTGCCTTTAGCATTTTTTTGCTTTGGCCTGTTCTATTGTTTTATTAATATTTTTTCTACATATTATTATACACCCACACTATTTTTTTCATTTTATCCTTGGTTATGTCTTCCTTCCCATCTTTCATATCTGTATTGTAAATGTGTGAATTTATCAGAGAACTTGGGCATCCTCTTTAGTATCTTTAGGTTCCTTCTCCCTTAATTCTCAAATAGCATCATTGTTGACTGGCAGAAATTGGTTTGCAGAACCTCCTAGATGCTAACTCTTTCCGTTTAAGTGTTTCAGATCGAGGGATTATATTGAACCACTGTAGTCTGCCTTCCTAAAATTCTATGTACACTTCTGAGTGGCGCGGTTCTTCTCATGGCTTATATAAATCGACAGGAAGATTACGTAGTTGCTTTTTCTTATGGGTCCTAAAACTGCTGCTTACTAATCAAAACTTCCTTGGTAATTGAAATCAGTTCTGGAGCTCTCTACCTTTTGGGAGGTAAGAAAGTTCACTGGGTCACCAAGGCAAGTAAATAATTTTCAGTGTACTCGCTTTTAGCTAAAAATAAGAATTCCAGCAGATACGTTGATATTTGAAGCTCTATTTTGCAGCTATCTTGCCTCTTGCCTGGTTTGGTTATCTGTAATCTGACTTCCAGTCTTACTAAAATCCCATTAAAGAAATCTCATATTTTATACTAATCAGGTGTGTATAAAATATTAGCAATTTTGAGACATAATTCTTTTACCTGCATCCATTAATGCTAAACTTCCACCACATGCAGATGCCATAGAAGATGACCCTATAAAAAGAAAATACTTACTTTATATTATACTGATTTTTAAGATGTAGAAAATAATTCCTACTGGTTACTTCCTCACAAATATTGAAGTATAACATAAATATTCAATAATCTTTTTTTCCTCCTCTTTAAAAGCACTTAAGGCAAGCTCTCCTAAGCCATAAACAAACTACAGGGCTGCATGATCTAATACCATAGCCCCATGTGGCTACCTAAATTTAAGTCCGTTGAAATAAATTCAGTTCCTCAACTGGATAGCACAGATACAGTGGATTTCTATCATCACAAAAAGTTCCATTGGACAGTATTACTACAGAGATTCTGATTCTAAGAAGTAGCCCAGAAGTACTAGAATATTTCTTTTTTTGCTTAATCAGAAGTAATTAAAGATACAGGGCTCTGGCTCTCTCATTGGGGCATAAGCCCATTAGTTTAGTCACATCCAGCAGAGAACAGAAAAGTCTTTAATTTATATTCTGAGATTACTTTGATGTTTTTTCCTCAAAACCTGTGACCATCTGATCTATATCGGATACACCCTTAAGAACTCTGTGCCTTTTCTGCCTTTAATTCTGCACTTTGCTTTGACCCAGGGACTAATTTTTTATTTAAATTTGACCTTTTAGCCCAGACTTGTTCTGTGATGTCCACTTATTTTTTATGTGTGATACTGATACATGCTAAGTATGCCCTACCTAACAATCACTCTATTTTGGCCCTTCCTCTCTCCAAGCCAGTCTTGCTCTGTGGTTTGTTTGTAAAATAAAGAAACAAATAACCCAAACTGGATCTATTGTAACAGATAAATACGAGAAATACTTGTTTTATATTGCTTTCAAAACAACTCATTAGCTAAGAACAAAGATTTAGACAAGTTTATGATTAATTAAACATATCTTCTCTTGCAATAGGCTTATGCCCTATGGTAATAAACATAATGTAACATTACTTTTGTAATTTTTCATTCTTTTTTTAGAGACAGGGTCTTGCTCTTTCACTCAGGCTGGAGTACAGTGATGCAATCATAGCTCACTGAAGCCTCAAACTCTTGGGCTCAAGTGATCCTCCTACCTCAGCCTCCTGAGTAGCTAGAACTACAAGTGCATGCCATATCTTTAAAAATTTTTTTGTAAAGACGGAGTCTCGCTATGTTGCCCAGGCTGGTTTCAAACTCCTGGCCTCAAGCATTCTTTCTCCCTTGGCTTCGCAAAGTCTTGGGATTACAGGTGTGAGCCACTTTGCCTGGCTATTGCCTTTGAAAAGTTAAGAATATAATAGGGAATCTAGTCATTTCTACTAGGAAAGAAATACTTCAATACCATACCGTTTGACTCTAGGACTTCAGATGTAATTCTTATGGTGAAAGGAAAATCTTTGGGAATAACAGGATACAAAGCTTTCTCAGCAAGAGCGCCTAAATTAGAATAGAAAACAGTAAGCAAAAAATGTACCAAGTGTCTGTGAGAACACCATATAAATTTATAGATTTGTACTCACCATGCCCAAGTTCTCTTCTGTTTAAACCAGTGATTTTGCCAATTTCATTTGTTGCATAAGGAGGAAACTTAAAAAAAAAAACAACATACAAAACTGACATGAGAAGATGGTCAAGATATATTGCCAAAATAATAAAACAAGTTATAAAACAGTAGAATACCAATTTTGCTTAAAAAAAAGTATGTTCATAAATATACAGAAAATGTCTGGAGTAAATTTAAAATACATACCAAATTGCTAACAGTAGCTATTTCTAGTGTGTAAGTGAATTAGGGGGTGGGAAGTGGATGGTTATGAGAATTTACAACATAAATTTCTAGAACATTTAAATTATTAACAATAACAAAATATTATATTTTTGAAATAAGGAAAAGCATATACATATTTATAAAGAAATACACATTAAGGAATCACAGGTCTTTTTTTCCATACCAAAGCCTACATTTTTATTTCATTAAATTGCAATTTAATTCATACTTTATGGACTTGTCTCTCTTCACCACCTCTTTGAGATATAAAACAAAAATACACGGACAGAGAGTTGCATATTTTAAAGCCCTTCTCAAACAAAATGTAATGACAAAAATATATGAAGGAAACAAAGATCTTTTTCATAAGCGTTTTATTTTAGCCAGAGGTTACAAATCATTTTATTTGATGGAAATGTTATCTTAAAGGAATATGAATTAGTTGTGATCACTTAAGATTTGAGAGATTACCCATAAAAATCTGGAATTCCAGTTTAAGAAAAAAATTTTAAAAAGAAGCAACAGAACATGAATCTGACAAAGGTTCTGGATCTAGCAGTCAATTTGTAGGAAACAGGAAGGACAGAGAAACATGCTGAACTGCACCATGAACGTGCAATTACTAATACCAAGATTGTGGGGGACTCTACAGGTCAAATGGCTCTGGGGTTTCAACAGACAGACTATAAAGAAAAGAATGTAATGGAAGAAAAATGTATGGATTAAAAGAGACTTAAAGAAGTATCAAATTAAAAAAAAACAGACAAGACTAAACTGTAGTATCTAGAGCTGTACACTGGAAATACTGGAAATACAAGGAAGTGATTACTATGAAACTTAGAAGAACATAGTTATTTTTAGGGGAAGAAGGAGGTTGCGACTGGGATGAAAAACATGAAGGGGCTTCTGATGTGGCCAGTAAGGTTCTACTTCCTGACTTAGGTGCTGGTGACAAGGGTGTTTGCCTTATGAAAAACTCATTAAGCCATCCTTTGTTGTATATGTACCTGTACTTTATTTTACAATAAAGAGGTTTTAAAAAATGGGATAATGTGGCAATAATGGCCCATATCCTTTTCCAGCTCCCTCCCTCATCCCCTCCCCCAGTAATCAGCTAAAGCTGCATTTTCCACAGCTGCCCTTTTTTAGATTGCCACATGCTCTCCAGCTCATGACAAAGAATGTGCTTTTACTCAATTACAATTCCTCTCTGGCTTCTGTAGCATCTGAGTATATCCAGAACAGGATATTTAAAAGGGATCTAAGACCTGTATGAATCTCCATGTTTATGCATACACTTTCTACATAAAACATTATCTACTGATTACAGCAGGTTCAACAAAACTGAAATGTTGGGATTCTGGGCAGCCAACAAGAGTTAATCAAAAGTGAAGTGACTTGCTACTTTGTATTAGCCTCCCATGCTGTATCCTTCAAATAATAAAATTAGAAGTACTATGTGTTATATGTGGTCCCTTAGGATTAAGTGTGAATGAAGTCAATCATGAACTCAATTAAATACAGTGATCTCATATAAAGAAACATTAAATGTTATTTTATTCAGATCTTCTACTTCTAATTAACTGAGTAAAAATATGAACATTTAAATGAGCTAATGGGAGGTGATTTGTCAGCTGAAGTATTTGAAAAGCTTCACTTTTGTTTGAAACACATGTATACAGACACCACTCTTTCTTGCCTAAAAAAACATTATTTGCTATACTTTCTTTAACCTTTATGTATGACTTAGGACAGAAAGCTGTTGAGTGGAAAACTATTATTTATCTCTCTAAATCCCTTCTATATGCAATAAAATGAAAGCCCCCAAATTGACCTTAACAGATATATGCTAACACTAGCACAGTAAAATGCTAATGGCATAATCCAGGTAGTGAGTATATGGTTATTTACTGTAAAGTTTTTTCAACTTTACTGTACCCTGGAAATTTTTCAAAATAAAATGTTGGGGAAAAAAATTCACCTTACCTCATAGTGCAGCATGAAATTTTTATCTTTTATCCCACTACAAACAAAAGGCATAATATTAAAAACATTATATGGATACAAACAAATTTATTTCAATAAACAACTAAAAATGATTTCAGGAGATTTTTAAAAACAATTGGGCATTAATGAAAGTTGGTCTAAAACTAAAAACCGGAAGAATTAGAAGGATGAATGAGAGATGATTATTTTTTTCTGTGGCTTATGAATGAATTCTACACAGATTTAGGAAACCAATTTTGCTTCAAATACAAGCCCTTAAAAATCTAGATTTTAAAACTAAGACAAAAACATATGTAACTATTGAGAGAATCCTAAATGTTATAACCACAATTAGTTAAATCTCAGAGTTACACTCTTTCTCACAGTCAACATATAGAATGAAGATCAGTAATTGAAATGACATAGCTGAGAGCAATCAGAAGATCTGAAAGGCAAAGTTCTTTTCAGAGTTTGAAAAGAGAATTGCTGTGTAAGTGTCTAGAAAAATGGAAAAAATTAAGGATGAGAAAAAACACAATTCCTGGAAGCAAGAAACCAGATTTATCTATGAAAAGACAGGCATACAACAGAGTGTTAGCACAAATAGTGCTGCCCTTTGGGTGAAATTATAAAGGAATTTCTCTGTGAAGAGGATTTAGAAAAAGTCCTGGGGTGGGGCAGAATCTGCATAATCATGAACTGCAGCCTTGGAAAAAGAAATCCAAACGCTAAACTCCTTCAGAAGACTACAGGAATCAAAGATTTGGGGGGCCAGAGAGGAAGACAGGCATCAATAACCTAATACTTGCATTTTATAAGAAATGGAAATGAAAGGCTGGCATGGTTGGCTGATGTGTGCCCTCTCATTTACAGAAGTTACAGACCTAAGACTAGAATATGCAGGAACCCTGGCCAAACCCAGTGCTCTTTCTTATTGAGTTATGTTGCCTTCTAGAAAAGACAGGAGACAAAGTAAAGAAGGGCAGAGCAACCAAGTTTTGTCCCAGATGCAACTACAGACAAAGTAGAAGAACTTCCAAAAGAGAGCATTAAGATGAGCATTCCATCCTTACACACAGAGCTGCACTGTCAGTTTTCTCAGACACATGAAAAACAATTAGAGTAGCTATCTAGAAGATATTGGGGATTATCACTAGTTGGGCAGTAGGAAAAAGGAGGTGGAGTCCTACGGTGTTCTGAGACCTTTAACCAGGGAAAGGCAAGCAGTCATATTAGGCACTGGGGAAAGAAAGAACTGGCTGTGAGTCTCAGGACTCTGATGTAGTAATGCTAGCGGGGACTGCAATACAGATCCTCATTATCAAACTGATCAACGTGACTTTATTGCTGACTTTTCTTTTTTTCCTTTTTTTTTTTTTTTTTGAGACAGAGTCTTGCTGTGTTGCCTGGGCTAGAGTGCTATGGTGTCAGCCTAGCTCACAGCAACCTCAAACTCCTGGGCTCAAGTGATCCTCCTGCCTTAGCCTCCTGTGTAGCTGGGACTACAGGCATGTGCCACCACACTTGGCTAATTTTTTCTATTTTTAGGTGCTCGGCTAATTTCTTTCTATTTTTAGTAGAGACAGGGTCTCACTCTTGCTAAAGCTGGTCTCAAACTCCTGACCTCAAACTGTCCTTCCACCCTCGGCTTCCCAGAGTGCTAGGATTACAGGCGTGAGTCACTGCACCCGGCCTGACTTTTCAGAAAGAAAGGGGAGCCAAGTATTTCTGAACACAAAATCACAATGTGGTTTGGGATTAGATAAGGTTTTACATTAACAGCCACCAGATTATTTTCAGCAACGAGGACTTTCACCTATTATTTGCTCTCATTTCTAAAAGAAAAACTTATCCATTCAAGATTACCCAGAAAATCTGTGCTGAGAAATGATTCTAGAGACAAAGAATAAGCTAACTGTACTCATATTAAAGAATTAAATGCTTTATGAATATTTGTTCCAAACCAATGATCTAGAAGACAATATGCACACACTACACAAAAAAATCCCTTGAAATCATGACTATGTAAATAGAAAAATGAGTACAAAAATATAGGTTAAAAAAAGTAATAATGACTAATAATATACCACATGAACTTTAATTATATACCAGAACATCATAAAACATAACATCAGAAAAACATAACTTACTTTATAGCTGTCATAATTTGATCTGACTTAATACTGGATTCTAATGAATCAAATGTAACAGTACAAAGCACCTAAAAAAAGAAGAAAAAAAATTACTTAGCCTTTAAAATACCACACAGATGAAAACTAAAAGTATTTGAAGAATCTGATTTGGTCTTAAAAAATGGGATAAATACATTCTATACAAAGTTTGCCATGGTACTTAATACTATAAATATTTATTCATTTTATAAATATTCAGGCTAAATGTAAACCTCAATAATCTAATGCTTTAACATCATATAGACTACATATATTTAAACTACTGCACTAAGAGTTCTTGGGAAGGAAGACAGGAAGAGGAAGAAATACTATGTATTAGCCCACAGAGGAAGCCTTGATAAAAGTGCAGACAATAAAACTGCCTGCTTAAAATTAAAAAAAAAAAAAACAAAAAACCCAAACTTCTTTAGAGAGACATAATTAAGACACTCTACAATGTATCATTTACAAGATCCAGAATACAACCTAAAAGAAACAGGAAAAAGGCCCACTCTCAAGAGAAAAGACAATGAAGACCAACCCTGAGTTGCTTAAGATGTTGGATTAATAGACAAAGATTTTTAATAGCTATTATAATTATAGTCATGGACATAAAAAAGAATCGGTGGAAATCTAGAACTGAAAAATTTGTTATCTCATTATGGAAAGGACATAAGTCAATCAACAAGGACGATGAATTAATAGAAATTGCCCAATTTGAAGAAGAGGGGAAAAGAACATGATCTCAGGTACATGTGGGACAGTATAAAAAAAACTAACATATGTGCACTTGCAATCCCCAAAGGAGAGAAGAGAGAGAATGAGGTAGCGAAAAATATTTGAAGAAATAATGGCCAGAACTACTCAAGTTTGATGAAAGATACAAATTTACAGATTCAGGCTCAGGAAACTTTAGCAGGATAAATCCAAAGAAAATCACACCTTTCAAGTCATACCACTGAAAACCAAAGATAAAGAGCAAATCTTGAAAGTACCCACATGAAAACAATAAATAACACAGAAGAAACAATGATTTGAGTATGTCTTTACTTCTCATCAGAGAAAAATAGAGAACAAAAGACAATGGAAAATCTTTAAATGCTTAAAAAAAAAAAAACATCAACCCAGAACTCTATACCCAGCCAACAAGATTCTTTGTACATAAAGGCAAAATAAAGATATTTTAGATAAACAAAAATAAGAATTTGTTGTCAGAAGACCCACAGGACAATACTAAAGGAAGTCTAATTCTTGTCAGACTGAAGAGAAATGACACAATATAGAGGAAGGAATAAGAAGCATTAGGAATGGTAAATACGTAGGTCAATATAAAAGACTATCTTTTTCCTCCTCACTTCTTTAAAATAGATATGATTGTTCAAACTAAAACTTATAACATTGTCTTGTAGGATTTACATAAAACAACTACATAAAGGATAGAAGAAATGGATCTAAATGACTGTAAAATCATTTTATGTGAAGTGGCACAAAATTAACTCTGAAAAGGCTGTGAGAAGTAACCAATGAAAAATAATGCAGAGGTATAGCTAAAAGGCAACAAAAATGAAATTCTAAAAAATATTCAATTAATCCAAAAAGAAGCAGAAAATAAGAATAGAGAAACAAAAAAGAGGGGCCGATGAAAAAACAAATAATAAACAGATCTAAATTTAATCACAACAATAATTAAATTTAACACTAATGAACTAAGTATTCCAGTTAAAAGGCAGAGACTGTCAGAATGGATAACAAAGGTATACAGAGTATCTTAATAAAGATACTTAAAAAACTTTATTAAAGGGCATAAAAGAAAACCTGAATCAAAGGTGAGACAGACTATATTCATTGTAAAGACTGTGATTTAAACAGTAAAAATATGATTTCTCCCTCAAATTAATAAATTCAGTGCAATTTCAACATAAGTCCTGGAAGGATTTTTTTGAGAACTTGACATAATATTAAAATTCCAATGAGGGAGCAAATGTACCTAAATTGTGAGACAGTTTTGGGGAGGGGAAAACAAATAGGGAAGATATGCTTCTCAGACATTAAGATATACCCCAAAATCATAATAATTAAAACAGTTTGACATTGGCCCAGGAAATTCACAAAACAGTGTATGAGAATACAGTAAAAAAATGTATTATAAACTTTGACTATAAGGTGACATCACAAATTAGTGGGAAAAATAAATTATTAGTAAATGATGTAAAATTGGATCGCTATAGAGGTTTTCCACTTTACACCATGTGTAGGAATAAATTGCAAGATAGATTGACCGTCTAAATTTGATAGCTAAAACTAGAAAGCTAATAAAAAGAAAAAGGAGGTGGGTAATATTGTGACTTTGAGGTAAGGAAGGATTTCTTAAATAAAACTTTAAAAATACAAACCACAGGCTGGGCGCGGTGGCTCATGCCTGTAATCCTAGCACTCTAGGAGGCCGAGGCGGGAGGATTGCTCGAGGTCAAGGGTTCAAGACCAGTCTGAACAAGAGTGTGACCCTGTCTCTACTAAAAATAGACAGAAATTAGCCAAACAACTAAAAATATATAGAAAAAATTAGCCAGGCATGGTGGCACATGCCTGAAGTCCCAGCTACTTGGGAGGCTGAGGCAGGAGTATCGCTTGAGCCCAGGAGTTTGAGGTTGCTGTGAGGGAGGCCGACGCCACAGCACTCTAGCCTGGGCAACAGAGCGAGACTCTGTATCAAAAACAACAATAAAAAAATAAAAAACAAAAACAAGTATTAAAAAGATAAACCACAAAAGTGAAAAAGGGAAGTCTTAACTATATCAAAACTAAAGCTTTCAAGTCTACTCTAGACATACAGTTGGCTACCACAGGCAAAGTTAAAAGGCAAACAACAAAGAGGTAGACATTTATATAAAGTCTGGTTTGTTACTGAAAAGGATAAATATTTAAAACATACAGGAAATTACTGCAAAATAGCAGGTAAAATACAGTAAACCATATTAACAAAAGAAAAAAATTGGCCAAAAGATGTGAACAGAAAATTGACAAAACAGCAAACTTGCAGCAGGGCTACCGTACTGTATCACTCTAGGGGATACCATCTATGCGAAAATAGTGCCCAGAGGTGTTCAGTCCCCCCAGAGCATGGTTTATACAGTGACCATGCTGATTGGCTACCATATAAAGAGATGTTCACCCTTATTAGTAATCAAGGAAATACGAATTAAAACAACAAGATATCACTTTATACTTATCAGATTGGAGAATTTAAAGCAGTGATTAATGTAATAAAAAGAAAGGTATAAAGTATAATACCATAAACAATGGATAAACATAGAGGTAAATAAATGAACAGAACGTGAACTAGAATAATATATGTTAAATATAAAAGAGTGGGTGCCTATGTAAAGAAAAAGAACAGGACTGAGTTATAGGCTAAACAGAGAAAACAAATGAGGGCGGGAACAGACCCATGATGACAATATGCCATAAACTGCAGAATATGAGTGACTCAATTTTGTACACCTAATATTAAAAGAAAACTACAATAAAAATACCAGATAATTCTAGAAAACGCAAACTGATTTATAGAGACAAAAGCAGATCAGTAGTTGTCTAGAGGAAGAAGGGAGCAAGAAGAAGGTATTACAAAGAGGCATGAGGACACTTTTGGGGGTGTTTGGTATGTTTATTATCTTGACTGTGGTAACAGTTTCCCAGTTGTATACATGTGAAAACTTATCAAATCATACACTTTAAACATGTGCAGTTATTGTATGGCAATTTTACCTCAAAAATACAATTTTACCTCTTAATATACTTGTCAAAGTATATTAAGAAAACCCAGATATTGATCTGAATAAATAATGCACACCATATAATAAAACCCCATAGCATCTACATAATATACTGCTGTTAGATCTAATGAAGCAATCTTAATTCAGTAAATAATTGTAACTTTTTACATATATTACCTGTGTTTGTCCCCTTTGAAATAATGCTGATCCATGAAGAATTTTAAACATATCTACCTCACAACTTATATTCCTAAGTGACGTCAAATCTCGACCATCACACCTATAGTAATAAAGGAAATAAATACATAAAGCCATGCTGGAAATCAGAAAAATCACATCATTTCTTTATCTCAAAGTTCTCAACTGCAGGTGCATGTCATAATCCCCTGCAGAACTTTAAAAAACTATACAAATACTTGGGTACCACTTGAAGTCCCACTGAATCAGAATCTGTTTGGAGTTGTGACCTGTACACCTGTGTTACTAAAAAGCTCTGCAGGTAATCCTGACGTGCAGTCAGACTATGGAGTACTGCTCTACACACAAGGCCAAGAGAGATGGTCACACATCCATCCACACAAGCCACATACTCTTTCTTTAATAGGTGCCCATTCATAAAACAAATGTAATTCTTTACTGTTCACTTGAAAAAAGCCAGTTTTTGAGTAAATTCCCACTTGCAGAGACAGCAAATGCTTCAATTCCATCAAAAAAGATTATATTTACCTTTTGTATTCATTCAAAATAATACTTCTAAAAACCTCCTTTGCAACAACATTGAAGGATTCTATTATTTCATATGGATCGACCTCTGGAAATTTTTCTGTAGAAAAAAGACAAACCAAAACAAAGGTTTTCTCTTTTTAGAAGATAGAGTTTCTCTAAAGTTCACAGCCCAAAATCAATTAATTATAGGAATAAACCAAGGGAGCTGACTCTGAACATTTAGTTCTCAGGTAAACAAAGTAGAGAAGTCAAACGTTCTCAAGCAAGTGAGAAACACCTAGTACCTCAAATGTGTTCTTGGGAACTTGGTTTGCTTTCTACCAGAACAACAGTGTTTTGAAATCAGCTCCCTGTTGTATTATGTTACCTGACAAACCCAGCCAAGCTTTATGAAAAGGTCTGATAGTTTTAAGAGTAGTTGTCCTCACTCTTTTGCCTTAGGAATCTTTATCTCACTCTGCAAATTGGGGAACAATTTTTTTTTAATACAATACAAATCTTTTTTTTTTTTTAGAGACAAAGTCTCACTCTTGCTAAGGCTGGTCTCGAACTCCTGAGCTCAAGCAATCCTCCTGCCTTGGCCTTCCAGAGTGCTAGCATTACAGGCATGAGCCACTGCGTCCAGCTTAAACATATCTTTAAAATAACAATAAGAAATGGCCACAGAAATATATTAAGTATTGTATCTCTATCACACAAGAGTAATTTTTAATATTATACTTTAATATGAACTTCTATGCTTTAACTGGGTTGCACTTGGAAGGGAAAACAACAAAACATTTAAAATATTATCCTATCAACCCAAAGAGTCTATGCGTAATACAAATACAAATCACTTTTCTTTTTAAATAAGGCAACGTGTGCTATATAATTTCTCCCTCTTAATAAATAGGATGAAATGTAGTGAGAAATGACTAAACTTTTTCAATGATAATTGCAAGTAATGGCCTTAATATCAATGCTAACAGCAGCATTTTCAATCTTAAAAAAGATACTCATGTGAGGATGTTTGTCTATAAGAAAAATTAACAAGATCTGTATGTCATGCTTCATTCACATTCAGTTTCTGTGACACTGATATTATACAATAAGATCCCTTGATTAAAAATTTCTGCAGAGCTAAATTATCTAAAACTTATGTTATAATTCCATATTATATTAAGAATAACAGCAGCAACAGTTAGCATTTACTGAAAACTTAACTATGTGCATGGTAGGCATAGATGTAAATGATTCATTCATTAAATCCTCACAAAGTATTATTAGTATTGCTATTTTCACAAATCAAGAACTCAGGAATTTCCAAGAATATATTTGGAGCTTCAAAAGACAGGATACAAGGCTACAGATCTTGGAGGGTAAGAGTCTGATCCAGAAGATTGGAACATTCCACATTTACAAGGTTACTCTGTATAAAGTGTAGTGCTGCTAGCCACATTCATAGAAGAAGTTAATTCAACAGTAACTTTGTGATGTATCATTGCAAGTTTACTAAAGACAAAACTGACAAGCAATGAGAACAACTGATTTCTTTGAGAACTTACAACCAAAAGTTTTAAAAAAAACCTATTATTTGTTCTAAAATTTTTTAAGTAAAAAAATATAAATAAAATTCACCTTTTAGTTGTTCCTCTATATCTAATCTTATCTTGTTAACAGCTTCATCTCTAGAAATCTAAAAGAAAGTTGAGGTTCACTTATCATATATAAATGGCAAAATTTAGCATTTCTATTTTTTAATTATTATACAATTAACACATTATAAGAGTATTCAGATTTCTCTAATGGTAATATTCTTTAAAAGATTAGAACGAGTCATTGATTTATGAGAAATATTATGTATTTAGCTCATTCAAATATATTTGCACACTTCCCTAAAACTTGTATTAATAAACAAAAGAATTGGAGAAACAACTAGGCTTTTATTCAGCTTTTTGTTTAGAGTTTTAATAAAAATAGGACTAACATTCACAAGCAAAATTACATGAGTTATGATAAAAAAGTATTCCTAGGACAATATAAGACAAAATTCAAGTATACCTACTTTATCATGTGCATAATCTGTAAAAACTGCATAGAGTCTCTCCATGGCAAGTCTATATTAAGCACAAAATAAATGTTAGGCATAACAATATTTGGAAACATGAGGCAGTTTCTATAACAAATAAAACAAATATTTAATAACAGTGAAAAATTTAATAACCATTTCACAAATAATTAAAAATATTTATATATACCTGTTTATTACTGCTGTTTATTTTTCATGATATAGAACACAAATTTCTTCCACCTCTCAGGGGGAATCATTCACACATGGTGCTATGATCCACCCTTCTTATATTTAATCGTTCAGTTATTCCCACCTTAGATTTTTCCTTTCACACATACTTTGTTTTTAACCTCTTGCTTTCTTCCATTCTGTCCACTTTGGCTGAGTTATCACAGGAAACTCTTTTGTTAGGGACAGTTTACACAATTCTTTAATTTCTGACTTGATAGATGTGAGACTGACATTAAGGGAAAATATTAACCTTTTCTTTTTTCTTTTATTTTTTTGAGACAGGGTCTTGCTCTGTTGCCCGTGGCATGGAGTTAGTCTAGCTCACAGCAACCTCCAACTCCTGGGCTCAAGCAATCCTCCTGCCTCAGCCTCCAAAGTAGCTGGGACTACCGGCATGTGCCACCATGCCCCATCAATTTTTTCTATTTTTCGTTGTCCAGCTAATTTCTTTCTATTTTTTTCGTAGAGATGGAGGTCTCACTCTTGCTAAGGCTGGTCTCAAACTCCTGATCTTGAGCGATCCTCCCGCCTTGGCCTCCCAGAGTGCTCGGATTACAGGCATGAGCCACCACACTGGGCCAAATCTTTGCAATTTATTTCCAATAAAATGAAATAATTTTCTAGTGACTGATTCATATTTACTGAGTGCCCATGTGCCAGGCACTGCTCTAACCACTTGGCATGTAGTGGTATTATATCTGATATCTTTTTGAGAACCCTAATAGTTTTCTTAGATATTCAAATATCTTATGCTTTATTCTTTTTTCCAAAACAAAGAAAGATATGGGGATTACCTGTACCTTAACCAATAAACACATTCTAACTTTAATTTGAGATTCAAAGTTAGGCCCTAGAAGAGGGATGTGGATTTCTTCTTTTTAAGGCATTAAATAGATACTTATGACAATGACGAGATAGAAAAATGCTATTTGTGAAGTAATCCATGGGCAATACTTCCATGGAAGGTTTTTTTCCCCCAAGAGAAAATTAAATCTGGTGACAATTTCATATTTTCTTTTGTACAGATGTTCTTACTTATGAGCATATTTCACAATCTCTGGTGAAGGGGTAAATAACTTCTGAGGTGTCCTCTTGGTAACGCCAATTTCTTTTACCAATTGCTGAATGCCCTGAATTATTTGTTGGGTATATTTCATTCCCACTTTGATAGCATGGCAAAAGTCCTGCTGTAAAATGTTCTCTGCAGAGGCTTCCAACATAACTATTCGAAGAAAAGAAAAATAATGACTGTCATTGAATCTTTTACCATTATAACATTTTAAAATACCATGACATGACATAAATAGTATAGATCAATTTTATTTTAGTGATACATCCACCTTGATTTCTTTCCTCAGAATCAACATACTTCTAAAATATAAACAGCAGTAAATGAATAAAGAAACATTGATATTAGAATTTAGGTTTATATTCTCTTTAAATTTAATGAGGGATTTCTCATAGAAAATGAAACAGAAAAAAATAATTAAATTATGCACATACTTTTAAGTGACATTTTTATTTTTTAGAGACAGGGTCTCGCTCTGTTGCTCAGGCTAGAGTGCAGTGGCGTCATCATAGTTCACTGCAGCCTTCAACTCCTGGGTTCAAGCAATCCTCCTGCCTCAGCTCCCCAAGTAGCTGGGACTAGAAGTGTGTACCACCATGCCTAACTAATTTTTAAATTTTTTTGTAGAGAAGGAGTCTCACTATTGCCCAAGTTGGTCTTGAACTCCTGGGCTCAAGCAGTCCTCCCGTGAGCTGAGCACGGCCAATAAGGGTTTTATTTTGATATAAATCACATAATATAAAACTCAACTTTTAAAAGTATACAAGTACATTTATTTTTAATATGTATTTTATTTTTAATATGTATTTAAAAAAATGTAAAAATATGCAACACAGTAGGAATCCAATAAATCTCTCCTGTTTAACAATTATTTGATGTGATCTCCCACTTAACTGTGACTTACTGTCACATTTGTCTAATGTTTGCACATGAGGGGAAATCTTCGCAGTCATCCTATTTCAAATAAGACAACTATATAGAGGACCCTAGTGACCATCATAAAAAGGTTGCTTTTATGTTTTTTTTTTTTTTTAAGAGAGAGTCTCGTCTTGTTGCCCAGACTAGAGTATAGTGGCATCAGGCTAGCTCACAGCAACCTCGAACTCCTGGGCTCAAGGAATTCTCCTGCCTCAGCCCCCAAATAGCTAGGACTCCAGTAGCAAGCCAAGACGCCCAGCTAAGTTTTTCTATTTTTTTTTCTTCTTTACCATCTGTAGGACTCTGCTTGACATAATTTTTTCTATTTTTAGTAGAGACAGGGTCTTGCTCTTGCTCAGTCTGGTCTTGAACTCCTGAGCTCAAGCAATCCCCCTGCCTCGGCCTTCCAGAGTGCTAGGATTACAGGCATGATTATAGCTGCTTTTATGGTTTTATAATAATAAAACTCCTGTGTAAAGTAGGGAAGTGCCAAAATTGGGTTTTACCATTGTATGAGGTCATTAAATATGAAATGTCAGATTTCAAATCAAAAGTGCAGTTTATCTATCTCAAATAAGCAGTACAATTAATCAAAGTATGCGCCCACACTGTCGACACAGTTTGTCATCTTAATGATAGCTTGTTTATGACAGCAGCAAAGAAGCCTACAGAGCCAGTGGCGCTGATATCATGAAAGGCATTTTCCACAGCTTGTTGAGAATTGAATATTTTTCCTTGCAAGAAGTGGTCCAAAGCCTGGAAGAAGTGGTAGTCAGTTGGTACAAGGTCTGGTGAATACAATGGATGATAGAGAGTTTCCAAGTCCAGCTTCTGTAGTTTGAGCGGCGTTATTTGTGTGACACATGGTTGAGCCTTGTCTTGTAAGAGGATTGTCAAGGCCTGTCTCTACTGACCAATCTCAGCTGCTTAATTGCAAGCATCCTCATCATTTTGTCTAATTTGTTGCCATAGACATCCACTGACTGACTAAGTTTCAGAAGCTCTAGTGGATAATACCAGTGGTGGACCACCAAACAGATATAAAAATGGATCTTGAGCTTTCTAAATCAGCAGTCCCCAACCTTTTTGGCACCAGGGACCAGTTTCATGGAAGACAATTTTTCCACAGACAGAGGGGTGATGATGGTGGTGGGGTGGGGCATGGGTAGGGTGGTGGTGGAGGCAGAGCTCAGGCAGTGATGCAGTCTACCTCCCTTGTAAGGAGCCTTCCTGGAAATCCCCACATAGCAGTTTCCATTTATATCTCATTGGGCAGAATTGTGACACACAACTGCGCCCTTGACTGTAAGGGACCGGGCTGTGGCCCAGGGGTTGGGGACCATAGTTCTAATTTATGTTTGACAGTTGAAGCAAAAGCAAAAATTATAACAATGCCTGATGTGGTTCTAAATGTGGAGGAATATGGAAACAATTATGTTACAAATGGGGGATGGTAAAGGAAGGTAAAGTTTCAATATTTCACTCCAGGCATAAGGAAACTTCCTCTGATACCATGATACTGAGATGGCTATATTCTTGTTCTCATCTGTATTTCCATGACATGCTCTCTCACTTTTATAAAATTAAATTGAAGATTTAAAAAAAATATTGCGTTTAATGTGTGTAAAATATATCTCAATAAATGGATTTTAAAAACAGAATGTGAAAAGAATATGGTAGAGAAAAGTGTTTACTCCCCAAATAAATTTTGTTTTTACTAATTAAAATTTAAAGCAATTCCTTTCTAAAAATACTTCATAAGAAAATTCCTTACAGTTTTTTGTCTATAGATTTGTACTGTCAAATATAGTAACTACTAGCCACATATGGCTATCTGCACTGAAATTAATTAAAATTATATAAAGTTAAAAATTTGGGTCCCTTACAGTCAAGGATGCAGTTGTGTGTCACAGTTCTGCTCAATGAGATATAAATGGAAACTGCTATGTGGGGATTTCTGGGAAGGCTCCTTAAAAGGGAGGTAGACTTGCTAGGCTGGCACCTGATATTCTGCTATCCTCCTCTTCTTTTCTTCCTCTTGCCTATAAGTCAGATGAGTTCGCCAGAGCTCTGGTGGCCAGTTCATAAGTGTGAAGATGAGATCACACCTTGAGTATGGCAGAGCAGAAAGCTAGAAGGAATCTGGATTTCTTAAGACATCATGGAGCCACTATTACTGTTCTGGACTACCTCGCAATTTCTTTTACCTGAGAGAAAATAAATTTCCATCTTGTGTAAGCCTTGTTATTTGGTTTGACAACACAATCCCCAACTAAGGGATGAATAACATATAACTCCTATTAAATGTGTTTTGTGTATCATATATTACCTAATTCTAACTCCATTACTGACCAAATGTAGAAGCTGGAAATGAGGTGTTTCATACATTACTTATGCAGGAAAGCACTAAAAGTTTAATATTTTATGTTTCATCAAAATGTTCCCACATCAGAACATCTCACGTCAAAAAGTCCCCGACATCAAATGTCACACAGTAAAATAAACTGATGAGAAGAGCCCTTATATAATTTACCAAAGGTCACATGGTTATGGTGCCAGAGCCAGGTTTCAGACCCAGGTCATTCTGCCTGCTAAAGCCCATTGTCCTTCCACAGAACGAGGCCGATTTTCATTCATGCAATTATGACATGTTTATTATAAGGAATAAGTGAAGAAATGGTCAGTGCATTTCTTCTATTTTATTATTAGTTTTCCACCTGCCAGAAATAGGTCATCTCTTTCTCAGAGCACACCAAACAGGCTTGGAATCACTGAATTAGCCAAATTAAAATATTTAAACTAATAAAACAATTAATTTATTATCAGGTTTAGAACTTTTTAGACTAAGTCATTTAAATTAGTAACTAAGTTATTAGTCTAAAAATAACTACTGAAATTAACTTGGTACATAAAGATTTTTATATACTTCATTAAAAGTTGTATAACATTCTGTAATTTTAGGTACTGGTTGATATGAAGCAAGAGCACTATCAAAATTTGAGCTGGGTATGGTGGCTAGTGCCCGTAATCCCAGCTACTCAGGAGGCTGAGGTGGGGGGATTGCTTGAGCCCAGGTATTTGAAGCTGCATTCAAGCCTGGGAGACAGAGTAAGATCTTATCTCTGAAATAAAATAAAATAAAATAAAAAACACTACCAAAATAGGAGAGAGTTAAAACAAAAATCTTTATGGGTATTGATGAAACTCACATACAAAAAAACCCTTAAAATTCATTTTAAGAAGCTCAAACTTGTAAGTAAAATCCAGAACAAATATAGTATTTAAACTACTTACCAATCTGACTTTTAGGTGCTCCAGCAACCACTAAATTTAAAGTACTGGAAGACATTTCTTTTCGTGTTGGGTTAACAACACATTCTCCATCAACCATTCCTATTCGTACTGCCCCTAAAATGGCAATTGGCAATTCTTTAATAAAAACTCCCAGTTTTCAAGACATTATACCCACAATGGCTTCAATCCCCTATCTCTGATTGTGACCCCAGAACAAAATCCATATTTTTACCATGGTATTTAAGACCCACAGATCATCCTACCCCACCCTACCTCTGGCTTCACTGGACCACTCTGAATTGCTCAAAATATACCATTTCTTCCATCCCTCTGTAATTCTGCTCATGTACATCTCCTGGTTAAGACTGTATTCTCTTAACATCTGATTCTAAGATTCCGCTTAAATGTGGACTATTCTGAGAAGGCCTCCTTGACAACTTGACCCCGCAAAACTAAACCTGCTCTTTTCTATCATTTTCTTAGCACTTTGACTATGCTTTTATAATAGTACTGTTTGCAAATAATTACCTGTCTCTACTATTTATGCTGAAAGCAAGCACTGCCTTTTTCCTGTCTGTACTGCTAGGGCCTAGTCTGCGTGTTCCTTCAGTGCCTGTGTCAGTATCTAGCACTTAGGACACTCAATAATTATTTACTCAATGAATCATTTTATGTTGTATGATTACAACTTGTAAGAGCTATAAGTTACATACATGTTTGTTTTATCCTGAAAGAGTATGTACTCTGACAATTTCCAAGTCCAAAAAAAAGGTCCTCTAACAGAAAGAGGCAATTAAGAAATCAAAATATCTAGGAACAAAAAATCTATAACATCATAACATATTGCTGTTAGAAAAAAACCCAGGGCAAGGAAGAAAATGTTTGAAAGACCCAAAAGGAGTCTTAGAATGCTATTGCTCTTACATGCCACCATCATTTACTGAAAAAACATTCTTATTTTCAAATTCTCACTTACCAACAGGTCCATTCCAAGGAATATCTGATAATGAGAGGGCTACAGAAGCTTAAAAAAAAAGAGAAAAATAAAAGCTGACATTAAAATATTTTCCCACTTTATAAAATCAGTGATAATTTTAATCTCTACTTTTATACTTACCTCCATTAATTGCTAGGACATCAGGTTCATTAACACCATCTACTGCTAAAAGATTACAAAGGACCTGGTATAATGGAAAAAAATTCAAAGCACTTAAAAAAAATCTACTTGATTTGGCAGAATTATCATTTAGGTTAATATCTTGGCCTAAAATATAAGAGCACTATATGGTTAAAAGCATGGGCTTTTTAGTCAAACCCCTTAATTTTGGTTATCATTTAACTAAATGCTCATTGATATTGGTAAATTACTTAAATTAAACCTCAAAAGTTTCCTTATCTTTAAAAGGGAAAAATAATGGCATCTTCCTAAAGGATTCTTGTGAGAATTACAGAAATATTGTATGTAAAATACTTACCATAATATTGGCCATGTTGCAAGTACTCAGTAAAGGTTAGTTATTTCTAGTATGTAAAAATATTGTCTTCTGTTTATAAGCATATATGAAACAAACCAATGAATTACTTTGTACTGGAATGATGTGCCTATGTCATATACTTAAGAAAATAACCTCCTTGAGGCTGTGACATCCTTGCAAAGATGTATTACAAGGCATATTTATTTATTTCAAATAAAATGGTTATTCAATTAAAGTATATGGGTCATTATGCTGAATGAAATAATATTCAGAAAGTTTTTTTTTTTTTTGAGAGACAGGGTCTTGCTCTATTGCTCAGGCTGGAGTGCAGTGGCGCAATCATAGCTCACTATAACCTTGAAATCCAGGGCTCAAGCCATTCTCCTGCCTCAGCCTCCTGAGCAGCTGGGACTACAGGTGAGTACCACTAAGTTCTCCTACATCTTGGAGAGACACTGTCTTGCTATATTGCCCAGGCTCATCTCGAACTTCTGGCCTCAAGAGATCCTCCCATCTTGGCCTCTCAAAGTGCTGGGATTACAAGTGTGAGCTATCGTGCCTGACCTAGGAAGTTTTAAAATATAATAAAGCATATTATTCAGAGGATTCAGTAGGTTTGGAGGATTTAGTAATAAACACAGGTAATAAAACTTAGTTGTGTTTGATTGTCTTAGTCTATAACTAATATGACTGACCTACAAGGCCCAGGCTGATCTGGTCCCCACCCACCTCAATCATGCTGACCTTTCAAACTCACCAATTTCTTTCTGGCCACAGGGCGTTCTCACTTCCCATCCACCTGCCTGGAATGCTTCCCTGACACACCTTGGCAAACTCTTACTCATAATTCAGATGTCAGCTCAAACTGACACTGAATAAATGTTAGCTTTTTAAAAGTATTATCTTTTTTAAAAAACTGAATGTAAAATACAACAGCATCATCGAAAATTCTTAGTTTATATTCTCTATAATGTTTAGCCTAGTAAGTATTACAGAGATTAATTAAGTAATTTTTGGTTGATCTGGAAACTAATAAAACTAAAGTAGAACCTACCTGTGTATCATAGAAGTAGCCAGCTGGAAAGAGAGGTCTAATTGAACGATCTGCCAAAAGAAAGAAAAAAGACATTAAATAGTACTGACAGCATTCCTCTACAGTTCAAAACTTTTGAACTAATATAGGTAGCTGTTCTGTACACCAAACAAACAAACAAACAAACAAAAACAATCCCCTTGGACTGATTTACTAAGACGGACATAGATAAATGCCAATGCTTCAGTTAATACACACCATGCCCTAACAACAAAAAACAAGCAGGGTAGCAGCACATTAAGTGCAAAGATTGCAGGGCAACTTTTCCTTCTGGTTCCAAAGGCATCATTTACATATAGAAGTGGAGGAAAGAGACTTAAGACCAATAGCAAGAATGCATATAAGTATACACAAACCAGCAATTCCTGGGTAGAACAGCTAAAAACTATAAACAATCACAATATTTAGGGATGTCAAAGATTTGGAATGTTATAAACATATTTCAGTAGTTGATAAACATAATGCTTTTAGGAATTACTATGCTTAACGTGAAAATGAAAAACCCTAGGAATAGAGTCAACAGAGTGGAAGCATGGGCCATGGAATTCATATGCTCAATAGAGATTCATTCATTCAGTCAACAAATATTTACTGAATGTCTATTCTGTGCCAGCAGTATACAGTATATCGGTATAGTGGATTCAGTAGTGAAGAATCAAAAGTTTTTTCTCTCATGGATACCACATATGAGTGAATGAACAGAGAGAGTGAATAGTCTTAGGTGATGTTACTGCAATGAAGGAAAATTTAAGATATACTATAGAACACAGATGGAAAGAAAGAGATGCTAACATAGACATATCAGAGAGGATTAATGCCTCTGTTAATATCTTACCTATTATTCGACTTGTAAGAATTTCTTTATCAGAAGTACCAATCTCTCTTCTCAGATAGTTTGTGGGAATTCTACCTGCTGCCGCAGCCTTCTGTCTGTAATCAACCTGAAGTAGCAGTAAAAAAATGAAGTTCATATGATTCTTTTTTTAAGTAACAAACTATACCCCAAGAACTATGTAAATACTAATTTTCCTGAGGTTGCTAACAACATATTCTAGACTAAGAGTAGAGAATATTTTATTTACTTTAAGCATTTTGTATCTCTTGGGGGAAGGAGAGGTGACAGAAATGTTTCAGCAAATTAATTTAAAAAGTCTCCCACTTAGTAGTCAGATGAGTACCTACCCTCACTATTCCCCACAGTTCCTCATTCTGATCAAGTCAAACATTGCTTTTTTTGCATCAACTCTGATATAACTGCATTCTCCTTTTCATAATGGAAAGAAGGCATAAAATCCTAAGGAACTCTTCACTAAACACATACAGTCATCTCTTGGTATCTGTGGGGGATTGGTTCCAGGACCTCTTATGGATAGCAAAATCCACGGATGCTCAAATTGCCAATATAAAATAGTGTTGTATTTGCATATAACCTATGCACATCCTCTTGTATACTTTAAATCATCTCTAAATTACATGTAATACTTAATATTATACAATGTAAATAATATAATGTAATGTTATATAAATAATTGTTACACTATATTGTTTAGGGAATAAGAAAAAGTCTGTACATGTTTGGAGCAGGTACAATTGTTTTTTCTGAAAAAAAATAAAGTAAAAATTTTTTTTTTTTTTTTTTGAGACATGGTCTCCCTCTGTTGCCCAGGCTAGAGTGCAGTGGCATCATTATAGCTCACTGCAACCTCAAACTCCTGGCCTCAAGCCATCCTCCTGTCTCAGCCTCCAGAGTAGCTGGGACTAGAGACATATGCCACCATGCCTGGCTGATTTTTAAATTTTCTTTTGTAAAGATGGGGTCTCACTATGTTGTCAGAGCTGGACTCAGAACTCCTTGCCTCAAGTGATCTTCCTGCCTCGGCTTCCCAAAGTGTTAGGATTATAAGCGTGAGCCACTGCGCCTGGTCTTTCCAAATATTTATAATCCACCATTGTTTGAATCCACAGATGGCAGAACTGACAGATACAGAGGGCAGACTGTATTTACAGACTCATACTGAAGGGAAACTATGAAGGCTTATTCAATGTCAAAGTACTTGACACACTTCCACTGTTCACATCAACTTACGTACCTGGACATTACAAATTCTAAGGTATCCTCACCACTAGTATGACAATAGGTTCTTAAGTAACCAATTTACATTCTTCTAATGACTCAATATCATACAACTAAGAAAAACCCTTTGTTATGCAAACTTTATATTTTTCACTCACTAGACACTCGATAAAAAGATTACAAATTCTACATATACATTACATTATAGTTCAAATAAATCAGCAAATACTTACCACCAAAGGCATGAACTGGGAAGGCGAAGGTTTTGTTTTACTGACCGCTGTGACCATCACCGCAGTGTCACCTGACTTAAACATGAACAACATTGGTAAATTCCTTTGAAATCAGATATTAGTATATAAGTAGCAACTGAATGAATCCTTACTCCAATTAAACTCAAGGAAATAGACCTGTTATTCTATGACATGATTACAATGAAAATAATTATTCACAAGTAATCCAGTCTTGATCCCTGAGCTTTTAAAAAACTATAGAATGAAAAGGAAAAAAAAGCTAACTGGTAGTTTAGTCACATCTAATGAATTGAATCATATTTTCTATTTCTTATGAGAAAATTTATGCTATAAAGAAAAAAATTTCCAAGTATTACTATTGAAGAAAATACCAAAATCACTTTCTCTAGAAAAGCACAACAGAATTTATTAACAGTATAAAACAGAACCCCAAGTTTGGAAGGGATTTTAAAGGCCATCCAGCTCCCTGACTCTGTGGTTGTCTGGAATGATTCTGACACTTGAAATGATCTTAGTAATATCTGAATTAATTTCCAGTACCACAATTCTAAAGAAGTTACATGGTGTTCTAAAGATACTCAGTAATAGACTCCATAACCATTTTTAAGATGAAAATTTAAAAACCTGGACTTTTTACCTGTACTACAGCAGAGCCATCTGCAAATCTGGCCAGTTTTCCAGAGGATATTTCTAATTTTCTGTTTAAAAATAAAAAAGCAATATAAAACTCTTAGGTCATCAGTACAATTCCAGCTTAGTATAAAATAATGAAAGATTCTAACAGAAGAACCAAAGGCTACTGAGTCTCCTCTTACTAACCTCCAGCAAGAAACAAACCATAAGGGATAAAATTCATCATCATCATCAAAAGTACAAGGGGAATTTATGAGCTGCTTAAGGAATACAGAAACCAAGACACAGGATTAATCTGAATTGTAGACGAAGTATTTTGGGGTGGGGGGTTCAGAAGCTAACTGCCTCCCTAAATGTTAATTCTCATTTACTGTCTTAGTATAGTCTCCTGTCACCCCTTGCCTTGTTGACTACAGTAACCTTTTAGCAAACAAACAGGGTCATTTCCCTACTTAAAGATTTCTCCCATTATTTTTAGGATAAACTATCACCCCTTGCCGGGTGCAGTGGTTCATACCTGTATTCCTAGCACTTTGGGGAAGCCAAGGCGGGAGGATTGCTCGAGGCCAGGAGTTTGAGACCAGCCTGAGCAAGAGCAAGACTCCGTCTCTACAACAACTAGAAAAATTAGCCAGGTATAGTAACTGACTACAGGCCTGGGAGGCTAAGGGAGGAGGATGGCTTGCGGTCAAGAGTTTGAGGTTGCAGTGAGCTATGATGACACCACTGCACTCTAGCCCAGGTGACAGAGCAAGACCTTGTCAAAAAAGAAAACAATAAAAAAAAAAACCCTAAATATTGCTTACAAGGACCTTCATGCTTGACAATAGGGGAAAGACTAGTCTTCAATGAGGAAAGAACAGTATTTTCAACTAACAGTGCCAGGGCAACTGGATATTCATATGCAAAAAAGAGTAAATCTTCATGTAAAAATAAAAATTAACTCAAAATGAATGCTAGACTAGCTAAGAGCTAAAACTATACAATTCTTAGAAAAAAACATAGAAATAAATCTTCATAGATTTGGGTTAGACAAAGTCTTAGATATGACATCAAAAATGTAAGTGACAAAAGAAAAAAATAGATAAATCAATTTTCATCAAAATTAAAAACTTTCATGTTTCAAAGAATATCAAGAAAGTAAAAGAAAAGCCACAGATTAGGAGAAAATATTTACAAATCATATATCTGATAAGGGACTTATATCTAGCACATGTAAAGAACTCTTACAACTTAACAACAAAGACAACTCAATTTTAAAACTTGGCAAAGTATTTGAATAGACATTTCTCCAAAAGATACACAAATGGCCAAGAAGTACATAAAAATATGCTCAATATCATTAGCCACCAGGGAAATGCAAATCAAAATCATAATGAAGTACTACTTCACAACTATCATGAATGTTCATTGTAGCATTATTCATAATAGCCCCTAAATGCAAAGAACCCAAATGTCCATCAACTGATGAATCGATAATCTAAATGTGGTATAATCCATACAATGGATTATTATTAAGCCATAAAAAGGAATAAAGTACTGATACATGTTACAACATGAATAAACCCTGAAAACATTATGCTAGAAAAAGGCAGTCACAAAAGACCATAAATATGTTTCCATTTATATGAAATCTCCAGAATGGGCAAATCCATAGAGAAAGAAAGTAGATTAGTGATTGCCTGGGGCTGTGGAGGTTGGGGAGAAATGGTAAGTGATTGCTAATGAATTTCTTTTTGGGGTGACGAAGTGTTCTAAAATGGATTGTAGTAATGGTTGCAAAACTCTGTGAATATACTAATGCCCCCATCGAGTTGTACTTTCTTTTTTTTTTAAAAACAGTCTCACTCTGCCACCCAGGGTGGAGTGTAGTAGACCTATCATAGCTAACTGTAACCTTGAACTCCTGGGCTCAAGTGATCCTCCTACCACAGCCTCCCAAAGTGCTGGGATTACAGGTATAAGCCACTGTGCTCAGGGAGTTTTGCACTTTAAATGAATGAACTGTATGGTATGTGAATTATACCCTAATAAAGCTGCTTTAGTTATGTAAGATAGGCAGCACTGTCAGCTGTATTACCATTTCTGCCAAGAATGCAAAAAGAGGTTACTGAAGTCTTGAAACAGACCAGCAAAACTCCTTGTCAAACAGCCCAAGATTCATCACAGGGTGTTGTGAAACAAAAGCAAGTCAGTGACCCCTGAACATACTGAGGAAGATGCTCTAGTCCCATGAGCTCTGCTTCAGAAACATTCTATCATATTCTGGTGCTAAAAATACACAAACGAAACACACACATGCAGACACCTCCAATGCCCTGCTCCAAATAAGATTATTCTGTACACATACCAAGGGGATGAAGAGACAACCCTTAGTATTTCCACCCATTAAATACCTTTGCTAGAAGCTGAGTTAATGCAAAGCATATTTACCTACTCAGACTCATTTTGTTAAATTTCAAAGTCAGAACAAAGCATGTACAGTTAATGCATGTATGTTAATAAATGCAATTCTTTTGTACTATCAGCCCTGACCTTCAAATATGAGGATTTTTTTTAAATGCAGGAAATATTTGAGAAATTTTAGTTGGGTTTCTATTATTATTCAACACAGATGTTATAATGTTGACAGCCTATAATAAAATGGGTCTCCCCTGACTGATGGGAATGATGAAGTGCAGAGAGAAGGCTGGTGCTGGATTAACAGGTGGAACAGATGAAAGGAATGAGATGCTCAGAGCCAGTCATACTACATAGCATCATAAAGACCCGCATCAACCTATAGCTGAAATCAGTATTAAGGTTTTATGTGGCAAAATGCAAATTTGGGGTCTTGAAATTTTGTTTAATCCTGAATAAAGAATATGCTACCAGTACTTCTCGAGACCTACCAGGAATTGGCATTCCATCTACTAACATGAATTCTGAATACCTAAGTGATCCCTGTGAAGGGGAGTGTAGGATCTCTAACTAGATCTAAGTGGTCCTAAGACACAATAAAGAAGAGCTGTAAAAGCCAAAGTTCAACTCCACTAATGGGGCTACTGCCTCAGCATTTTGCCCATGTTGGCATATTCTGTTGAATATGCTCATTGATGGCAAATCTTTATTCTTTAATGGTGATATGATTTGTAGAGGCAAACAAGAGAAGGCAGTAGAATACAGAGGTCAAGAACATGAATTCTCTCTGAATAACGGTAGGCTTCATTGGAATAAAGTCCTTCCAAGGGACTACTTTAGTCTATAGATGACATATGTCATTTCTTCTCCGGTTCCACTAATGAAAATCAGTTAAACGGCCCCATCTAAATGTAGGAACTAGCACTGTATCAGAGAAGAAGAGAGCACATGTACTCAGAAGCACAAGCCAACGAGTTTACTATCCTCTCCCTAAGAGCCAGGCCTCCCAGGTATCAACAGGCAGGGAAGTAGAGCCAGGGAAGCCCTGTAAAGCTTTTAAAGCTTATATATTTACATTGGCAACTGACTGCATCACTGAGAAAAACAAACAAGTCTACTGTATCCCAGATGTTCACAAATATTAATATGTATGCTGGATTTATATATTTGTTGAAACACCAAATCCTCCTACTTTCTGTTCCCTCTGTTGAACCTACCCAGAATTGTAACCAGTTTCTCCTTTTGGCGTCCTAGGATACCCATTAGATTAGATAGCCCTATGGTCCCACCTTGGTTATTGCCCAAATTCAACCTGTTTTTCTTCCAGGTATGTGCAATCTACATTATGCAAAGAACCAGGTGATTGCTTTCCATTATATTTCATGATCTCAGCTGATGTTAAACTAACCTATATAATTTTTTTCTGTCCATGCACTTTCAGTTTTATTTTTGGTAAAAACATGGTATTACTCTTTTTTTTTTTTTTTTTTTGAGATGGGGGTCTCACTATATTGCCCAGGCTAGTCTCAAACGTCTGGGCTCAAGCGATCCTTCCACCTCAGCCTCCTGAGTAGCTGGGATTATAGGTATGTACCACCATACCTGGCCCATGTTATTACTTTTATATTTCATGGTTGATTTTCACCTCACCAATTTACTCTCCAATATTATATGTATAAAATACCTCCTAATACACACAAGATCAATAACACATCAGTGGCCTCTGGGGATTGGAACTAGTTGGCTATGGAAATGTATGGAAGATTTTTGAACTTTTAAAATGTTGAACCATGTGAGTAAATACCTAATCAAAAATACTTTTAAAAAATAATAAAAAGGATGATAAGATGAACAGGGAGATCCTATTGGTGGAAAGAGTAGAAGGGGGTAGCCAAGGGAGAGGGGGGAAAAGACAGGAGCCATCTGCCACAGAAAGTAGAACTTCAGGGAGAGATGCTTAAAGAACATTTTAGAAACATTTGCAGAGTGATACGGAATATAGCCACCATTCTCCAACTTCCACCAAGAAATATTCAGTAATACAAAACTAAAAAAAAAAAAAAAGACTTTCATGGTTTGGTCTGTTGCAAAATTCTTATTTAATGAATTACCTGTAGTTCCTAAAATGCACTCTCACCTTTCTGCAATTGCACTTGCCACTTTCTCTGCTTTGTCCTTGCCATGTGAATCATTGTAAATTCCTCCTTATCCTTCAAGATTCATCTCCCATGGCAAGTTTAGGACTGGATAAGTATTCCTTTGTGCTCCCTTAGTGTCCTGGCCACATCTTTCCCACATTAATCTTCCCAGCACTGAATGTGTGTTTTTCTCACTCTCTCATCAGCCCCTTTATCCCCAGTGCTTTGTACATACTAGATGCTCAATATGCTGTAAGCATTAAACATACTATCTGAAAAATGCCTACCACAATAGTAACCTCCCAGAGTGTGGTAAAGAATACATATGCTAACAAAGTGCCTGGTACATAGCAGTCACTCAATAAATTTTGCATATGACAACCTTAAAGATGAAAGAATTGACCTATCTGACAGGTATGACATTTATGCATCTAGTTATTTCAACATATATCGCAAGTTTAAAAAGAACTAGCTACAAAAGATGTCCAGCTTGATTAATAAATGAAAGAGTCAAAGTAGATTATTTATGGAAAATATGGAAGGTAGGAACTGAATCTCATTGTTCTGAGTACCCAGTGCCCATCTCATAGTAGGTGTCTGTTGAATGAAATGTTCTGGGGCACTTCTTCAGAGAAGAATGTGCAGTACTTGAAGAATGGAGAAGATGTCCTTTCCCCCCCAAAATCAGAATGAATGAATGCCAGGGGTGGAATGAGTCTTAGAGATCATCTAGTCTAGGGGTCAGCAATCAACAGCTCATGGCCTGTTTCTGTACAGCTCTTCTACTAAGAATGTTTTTTACATTTTTAAAGGGTATGTAAATACACACACATATACACACAGTGTGTAGTCCACAAACCCTAAAACACTTAATATTTATTATCTGGCCCTTTACAGAAAAAGTTTGCAGTCCCTCGATTGAATCCAATCTCATCTCATTTTGCACAAGAAAGTGATGAAGTAACTTGTTCAAGGTCAGTCACTCATTAAGTTAGGGACCAAGGCTTGGATCCAAAGCCAGATTTTTTGGCTTTTTTTTATTAACTGGGGTCAAAATTTTTAAAAATTACATGTAAAAAATTTAGGGCCAGGCGCTGTGGTCACTGTAATCCTAGCACTTTGAGAGGACGAGGCGGAAGGGCTGCTTAAGCCCAGGAGTTCGAGACCAGCCTGAACAAGAGCAAGATCCCCGTCTCTCCCGAAAACTAGAAAAATTAGCTGGGAGTGGTCGCACGTGCCTGTACTCCCAGGCACTCGGGGGCTGAGGCAGGAGGATCGTTTGAGCCCAAGGAGTTTGAGGTTGCAGTGAGCTATGATGATGCCACTGCACTCTAGCCCGGGCAACGGAGTGAGACCCTGTCTAAACAAACAAACAACCTGGCGTTCAATAAACTGACATTTCCTTTCCCTTCCTACCCAGGGTTATAGTGGCCACACTTTTGGGCAATCCATTGGACTGGATGATGTGAGCATACACTGTCAACTCAACTCGTTTTTCCGACTTTGAATGTTTCCCACTTCAGAGCCTAGGGGTCCTTGAAAGTAAGGAGAACGAAGTCGGGTGGACAGACAGAATCGGCTGGAGAAAGGAATCCCGGAACAGCAAGAGGGAGGTTCAAGAAGCAAAGGGCACAGAGGCAGCGCGGGAAGGGGGAGGGTCTGAGAAGACAGACTCCAAACCCGGAAAGGGAAATTTGGAATTTTGGTTGGAGGTCAAGTGAGATTAAAGAGACCTGAGCTAACAGATTTCTACCCTGGGAGATGAATGTACCCGAGCTGGCTGGACAGGATGCCTTGTGAAAAGACAAGGAAGGCACGCTGTTCCTTACCTGTTGCTTAGGTCAACGGCCACGGTTCGAGACCCCGCATTACTCCAGAGTGCTCGCACCTGGAACTGGGTGAGTGCCCGATCGCGCCCTGGCAGACGGAGGGGACTTTCGCCCAGGGGCCGGAGTCGGAGGCAGGAGCAGCAGCGCCTGCAGGCCGCCATGACACTCGGCACGCGCTCAGCCCGGGCTGTGCCCCGATTGGCTCACTCCGCAGGCCGCGGGGCGGAGCTTCATGTGGTTTCGTTTCACCGGTGCCTGCGGGAAGCAGGGGAAGCGGATACCTTGGCCACTTTGTACGAAGCCCAGAGAGGGTCAAACTTACCAGAACGCGATTGAGTTGTCATTTGTCTCTATCCTCCAGTGAAGGGCAATTAGATAAATAATACTTTTTTTGTGTTATCGTACTTTAAAAGAAAGTCCTAGACTAATGGAAGTGTTTAATAAGTAGAGTAAATTTATGTTTATTTCTAATAATAGAAGTCATAGGGCAACACATTATTATTATTTGGCTCTATGAACTAAGAATTAGGAGAATTTGTGTGGTGGGCCATAGAAAGAGATCACCCTCTCCCCTCCTCCGCCCTGGCTTTTATTTCATAAATTTCACATAAATATGTTACTGCAGAGGTTTGTGTTAACTGATTTCTAGTAAATTTATTCATTTCTCAGTGACCTACATCATAATTTTACAAATTTTTGTCGTTTCTGATTCATTTTTGTTTCTGATATTTAGCAATTCAGTTCTTTGCCACTTTTGGTCAAACGTTCATATTTTTTAAACCAACTCTTAAATGCAAAATGTCAGCTACTATTTAAAATAAATGTTTTGTGAAATAAAAAAGTTTTTGGAATTTGAATTTGATAAATTTTAGGGAGTATGTAAATTTCTTCCACCCCTTCTAATCTATTCTGTTAGGAATTCTTGTTCCTTGAATGAACGAATCATCATTTTTGTATTATGATATACATATCCCTTTTAAGGTCATAACCGACTTCCCCAAAGAAAACCAAACAGCAATAAAACCCAACACACATTCAACAATAGTTTTAAGAATTAAAACATGTTGAGCTCCAAATGAGTGATTTGGTGGCAAAGCAGCTTTTTGACACCTTGCTTTCATGACACCTTGCTTTTACTGCTTTGGGATTTCCATGCTCATAGAAGGTATTACCATTAATTTTTTTATAGGTATTTAGTGTTAAAAGTTTTTGCCTTTCCTCCCTTTGACTTTACCTTGAGTTGCCACAGTGTTTTCAAGACTAATCCATTGAAACCTTTCATAAAGGCAAATCTCAGAAAATCTACTTGCCACAATTCAGCATGACTTTGGATTTATAGAGTAAGAATACTAAATTATCTTTTGGTAATGCACTTAAGTACTATATAATCATTTTCATTCACACAGTATTGCTTAATATTATAGCTAGAGAGTAGACTTGGAGTCAGTCCCAGATGGTTTCAATCTTTTATCTCTGTTATTTGCTGGTTGTGTGATCTTATGTTTCTGAGCCTCAGTGTCTTCATGAAAATGGGCAATAATATAAAGCTTACAAGTTTTTTGTAAGGATTAAATGGAACAGTGGATATGACAGTACTCAGCACAGCACATTGTCAGCACTCAATAAATGGTAGATTCAGCTTTGATGCAGCCTTTTCTTAATTTTTCCTCTAGTTTCCTTTGTTCAGAATATTGAACACCTTTCTTTCCTTTAGAACTCCTTGAATCAATTAGCTTTCATCCAGCTACAAATGCTGGAAAGCAGCATTCACATCTTAAGCTCACCTCTGTTTCCTCACATAAATCCAAAACAATTGAAATAGTAGTAATAAGCTCATAAACTCAATAGCAGACATTGGCACTAAAATCTTGTGGCAGAGCTTTGTTATGAAGTAGTTATACAGGTGATACAGAATATGTTTACAGTAAACATTTTTAGGTTAGCACAGAAGCAAAAATATAAAAAATTTAAATTCTTGAGGTTGTAACTACTACTACTACTATGATCCATGAAGTTCAATTTAAGAGATGTCAGATTCTAGAAGTATAGTTACACCAAGTGTGGTTTGATAGCCAAAATATAATTTAAAGGGAATTTATCTATGACTGTTAAAGGGCATTAAAAGTGATCTAACTTAAATCTACCAACAATATTTCTCTGATATCCTTTTCTGGTTTTCTTCAAACTGCAATGGACCTGCATCAAAATAGTTAATACCATTGCATGCTTTGAGTAAGCAATTTCATTGGAGTAAACCATCATTGCATGAAATTATGTTTCATTAAATTTTAATTTGGTTTGTAGTTTGGTTTAGACAGTTTATACATTTATTTTAGTTTTGTGATTGTCTAAAAGCTACAAGAACATGGAGTGTATATCTTGTTATATAGTAACATTATAATTAAAAGTATCACAGAAACTGAGGAGTCCTTGAGAATATTTTCTCTTGAAACAGTGTAGCCTATTCAACTTTAAGCTCTACACTACTCTCAGAGAGATCTTTATAAATCACAAATGTAATTGTGTCTCCATTCTGACGAAACTTCTTCAGTGGCTTCCTAAGTCTTTATAGGATACAATTTAAACTGCTTTGCATAGAGTAAATCTTTCCTACTTAACCTCATCAACTTCTACTTACTACCTATTTTCCTCCCTACATCTTCTCATTTCATACTCCAAATACACTGAACTTCCTGTTCCCTTGCAACACGCCACTCTTTCTTCCGCCTCGGTGCCTTTGCATGTATGATTCTCTGTGCTTGGCACACACTCCTCCCATGTGTCAATCTGGCAAACTCAGTCTTCAGTACTCTCCCTTTTGACTTCCCCAGGCAGACCTAGGGATACAATCTATGTCTGCCCTTCCACTGTATTCTTAGAGTAGGTATGAAATGTCTGATTTCCTTAAGTACTAAGTTTGACAATTGATATCTCTGACATTTCACTTTGACACTTCTTGTTTTGTTTTTATTGTGAATGTACATCCTCAGACTTGCAAACGTATATTTTGGCTTGTGATTATCTTTCAAATTTATTTTTAGAGCAATTTTTGAGAAACCATGAAGAAGTCAAAAATTCACATTATTTTTGAATACGAGTTCCATTGTGGAACCAATGCAGCTTAGACAGCTTGAAGTATCAATCAAATGTCTGGGAAGGATGTGGCTAATGAATGCACTGTATATTGATGGTTTGAGAAGTTTCATTGTAGTGATTTTAATCTTGAACATGAGCCACATGGGCAACCTGAGACCAAGGTGGATAATGAGCTGAAAACTATAGTGGAAGCGAATCCATCTCAACCTATGTGTGAATTAGCAGCAAGGTTTGATGTTACTATTCCAACAATATTGGACCATTTGAAACAAATTAGCAAGGTAAAGAAGCTGGGTAGATGGGTTCTGCATGAATTAAACAGTGTCAGAGGAGAGATCCTCTTGAAGCTTGCCTTTTCTTGCTGTCACAACATAAAGGTGAACAATTTCTATACTATATTGTTACATGTGATGAAAAATGGATTCTTTTTGACAATCACAAGTGTTGGGCACAATGGTTTGATAAAGATGAAGTGCCAAAACACAGTCCAAAACCGAATATTCATCAAAAAAAGCTAATGGTATCTGTTTGGTGATCCAGCGCTGGTATTATCCACTACAGCTTCATGAAACTTGGTCAATTGATTACAGTCGGTATCTACTGCAACCAGCTGGACGAAATAATGAGGATGCTTGTGTTGAAGCAGCTGAGATTGCTCAATAGAGACAGGCCAATCCTCCTGCAAGACAATGCTCAACCACAAGTGGCACAAATGATGCTGGACAAACTACAGAAGCTAGACTTGAAAACTCTCTGTCATCCACTGTATTCACCAGACCTTGCACCAACTGATTACCACTTACTTTTTCCAGGCTTTAGACCACTTGTTTCAAGGAAAAATACTAAATTCTCAACAAGCTGTGGAAAACACCTTTAGTGATTTCAGCACCACTTGCTCTCCAGACTTCTTCACTGCTGGCATAAACAAGCTACTGTTAAGATGGCAAAACTGTGTGGATAGTGTAGGTGCATACTTTGATTAACCATACTCTTTCTTGTTTGAGATATAATAAACTAAACTTTTGATTTGAAATCTGACATTTCATATTTAATGACCTAATTATTTATATAGTCATTAATTCATCTGTGGAAGTGAATGTGGGCATAGGTATCGCATAGCAGTTAAAGTGCTGGCTCTGGCATCAGACTGCCTCTTTCACTTCCTACACACATGACTATTGGTAAGTTGCTTACCCCTTTCTATGTCTCAGTTTCCTCATTTGTAAATGGGAATGATAATACCTACCTCCTGGGGCTCCTATATTTAAATACAATCTTATTTTTTGTGGAACTAAGCATAGTCCCTGGCACGTGGAAAACATGATAAGGTGTAGTAATATTTATTGAGTATCTACTTTATGCCAGGCACTCTGCTAGGCTTAGGGGATACAGAGGTGTCAAGACAGTCATAGGGCATAATCCCTGCTTTATGGAGCTTGCAATATAGTGTGAGAGACAGACAAAAACACAACCAAACACATAAGCAGATAAATTAGAATGTGGTTAATGCTAAGAAGGATTTAAATGAGGTAAAAGAGAGAGAATAATGGGATGGAGGAAAAACAAACTTCAAATATGGTGATCAGGGAAAACCTTCCTAAGGAGGAGATATTTAAACCAAACTGAAGGATGAGAAGAAGAAAGCTTCCGAAACATGGAGGCCACATGGGAGCGGTGACTTGTGAGGGAAGGGTTGCCCCTGAGTCAGGACAGAATTTGGCTTTTGTGAGGATGTAGGTATAGAGTTGTAAGCATGAGTGTGGCGGATATGAGGTAGAGGAAGGCAGAGCATGGTACAGGATGTGGGGAAACACTAGAAAGTTTAAACAGGGAAGTAGCATGATCTACTCATTTTGAGATGGTCCATCTGGTTGCTAAGTCTAGAATGGATTCGAGGAGGACAAGGGAGAAGTGTAGCGATGAGGAGTAAAGTGGTGGCATGGGGTGACAAGGAGAAAGGATGGATGGATATGGAATATATTTTATTTTATTTTATTTTATTTTTTTGGGAGGAAAATTACTTTTATTTTTTTACCGCTATATTGAGATATAATTTGTGTACTACACAATTCACCTATTTAAAGTGGATGATTTTTTTTTTGTTATTATTATTTTTTTTGTTATTATTTTTTTATTTTTTCCTTTTTATTTCAGCTCATCATGGGGGTACATAAGTTTAGGTTATACACATTTTCCATGTCCCACCCATCCCCCCGAGTCAGAGTCCCAAGCGCGTCTGTTCTCATTCTCCAGACGGTGCGCCTGGCACTCATCATGTAGTCATACCTCCATCCCCTCCCCCCCCCACCTCCCCGGGTCTGCACCTTCAAGCATGACCATTCCCCAGAGGGTGTGCAACGCACTCATCATGTAGGCATACACTCACCCCCTCCCCCCTCCCCCCATCCCAGTCTGATATCCAATTGGTATCCTTCCCTGATGTACATTTAGGTGATGATCACGGAAACCAGTTTTCTGGTGAGTACATGTGATGCTTGTTTTTCCATTCTTTGGATACTTCACTTAGTATAATGGGTTCCAGCTCTCTCCAGGAGAACCAAAGAGATGTTGTATCATCGTTATTTCTTATAGCTGAGTAGTACTCCATGGTATACATATACCACAGTTTACTAATCCATTCGTGGATCGATGGGCACTTGGGTTGTTTCCACATCTTTGCGATTGTGAATTGTGCTGCTATAAACATTCGGGTACAGGTGTCTTTGTTGAAGAATGACTTTTGTTCTTCTGGGTATATGCCCAATAATGGGATTGCTGGATCAAATGGTAGGTCTACTTGAATCTGTTTAAGGTATCTCCATATTGCTTTCCATAGGGGTTGCACTAGTTTGCATTCCCACCAGCAGTGTATGAGTGTTCCTGTCTCTCCGCATCCACGCCAACATGTGTTGTTTTGGGATTTTTTGATAAAGGCCATTCTCACTGGAGTTAAGTGGTATCTCATTGTGGTTTTGATTTGCATTTCCCTGATGATTAGGGATGTTGAGCATTTTTTGATACGTTTTTTGGCCATTCTTATGTCTTCTTTTGAAAAATTTCTATTCATGTCCTTTGCCCATTTTTTGATAGGATTGTTTGATTTTTTCTTGCTGATTTTCCTGAGTTCTAAATAGATTCTTGTTATCAGTCTTTTATCTGATGTGTAGTATGTGAAAATTTTTTCCCATTCTGTAGGCTGTCTGTTTATTTTCATGACTGTTTCTTTGGCTGTGCAGAAGCTTTTTAATTTAATCAGGTCCCAGTCGTTTATTTTTGTTGTTGCTGCGATTGCCTTAGGGGTTTTCTTCATAAATTCTTTGCCTAGACCAATGTCTGTAAGAGTCTTTCCTACATTTTCTTCTAGAATTCTAATCGTTTCCCATTTAAGGTTTAAATCTGTTATCCACCGTGATTTGATTTTTGTGAGAGGTGAAATCTGTGGGTCCTGTTTCAGTCTTCTACATGTGGCTATCCAGTTTTCCCAGCACCATTTATTGAATAGGGACTCTTGTCCCCAGAGTATGTTTTTGTCTGGAATATATTTTAGAGGTGGAATTGATAGGACTTGCTGATGAATTGGATACAAGGAGGGAGGAATTAAGACTATTGGGCTCAGGTGGGTCAGAAATTCAATGTCTGAGGCACTTGAGAGTAGCTGTCCACTGCTAGTAGGATCTGAGTGTAGGACTGAGAGGAGAGGACTAAGGTAATATACATATAAAAGTAACCATCATGCCATTGACATCACAAACCATGGAAATGTATGACATCACTTACAGAGAGAGTAGAGAGAAAAGAGAAAAGAAATGAGGAGAGAGAAGCTGCCAAGGCTGTGGGGTTGGAGCCAGCATTGATGCAGGAGGAGTGCTAGGATGCATTATACTGGGTATTTTCTGTTTGCCCCCTCCATCAATTGTCCACCCTTCTTGGCTCTGCTCTGTGCCCCAGAGCACTGATCATTATGGATTGCAATGCCCTAGCTCCCTGGCCGTCTGGCTTTGGTTGGGTCAGCCAATGGGAGGTACCAGCCGGAGATCAGAGGGCAAGAGGAGAGAGAAACTAAAAATGAGGAGCCATAATTCTTTATGGTGTGGCAATGGCTGTCTCTCTGTTGCTGTAGCTCCTACCAGATAGCCCGACTTTCCTGGTTGCAGCTCTCACTCCAATTCTACTGCTTCTCCTCCTTGCTGCTCAGGCCATAAGAGTTTCCCACTGTTGCTAGTCCCTCAGTGCTGCAGCATTGCTCGTTAGCCCTGGGACCTGTCCTCCCCTCTGTATATAGCCCTTTCATTAAATTCTCTTCAGAAGCTTGTTAGCCAGGAGTTGGGAGGTAAGAGGCTTGCTGCTGTCTGTTGTGATTAGCCCTCAGTCTCAGGCAGGCACTCTGTTCTGGGGTCTTGGGTTGGGGTAGTGTTTTTAGTGCTCATGCCTCTCCCAGCTCTGAGTCTGTGTTCTGCCCTTCCCCAGGGGTAGAGGGTTGTGTTCTATTTCTTCCCCCAGCTGCAATGGGTTCTCACAATGTCTTAAAGGTATCAGTGCTTGTTGCCTCCCCACAGTTTCTAAGGCATCTGTTCCTTTGGAGAAATAGGGAGGAAGGAGTCCAGTGGGGCTTCTGCCTTTCCCGTAGTGACTGCTGTCCTCCCTCCTCAGGCCTGTGCCATGAGGCACACTGTCTCAGCCATTACCCAGTGATGTCCATGGAGAAGAGCTTGTGAGTTGTTGCAAATTCCTGTTATGTCTGGGGCCCCTGGGGGTTCTACATTCTCTGGGCAGCTTTCTTAGTTGGCTTGGGCCAGACTGGTTGGCTTAAACAATAGAAATTTATTTCTCACACTTCTGTAGGTTGAGAAGTTGAAGATGGAGGGTTTGGCCGATTCAGTTCCTGGTAAGAATTCTCTTCTGGCTTGTAGATGGCCACTTTCTCTGTGTCCTCACATGTCAGGGGGAAAGACAGGGGAGGGGGAGGGAAGGAGGGAGAGAGATGATTCCTTGATCTCTTCTTATAAGGGTACTAATTCCATCATGAGGACTCCACTGTCATGACTTCATCTAAATCTAATTATCTCCCAAAGGCCCCATCTCCAAACACCATCATATAGGGGGTTAAGGCTACAAAATATGAATTTTGAGGGACACAATTTAGTCCATAGCAATACCTCACCCTCAGTTGTTAGCAATTAGTTAAAATATGTGGTAGAATTCTTCTTGCCAAGGTGTTTAGTGGTGACTGTGCCAGGTAAGAGTTCATGTCCCACTTCTCTTTGGAGGTGTCCATCTTTCTTAAGATTTCCAGCTAGTTGGTTGCCTCATATCTTCAGTTCTCTCATGGGGTCAAGAAGAGTTGTGAATTTTCAGATTGTCTGGTTTTGTTGTTACTGTTATTATTGCTGTAAGGGTGGGATACTCTTTCCAGATTTCTACAGCCTAAGCAGAAGCCAGAGGCCTCACATGCAATTCAAGACCACTCTTCTCCACCTCCAGAGAGGTGAGAAACGGTATAATTTGTTCTTTCACTATTTTTTAGCCTCCTTTTGTCTCCATAAATTTTTTTTTTTAAAAGGGACAGGGTCTTGCTCTGTTGCCCAGGCTAGAGTGTAGTTGCATCACCATGTCTCACTGCAACCTCAAATTCCTGTGCTCAAGCCATCCTCCTGTTTCAGCCTCCTGAGTAGCTGGGACTCCAGGTGAGTACCACCATGCCCGGATAAGTTTTATATTTTTTGTAGAGGATGGGGTCTCATGTGGGTCAGGCTGGTCTCGAACTCCTGGCCTCTAGCAATCCTCCCACCTCACCTCCCAAAGTGCTGAGATTATAGGTGTGACCTACCCTGCCTGATCTTCCCCCATGATTTTTATGGCTCTTCTGCCATTGCTGCAGACATCTAAAAGTTGGCGATGATGTGGGGTATAGGTGTGGGTTATCTAGGTGACCTCTGTTGGGACCAGCAGACTGCACAGTTTCCTAATGTGGGTGCTCTCTGGGTGACCGTTTTTAACCTCCCAACTTCTGCTTCTCGTGGTCTGTGGCACAGCTTCTTACTGCTGAGATCCTCTTGTTCTGGCTCTTGGCCCTCTCAGGTGAGGTACCTTCCACATGGATTTCTTAAGTTGTCTCATACATTCTTGCCCCCCAAACAGGTAGAATTGTAGCTTGTCTCAACTAGTGACCTCTTTTCTTGCCCTGCCATTTCAGGTGGCTCCAGTCAACTTCTGCCTTCCAAATTCTCTATGTGGGAAGCAGGCCCTAGTGTCTATATCTTAAGTGTCCCTATTATGACCACTTTGTAGTAGTAGGATGGACCCTCACCCCAAATTTGGTTTGGATGTCAAGACTGATGATGTCACATACATACACACAGGGAGAGAGACTACAGAAAGGCTTATTGCTGACAAAATGAGGCTTTTGGGGAGAGCAGGAAAGGCTTCACAACCTGGTCTGAAGACGGCCTGAGAGAGCAGGAAGAGGAGACTGGCCTGGAGTTTTTATTGTGGCTTTGGAGTGGGGCTAGGCTGAGAGGCCGTGTGTGAGGGTGGGCAGAGGCTTACATGGTTTGAATCTCCCACCACTGCCAAGGGAAGGAGCACCTGAGCTTTCTTGTCAGCTTGCTCAGATCTAGGTAGGGCTTTGTCTTCTAGGGTAAGACAAAGTGGTAGGGTTTAAAATGTTCAGCAATCAAACATGAAAAAGTCGATTTAAACTCTCCCAGGTCCTCTAGCTCTAGGGGACATATGTCAGGTCTTCCTGAGAACTCGCTTCCTGGGCTTGGTTCCTATTTCATGATAACACAGGACTATTGCACGGCTTACTGAATGTCTGTTTGGGGAGGGAGATGCCAATCTTTTCCTCATTCTCTACCAGTGGTTCTCCTGGACTCCCATTGCTTGGTTTGGCTGAGGGTGGGGATGGCCAAGGGGGCCTGTCTTCCTCCACAGGGACGGGAAGAAAAATGCCACATCATTTCTAACTAGGCTGGCAAGTCTCTACCTCAGTAACTCCCTTCAATCCCACTTCCAAATTCCTAGTGTTCTTTTGTCTGGAATGGGTGATGGGAGTTGATAATTATGGACTTGTTTTGCTATCTTATATTTTATAGAATGTTGGGGTAATTATCACTCACTGTTTTCAGTTTGGGAGCCTTAACTCAAATTTTGATATTATATGAAAAGCCGTCATTCAACATCCTGTAATACACCCAGGAGGAGGAAAGTTGCCGTCTCTGTAGTGGGAGAGAATGTGAGGATGGAAACAGATGCAGGTGAGTTGGAAGGTTTGCCTAAGGGGGGATCAGGGAAATTTATTTAGCTTCAGTCTCTAATGAAGTTTGAGGCAAGGGCAGCAGCTGAGAATAGGGTGTTGGGGAAGAGAAGGTGAGTGAAGTTTAGGAAAGAAGTTATTTTGGGGAATGGAGGAGTAAGTCTACTCAGTAAACACGAGGGATGACCAGACAGTGGTGCATTGTGGCATGCCCTTTGAGGTTCGTAATCATGAATTTTAAGGGAAACTACTCAGTTGGGTGAATTTTTTTCAAGCAAAGTTTTCAAGCAAACTGTTTAGTGCAGGCATGGAAATAGTGGGGGTTAGGATTCATCTAAGGTTGGGGTTTTAGTAGGTGCTGTGGACAGAATTGTGTCCCCTCTCAGATTTATATGTTGAAGCTGTAATCCCCAATGTGACTGCATTTAGAGTAACTAATTAAGGTTAAATGAGGTCATAAGGGTGGGGCCTTGATAGGATTAGTATTCGTATAAGAAGAGACGCCTGAGAGCTTTCGGGCATTTTTCTCTCTCTCCTCATCATGTGAGGGCAGTGGGAAGGCAGTCATCTACAATCCAGGAAGAGAGCCCCTACTGGGAACCGACCCTGCTGGACCTTGATCTGGGACTTCTCACCTCCAGAACCGTGAGAACATTTCTGTTGTCTACGCCAGTGAGTTTATGGTATTTTGGTATGGCAGCCCAAGCTGACTAACACACTAGGCAAGGATGACAGAGGGCGAGAGGGCAAAGACATTATGGATATTTGCAAAAGAGTGATTATAAAGACTGGACTGTAAAATCTAGGTTAGACAAGGAGTTCAGGATATAAAGCCAAGAGAAAGTTGATGAATAGTGAGAAATGGTGGGATCCATGGATTGGATGTGGAATTGCAGCAGTGGGCATAAAAGATGGTGGTTGTTTTCAAGATTCATTCATGTTGTAGTATGTATCAGTATGCCATTCCTTTTTATGGCTGAATAATATTTCATCATATGGATATGCCACATTTTCTTTATTTATCAGTTAGTGGATATTTGGGTTGTTTCCAGAAATGTGAATCAGCAGACATATTTAAAAAAAAATTGTGTTGGACTTCTGACATTTACAGTTAAGAAAGTCCCAAATAATACGTGGTGCATGTGCGTGTATGTAGCAATGTCAGTTGCACAGAGTTTTCATAAGGATTGTACATGTGGTGCACACTGTGCTGCACTGCCCAGAATGTAGACTGTGTACTTGGAACAATCAAAGCAGAGCATGTTCACACATTGTCTGTGAAAAGTTAAGTGTTTAAAAAGTGTGCTTGCGAAAATTTTTTGTTCCTTTTAAATATTTTTATTTAAGAAATGAAAACACCTGTTCCTCATTGTCATGAATTCATTAAGAAAGCTGTGAGATAGCTCCACTGAGAAAGCAGATAGCACCACTGGCCCACAATTTCTGCTGTGAGGAAAGCAGTAACAGGGGCGAGAACATTTCCCGCCTTTGGAGTGGTCACCCAGCCTTGCTGGTACAGGCAGCAGACATCTCTTTTGTACCTTCCCCAGGAACTAGCCAACTGAACAGTTTTGGGGCTCTGGACCATTAGGGTAACTAAAAACTCCCACCTTAAGGCAGAAGATAGCACCAGGTTAGACAATGCTTGGGTGACACTTGCTGCAGCATTTTCTTTTTTTTTTTTTGAGAATAAGTGATAGTAAAAACCTTTCAGCCTGTGTTTACTGAAGTTTCCCTTCATCTTAATAAAAGAGAATCAGAAAATGGTCTGTCCCAAAGAGGGGATCCCCTCTAATTTTTCCAGATCTCAAAACAGCTATGTTCAGTATCCAGAGTCCAGATCCACAGTTTCACGGATGCTGCTCTATGCTGTGCTAACTCCAATCGCCATTTTGGTTGTTACTACTGCCACCACCAATTGTTGCTGTTTGTCCTGGTGGATGGATTTTCCTGTATTGACTACACTCTTGATGCCTTCATACATTGTCACAAACTGTCTCATGGAAAGTTTTACAGATTTGTGATAAACAGAATCAATTTACAAATAGAATTTTGTGTCTGTTTGTGTGTCCTTAGGATTGTAACTAAATGAAATCTCCCCATTGGGTTGTTATTTAGCTTTTCATGTTGGTTAATTGTTCTTAGGATAGTGGGATCATTGTTCCTTCTTAAAAAATAAAACAGTTTCTGTAAAGTCAGCATGAATGAGCAGTAATTGAGCAAAAAAGCCTGACCTTGCCAACACTGCATTGCATGCTTAGTCAAATTAGTTCAGACCATTATGGCTTCTATTAACTGTGTTTGTCATTTGTAATTAATGTGAATTAAAATTTGGAGGAGACTTTTGGAGTTGTTTTTGGTTGATTATGCTAGCGGGAATTTCAGCTCACATTAACATTTTCTCTTGCTCCTTAAAATTGTTCTGTGTTTTTGTAACGGAATAATTATGTCTTTGATCTGATTTTGAAATAAGCCAACTTTAATGTTAGCTCAGGAACAACGCAGACACCATCCTTCAGCCGATTTTCTCTGGTTCCCTTTAACAATTGATACAAAGCTGATCAGGAGAGAAGCAATCCATACATCTGAGTTTTGGCTCATTGGATAAGACGATAATGTTGGTCCAAATTTAGAATGTCTTAGAGTAACTTAAAGAGTTTGTACTAAAATACACTTACTGTGTCTTGGATATGAAACAGGTGGTTCTGCAGCCAGGCATGAGCTGTTGCTAATAAATGGACTGTTGTTTGCAAAATAGCTCTACATTATCAGCATTAATTCTCAGTAAAATCACAAGCCTTTAGCTTTGCACAGCTTATTCTTTTTTAAAGAAATGACGTTCAAGGTCATACAATACTCTTTGAAATATTTACATTTAAAATAAAATCTCTCTTTGTGGTTATACATCTGCATCCGTCTTATGAGGGAGGAGGCTTTGAAGCTGAGGAGTAATATTAACTTTAATATTTTGTTGTCGTTTTCAGTCTTTTATACAGCTTTCAAAAATTATTAAGTTCACACAAATTCTGCTCCAGCACCCACATTTGCAGCTTCTTTCTTTTAGCAATCCCTATCTCTTTTTTCAGCTTTCCATGTGCATCATTCTTAATACCGCTAACCATTCACGAAGCCTATACCATTACATGAGAAAACCCAGCAATTTCTTTAGCACATGCATTCACATTTTATCCCCTTAAATACAGACTCTAAACAAAGGAATATCAGAGTGAAGAGGGTATTTGAGATTTCTTTTAGGCCTCTGCCTGATTCTCATTAGGCTTTCTTTAATTTGGTTTTGGCCTTAGATATACAGCCTAGTTTAATCCATCCCCAACCCCCAACCCCTGCCCACTCCAATATTTTCTTATGGAAAATTTTAGTTTTTTTTTTTTAAGTTAAGTTTGCCATTTTATATGGTACAGGTTCTTGGAGCCCCAGAACAATTACAAAAGTAACATCAAAGATCACTGATCACAGATGATCATAACAGATATAATAATAATGAAAAAAATCTGAAATATTGCAAGAATTATCAAAATGTGACACAGAGACAAGAAGTAAGCATATGCTGTTAGAAAAATGGCACCAACAGACTTGCTGGATGCAGGGTTGCCACAAACCTTCGGTTTGTAAAAAGGCAATATCTGCCAGGTGCAGTAAAATGAGGTCTGCCTGTATTAGCTATAGTCCTCTGCTGTCCTTTAGGTTTAGACTTACTTACTTATTTATCCTACATATCTGCTACTTTGTTTTCTTTGACATACATCTCCCCATTTCCTCTCCCCCACCCGGCCATAGTAACCACTGTTTTATTCTCCATCTCTGTATATTGAACTTTTCTTTTTTTTAGATTTCATATAATCTAAATAAGATATAAATGAGATCAAGCAATATTTTTCTCTCTGTATCTGGTTCTTTTATGTAGTAAAGTGTCCTTCAGGTTCATCCATGTGTACAAGTAGCAGGATCTCCTCCCTTTTTTTCTTTTTCTTTTTTTAAATTTCAGAATATTATGGGGGTACCAACATTTTGGTTATATGAATTCCTTTTGTACAGTTTGAGTCTAGTTTTAGTTTTTAACTTTTGTAAAGTTTGGTTGATTTTGTTAAAAGATAAATTTAGGCACATTAAAATTTTAAAGAATTTATTTGCACAGGCAGAGATTCACGAATTGGGCAGTGCTAGACCTAAAGTGGTTGGTCCAGGACTCCACCAAGGGGGAATTAGGGAACAACTTTTATAAGGTCTGTGTGGGAGCAAGACAAACAAAATATTTGATTGGTTAAAGTGGAAAGTCCCTAGTTAGAGGTTAGTTGGCAGTTTCTGATTGGTTAAGCTTAAATTTCATTTTAGTGTTTACAATTGAATTGGGTTTTGGTTTGCTAGTAGGAATCCAGGGTGCTAGAGTTGTCTCAGCCTAATGACCTCCTAATTAATTTTTTTTTTAAATTATGGAGACAGAGTCTCACTGTTACCCAGGCTAGAGTGCAGTGAACTGCTCGTAGTTCACAATAACCTTGAATTCCTGAGCTCAAGCAATCCTCTCGCCTCAGCCTTCCAAGTAGCTAGGACTACAGGCATGAGCCACCACACCCAGCTAATTTTTAAATATTTTTGTAGAGACGGTCTCACTATGTTTCCCAAGTTGGTCTTGAACTCCTGGCCTCAAGTAGTCCTCCTACCTTGGCCTCCCAAAGTGCTGGGGTTACAGGTGTGAGCCACCAAGCCCGGCCCTAATTAATTTTTTTAAACATTGGTAAGATAGTATACTTCATTCAAGCCTTGAATTCTATATACACTCAAGTTGTTACCCTTTTTGATAAAGAGATAAATTTGAAATGGTACTTAAAGTATTGGGGTTCTGTTTCAACAATAATTTATCGAGGCTGTTGGGTATAGGCAATATGCTGATTTCACATTTATCATTTTATTTAATTGTAGAGAATAGTGGAGCATGCCATGCAGACTTGGCCTAGTATAAATTCATGAGCAACGTGCTGTTGGGAATTCAAATGATATGGAAGACTCTGTCTTATCTTGATAAATTGGCAAGGACATTCACAAATGTAGCGAGATTATATTTGAGATATCAGCTTATTCCTCTTTCCTGATATTTTCTGCTATCCTACCATTCTTCCCACTCAGGAAGTAACTAGGGCACATTGATCTAACTACCCATAGGAGAGATTGTTTAAAAAGAGGAAACAAAATGATACTTAGTTTTTGAGTTTCAAAATAAATGTAGATCATATTTTGAAAGAAACTATTTGAGAAACTGAGGGTATAAAGGTCTGCATGGCTCTATCTTCATGACTAGAGGAGGAAAAAAAAAAAGGTTCTGCATACTATAAAAAGTAGATTAAAAAAATATGGCATTATGTAGGAATTATTTTTCCAGTTTTTTTTTAAAAGACAGCTTGGCCGGGTGTGGTGGATCACGCCTGAAATTCTTGCACTCTAGGAGGCGGAGGCAGGAGGATTGCTTGAGGTCAGGAGTTTGAGACCAGCCTGAGTAAGAGCAAGACCCCATCTCTAAAAAAAAAATAAAAAAAACAAAACAAAAGACAGCTTAAAGACAAGATAAATTTGGATTGGGGAGAAGCAACAATAGGAACTTCATGGAAGCTTGAGAATCTGTGAGTAGAGGGGACTTCAGCCACAGGAGCTACTTTCAGTTCCCTGAAGAGCCATGTTCACTTATGCTTCAGTGGCTTTGCTTATGTTGTTTCTACATTTGCTTGAAGTGTTTCCCATCTCCAATTCTTCTGGCTAACACTTGTCTTTTAATATACAGCTCAGATGTTATTTCTGTTGGCAGGCCTTTCTTAGCCCACCATAGTCTACTGAGTTTCTGTAATAAGTAAGGGGTTAACTCAGGAGGCCTGGCTTGCCCAAACCCTGCACATTCCAGGGATCTTCAGGACTGGTCCTTGAATGGCTCCTGGGAGATGAGCTCTGAGCCCTTGAAATATACTTTCTGTTAAAGAGTATCTTTTTATACCTGAGAATTTGGGCTATACCAAATAGTTTCTGCTGATAATGTGATTTGTGGTGAATGTCCGTTTTTATATACCTGGGGCCCTGGACTACACTGTATCAGTGTGACTTCTGGGAGGGGGGCCGTGGGGCGGGAGACTGAGTAAGATAAGTCATACCCATGCTCCATACCTTTGTGACTGACCCCCAGTAAAAACCCTGGAACCAAGGCTTAGGTGGGATTTCCTGGTTGGCAACACTTTGCATGTATTGTCACACATTGCTATTGGGGATATTAAGTGCTGTCTGTGAGACTTCTCTGGGAGAGGATAACTGGAAGCTTGCATTTCGTTTTCCTGGGACTCTGCCCTATGAACATTTTTTCCCCCTGATTTAAATCTGTATTCTTTTGCTGTAGTAAACTATAAGCATAATGGCTTTTCTGGGTCCTGTGAGGCCTAGTGCGTCATTAAACCTGAGGGTGGTCTATGATAATTTTTTATCATAACACTTATCATACTGTTCATTTATTTATTAATTCATCCATCCATTCGTTCAACCAATTAACTATTGAATTATGTTAAGCCTAGAGGTATGGGAGTCAACATGAGAGGCACAATACTTACCATCAGTGGGTTTATATTCTGGTGGGTAAAAAGAGAGAAGTAAACAGATAAATACCATTCAGGGCAGTAGCAACTATGATGGCCGTAATATAAGATGCCTTAGGGAGCAGAGAGATCAGAATCCAACACAAACCAGCAGGGAGGGGTGTCAGGTCAAGCTTTCTCGAGGAAGTAAAGAGGCAAGTGATAAAGGGATAGAAAAAGGGGGGTTAACGCAAAGGCAACACATATACGAAAGCTAAGATGTGAGAGAATTGAGATAACTTCATTGTATCTGGAAAGGAATGCTTGAGGGGAAAAGTGGCAAGACATGAGGCTGGAGCAATATTCAGGGGCCAGAAAAGGCAGGGTTCTGTGAGCCTCCTTAAGGAGTTTCAATGGGAGCCATTGAAGGAGTGTAGCTGGGGAATGACCTGACTGGATTTGTGTTTAGAAGGATCACTCTGGCTACGGTTTGGAAGAATGGATTGGAAAAGTGCAAGAATGTAGGGAGAGAGACTCATTAGGAGGCTATTGCGGAAATTCAGATATGAGGTGATCGGGGTCTAACCTGAGCTATTGGAAGTTCATTAGAGAAAAGTGGGCAGATTCATGAAATGCTTAGGAGGTTGAATCAATAGGACTCGGTAATACAGTGGATGTAGGAAAGAGGGAGCAGGAAGAGTCAAATAAGACAGGATATCCCTGTCTCAGGTGTGAAGAAGGCCGGATTTAGAAAAAAAAAAGATGAATTCAGTGTTCAGGTTAGTCATTTTGATGTTAATGATTTCCTCCTCCCCTCATCTGTAAGTTCCATGAAGTTAGCCAACACCATTTATTGAATATAATCTCTTCTGCTATAACTCAATAGTATCATTCTTGAGATACTTCTCACTATGTAAATATGTTATCAAAACTATTGTTTCAGTAGAAAAAGGAAATTAGAGGCTAGAGAGTTTTAGGTGGGCAATAACCAAGTTATTTTTGCTGCAGGGATTTCAATAATAAAGGAAATTGAATATAAATGAATTTAGTTATTTAATACTAAAAATAATAAATTATATTAAAATTGACAAACTTCTTCATGTCCATTACATTCCACTCACTCCAGGGCCTTATTCTCTTTTTTAAACTTGGATCTTGACCTGGCAATTTTACTTGCAGCACATCTCACAAACACCAAAGGTAAACATTAGAGCAAACACATGCCCAGGTAAATAAATATGAGATGCTAACAGAGTATCTGCCCATTCCAGCAAAGTGGCTGTGTCCTGCGCTTTTTACAGATTGCCTTTACTTACTCAGCATTAGCTCACTAATCACAATCAAATTATTGACAAACAATTGATCATATATCCTAAGAAAATCATTAAAATTACACTATCAGAGAAATGGCTGCAATCCATTCCTTGATGATATAGAATGGCACCTTTGTAATATGCTCAATTCTAGGAAACTGTATTTAAAAAAAAAACCTCTTCAGGAGATTCTGATATCAGTTAGCTTTGTGTATGACTGTGGAATGTAAAGATATGTACTATAAGCCAGAATTCCTCCTCTCTAACAAATCACCATCCTGAAAGTGAGATGGCATGAACATAGCATTTCAGTTTAGCCAACATTTATTGAATGGATGATGTGCTGAGCTATGAGTTGGAGCTACAAAGATAAGTCATGGACTTTGCCCTTAAGTCTGGTAATACACAACCACCTAACTTAAAAAAAAAAATACGGCAAGATGCTGTGATAGAAGCGTTCTGCACAGACTACTGAAGAATTCCAGGGAAGTTTCCTGGGAAAGGTGAAGTTTGAACTGAACCAAGGATGAAGTATGACTTCACCAGGTACAGAAGTGGGGCTGAAGGTACCAGGGGCCACTGCTGGCACAACTCATTGTAACCAAGAATGGTGTCCCAGAGGTAACACAATGTGGAAGCTCTGGAAGAGGGGGAATGAGAGGAAGAGCAATCCAGGCAGAACACAGGCAGAGAACTGGAAAATAAGTGTGTGTTCAGGAAACTGGAATCAGCTTGCTATTACTAGACTGTAGAATGAAGGTGGAAGTGGTACAATGCAGAACTAGAGGATGGGTGATTCTGTGCTATGGATCTTGGATTACACTCTGTAGGAAGTGGAAAACTGCAGGTCTTCCTGTAGGTTTAGGCAGGAGAGTGATGTAGAGATCTGAATTTCCAAAAGATGTCTCATGTGGTAGTGTGGAGGATGAATTTGAAGGGGTAAGATCAGAAAACAAGAAAGAGGCTAGTTGCTGTAGTTCCATGGTTGATGAGAAGACATGAATTACAGCATCGCAAGAGGGTACAATTGGAGTGAATGTTAGAGATGTTCAGGGAGAACAGAATTAGGTCTGTGATTAAAGTAGTGGGTGAGGATAAAGGAGGACTCTAGGATGACTCCCAGGTGTTTGAGAGATTTGGAATGTGAGAAGATGATGTCAGCTTTGGTGACACAAAGTCTGAGGTACTTGTTAACTACCTTGTTCTGTAACACAGGGTTGAAAATAATAAATGGCACAGAGGAACTAGAAATAAAACTCAGAAGAGAACTATGAAATGCTGAGGAAAGAAATCACAGATGACACAAAGTATTGGAGAAACACATCATGCTCATGGATTGGTAGAATCAACATTGTTAAAATGTCCATTCTACCCAAAGTGATTTACAGATTCAATGCAATACCCCCTTAGTATTTTGAAATATAAAAAACCTAGTCTATTTCATAGATCTAGAAAAAATAATTCTATACTTCATTTGGAACCAGAAAATAGCCCAAATAGCCAAAGCAATTCTAGGCAAAAAGACCAAAGCTAGAGGCATCACATTACCAGACTTCACACTATACTACAAGGCTGTAGTAATCAAAACAGCAGGGTATAGGTACAAAAATAGAGACATAGACCAATGGAACAGAATAGAGAACCTAGATATAAAACCATCTACCTAGAGCCAACTGATCTTTGATGAAGCAGACAACAATGTACACTGGGGAAAAGAATCCCTATTCAATATATAATTCTGGGAAAATTGGATAGGCACATGCAGAAGAATGAAACAGTATCTGTATTTCTCACCACTCAAAAAAATTAATTCAAGCTAGATAAAAGACTTAAATGTAAGGCATTAAACCATAATAGTTCTAGGGGAAAATATAGGAAAAAATCCTCTAGATACTGATCTAGACAAAGAATTTATGACTAAGACCCCAATGGCAATTACAGCAACAACAAAAATAAATACATGGGACTTGATTAAATTAAAAAGCTTCTGCACAGCTAAGGATATAATCAACAGAGCAAATAGACAACCTACAGAATGGGAGAAAATGTTCAAAATCTATACATCCAATAAAGGTTAATATCCAGAATCTATAAAGAACTCAAATCAGCAAGAAAAAAACAAAACCTCATTAAAAAGTAGGCAAAAGACACGAACAGAAGTTTTTCAAAAGAAGATAGACAAATGGCCAACAAACATGAAAAAATCTTCAACATCACTAATTATCAGGGAAATGAAAATTAAAACCACAATGAGATATTACCTTACTCCTATTAAAATGGCTTTTATTGAAAAGTCCCAAAACAATAAATGCTGGCATGGATGCAGAGACGAAGGATCACTTATACACTGTTGGTGGGACTGAAAATTAGTACAACCCCTATGGAAAACAGTATGGAGATTTCTCAAAGAACTAAAAGTAGGCCTACCATTTGATTCAGCAATCCCATTACTGGGTATTTACCCAAAGAAAAAGAAGTCATTTTATCAAAAAGACACCTGCACTTGAATGTTTATTGCAGCACCATTCACAGTTGCAAAGGTCTGGAATCAACTCAAGTGCCCATTGATTCATGAGTGGATTAACAAAATGTGGTATATGTACACCATGGAATACTACTCAGCCATAAAAAAGGACGAATTCATGCCTTTTGCAGCTATTTGGAAGGAATTGGAGATCATTATCCTAAGTGAAGTATTAATATTTCAAGAATGGAAAAGCAAACACCATATGTACTCTATAATAAATTGGAACTAACTGATGAGCACACAAGTGCATAGAGTGAAGTAAAAGTCATTGGAAATCATTTGGAGGGTGGGGGGAGAACGGGAGGAGCAAAAATCTACCTAACGGGTACAATGAACACTATTCAGGTGATGGGCACATTTATAGCCATGACTCAAGCCATGTAACAAAAACATTTGTATTCCTTTAGTACTTTGAAATGAAATAAAAACAACTCAGAAGAATAAAATAAATACAAAACTCAGAGGAGGAGAAATAATTTCCAGTTTGCAGAGTCAGGAGAGAGACAATCATAAAGAAGATTCCATCTAGGCCTTGAAGGGTTGGTAAGATTTGGATGCAGGGATATGGTGGAAAGGAAATGTTTAAGCAAAGGCACACACACCCTCAGGATATTGTTTGGGAACAACGGGGAGTTCCTATGTGTCAATAGGGGTGTGCAAAAGCCAGGTAAGTTGAAACCAGGTCGTAAAAAGCCTTGGGGTTCTGTCTGTAATGTGCATTGGGTAATGATGTGAACAGAGCTGTGATTTGGGAAGACTATTCTCAGGTATTTATGTAAAATAAATTAGAGGTAGATTGAAGGCAGAGAGAAAGTGAGGACACTGCACCAGGATGCTAGAAACAGGAATGGGGAGGAGGGACCAGTGACGAAAAAGAGTGGGTAATTCCTTGCATTTGAGGGTGGGGCTCAGGTCAAAGGTTATAGATGATTGGACGATAAGGAATTGAGAAGATGGTACTGCTTCTATAGAAATAAAGCAATCTAATAGATAAACTGGTTTATACTGACACCATTTGGCCTGGCTCTGAACATCCAAGTATGTGCTATACTAATTTGAATCCAGAGAGGTCCATGCAGTAGGTAAGGGCACTTTACAAAATGTCAAGTACATGGACACAGGCCTGTGACTTCAATAAAAGTCTTAGGCATTTTCAAGGGAGACCAGCAGAACAAGATAATCTCAAGAGTTTACTAGAATTCTGTATTTGTATAGCAACATATTGTTAAAGTGCTTTAGAGCCTATAATGTAAATAAAAATATGTTCTGCCATAATAGTAATAATTGATTCAGGCAATTATTCATTCTGGCAAAATCATCAATGGATGCTAAAACTAGTAGGTGAAACTTTGAGGAGTGACATATATTTACACGATCTAACATTTAACTTCCTTCTATTTTCATAATAGCGCTCTCTAAAATACCTCTTCCCACCACTCTTTTTCTTTATGTTTGTCCTTAATATAAAAAATACTCATTGGCCGGGCGCGGTGGCTCACGCCTGTAATCCTAGCACTCTGGGAGGCCGAGGTGGGCGGATTGTTCGAGCTCAGGAGTTCGAGACCAGCCTGAGCAAGAGCGAGACCCTGTCTCTACTAAAAATAGAAAAGAAATTATACGGACAGCTAAAAACATAAATATATATAGAAAGAAGTAGCCGGGCATGGTGGTACATGCCTGTAGTCCCAGCTACTCGGGAGGCTGAGGCAGGAGGATTGCTCGAGCCCAGGAGTTTGAGGTTGCTGTGAGCTAGGCTGATGCCACGGCACTCACTCTAGCCCGGGCAACAGAGTGAGACTCTGTCTCAAAAACAAACAAACAAACAAAAAAAAACCAAAAAAAAAAAAAAAAAAACCACTCATCAACTTCAAAGGGTTAAAAAAATTAATGGAATTCTCCTTTATTTAGCATAGGACACACATATGCAGCCTTTGGACATGGAGCTTTCAGTTCCCACTAGAGGGCGCTCGGGTGTTACTTAATTTACTTCTTTAGGGGTTTTTTTTTTTGTTTTTTTTTTTGGGACATTGGTAAACTCAAAACTGTAAAATGGAATTGTTTTTTATATTTGTAGGTGAACTTAATTAGAGATTTTGGGATTAATGTAACTCCCTCCAACATTTTAAAGCTTGGGTAAATCTTGTTTTTCCTTTCACATTAAAAATAATCACCCAAATGACATAGCAATCAGAACTCCCTCCAAATAGGAAAAAAAAAAAAAAAAAAGAAAAGAAAAGAAAAAAGAAAAACATTCAAACTTCCACCACCCCAAAATTGATTGTTTTTGTTTTTCAGGAAACACTTCCAATCCTGGTTCACGGCAGATTTGAGAGCCACAGTTTCTTCTCCATCTTTTACCTACTCTAGAACCAGGTTATGGGGTCAGGGAGTTAAGATGAGATGTACTCTCAGTTTCAGGGCTTTGGGGCAAGGTGCTGATACTCTTGTGAGTCCTGCTTCCCAGGACTGTCCTGCTTCTCAGGACTGTCCTGCTAGTGGTTCTCCAAGTGTGGTTCCTCCACCAGCAAACCAGCCTCACTTGGGAACTTGTTTGAATGCAAATTCTTGGGCCCCACCCCAAACCTACTGAATCAGAACTTCTTGGAGTGGGCCCATTGATCTGCATTTTAACAGTTCGTCTGAGGGATTCTGATGTAATAGCTACAGTTTGAGAACCACTAGGCTAGATACTTGGTTTTCACAAGGCAAACTGCTTTTGGGCAATCAGAGCCCAGGTTTTATTGGCTAGTCCCCACTCAGATTCAGGAGTAGACTTCCCTCAGGCTAGATCTCAGACCCTTAGGCAAATGGTAGTCAGGGTCAGGTGGTTTCTATGGTTTTAAGTTTCATTTCATTTCATTTTTCTTTCTATCTTTCTTTCTTTTTTTGGGAGGGGGGGAAACAGGGTCTTAACTCTGTTGTCTGTTGCCTGGCCTAGAGTGGAGTGGTGTCATCGTAGCTCACTGCAACCTCAAACTCCTGGGGTCAACCTATCCTCCCACCTCAGCCTCCCAAGTAGCTGGGACTACAGGCATGTGCCACCATGCCCGGCTAATTTTTCTATTTTTCGAAGAGATGAGGTATTGTTATGTTGCTCAGGCTGGTTCCGAACTCCTGGCTTCAATCAATTCTCGCACCTGGGCCTCCGAAAGTGCTAGGATTGCAGCCATGATTCACTGCCTGGCCCTGCTTCAAGTTTCTAAAGGAAACTTGTCTTTCCCTGGTCTTAGCAAGGGTACCAGCCCATGGAAGGAGTTTTGGAAATAGATCATTCACATATAGAGGGGACCAAGAGAGTCAGTTAAGAATTTAGGAGATGAAGCATAGCTTAGTGTTTACGGGTTCTGGCATCAGCTTTCCTACTTTGAATAACAGCTTTGTGTAGTATTAGGCAAGCTACTGTACCTCTCTATAACTCAGTTTCCTTATCTGCAAGTGGAATAATATTATAATAATGCCTATCTCATAAAGTTGTTATGAAAAGTAAATCAGATGAGATTTTTAACACACTTAGAACGATCCCTGACACTATATAAGTGTTTAAAAATACTGTGCTTTGCACGGGCCTCATACCATCCTACCAGCACAGTCCTATCCTCTTTGGCCAACAACAAAGCAACCACAGTCATAGCTTTTTCCAATTCTTACAGGGATATCTTAATGTAAACAATCCCTATCATGTTTACCCAGGTGACAGGAATCCTAGGAGCTCCTGTGGAGTCAGAGCTTTTCTTTTAATCTCAGCTCTTCTACCTAATAGGTGTCTGACTTTGAGCAAATTATTTAAGCTCTCTATAAATTTCACTGTCTTTTTCACTTTATAAAATGGGAATTATAATGATCATCTCATAGGTCAGTGTGAGAGAAAGGAATAAAATTGGAGGGTAAATTGTGGAAATAGGCACCATTATCTGTATATTACTATTCCAGAAAATGCTATAAAGAATGTAGTGTGGTGCTTACCATATAATAGAGTTTGATACATTAGTTCTTTTTCTTTCACAGCTTTATACATTGTTGAGGATTCAGGGCGCTTTTAAATTGTCAAAGCAAATTATGTTCTTGTGCTGTTTTCTTCCAGCTTCCCACTCTAGCTCCTGGATTTCTGGAGCGACAGGGAGAGGGTTCTGTTTCCCCTTCTTTTCTCACACGGGAGTCTTTTGGGCTGGATTTTCTATTCTGACTCTCTCCCTCCAGATCCCAAAGCTTACATTTTTATGTAGAAAATTTGGAACAGTCAATAAATCATAAATGAGAAAATGAACACTGCTGGTCCCTTTCTAGAAGAAAACATCATTAATGTTTTGGTGTATTTCCTACTAGACTTTTCCCCCTTTGCTTAAATAAAATTGCTATCATAAAGTATGTTCAATTTTCCCTCCTGCCTCAGGGCTTCTCTAGATGTGATTCTTCTAGCCTGGCATGTCTTTCTCTGGCCTGGGATGTGCCTCCTTTCTCTACGGCTTCCTCATATCCCAGCCCTCCCTCTTACTTAGCTAAGGTGAGGTCTCCCTGTCACCTTAGCTAAGGTGAGGTCTCACTTTCAAAACATGCCTTGCTCACTCTGGACAGCCTTCCTCACGGTTTGGAATTATCTATTGACTTGTGGACTACGTGAATAGCTTCTGTCTCCATGAACTGTAAGCTCCAAGGGAGTAGGAACTGGTTTACTCCACTGCATGCCAAATGCCAGTGCAATGCTGGGCCCATAGTGCACCCTCAACAAATAATTTTTCAATGAGTGAATAAATACATGAAAAATGTAAGAATTTTTTAATGCTGGATGTGATTTTATTATTACTTTTTGGGGGGCATGATTTTAAATGGCTGACTTTTTTTGGGGGGCGGTTAAAGATGGGTGTCTCACTCTTGTTCAGGCTGGTCTCAAACTTCTGACCTCAAGCGATCCTCCTGCCTCGGCCCCCCAGAGTGTTAGGATTACAGGCATGAGCCACTGCACCTGGTCCCTAAATGGCTAATTTTTAACTGGCATGATTTTAACTGGTTGATGGCAGGTGATAGATGAGATGTTCTCTCAGGATTCAGATAACTTCATGGATTTCTGAAGCAGCCTGTTACGGTGGGAGGATTCCTGGGCTGGGAATGAAGAGATCCATGTTCTCCTTTTTGCTCTACCAGCTCCTCTTATCTGGAGCAAGTCACTGAGCCTCATTTTCCTTATCTACTCTGCTTCTCTCCCCAAAAATCTCACACATCAAATAAAATAATGCATGGGAAACCCTTCTCAAATTGCAAAGGACCATGTAAGTATCTAGGGAAGGCCTTTCAGAAGATATTTTGCTTGATGGAAAAATAGAGCCACTTGCAAATTAAATTTGCACAGAGGCTCCAACTTTCAAACGTGAAATCAATTCTGTTCCCAAGACAAATCTCCTTTTTCAAAGCTTAATAATTAGAAATAATTGTGAGTCTGAATGTCTTAAGTAGCCCAAATACGTTAACTGCTACTTTATTTCTTAAAGGCAGACATTGGAGAGTTTGTTTCATTTTGTACTGAAAGATTGCAATAAATAATTATGGTATGTTGTGACAATAGAAACTTAGATTTATGTCTCTTTCAAATTTCAATTGGCTGATGCAGTCAAGATATTTTTGACAGACTAGCCAATGAATGTAAATTAAAATACCTCAGTTAAAAAAAATACACTTTAAACCTTACTAAACAGGAAAGGAATATGGTAAAATCTGGATTTCCAAAATGGAGCTAATATCTTCATGATATGATTAATGTTCATATTTAAAGGGAGTATGGAAGAAAGAAAATTTCTTAGTAAGACCTTAGATGTGAAAAATTAGAACAAGTAACCCCTGTAACTAAAGTTTGTTGGCTGATTGTTTAGTAGTTTTTCCTTGTATATTAAATAATTTCCTTTCTGTTTTAAGTTATTTGGAGGTGCTTGAAATGCATACATTGAGGAAGTAAAACATTTTGGAGAACAGATAAGAATTGAAAGTATGATATAAGGGAAGAACATTCTTTTACTCTGTGTGGAAATTTGTGAGTTCATGGATAAAATGAGGCAGTGTTTGCTGATTTTATTTATTAATGACTCCAACACACTCTGTTGACAAGGAAACATTTTTCTTTTCTTTCTTCATAAATACCAAATAGTAAATGCATAGCATTTTAGAAGAGGAAAATACTTTAAAAGTTCAATGTCCTTGTTCATAAATACTATCTAACATTTACAAAGAAATTTACAATTGCTTTTCAGATAAAATGATTTCATAGACTCTTCAGAACTCTATTATTATCCTCAATTATAAATGAGGAAATGGAGACGTGGGGGCTTAAATGACTTGTCTAAGGTCACAGAGATAAAAATAATAATGATGGATAATATTAATTGAGCACTTACTCATCTATGCCAAGCCCTCCTCATGCATGATCACATTTAATCTTCACAATAGTCTTATTACCTCAGACATAATATTTGACAAGCTAGGATTATAAACCAGTGCTAAGAAACTGACATCACTGATATATTTTTTTACTGAATGCTCTTCTATATACACAATTAATGATTCTGTGCATTTAGCCTGTGTATGTGTGAAGCCGATTGGTCAAGTAACAGGTATTCTCATTTTACAGCTGAGAAAATATGGACGTGGAGAATGAAAAGACGCCACAGTAGTACTGGGCTACCTGACACTGATAAGCAAAGTCAAGAATCTGCTGTTTCCACCACACCAGGTTCCCTTTCTGTGATGTGTGTCTCAGAATGGGTGACTAGGATCCAAAGCTAAGGACAGAGAGGCACCAGGTCCCTCATATTCTGCATGTTGGAGGTGAGGAACCGTCTCCAGGATTTAGTAAGAGTCAGACAAACTGACTCTGCATTTCCCTAGTCATCATCTGAAACTGAACCACTCCTCATGCCCAATCCATTAAACTTTTCACTAGACAAGGGGAGTCAGAGAGACAGACATATGGTTAGAGTTGCGAGTCTTTGGCTGAGTGAGAAGTACAGTGGCTCCCCCTTTGAAACCAAAGCAGGGGTGCTCCGAGGACTGCCGACAAAGAGTGGGATTAAAAGAGGAGAATGATATTTTATTTCGTAGTCATCAGACCAGCTGATCTGACCCCAGTGCCTATGAGGGTAAAGAAATGGAGAAGCAAAGTGAGGCAGAAAGAAGTGAGGCAGTGATGTGGCCTGCACCCTGCTTGTAGCATGGCAATGTATATGGATTTCCCAGGGGTGAAGAAGCCACCATGGGAAGTATCCTGGCTTAGCTGACCTGCGGTACCCTGCTCAAAAGGCGGTGGGGGTCATGCCAGGGGTAACACCTGGGGGCAGGAGAAGAGCAAGGTGGAGGGAGCTCCCACAGCAGGAAGCCACCCCCCTGGGGAGGTTCCCATGAGTCTCTAACAAACTTTCACAGATGTACCCCATGGAAGAGCCAGTGTTGGGATGCCTATCGCACAGAGACCCACCGACAGCATTAGCCAAGGGAAGACCACAACTGCAGCACTGAAGTGAGACGCTTGTCCCTGTCACCTCTTCCTCTGCTATCTCCCACCCCAAAGCCCACCACTCAAGAGGGAAGGGAGGTAGAGACCATGCCTCTTCTCTATTTCAGCCCTTGGCCACCAATGCCTGAGCTACCCATGGGGAGGGAGGAGCTGAAATTGAGGTTTTAAATGGGGTTGGACTTTGTAGTAATGTAGTTATTTCAAAGCTGTGGGAGCTGCTTAGAATGTTAAGGGATGGGAAAGGGAGATTCAGCAGAGCAGGGTTAAAGTAGTAAATGGGAGGAAAGGACATTTTGTATTCCTACTTTATTGAATTCAGGCTCCTCAGAATGGCTAGTACATTTACCTGTCTCTCTCTCCCTCTCTCCTTCCTCTCTCTCAACTGTAGCTTACCTGGACAGCTTTGCATCCTCTTCAAATATGCAGAAAGTTTTATGGGATGATATTGTCAGGAACCAAGTAGCATTTAAAAAAATCCTGCATTATTGTATATGAAAGTGATGAAATTGAGAAAATATAGCCAATGAACAAAAAGGTAACCCCCTCTTTTCTTCTGAGTTTTTCTTTTGCCGCAGCAGGTATCTTGGCATCTGACCTGCCAGGACACTAAAAAGTCCTGACCGATAGATTCAAACAGTCAGTAGTTAATGAGTGCCTTTTATGGTAAATACCACTGAAGGGTATATAAAAATGTTTCTACTTTTAAGGAAGTGACAATCTAGATAAACATATGCTCATTAAAGATAGAGTAGTGTATGACAGGTGCCAAATAAACGAAGTGACAACAAAAGTACTGTATGATTTTAGATTATCTAGTGACCCTCTGGCACTGGTTGCCAGGTCAGAAAAGGTAAGGCTTGAATGGTGCCATGAAGGATGGGTAAGAATAAGTGGGCAGAGACTGAAGGACTCTGACATGAACAAACCGGCAGAGATCAGGGTAGTTTGGAAATGACATTTGGGAACATTGAGTACCCCCACACAAATTCTGCATTAGTATACTTTTCTTTGCAGATACTGGAAAATCTAACTCAAACTGGCTTAAAAATATCAAGTGCATTTATTGGTTCATGTAACCGAAGAGAACTAGAGGTAGAGTGAGCAGGAGTGGGTTAACTCAGGTTGTTGCTCCCTTTCTCTGTGAGCCTCACGACCTGCTCTATACCTTCAGCCTGGTGTTCTTGGTTGCAAGGTGGTTCCTGAGGTGTATTAGTTACCTATTGCTGAGTAACAAATTACTCCCACACTTAGCAGATTAAGCAACCAACATTGATTATCTCACAGTGTCTGTGTGTCAGGAATCTAGGTGCAGCTTAGCTGAGTGGCTCTGTGTCAGGGTCTCCTGTGCGGCTGCAATCAAGATGCCAGTCAACATTATTGGGACTGGAGGATCTGTTTCCAAGCCAACTCTTATGGCTGTAGTGGAGACTTCAGTTCCTTGTCATATGGGCCTCTCTATGTGGTTTCTCATGGCATGGCAGCTGGGGCAGCTGGCTTCTCTCAGAGAGAGAGAGAGAGATTGTAACACATTTCAGAAGTGACAGTATGTCAATTCTACCCTTTTCTATTGATCATATAGACCAACTCTGCCAACTCTGATACACTGTGAGAGGGGGATTATTCAAATGTGTAAATCTCAGGAGGCCGGAAATCCTTGGGGGCCATCTTGGAGGCTGGCTGCCACACCTGGCCACATGATTCCTTGTTTGAATCCAGAAGAAAGTTGCTTCTTTTAGCCATTAAACTGAGTTCTCGGATTTTTTCTGATTATACCATCCTTAAACCACAGGGGCTGGAAGAATAACAGCTACTGAATGTCTTAGGTCTAGGTTACAGAGCCAATGTCTGTTGTGAGGGGGATAGGATGACAACGACTGGCCTAGACAAATGAGGATACACCTAGAGCTGGAGATGTGTGTTGCTGCCACTCAAGCAGCATAGCTGGTCCACAGAAGAGGGTGGACAGTGTGTTGGGGAGGCAACCGCAGAGTCCTCTACAGTCTGTCCCAGGCTACTCAGCATCCATGCCTGTCCTCCTCCCTACCCGAACACTGTTTCATGGATTGCAACCCTTCTCCAAAGGGAGAGCATCTAAAGTTAATTCAAGCTCCAAGCCTAGGCTCTCGGGGTCTTGTCCCTTCTTTTTCATTGTGTCTGGATACAATTCTTCACAGTCTAATGATTTCAAGAGTGTACTTCCTACACAACCAATATGTAATTGTGAAGAAAGAACAGGATAACTTCAATAAAACTCCCACTGGAAAAAGAGTAGATGGAATACAATACAATACACAGCTTTCTTTGGTCCACAGCACACCTCATGTTCTGCTGCTTAGGAATTGTAAGTTCTCCCTGCCGTGGTTGGAAGAGAGAGTCTGCATGGAGAGCGTAGAAAGTAGGGACCCGGTCATTAATTTCTGCCAGATTGTGGAGGGCCTTTTGGAACTTTAGCCTGTAGGCTATGGAGGAAAGAAAGAGGATCATTGAAGGTTTTAGAGTAAGGTAGCGACATGGTCAAAATTGCTTTGGTAAACTTAATTTGGAGGCTCTATACAGTATGAATCCATAAATTCCCATAAAATAACACCCTGGGGACAAGTTTCCTTACATAAACTGAAAGTGATGCTTGAAGAAGAAATGCTAAGAGATTCCACAGTAAAAGTCCATGTATATAACCCAGGTTTGTCTTTTTCCATATAGAAATTATAAGTTATTTCCAGGCACCTACATGGAACAAACAGGGTGGTTCATGTTGTGTCATTTCCCTGGTATTAATTCCAAACTAGAATGAATAAGCTTTTAAGACTCTTTTGAAAGGATTTGAAATAAAAGTAGACTTGGTAGGTATAGAGTGACTGGGACCAAGTTTAAATAGAAAAAGTAAGAAAAAATTACTAGAGAAAGCATGTTTGAATAACAGTAATCCTTCACTTACCTGTGTATAGTGAAGGAAATAATAAAAAATATTGTTTAAATTATTTTACTACTGTAAGTCCTACATAAGTTAGCTGGTTAAAAGTTTGTGTGAGCTGTGAACATGTCTGTACTTTCAAAAATAATTGGGTTGTGGGTTAAGTGAAGCTGTGAGCCTTTGTACTACCTTCTATCGTGAATGGCTTTTACTAGTTTGGGATATGAGGAATGTCTTCTTCGTAGTCATAAAGCCTATGGGATTTCTCCTCAGATGGCCTGGAATATGTCCAAGATGGAAAATGGTGGAACAAATGGATTATTCCTATTTGCAATTTCAGATGTTAAGATTTAATTCTCATTTGACTTATTCCTGAGAAACTTGATGGAAATACCTCCCACGATAAAGTTGTGTTATTTCTCTAGTCTACAGACTTGAGTATGGGTGAGTGAAATGTATAAAGGAAAACATTTTTTGAGGTAGGAATAGATTCATCATTGAGTTACCCTGCCAAATTCAGAATTAGATAGTGGAAAAATTCTATTTATTTTGAGTTTGTGAATCTGCCAGCAAACTGTTGGGAAAAATAAAGACAAGCCGGATGAGGACTTGGGTTATGGAATAAACCATAGATGACATATGACTGAACTTTTTAAGAGAAGAATATAGTTCTTCCTACTTTTATTTCCTGGTTTCAGCTTAAACTGAGTCTTTAATAACTTTGATTTGCAGTATGCATTTCTATTGTCCTAAAGTATAGCAGCAAAATGGAAAACACAGCATGTTGCAGTGTTGAAATCAATCTTAAGGGTCAGGAAATTGAAAATATCACGTTTCCATAGTAACACTAATTTAGTCAGATCACACATGTTGTTTCTGAGCCATTAGTTTACTCTTATGATGTTCAAAGAACCCAATATTTACTCTGTAATGTGGTTAAGTTAATGTTATAATGCAAAGCAATTTCATATTTTCTTTATGCACATTTTAAATCCTTTATTATAGTTGGTTTGACATCAGATTGCTTGTACTACTTTGGAAAATGCAAAAATGTTGTAACATTTAAAAGTTTCTGAAGATAATTAAATGGAAAATCATGAACATAATACAACTTAGAAAAATTATAAGATAAAGATGAACTAGGTTTTGAAAGTTTGCACCAGAATTTTTTGGCAATTCATTTGGTCTTCCACCTGGGTAGCTTTAACTTGACCTGATTTTAGTTTTCACAATTATCACATTCTATATGGTATAGCCTTAATATCTACTCGTGATTTGTCCCAAATCATTTTTTGAATTCCTAAATTCATGAATACTGCTATAGCTTTGTAGGCTGACTTTTTGAGCCCACTTTTCCACAAAGAAACCTCTGCCTTCACAACTTTATAGGAGTCATTACAAAGATAATGATCTGTAGAAAAAGCCAACTCTGCCTTCTCAGTGAGCCGTCTCAGTGCACACACCAGGCACATCTTCGTGACTGGCCTTTGCACACTGGTGTGTGGTTCCAAGTTGCTTCTTAGTAAAATGGCAGAATGCTACATGTCATGTCTTTGAGGCTACTCATGATTATCACATTGATTTCAGTTGTTCAACAACTGTGCATTCCTGGGATAAATCCCACTTGATCACAGTATATAATTCTTTCTATATGTGGCTGGATTTGGTTTGCTAGTATTTTCTTTTTTTATTGTTGAGACAGAGTCTTGCTTTGTTGCCCAGGCTAGAAGTGCAGTGGTCTGATCATAGCTCGCTACAACCTTCAACTCCTGGGCTCAAGCGATCCTCCTGTTTCAGCCTCCCAAGAAGCTGAGACTACAGGCATGCGCCACCACACCCAGCTAATTTTGTATTTTTTATTTTTTGTTGACACAGGGTCTCACTGTTGCTCAGGCTGGTCTCAAGCTCCTGGCCTCAATGATCCTTTCATCTTGGCCTCCCACAGTGCTAGGATTACAAGTGGGTTTACTAGTATTTTGCGGAGGACTTTTACATCTATATTCATAAGTGATATTGGTCTGTAATTTTCTTTTGACACTCATGAATAGTAGAATGTACTCTATCTACCCAAACTCTCATTCAGTTCACTGAAATTAATAAAAACAAATCCAATGAAAAAATGACAATCATGCTTTTTGGTATTGTGAATATGAGTACAAGTTATTTGGTTGATTGGATTGTTCACTTCCTGCTGAAGTGCTAAGTAATGCTGAGAGATTAAATTTGGTACAAGAAGTATTTATTGAATGCCTGTTATGCTAGGCTTGTGCTTGGCACTGGGAGTGTACAGATGAGTAATGAATGGTAATAGCAGTAATAATGGTTGTAGTAGAGTAGCATTAAGCTGCATAGTGGGTAAGAGGAGTTGGATTTGACTCCTACCTTTACTACTTCCTAACTGAATGGAGCACAAGCAAATTCCTTAAACCTCAATTTCTTCACCTGTGACGTGTGGCTACTCGTAGCATGTAATACATAGGATTGTTGTGAAGATTAAGTTAAGAATACGTATAAACAGTGCCTGAAACTTAGTCATCACTAGATACAGTTCAGCTATTTTACTACTGTCTGCTTTTCATGTGTCAGAACTTACATATATTATTTCATTTAATTCTCATTAACAACCTGGTTGAGGAGGTTAGTATTACCTTCATTTTTATAGCTGAGAAACCAAGGCTTCAAGATGCTAAATAACTTGCCTGAGATCATTGATGTGGTGACTGGTAGAGGCAGAATTCACATCCAGAATATGCCTGACTGCCAAGCCAGTGTTCAAATACATCACTCTATATAGCCTTTCCTGGCTTAAAGGAGCTCTCACCGAGCTTTTCCAGGAAGCCCTGTCCGATAACCAGCTTAGATTCTTCGAAGTTTCCAGAGGAGACCTTTTGGTGCCGTATTCTAGTACCTTGTTCTCCTTAAGTCAGTTAAAAAAAGTCTAAGACAACTGTCATCTATTGTATTTGAACTCCATTTCTTCCTTAGTATAGAGAAGAAACATAACCATGTGGCAACTTAAGTCAATACATTCCAGAAATTTTCTTTCACATTTACATAAAGAATTGATTGTTCAATGGGGAAAAAGCCTACGTTGTATACGAAACCTTTGTTTTTCTGGATCCTCCTTAAGATGAGAAAGCTCTGTTGAGGATCTTTTCTTGTCTATTGGGACCCTTTTTCTGTCCTTGATTTTGATCCTTGTTTGATCAAGGATTATTTTACAGGGTCTTTGACTACCCGTTCATGGGTTAAGTTCCTACCTTGCTGTAGTTGTTAAATGCCCTCAGTTTTCACACCACATGAAGCGCTTTAGAGGTCATGAGAAGGTGGGAAGAGGGCCATTAATAATAAATCATGTGAATGAAAAAGTGTAAACATTTAGGGCCAAATTTAATGTACAGCTTCTCTTGTGTAGAAATAGCTTTTCTGTGGTTAAAAAACAAGCTATAATTTGAGAGGAAAGATGACAGAACTGGACGTTGAGGCATTGGAAGGAATTTAAATAGATTGAGGCATAGAGAAATGATGCAGAGTGAAGGTAGGATAGCTATTGTGCTTCCACCAAAAGCTATCCCAGGACTCAGCAATAATCTTGTACTCCCTTCAGGATAAATGATGTAGAAAAATAACTTGCTTCTACCAAGAGAAGAAATTATTCAACATTTCCTTTCTTCCTCCCTAGCCAATGGTTCTTAGAGAGAATCTTTTTAACCCTAGATCAGGGGATTAGGCTCATTTCCCCCTCAAAATAAAGCCCTATAAGCAATGTTTACTTAGAATTGAAATTTCTGTGAAAGATGGGCAAATACCTAAAAACAAAACTTTCTGACAGGAAAAAAAAATCCTTATTTTAAAGGAAAAAAATTGAAGTGCATACCAAGTATGACACAAAGCTGATACCCACCCAGTGGCCAGATATGTTTTCCTGAGGGATTTCCTTGTGTTTATTCCTCTAGCATTTTTTCATTCCTGACTTTTGGGGTGGCCCTTCTGTGAAGAGTTTCCTCATCCCAGCTGTTATGATGTTTAATCTAGAGTTGCCAACTTCTGATCTGGCGGTTCCAAGACACAGGGTGAGGAAAACAAAGCTTTCCAGTATTTCTGAATCCTGTCCCCCACCCGCACTGGAATTAGTGTTTTAATCTCTGGTCGATCCTGAATTGTTTTCAGCCCTAGCTTCATCTTTCCTCTCCCCCAGAATAGCAGAACAATTACTAATGGTAAAGATCTTATGTCTATGTCCAGAGTTCAAATCACATATGCCCTACACAAACCTCAGTTTATTTCTCTTTTCCTTTTCTATCCCTCCCCTCCCTTCCACCCAAGTAAATTATGTTTTTTTGGTGTGTGTGTGAAATATTTACTTTTTTTTAAAGATAAAAATTAGATTATAGTTTTTAAGCTAACTAGGGTGTATTTTTTTCTGGGGAAAAACAGGGAAATCTTTAAACAGGCTAACCATCTGGTTTTGATCCTAATGTTAGTCCATGGAATGGCTTGACAAATAAGGCAAGTCATGGCTTTTCATTTCAGAAATACTCAAGGATGGCTACTCCTGGCTCCCTCTGGACTTCAGCCTAGTCATTTAATGTTAAGCTAGGATGGTCCCAACGGGCCCTGTGGTTTATGCCTGACCTGCTGCAGGACCAGGCAGGTAAGGAATTAGGCATAAGCAGAATTAGTATATGAAGGTGGAACGAAGGCCATAGATTTATATGAAGAAATAGGCCATTTTTCCAAATATGGAAAGACATAAATCTTACATTACTGTGACATATTGCTTTCTTCTGGTGCATTCAATAATACTATTATACTGTGCATGAAGCTACCTCTGGCAGTGGCAAATATTTAGGCGATAAGATGGTGAAGTTGGAAAATGGTGTTCTTTGGTTCTCCTGCTCTCCGCAAGTGTCTGGTACAACATGGCTGTTCCCACGTGGCTTTGTTTAAGGACCCCACCTTCAGTGTCCCCACGGTTTTGCCTTTAGGATGTTCTGAATCTTTTCCTTGCCCTTACTATTCATAGTAGGGATATCCACTGACCCGAAATCTTAATAGTTTAGTGTCACCTTCCCTTATTATCTGCTCCCAGCCAGGCACAGCTAGCTAGTTTGCTGGAAAAATAATTAACATGAATTTAACATTTTGTACTTTAATAATGGGAATTTTTAGAATTAGTTCCTTATCCCCATATAAACTCTGCTACTACAATAAATTAGTGGAAATTTTAGGTGGCATCAGGCTAATTGGACGTGGTTATCTGGGAGCAGGCAGGGCTCCTAGTGGTCTGTAGGATGTCATGCATAAGGTGAAAGCTGCCTTTGAATCTTCACTTCTGTTGAGAAAACCCTACTACTTCCGTTGGAAGGTCTTAATGAAAGCTTTAAAGAAAACTGCAGATTTGTAATGAAGGAAGGATGGGTCCTTATTTGAAAGATGTTTTAGCCAAAAGATACAAAGATTAAATGGTGTCCCCAATGTTTCATAGTAGTCTAGATGAGAAAAAACCAGATTGCTGCATTGTTTTTGCTATATTATTCTAGGTCTTTTGTATGCTTGACAACTAGTTCTCTTGTTCATGTTTCCGACCTTCCCCTCCCCCCCTTTTTTTTGGCCTCATCTGAATTATTTATACATTTGTTTTGATACATAAAAAAAATTCCTTCCAAATAGAAAGTCAGAAAGTGGAAGTTCCTCTGCTATACAGGGATTTTGTTGTTTTGTTTTTGTTTAAGAATGAGGGTAGGAATCTACTTTTGGCAGAATGAAAAATATTTAAGAGGTTAGAGTTACATTTATTCTATTATTGTATTAACAATGTATTTTGACTCATTCTTCAAATAAAGATAGTGGAAATCTTTTATAAAGCTTGTGTTGAGTGGATTTGAATATCTGACTTACAGGCATTACTTCTTTGGAATTTTTGTGTTTATGAAAATATACTTTGTCAACCATATATCTGAATTTGTATCAAAATGAATTTCTGAGAACTTGAGAAAGTAATTCCTTTCCATTTAAACATTGACATGTTTTTTTTAAATTGTATACCAATATGAAGCTTAATTATTTTGTTTAGTATTAAGAAGCAATGTTATTTAAAATATCAAACTATTTTTGGTTTGTTTACTCATTGTCAGTTGTCAAAATAAGTGTAATTGGAAACAGCTGCCTTCATATTATTTTTGACAGTTCTTCACATTCAAATCTAAAATGAATAACTTTAAGAAAATGGGCCTTATCTAATTACAGTTTTTCTTAGAATATGTATTCAGATTGCTGTTCTGTAAATTGGAAGATAATTAAAAACAGAAACTGATTATTTTAAAACTGGTGCCACAGTTTTATAGACATATTTTCCATGGGTTCCTCATTTTTATAAGTTGATTAGTTTCATTTGGCTATTTTACACATATTAACAGATTTCACTGTTCTTTGATATGATGAAAATGTGGTAGAAGAATAATGAAGTATTTCTTTGCCCTTTTAATCTTGTCTTCAAGTTGTACTTAAACTTCTTTTCATTTTCAAAACAGCTTACTAATGTGATTTGATATTAGCAAGAGATTTAAAAATTTTCCATACTTAATATGAGATCAAATAAGTACATTTGTTTTAATAGTTCTTAGGATTAATTTATCTCACTCTAAATAAATAAGCTCCTGATTAAATTTAGAAATTAGGAAGCTAGACATATTGGAAATATTTTCTAAAATGCCAGTTTAACATAAAATTCTATACTATTGGATAACTTTTTCTTCTAAATGTATTACTATAGCACTTCTAATTTGTTTTAGGAATTTAAAAAGAAATGCTGTGTGCCTTCTACTGCTCATGCTAAGATTCCATTCCCATGCATGTATTATGTCACTCACAAAGAAAGAATTGGGCTCCAAAGGACTTTAATTTTACATGATACTGCGTTACGACCTAAAGAACACTAGACTATACAGGTTGGTAGCCCTATGTTCCAAACTTTGCTTTTCAATAAGTCATTTTACTAGGCCTCATTTTTTCCCTCAAACATATATTAATAAGGATGGATTGGATGACTTTCCTGTTTTCACTATCTCTGATATTTTAGAATATTTGGAATGCAATCTACAGCTGGCTCCCTCTCATATTTGCCACATTGGACTTCTCAAGCATTTTGGGTTTTCCTCAAGGTCCACACTTTAATATAGTGACACTTACTGACTGCAGATGACTTTAACTCTGAGAACAACATGAATAGTACATCATGAACAACAGCAAAAACAAAACAAAAAAAGCAAGGATACTTTGTCTAATACAGCGCTGAAATAATGAATTTTTTTTAAAATTTCAGAATATTACTGGGGTACAAACGTTTTGGTTACATAAGTTGTGTTTGTACCATTTGAGTCAAAGTTGCAATAATGAAATCTTGTTTCAGTTCTTTCTGAAAAGTCCCTATTGGAAGCAAATTTACTCCTGACTTCTGCTGTCCTCAGATAGGTGATGATACTTGCTGAGCCAGTAATACGTGAGGCAATGGCTGTTTTTGCCATAAATAGACCATAAATACTGTTACCTTGGTACCCTTGCACCTTTCCCCTTAAATATCTGCTATATTCTTTATTTGGGGAACCAATTCTTTTAATTATTATGCTCCATTACAACATGTTAGAAGTAAGAGCACTTTTCTATTAGTGATACTTTTGTCTGAGTTTTCCTTTCACACTGCACACTTTAATATCAAAGGTCTTCTTTCTGCTTCTGACAAGGGTGTGTTCTTCCTCCTTTCAAACACTATTTCCTGCACTGTGTTCTTTCAGCTCCCAGAATATTGTTCCTTCATTTATGTACTCTGACCACCTTTTTGCTTCTTTTATATTTTTTTGTTGTTAACTTTCCTATCTGCCTAAACCATGGTTGTCTTTCTTTTGATTTTATGATTCTCTCATGTTACTTTCCTTTAGTTCACCTTTTCACTCCCAAAAGTCTTGAAAGAATCATGTTTGTATCCTCTGTTTTAATCCAGAGGAATTCAGAAATTCCATAACCATTTGCAGCCTCACTTCTGCCCCCAACAATGTGCTGAAACACTCTCACAAGGTTGACTAATAATTGTTCAGTCACTGAGCAATTCTTTCTCTCAGTGCTTTTCCCTGCTATTGGCCAAATCCTGAGACTCTTTTCTCTTTTGGCTTCTTTACCTTTCCCTGGTTTTCCTATCTCTCTGCCAGCTCCTTTTCTGTCTCATCTTTCTTCCTCTATAACTTTAGTTGTTCCTCAAGGATCTGATCTTGGCATCCTTTTCTTCTTTTTCCTCATTTTTATCCACTGTTAGACTTATCCAGTCCACGGGGATCCACTGTTGGCTGTCTGTGGTTGGCTCCCAAATCTATATGTATGGCCCATCCTTCTCTACTAAGGGAATCTCCCTCTTGTATTTATCCAGTATCTAACAGGCCCACAATTCCGATGGGCAGCAAAGGATCAGCAGTGGGACAATTTCCTGATACCTCTGTGTCATTATGTACAGAATGGAACTTGTCACCTATGTGCTCAAATCTGCCCTACCTCACATGCCTCCCTTTTGAGTTAACCATCCAAAAAAGTCACCCAGGATTGAGACCTCAGAGCCATAGTTGATCTTTCTTTCTGCTTTATTCTTTGCTCTGCTGACCAGCTGGTAAGTTCTGTGTAATTTACCTCCCTACAAGTTCTCATACCCACCCTGATCTAACAGATGCAATCCGTTTTTGAGCCCCTTCTCTCCCTACAGTTTTCTTGCCTTCAGACTCTTTTACCGTGTTGCTGCTAGCTTAAAATTCCTGAAGCCCAGGTCTCATAGTTATTCCCTGCTTGTGTTAGCCAATTTGTGTTGTTATAAAGGAACAGCTGAGCTTGGGTAATTTATAAAGAAAAGAGGTTTATTTGGCTCACAGTTCTACAGGCTGTATGAGAAACATGGCACCAGCATCTGCAACTAGTGAGGGCTTCAGGAAGCTTCCAAGCCTGGCAGAAGGCAGAGTAGGCATGTCACATAGGGAGAGAGGGAGCAAGAGAGAGTGGGGAGGAAGGTGCCAGCCTCTTTTTAACAATCAGATCTTGTGAGAACTAACAGAGGGAGAACTTACTCATTACTAAGAGGAAGGCACCAAGCCATTCATGAGGGATCTGCCCCCATGACCTGACCAGGCCCCACGCCCAACACAGAGGATCAAATTTCCAATGAGCTTTGGAGGAGACAAATATCCAAACTATATCACTGCTCAAAAAGTCTTCAGTGATGTATCTACTTATGGCCCTTAGAGGTGTCTCTTCTCAAAATCGCAGGCTTCTCTTTTGACTGGGAGATTGACTTATTTATTCTCCTTCAGACCATTTGGACTTTTAAATATTTTCATAATTTTAATATTGTGAAATATAGCATACCAAAAGTACATTATATGTACAGTTTAACAAATATCTGTAAAGTGAACACCCATGTAAGCAGCACCCAGATCAAGAAATAGCACATTGCTGACACCTAGGAAGCTTCCTGTGTCTGTCTTATCAATTATCCTCCTCTCAATCCCAAGCTCCTTTTCTTCTTCCAGAGAAAATCACTCTCTTGACTTTTATAGATACAATTTCCTTGTTTTTCTTTATAATCTTACTACTTGGGTACACATTCCTGAATAATATAGTTCGTGTTTCCCTGTTCTTGACCTTTATATAGATGGAATCATTATTGTATGTATTCTGTGACTTGCCTTTTTTCCTATTGAACTTGTTCTAAGAATTATTCATATTGTTGTTGTTATGGATTGTTCATTCTTGTTGCTGATTAAGACCACACTTTATATCCATTCTATTGCTGATGGACATTTGAATTGTTTCCCATTTTGGGTAATGATAAACAATGCTTCTGTGGACATTCTTGTACAAGTATCCTGGCACATTTAAACATGCATAGCTCAAAGATAAAGATTTGGGAGTAGGCCAGACGTAGTGGCTCATGCTCGTAATTCCAGCCCTTTGGGAGATGGAGGCAGGACATTCGCTTGAGGCCAGGAGTTTAGGACCAGCCTGAGCAACACAGTGAGACCCAGTCTCTACAAAAAATTAAAAACAGCTGAGTGTGATGGTGTGTGCCTGTAGTCCCAGCTACTTGGGAGGTTGAGGCAGGAGGAATGCTTGAGCCCAGGAGTTGGAGGTTGCAGTGAGTGATGATGCTGTCACTGTACTCTCGCCTGGGTGACAAAGCAAGACCCTGTCTCAATAAAGAAAAGATTTGGGAGTAGAATTACAGGGCCATAAGGTAAACATATCTTCAACTTGATTAGATAATGGAACACATTTTCAAAGCATTTGTACCAATTTATACCTTTCACATTATGTAAGTTCCTGATGCTCTATGTTTTGGTGACTGTTAATATGGTTATTACAGTGAATACAAGTTGTATAATACAGTCTATATTATCAGACTTTTACATTTTTGCTCATCTGTTGGATGAGTAGTGGTATTTCATCACATTTTTAAAATGCACTTCTCTGATAAATAACTGAACATTTAAAAATATGGTATTGGTCATTGGGATTTCCTCTTTTGTGAAGTGCTTGAGGCTTTTAACCATTTTATTCTTGCGTTATCTACGTTTTCCTTATTATTTGTAAGAGTTTAGTTTCTTTATATTCTGGATACTAGTTCTATGCCAGTTACAGGCATACCTCATTTTATTGTGCTTAGTTTTTATTGCACTTTGCAGACATTGTGTTTATTTTTCTTTTAAAATTAAATTATTAACTTATCTTTTTATTTTTTAAATCTCTTTATCACTATATTAATGAGGAGACATTGTGTCTTTTTTAGAAATTGAAAGTTTGTGGCTGTGTGGAGAAAGTCTTTTAGCATCATTTTCCCAACAGCATGTGCTTTCTTTGTGTCTCTGTGTTACATTTTGATAATTCTTGCAGTATTTCAAACTTTTTAAATTATTATTGCATCTGCTGGTGATCTGGATCTGTGATCTTTGATGGTACTATTGTAATTGTTTTGGGATGCCACGAACCACACCCCTATCAGACGATGAACATAACAGATAAATACTGTGTGTGTTCTTACTGCACCACCCAGTGGCCTTTGCTCCATTTTTCTCTTCTTTACAGATTCATAACCCCAAATGGCCTCTAAATGTTCAAGTGAAGGGAAGAGTCGTATGTCTCTCATTTGAAATCAAAAGTTAGAAATGATTAAGCTTAGTGAGGAAGGTGAAAGCCAAGATAGGCTAAAAACTAAGCCTTTTGCACCAAACAGCCAAGTTGTGAATGCAAAGGGAACAGTTCTTGAAGGAAACTAAAAGTGCTATTCCAGTGAACACATAAATGATAAGAAAGTCAAATAGCCTTATTGCTGATTTGGAGAAAATTTGAGTGGTCTGAATAGAAGACCAAACCATCCACAACACTCCTGTAAACCAAAGCCTGATTCAAGAAAGTCCCAAATTCTCTTCAATTCTATGAAGGCTAAGAGGGATGAGGAAGCTTCAGAAGAAAAGCTGGAAGCTAGCAGAGGTTGATTGATTAGGTTTCAGGAAAGAAGCCATCTCCATACAGAAAGCTGCAAGGTGAAGCCACAAGTGCTGACATAGAAGCTGCAGGAAGTTTTCCAGAAGATCTAGCTAAGATCATTGATGAAGGTGGTTACACTAAACAACAGATTTTCCATGTAGGTGAAACAGCCTTCTATTGGAAGATGACACTGTCTAGTTCTTTCATAGCTAGAGAGAAGTCAATATCTGGCTTCAAAGCTTCAAAGAACAGGCTGACTCTCCGGTTAGGGGCTAATGCAGCTGGTGACTTTTAAGTTGAAGCCAATGCTGATTTACCATTCTGAAAATCCTAGGGCCCTTAAGAATTATGCTAAATCTACCCTGCCTATGCTCTATAAACGGAACAACAAAGCCTGGATGACAGCACTTCTGTTTACAGCGTAGTTTACTGAACATTTTAGGTCCACTGTTGAGACCTACTACTGTAATATCTTACTTTAATTTCTTTTTCTCTCCTTATGGCTGGACTCTTCAGTGTAATGTTGACTAGAAATGGTGATAGAAAACTTCCTTGTCTGTTTCCTGATCTCCAGTGGGAAACTTCCAGCATTTAAATTGAGTATAATGTTTGCTGTATGTTTTTGTAAATATTCTTTATCAGATTAAAGTTTTCTTCTGTTCCTAGTTTGCTACCAGTTTTATTTCATCAAATCATAAATAGATGTTACATTTTATTAAGTGATTTTATCTCTATCTATTGAAATGATAATACAATTTCTCCTTTGTTAACATGGTGAAATACATTAATTAATAGTTCAATATTAAACCAACCATACATTTTTGGGATAAATCCAACTTGATCATGATCTATTATTATTTTTATATGTTGCTAGATTGGGTTTGTTAATCAAGTCTAGCTAACTACTAGCTTAGGATTCTTGCATCTATGCTCATGTATTAGTCAGGATTCTCCAGAGAAACAGAACAAATATATACATAAAACAAGATGTATTAAGAGGAACTAACTCATGCAATTATGGAAGCTGAGAAGTATCACGATCTGCTGTCTGCAAGCTGGAGGGAGAGAAAAGCCAGTAGTGTAATTCAGTACAAGTCTGAAGGCCTGAGGAGGTGAGAATGAGATGTTCCAACTCAAGCAGTAAGGTAGGAAAAAAAGGGTGAATTCCTCCTTCCTCCATCTTTTGTTCCACCCAGGCCCTCAATGGATTGGAGGATACCCAACCATATTGGGGAGAGCAATCTACTTTATTGACTACATTGTTCAAGTGCTAATCTCACTGGAAAACACTCTTATAGACACAGCTAGAAACAGTGTTTAATCTGAGCATTCCATGGCCCAGTCAAATTAACAGATAAAATTAGCATCACAGCTTATAAGTGAGTTTGGCCTATAATTTTCTTTTCTTATAATGTCATTGTTAGGTTTTGGTATCAGAATTATGCTAACCATATTAAATGAGTTGGAGAGTATTTCCTATTTTTCTACTTTCTGGAAGAATTTGTGTATAATGGAAATTATTTATTTCTTGTATGTTTGGTAAAATGCACCAGTAATGGGGCCCCATCCTTCCTCTCTCTGTCCCTCTGTCTCTCTGTCTCTATCTCTCTGATGGGCCCACCAAAAAAACCCCTCAAAACCAAAAAACAATCCCCCCTCAAAAAAAAATGCACCAGTAAATCATCTGGGCCTAGAGTTTTTTGGGGGGGCAGACTCTGACTACTGATTTAATTTCTTTAATATTTATAGGACTTTCTTTAGACTTTTCTATTTTTTTTTGATTCCAGTTGTATATGGTATTTTTAAAGAATTTTTTTCTATTTTTATCTAAAATTTAAAATTTGTTGACAAAAGCTGTCAATAATATACCCTTTTTATTTGTGTAGCCTCACTAGTGGTGTTCCCTTTTTTGCTTCAGATATTTTTCATTTGTTCCTTCTTTCTTTTTCCTGATTAGTTTTGCCAAAGTTTTGTTAATTGTGTTAGCCTTTTCAAAGAAGGAATTTTTACTATTTTGGTTCTTCTCCATTGTTTGTTTTTTATTTCATTTCTATCTACTTTATCTTTATTATTTCTTTCTTTCTACTTTTTTCAGTTTTATTTTGCTTCTCATTTTCTAATCTCTTGAGATAAATGCTTAGCTTATTAGTTTTCAGTCTCTATTATTTTCTAATTTATTCAGTTTAAGTTATATGTTTCCCTCTAAGAACTGTTTTAGTTGGATCTTAAAGTTCTGATATTCGGGTTTTTACATGATCATTTATTTAAATTATATTCTAATTTCTTTCATTATTTATTTTTTTGACCCATTTCATACTTTCTCAGAAAAATGGTAAATTTTGTAGCTATCTTTCCAAAATGTATAGTGGTCAGAGAACATTCTCTATATAATTTCAATTCTTTGAAATTTGTTGAGACTTGCTGTATGGTCCAGTTATGGTCAATTTTTGTAAACATTTCCGGTGTGCTTGATAAGAATGTGCATTGCAATTGTTAGATTCAGTGTTCTATGTATGTCTATTTGGTGGTAATTGTGTTTTTCAAATTTTTTGTCCTTTGTCCTATGCTTGTTTTTATCATTTGCCAAGAGAGGCATGCCAAATCACTCAGCATAGTTGTGGATTCCTTTATTGCTCTTTGTAGTTCAGTTTTTTTTTCACATATTTTGAGGCCATGTTATCAGGTACATACAAATTTAAAATTATGTTTTCCTGATAAATTAAAACTTTTATCATCATGAAGCCTCTTTATTTCTAATACTTTTTTCCCTTATAGTTGATTTGGTATAATATTAATATATATACACCAGGTTTATTTTATTATTTGTATAATATACGATTTTTATATCCTTTTACTTTCAACTTCTCAATGTCCTTTTAAAATCCTGGTTAAAAGTCTTTGTTTCTAAAACTGGATCATTTAGTCTATTTACATTGAAGGTAAATATTGATATATTTTTATTTAATGCTGTCATTTTATTTATTTCTGTTTGATATACCTACTTTATATTCTTTTCTCTACTTGTTTGCTTTTTTCCAGGTTGGCTGATTTTTTTAAATCATTAATTTGATACCTATATATTGTAGTTGTAATCTTTTAGTAATTATCCTATACAACATGCATAATTCAATTATCAAAATTTGAAGTTAATAAAAACCTTACCCTTTTTCCAGATAATACAAGCAATTTAATATTTCATTTCCCTATGTTTGACTTTATTTTTTCCTCTATTTCAACTTTTTGGGTTATTTCAATATCATTACTCCACAGAATCACTGAAATAGAGAGGCATTTTAGTAAGACATGATAAATTTAATATTGTTATACAATTCTTACGACAGTTTTAAGTGGAAATTCCAAATTTACTTACATGTGTCTTCCATTCAGTTTCAGAGCTGTTAAGGAACATTTCAATCAGTATATGAACTCTTGTATTTAGAGTTCTAAAGATTTTAAAAATAAACATGTGCATTCTAAGGGTAGATTTTTTTTTTTTTTACTTTAGCATCTTATTGCAATGTAACAATTCCAGGCCTAATTTGTCCACTTATCCTATATAGCACTTGGTATGAACTTTTAATCTGAAGACTACTTTATTTCTACTATTTTGGGAAAGTTTATACCATTTCCTCAATGTGCTTTTTGTGGCACTCCCATTAGGTATATGTTGGAGACTCCTAATGGATCCTCCATATTTTTTATAATGTGTTTGTACCTCTTTATTCCACTGTTACGAGTTCTGGGTAAATTCCTCAGTACTCTTGTAATTTATTAATTCTCTCTTCTACTATCTCAATTATTATGGTTTTAAAAAAATTAAACTGTGGGCTGGGCCTACTGGCTCACATCTGTAATCCTAGCACTTTGGGGGAGGATCACTTGAGGCCAGGAGCTTGAGACCAACCTAGGCAACATAGTGAGACCCCATCTCTACAAAAAATGGAAAAATTAGCCAGGTGTGGTGGTGCGTGCCTGTAGTCTCAGCTACTCATAAGGCCAAGCCAGGAGGATTGCTTGGGCCCAGGAGTTGGAGGCTGCAGTGAGCTATAAGCATGCCACCGCCTGTCTCAAAAAAAAAAAAAAAAAAATTAAACTAAATTTTCATTTCCAAGATTTTTAACTTTTTAAAAAAGACTTAATTTTATTATAGAAGTTTTAGGCTCACAGCAAAATTGAGAGGAAGGTCCAGAGATATAGCTCTTTCCAGCTTCCTTTCCATCCTAGTCCCTTACTTCAAGCAGTGTGGCGACCGGCTCCTGTCTTCTGCCTCACATAGGGCTCTTCTAGTCTTGTTTCCTTTAAGGATGCAAGTTCCTGGCTGCCTGTGCCTGCTGCATCTACCTGGTTTATTGTTTTGTGTTTCTGTTAGAATTTTCTTCTGTTGGAATCTAAGTTCCATAAGAGTAGGAACTTTGTTCTGTTCAGCTCAGTATCCTTTGTGTACAATAATGTCACATAGATGCTAAATATTAATAAAAGCTTGTTAAATGAATGAATGAATGAATTTTTTTTCGACCCACAGATATATTTGTCTTTTTATAAGCTTGGCTACATTTTTTCTTCAAAATTTTACTTTTTATATTTTATATTTCATTGCCCTGGGCTTATTTGGAGTGAGGAGTGGCTCAGAGGATGAATTTATAACATCATCTTGATCTGGAGTTGTGGCCAAATCTGTATGTTAATACAGCTAATATTTTCTAATAGGAATGTATAGTGTTTGCTGCAGTTATCAGTCCTTGCTATATCTTACATGGCCTTAAAATGCTTTAAAGTTTTAAGAATCTGAGCTCCACAAACTCAAAGTAATTTCCTAAGCACATATTGATTTAATTTTCCTCCAAGCTGTAATGATGAATAGCATTAAAAATTTCACATTATATTTAGCTTGATGTAAACCTGCCAAAAGTAGTCACTGAAGATAGCTTATCTAATTAGCCTTTTGTAATTGTGAAAGTGGCAGAAAGTACTGCAGAACATAACATGCCCAAAGAATTAATTAGAAACATGCCACAAACGAAGACTTGGCATATGTATGAGTTTTCTCTTGCTGCTGTAACAAATTGCCACAAACTTAGCAGCTTAATATCTGTTTGTTATCTCATAGATCTGTAGAACACAATCTTGCATGGCATGGCTGGATTCCCTGCTCAGGATCTCACAAAGCCAAAATCAAGGTGTGGGTAGGGCTGCATTCCTTTCTGGAGACTAGTGGGAATTTGTGTCCTAGCTGTGTTAATCATGCCTTTTTATTTTCTGTATTTCTGAAGCTTTGACATCTGGGACCTTGCTGGCTCTGGAGAGCCTGTACCTCCTTGGGCTAGCCAATTCCTCTAGATAGTAGATGACTTGCCTTTGAGCATACCGTTCATATGCAAATGAACAAATCCAGAGCCCATAACCCAATCACTTCATTTTTAAAATTAAAAGAAAATATTTATTTATTTAGAGACAGGGTCTCACTCTGTCATCTGGGCTAGCGTACAGTGGTGTCATCTTAGCTCATTGCAACCTCACACTCCCAGGCTCAAGTGATCCTCCTGCTTCAGCCTCCCAAGTAGCTGAGACTACAGGCGTACATCACAACGCCTGGGTGATTTTTAAATGTTTTGTAGAGATGGGGTCTCACTGTGTTGCCCAGGCTGGTCTTGAACTCCTGACCTCAAGCGATCCTCACACCTCAGCCTCCCAAAGTGCTGGGATTACTGGCCTGAGTCACTGTGCCTGGCTCCAATCACTTCATTTATCAGACTCTCACACTCTGGGCCGCTATCTGCTTGCTCTAATTGCCTCAGGGCCAGATGCCAGGCAACCAGGGACAACCTCTATGCTCCAGAGCCCAGTGGTATTTTTCAAACTAGCCAATTCTAAACCTGCTTACCCTGCCTCACCCATTTCTTCCTGTGGAGAATACAAAGACAGTTGTCTCCTGATCTTTTGGCCTGTCCATACCTGAATAATAAAACTTAAATTTTAAGACAAAAGCTTATTCAGATTGTTGGCAGTGTCTAGTTCCTTCTCATGCCTTTCACGTGACCCCTTCACCTTGATGTCAGTATTGGCATATTAAGTCCTTCTCATGCCCTCAATCTCTTTGACTCCCTCTTCTGTTGCATCTCTCTGACTTCCGACTTCCTTTTCTGCTTTTAAAAGGAAATGTGATATTTGGGGTCCATTTGGATAATCCAGAATAATCTCCCTATTTTAAGGTCAGATGATTAGAAACCTTCATTATATCTGTAACATTCTTTTACCATGTAATGTAACATAACCAGGGGAGTAATAGCAGAGGGGAAAGATCATGCAGGCCAAAATTCTGCCTACCACAGCATTTTAGATGTTAAAGAAATGCTGGCTTCAAAAATTTGCATTGAGAAGGCATCTTCTTTTTTTTTTTTTTTTAGAGACAGGGCTTCACTATGTTGCCCAGGCTGAAGTGTGGTGGTGGGATCATAGCTCATTGTAACTTTGAACTCCTGGGCTCAAGTGATCCTCCCACCTCAGCCTCCCAAGTAGCTAGGACTACAGGTGTGTGCCACCATGACTGGCTAATTTTTTAAAAACTTTTTTGTAGAGATGGGGTCTTGCTATGTTGCCCAGGCTGGTCTCAAACTCCTGGGCTCAAGCAATCCTCCTGCCTCAGCCTCCTGAGTAGCTGGGACCACAGGTGCATGGTACCACACTGAGGATACTGACTGCAGTCTTTGAGTTTCTCCGTTTAGAATTTCTTTGGTTAAGATGGCTTTAGAATGACATGACTGAAAGAATTACTCTGTAAGAAATGGACCAGTTATGTATCAGTCTAATTTTGCTCCTATTATACATAAGGCCAAGATATTAAGCTTTCTTAACAGTTAATAGACTGCGCTCTCCTCTATTTGAAATTCCTTATATTTCTCTTGGTGGAAAGCGTAGGTGTTTCTGTGTTCCTTATGCACATTTATTGCTACTAGACTCCTTAATACTCATCATACTTTTCCATTATAGTACCTTTATATTGACTTTTTCTACCTACATATATGTTCACTGGGAAAAAAGTTCGGAGGCGTAATTATGCATTGATAGTTTGAAAGCTCTGACTTACATTGGCTGGCATATGAACACAGTTAAAAATACCTTATCCTCTGCAATTAATAGAAGACCAAATAATCCAAATGTAAAACATCTTGAAGATAATCATTTTCCAAGATCACTTTGTTCCATTGCCCAGTGGCTTTTTTTTTTTTTAATTTCAGAATATTACAGAGGTACAAATGCTTTGGTTACATATATTGCCTTTGCACCACCCAAGTCAGAACTACAAGCATGCCAAACACCCAGACAGTGAGCACCACACCCATTAGGTGTGAATATACCCATCCCCAGGGGCTTTCCAAGATGGGTACAAGTATGTTCTTCTTGCCCTGTAAGTGCTTGTCTCTCCTTCCTCTCTGTTCTTCTCTGCCCTTTTCTCTTCTTTTCTTTGTCATTTAAATTTTTTTTATGTCTGCTTCTTTCCCCTTCTCTATTTTAAATTTATTCCTCTGTATGCATGTCCTAATCCTGCTTTATGGATTTCATCATTATGTGATTTCATCACTCACTGTGTTTATCCTAGTTTTTCAATATCCTTCCATTGCCCTTTTCTTTTCACTGTGTTTTTCTTATAAGCATTGTTGCCTTATATATCTGTTCCTCAAACACAGAATTTTCCTTCAAAACAGATCTATGCAATTCATTTTTGGGCACATAAATCTAGAGTACCTGCTGAAGTCTATTGCTAGGGGAGGTAGGTGAAATAATATTAATGATAATAATTGGCAATGTGAACTTGGGTTGAGATATAGGGTCTTCCTCACCTAATCCCATTTACTTAAGTTTTATCTTTAATTTTCTAACTTCAGAATATTATTATACAAATTAGAATAACATGATGAAGACAGATAATCACCTGCAGGTTAAATGTTTTTCAATTTCTTGCCCAAACAGGAGGGCATGGCAGCCTCACGAGTTGGCTCAGGTTCAGAGGCATGCTTCTCATGTTTTTCGTGCCTTAATAAAAGAAGTTCAGAGCTGCTCCAGCCCTAACATCTCATATGCCAAGAGTTCTGAATTTATCCCTGTGGGGTACACTGTGGTTAGTACACTGTGTGCTTAATGAGTCTCTGTTTGGGGATAAAGCTTGACTCTGAGCTCCTTCACATCTCATCTGTCATTATTTTCCCCGTGTAAGTTAGATTTACCGTAGCCTTGGCGTTTGCTCGGTATGCCACTCGGCTGCTGCTCTAACTCACCGAAGATGGGTGTAGTTTTCATTTGGCTGTGGTAGTTTCAACAAAATCAGACTTGGCTTTTGCAAAATCATTTTGCTTTTAAGGCCTGGCCTTTGAAAACTATTAGGATCTTTTTCAAGGCTTTTAAGAAAAATATTTTGTGAGAGTCAAGTCCAGTTCTGTTTTGTTTTTAAACTGCTAAAATCATGGGAAATCTGGGCAGATGAATCAACTTCCCTGGCTTTTGGAGTTTAAGCTATGCCATGTATGATGCAAATGGGTAGCATTTTGATGTTAGGATCTTTCCACTATTTTTTCTTCTGCTGCAAATATTAAAAAAATAAAATAAAAGCCAACACCCAACAATGAGACATTATTTCCCTATTTAATCAAATTATTCAGGTCACTTTTTTGTCTCTTGGTTATTCAGGGCTTCTCTTCCTGTGTATCCATGATAATCCAGTGGAACAACTGATATGCATGGAGGCTCCTATTATTGGGGTGTTTGAAAGTTATTTTCCTGTAGAAGGTTTATAATACCATACTGTCTATGCTAGGCCAAAGGGCGGGACCACTAACTTGATATAAGGCTTATACTCAGATTATTTTCCTTTCACACTCTAAAACTTGGCATTGAGGCACTGAAGAGCAGATACATAAACACATATGTGTAAATATATATATATATACACAACATATATAAAATAGATAAAATGGGGACTCAGAGAATTAGAAGTATTTAAGGTAACTGAGAGTGAGGAACCCAGGATTTGACACCAGGTGTATCTTACTCCAAGGCTCATGCTCTTTTCAGCACAGTGGGCAGAGTGGGTTTTGAGATTTTTTTTTTCCCCCAAAAGCCTTTAAATTCTTATTCACAGTAGTCCAGGATCATTTAACTGAAGTCTGGAGGTGAAAATAATGGAAAGAGAACTCTCCTTAGTGCCAAGAGATCTAGGTTCTGGAGCTGACTTTGGTATCCACGTGTGCAAGTAAAGATACAGCTACTTACTTTGTCCAGACCTTGTCAATTGTAAAGCAATATTTACAGGCAAGGTGCTATTATTGAAAAAGAAAATATCAGCCTGGGTTTTCTTGTGCGGTAAACAGAACACAGGTTAGGGTTTGATCACTATTACTCACTTTACTGGATCCTCTACCCCTGGTGGAAAATGGTTACTAATTTTTTAAGTTTACTTTTTTTCCACCCCCAGAGACAGGGTCTTGCTGTGTTGCCCAGGCTGAAGTACAGTGATGCGATCATAGCTCATTGTAACCTCTAACTCCTGGGCTCAAGAGATCTTCTCATCTTGGCCTCCCAATGTGCTAGGATTACAAGCATGAGCCAAAAGTGGTTACTATTAAAATTTACAAATTCATAAATCAGGAAGACATGGATAATCAGCATTGTTAGAACAAAGAAAGAATATAAATGGCTCTTGTGACAAAAACCAAAAAAAGTCATGACTTTTGAATTCAAGCCAGAATCATAGGTCTTGTTGCTAGATCAGTCCTCATGAAGTGATCTGCCTCAGTCCTACTTTTGGGCAGGCAGGGTAGAAATTCCTACTTTATGGGTAAAGCAACACAGGGGCTGAGAGGTTACAGAACTTGCCCAAGTTGCAGAAGGGTCCCACAGGAAGTAGAGAGTAGAACCACCTCTTTCTATTACAAACCACCAAAGCAAGTCCTGGCTCTGGAGATGTTTCTTTTCTTTTGAATCCCTTAGTTCTGCATTGCCCAGCCCAGGAATGATCTGTCCCCTTGTCTACTAAGTCAACCACTATGGTTAATCTACAAATGATAACTAAGATTCTCTGAAGTAAAAGGACCTTATGTAATAGTTCCCTCTAACAGGCCCTAAAACACCTGCATTGCATCTCCTGGCCCTAGATTCCCACATCCAGAGCACCTGGGTAATTGCTCTAGTTTAAGAACCAGGTGTTCATTGCTTTTCTCTGAAGTAAGCAGGGTATATAGCAGATCTTTTCAACAAATTTCCTTCAGCAGCCTTTGTTTTCACTGCAGGTGTTTAGAGTCTGCTGTCTTATTTACTATTCAACGAATTAAAATGTGAAAAAGTTTTCACAAGTCACTGATTATACCTGGTGCATGTATATCCATGCTAATGATAATGATCAATGTAGACAGCCACTTTGAATTTGTGTGTGTATGTTTTAATGGGGCTCATGTTTTAAATACCTCGTGAACTTTAAAAGGGTCTATGGACACACTTGAAGCTCTGACTTGGGTGGGGCAAAGGTAATATATGTAATCTAAACATTTGTACTCTTGTAATATGCTGAAATAAAAAAATTAAAAAAATATAAAAGGGTCATTGGGAGATTTATATCTTCAAGTACTGTTGGGTATTGGCACAGTAGCCTGAAGGATAATAGGAATAGGATAAATTTGTCCATTTCACTGCTTGGTTCTAACCATAGCTACCCATATTTTCCCTTGGTCTTCATGGTGTGATTAGTGTTCTATGATTTGGTTTTACCAATGGCCAGAGAGTAAATATTTTAGGCTTTCTGGGTCATATAATATTTCTCATATATTCTTCTCTTTTTTCTTCTCCTTCTCTTCTTTCTCCTCTTCATCTTCTTATCTTCCTTAATTCTTTAAAAACTATCATTTTTTTTGGCAGACAGTATAAAACAGGCTGCCACATTTGGCCAAAGGACCAAAAATTGCAAACTCTTGGGTTATATCATAATTTTTTTAAACCAGTCCCTTATTAATGGAGTTCGGTTATTTGTATTTTTCTCTATTTCAAGCAATGCTTCAGTGAAAATCCTACTACTTGTATCTTTTTCATGTTGCTAATAGAATCCTAGAAGTGAAATCAATGATTAAAGGATATTTGCATTTAACATTGGGACAGATATTGCCAAATTACTCTCTGCAAAGTTGTACCATTTCTACTTCCACTAGTACAGTATGAAAGTGCTATTCCCTACACCCTTATAAAAACTTGATATTATATTATCAAACTTTTGAATTTTTGCCCATCTGATGGATAAAAAATAGTGCCTCACTTTTTAAAATTGTATTTTCCTCATTCCTAGTGATGTCAGGAATCTTTCTTGTATTTATCAGGCATTTAAACATATTTTCTGTGAATTTCCTATTCATTAGTCTTTTGGTCCTTATTAACTTGTAGGAGCTCGCACTAATCCTTTCTCTATTTTACATGCTACAAAATTTCCAACCAATGTGTCACTCGTCTTTTAACCCTGCTTAGAATTGCATATTTTTATTTCAGACAAACTAATAATCTTTTACTTTGTGGCTTTTGCAGGTGTCATGTCTTGCTTTGGATGCCTCCGTTAGCAGATTAGAAATATGTCCTTTTTAATAGCACATTTGCCTAAATTCCTATCAGGATTTGAGGTAAAGAAAACATTGGTTTCTTTCAAACAACTTACACACTTCTTTATCTTCACTGTCGGGAAACTCAGCTAAATCTATGGCCCAAGTGTGGTAACTGTCCTACTTTTTAGGCTATGCTCAGTTACCGTGAGCTGTCAGTGCTAAAATGGCTGCTACAAACTTGAAAACAGAGGCTGGGGTAGGCTGGGCAACACGACAGCCCAGCCCCTGAATGGAAGTCGATGACAGGAAAATAGGTCCTCAGGCGCCCTCAGATATGAATGTGTGAGCTGTGAGAATTCAAGTATGTGGGACAGACTGAGTCAGCAGTACAAGGGAGTTGACAGGAGGCGAGGCCTGGAAGTAGGGACAGAGGTATGCAATCCAGGGGGACCTATAGCTGCAACTTCTCACAACCCCTTATCCATAATTCAGATCCAAAATCCAAAAAGCTCTAAAAACTCAGACTTTTAAGAAAAATTTGTTTTCAAAATCTGACCTAAATGGATGTGAGACTATTTAAAGTCTTTATCCTACTTAGTTTGAGAATTCATACATTTTGCTGCATGTATAACAATGTGTTTGATTTTAGGTTGTTGCTTCTGGCCCCACTAGAGGGTATTGTGTAATACCTGGTGTGTGCATCTCCTTATCTTTCTAAAATCTAAACAATTCTAAATTCTGAAACATATCTACAGTCAAGGGTTTCTGTTAAGGAATTATGGGCTTTTAATAAATATCTTACCCAAAGGCTCAGACAGAATTAATTTCCTTCTTGCCTCTTTATGGTTTCTGATTTCACTTTGTAACATTACTTTTAATGATTTTGATGTATATGCATTTTTAGTATAAGCTCTCAATTTTGTTTTGGCAATAAGAGGTGTGGAAGCCAGCTTCCAGGAGGACCCACAATAATCCTTGCCCTTGTGTAGTTCAATCCTATATTAAGTCAGAGCTGTTTTGTGTGCCTTATAGAATATGGACAGAAGTGATGAAGTGTGACTTTGGAGGCTAGGTCATAAAAGGCATTTCAGCTTCTGCGTTGGTTTCTTGGATCTCTGGTTCTGGGGGAAGCCAGAGGCCAGCTGCTATGTAACGAGGATGCACAAGGAGCTGCAAGAAGAGGCCTAAGTGGAGAGGAACCAACTTGCCAGCCATGGGAGCAAGACATCTGAGAAGTGTCTTGATCTCATCTCCAGTCCCGATCAAGCCTTCAGATGGCTGTAGTCCTGGCCTACTCCTTGACTGTGACACCATGAGAAATCCTGAGTCACAACTGCCCAACCAAACCTCCCCCATACGTGAGATTTCCCAGAAACTATGAGAATAATAAATTACTACTGTCCTTTTTAACCACTAGCTTTGGGTTGATTTGTTATGCAGAAACAGATAACTAATACAATGAGTAATAACTGATAAATAATTTTAAAAATCTACAGTTGAGAAACTGTTTTCTGCAGAGCCCCAAAACCAATAAATAGATTTGGGTGGTATTTGATTCCTGCATTGCATTTCCTATGTAATTTGCATATTGACTAAATCTGGTATTTTGTTATTTATCATATACAATATTTAATTCCCCCCCTTTCCCTTTTTCTGTCTTACAGAACTGCTGGTATAATCATATTTTCATGAAACTCCTTACTGTGTGACTGTTCTGATCCTGGTACAGAAATAGTGTTGTATTGACTGTCCATGACTGTGTAACAGACTACCCCAACGCTTGTTGTTTTAATACAACGACAATTTACTATTTCTTGTCATTCTGTAGAGTGGCTGGGAAGTTTTCTACGGGTCTTGTTCAGACTCCTTTATGAACCTGCATTCACCTGGTGGGTCTGCTCTAGCTGTAGTCTAAGATGGTCTCACCCTCATGTTTGAGATGTTGGCAGGGATGGTTGCAAGGCTGGGGCCTCCCTCTCTACATGGTCTGTCCTCAGTATTCAAATCCAAGCATTTTTCCATGGTGGCTGGGTCCTAAGAGAGCAAAGGCAGAAGCTACAAGGAGGTCCAAAGTCTGGAACCTTACAAAGTCACCTCTGTGACACTCTGAAGGTCAAAGCAAGTTACAAGGACAGCCCAGATTCAAAGGGGTGAAGAAAAAGTCCTCACCTTTTTATTGGAGAAGGAGAAGGAGCACAAACACAGGGAGAATTGATTCATTGGGGCACATTATTATGATGATATATGACAATCTTCATTAAGAGAAATTATAAATATTAATTCACAAAATTCTAGCAGCCGGGATTCCTGAATGCAGGGCCAGAAGATCCAGGGTTATTAATTCATCAGACATATATATATTGAGAACTAATACTAAGCATTGGCCCTAAGGAAACAAAATATATAATCCCTTACTTGAAGCAAGAAACATATGTTTTCCTCCCTCCCTAGTCTCTTTAAATTCAGTCCTTTAGGGTCAGCAAATGAGTATTCTATATAAATAAACAAAGCAACAGATATTTCTTGAGTGCTTTTTGTGCTTAGAATTCTACTCTTTATCTCTAAGGTGCTTTGCTAGACTAATGTGGCAGTTTCTGTGAGATACTGATGCTCTCTGCAGATGTGTCTATGGGTCCCACTCTCAGCTGTAACATCTGCCCTCAGGGTGTTTGATAGGGCATCTGAGTCCTGTTTGGCTCCACCTGCCTTTCCTCTTTCCATACACTTTACCATATGGCAAAGATGCCAGGGGTAAACTCTTGTGGCTTAAAATAATTGGAGTAGGTGTCAGAGGGAGGTTATGTAATTGTCTGTCTGTACTTTATGTGTGGAGCAAAGTGTTGAGCATTCGATTACAGAGACCTGAATAAGACATAGAACATGAAATCATAGAGCTGAAAGGGAAAACACAAGGCATTTGGCCATTCCTCTCGTTTAAAAGATAAGAGAATTGAGACTCAGGGACAAGAGGTGACATTAAAATATTTATTTAACAACAGAACTGAAACTGCAACCCAGGAATTCTGACTTGCTGTCTGGTGTTATTTCTACTGGTGCCTGACATCTTAAAACTTTGTATGCTTAAGGAAGAGAAATAATATCTGAAATTTATTGAGGATTAACTTAGTGTGTGCCAAGCAGTGTGCCGTACTTGGAGTTTCTCAATGAATCTTCACAAGAACCACAGGGGTGGATATTGTTAGTACTCCTATTAATAGAAGATGAGAGCTCAAGTAATTTTCCCAAATTTCCAAGATTAAAAATGTCAGGTGCAGATTTCCACTCCAGAGTCTGTGCTCTGAATCACAGTCCTACTCTGTTAATGAGGGTGATAATACTGAAAAAGCCAGAAGGGACTAGGAGCCTTAGGAGGTTTCCTGAAAGGTCTTGAGGTCCCACGTGAAGAGCTGCGCTGGAGGGAAGGGACACGTACCTGTTGGGGGAGGGACACAGAGCCTGGCTCATGGTAGAAGTCTACACTGGGTTTATTGAATAAATGTCCACATACCCCAGTTTCTTCTTGGACCAATAAGGCAGTAGAATATAGAATTGATTATGATATTCATTTTTCTCTTGTACTGACAGACATTGCTGATAACCTTCTGGTCCTGAATACATTATAATCCAGCCATTCTATGGCATGGGGAATATTGATTCTTTTTTCATACTCCACTTTAGAAATGATTAGATTTGTGAGCCATTCATTCATTCACTGTTTTGTTCAAGAAATGTATTTGAACATCAGCTATGTACAGGATGACATTGTACTAGCCATTGAGCCTATTAAGAGTTACTTCAGAAACTGCTTCTGTCTTTCCTTCAGCTCGGGTTATGTCATCCTATTTATTAACACTGTGGCTCACGATGCTTTCTTTTACTTGAGGTAACAAGATTTGCACATTCTTATTGAAGTTCACAGCACAAAGAAAATCATATGTGTCACGTGATTTTAGATCTAGCATTTTTAAAGAGGATCCCAGAAAGAAGGAACATATATTTGCCCTTGGCCAATTTGAATGAAAAAGTTATTGTTGTATTAGAGTATAGCTCACAATGTAACAAACCCACTGATGTATAATGTCTAAAACGTAAAATAAGTTTATTTCTTGTTCACAGAAATCCCAAACAGGTTTTTCTGGTAGAGAGATGAGTCTCCTCCAAGTGGTAACTGAGATGCCCAGTTCCTCTCAAACTTGTCACATACATCCACACTAAGCCAGCAGAAGGAGGAAGAGTGTGGAGGGTCACACACATGAGGATTTTATGGGATAGACGTGGAAGTGCCACATATCTTTCTACTAATACTCCTTTAACAGAACTCGATCCCATAGTTGATGTCTAACCATGGGGGAGCCTGGACAATGTATACCACTGCATGCCTAGAAAAAGGAGGAAATAGTTTGATAAACAGCTGGTCGGTATCTGTCAAAGTGTTTATATACAATAAACAATACATACACACATATGGAAGAGAGATCCTCTGAATTACAATATTTATTTAAAAATGTGGGAAAGGAGTGAAATCCTCTAACTTATTTTACTTCTGCATTAATAGACACTGATCCTTCTTTTAACCTACCCATTTTCCTTGAATTTCATGTGAATATTTATAAATTTAAGATTTTCTTTTCATAAAATTAAAAAATTATGTTAGCAAGTTTTTTTCTGAAATCATGTTCAGCCTTTTGGTTTTACAAATGAGAAATCTGAGGACAGGGAGGTTAAAATAACTTGCCTAAGATCCCACAATTGGTCAGCAATGAAGCTAAGATTAGGGCTTAGAGGTTTCTTGACTTTCTTTCTCCTTTATCTTAATTTGAAATAATATCCATAACATCTGCCTAAATACTTATCTGTTTTATATTTTAGCCTCACACAGAACATGAATTCCTTGTTGAGTTCATTTTGTAGAAAGTCTGATATGAATTTTTTTTGTTTTTGTTTTTTGGTCAAAGAGGTTCTCACTGTAGCCTTTAGATGGCACAAGTTAGCTAATCCAAGACTATTTTGCAATGACAGTAATTATAAAAGGTTAAAGGAAAGTCTATGGAAAACTGGAACATTGAATAATAATTTAAACAAAGTAGAGATATTACCAGTTAAGCCTCCTTGTGTTTAGAATCAGTCTTTTGAATGAGACTTCATATATAAGAGGCAAATGTTAAAAGATTTTCCAGGGCTTCTCCAATTCTGCCAATGTCCGGAGTCACTAGAAACAAATGATTCTTGGGACAGTTTTTTAGGATACAAATTGGAATTGAAGGTGGTTTTCTGAAGTGAATGGAACATCAAACTGGGAGGTAGCAGGCCTCAGTTTTCCTTGAGTCCCCAAATATGCAGGACAGGTTCCCTCTCCTTTGGTTTATGCTACTTATTGCAGCTCCTTGTGGCATTTGCTAATTATTTATCTCACCAAAGTGTTCTGAAGACCTATATGACAATGGCTGAAAAGTATTTTATGTACCTCTACAGGACAGGGCTACAGGCCAATGCTGAGCACTTATTAGGCCTACATGAATTGTTTATAGAATTTGATTTTGTTTTTTTCATTCTTGTGCCTTGGAGGGGGCTATAGACACCTTTCCTAAGGTGTTAAGGTGTTAATGAAGAGTGCTATTTACCTAATGTCTCTTATGTTGACCAGCATTCTGGAAGCAAGTGTGAGGAATCCTAGACAAATCTGCTCTTCCCTGAGATTCAGTTCTGAAGACAATATTTAGCTAAGAAAAAAAATCAAATACAGAAAGGCAATATAAAACCAAAAAGCTGAGTGATTATGTGAATAATTAGTGCTTTTTCTGTGAGCATGTACAAACAATCCTCATATACACCAAAAAGGTGAAAATGTGTTGAATTGAGGAAGAGATGGTAAAAGTGTTCCTTTGGTATTCACTTAGAGTGTGCTCTTTGACCTCACTGTGTCTAATTTTCAAAATTGTATGATTTATGAGTATTGAAATCTGAATTAGACTTTGAGTACGCTAACTTCATTTTGTCTGACAATGTCAGTTTCCAGGTTTATGTGATAACGTGAAGTAGGCAAAGCTAGTTGGAGGTGTTCCTGGACTCAGCATGGTAGATCCTTTCTCATTTTGGGTGTATTCCCATCCTTGGTTCACTCCTAGCAGCTAAAGTCTTCTTGTTCTTTTCCTACCATTCCTGACAAAACCTACTCTCTCAACCCTTGCAATAAGGCATATGTGACTGACAGTGGTCTCAAATGTTCCAGATATCCAGCAGGTTTTCAATTTTAACTGGTCAAATGGTACAAACCACCTCCTAAGTCAAAGGTATAAAGATAAATAGATGTGTAATTTTTGGTAAAACTGTACACATGGTCATTATAAAAATTCAAATGATCTAAATAAGTACATCCCAAATTCTATTTCTCAAAGATAATCGCTAAAACACTTCGGTGAAATTTTTTCCTATGCATATATACATGCATACACATGCACAAAAATGGGATATGAAATGTAGCTGGTGAAACTGAAGCTCTCCAGCAGGTAGCCTATCTTAACAGCTATGTAATTTGCTTTGCCTACTAATAAGACAATTTGCGTAAGTGTGCAGTAACTTAAAATATCTCTTCTCTGAGAGTTAATGATATATCTATCTTTTAAATATTCTGAAATAAAAAGGATTATTTCTGATGATTCTTATATTGGAAAATAAATTACGACTAGAAAGTCCATTCCTATTTTGGCACATCCTACTGTTCAGTTTTTGGTGGAAGAGATCAGAGCACATGCAGTTTTGCTCTTAGCTCCTCACTAGGAGAAGGAGCAAGTGGGTTCATTCACTACATGAGGGAAGAGGATTAGGAGATGGTGGGTATGAGTCAGTGATGAAGTGTCTAGAAACGTCTTGGTTCTAGTTTATTGGTCCAGTCACTATTATGTCTCCTAAAATAAAAGTTTGTTATCAAGGAACATTATGACTTCACCATACTCCTATTAAATTTCAAAATTTTAAATTTTTATATGGAAATATCTTTTGTAAAAGGTAGAATTGTGTACACCTGGTCTATTGAATACTTTTCTCCCACTTCAAATACCTGCCAATCATTTTTTTTGTCTTTCAAGTTTAGACTTTTTACCCTTTTATGTTTTTATTCTAGATCTACATATTTCTCTTTCTTTTTCTTTCAATTACGCAGAATGGGGATTTTCATCCAAGAGAAACAATTAGCTAATTAATAATGTGATTAGCACACTTCCAGGCACTGTGAAGGTTATGCGAAGATGCAGTGGTCCTTAATGGTATAGTTCTTGGGTTTTGGACTCAGGCTGCCTGCATTTGTATATCTGTTTTACTACTTAATAGCTGTGTAAACACGGGCAATTTCACCTCTGTGAAGATGACAATAAAAGTATTTCCATCAAAGATTGTTGACATAATTCATTGAGATAATCTGTGTAAACCACTGAGCCCAGTTTCTGGTATATCAAATAGAAAATGTGTTGTTATTATTATTTATTATTCATGATTACTAAAGACCATTAAACATGAAGCCTGCCCAAAAGAAATTCAGTATAGTGGAATTAATATATAATATTCATGTAAAAACTACAATGAATAGAATAAAATAATTGAGTGATATAGATTGTGATATTGGCACTAAGAGTTAAAACGAAGGAGGAATTTATGCAGAATGCAGGGATTTAGCTGAGCCTTGAAAGGTGGATAAAATTTGGGTCTGCAAAGAAGAAAGGGAGACAAGATTCCCTTGCATAGAGGTGATGTGTTAGGGTTAGTTTTTCTTGAGTATCAAGAGACTTGGGATCCTTCCATCTTTTATGGATAAGCTGCTTCTAGGGCTAGGTTCTGGCAAGACCAGGAATACTGTTGCTTCAGGGCCTCAGGGTTTGATGAATTTGTTCTGTGGGGATTAATAGAGTAGATGAATGAGTAACAGAAATGGTAATTAAGCAATATGATAGGACAGACTGTGGCATAACAATGATTAATGGGATGCCTCAGGTGAGCACTGAGGCACAAGGCAGAACTGAAAGCTCATGGTGTACCAGAGCAGTGTCATTAATCAGCATTACATCATGCTTGAGAGTGGTTTTATTGAAATTATAAAATAGGTACTTAAAATAACATTAAAAGCACAATTTTAAACATACACAATTGATTCCAGTGAAGTACTATGCCAGAGATGAATTCTAACCTTCCAGAGGACTGTACCCCTAGAAAAAGGGAAAAAAAAACTGCTCCTCAAAGCTGAAAGTAGCCCATTGACACAGCATGGCCCTGCCAACTTTACCTTCTTAAGACTTTTCTTTTCATTGGAAACCACAGTAGAGACCAGCAAAAACAGAAATGAAATCTTGGCAGTACTTCTTCCTGCCTCATGTGCCTTGCAATGTCGCCCAAGCTCTCAGCCAAGGCTGGCTGTTTCTTCCACATTGGATCACCAGCGAGGGTGTAAGGGAAGGGGTTCTGGACAATGCACAAGCATCTGTTGAATTTGGGACGGTCTATTGCATCTACACATCAAAGAGGAAAGATGGAATTTGGGGTTAGATGGTTGGGGAAAGGGATCGGGTCTCTCACCTTGGACTGCTATGGTGGTTCATCCCAGTAGGGATGTAGTTCAGTATCAAGCACACTAAAGATGACTATTCCCTTGTTTAACCCAGACAGTTTCATCTTCCTTCCAACTATGGAAACTTTGGGTCCTCTTGTTAGTGCTGCTTGAGGGAGGAGATGCCCAAAAAGTCAGTTCCTCTCTCCGTGGAAAGGCAAAGTTAGAGATTGCCATTGCTTGGTGTCCAGTATGTGCCAGTGCTGGAGGTTCAGAAATGGCAAAGTCCCTGCCTCCTAGAAGGTTGGTGGTATAGCTCTATCACACCATAGTTCGGCTCCATTAGACATTAAGGAGGATTTTCTGAGCTGATCTGGAAACCTAATAGCCCTTCATGATATTGTTTTAAGGGGGGAATGCAACCAGAGTGTCAGATAATAAACCTTTAAGGAAAATTGTGGAACTTAATTCACCCTCAAAATAGGATTGTACTTCACTTTTTTTATCCCTGAGAGAATCAGAAAATATTTTTCTGGAGTTATTGGGCCAATATCTAATACTTAGCCAGGAGAATTTGATTTTCATATTTTCTAAATTTACTATAATGAATATGTACTTTTTATTAAAAATTATTTATAGAAGAAAGGAAGATGCCATAGGGAATTTAATGATATAGGTATAATGAATGATATAAAGGCCCACGGTAGCAGAGGTGAGGTAGGAAAGTGCATGTTGCTGGGAATGGGCCCCACGATGCTGGCAATCATCGGTGGTAGCTTCAGCCTGAAAAGAAGTGGACGGGCATGAGCGGATTAGCAACTGGGCTTATACGATGTGGTCTCCTGAGCCACAGCATTGATCTTCCCCTTTGGAAGACACTGGTTGGGCAATGCAGAAGGTGGCTAGGGAATATATTTGCAGTCAGGCCTGGAATCTTCAGACTGTCATGTAAAACCAACCTAGACTCACTTCCCCTCCTCATTTCTATTCTGCCACTGAGGCTACTGACGTACAGACATGTCATTTTACACTAGGCTTCCTCTCTTTCCGTCATCTCTTCTAGACATTCAGAGGATTGAAAGTGAATCACATAAAATCTTCTTTTAGGAAAATTGCTGCTTTATAAATTAAATAGAATTAAAAACACCATTAATAGTTTGCATGGGTGTGGCACTTTATAATTATCAAGTATCTTTTTAGTTGAAAAATTTAATTGTGGTACCATAGATGTAATGTAAAAGTTACCATTTTAACCATTTTTAGGCACACAGTTCAGTAGTAAGTACATTCATATTGCTGTGCAACCATCACTACTATCCATCGCCAGAACTCTTTCATCTTGCAAAATTGCAATTTTGTACCCATTTAGCAATAATCTTCCTAGTGTTTTCTTACACATTACTTCATGTGCTCTTCTCTATGGCCCTGAAAATTGGAGGGAAGGTATTATTAGCTCAATTGAGCACAGTGGTTAATGGTGCAGGCTCTGGAATAAGGCTATCTGGTTTAAACCTGGATCATCAAGTAGTAGCTGTTAATAGAACCTGCCTTACCAGCTTGTTGTGAGGATTACATGAGGTCATTCATAAAATATTTAAAACATAGCTATATTCATCCCCATTTTGCAAATAAGAAAAGTAAGTCTCAGAGACACGTTCAGCAATATGCCAAAACCCACAGAATTAATAAATGGCAAGTGGAAACCTGAGCTGTGGTTGATTCAGTGTTTTTTCCTTCATATCCGTCAACAATTAGTCAAGTCCCAGCTCAATATCCACTTGGACAGCCTGTAATATTATTAATAATCCAGATTTTAGGCTAGCAAAAGGAGGTGATTTCACTTAAATCTATTTTTTTTTTTTGAGACAAAGTCTCGCTTTGCCCCAGGTAGAGTGCAGTGGCGTCATCATAGCTCATTGCAAACTCAAACTTGTGAGCTGAAGCAGTCTTCCTGCCTCAGCCTCCCAAGGAGCTGGGTCTACAGGTATGTACTACTGGCCTCCCAGAGTGCTAGGATCATAAGTGTGAGCCACCCTGCCTGGCTTAAATCTATTTTGTTTAAACCACTACCATCCCCCAAGTCCAGGCCACCAGAGTCAAGGCCATGCAAAGTTCCTTATCAGCCCTGGTATCCCATCGAAGGTGCTGACAGCACTGACCTCACGGCATGCGGTGAACCCAGGAGAGCATGAGCTGGGCATGGGGCAGTTAGAGGAAGGTTGGTGAAGGTCAAGCAGAAGGGAGGTAAATTTGGTCCAGTTCCAAGCTGGCACTGGTGCCCCCAGGGGAGCTCATCTGGGGAGACTGGCCAGGGAGTGATTTTATATTGCAGAACAGCAAGGATAAAGTGACTGGGTAAAGCAGCGTCATGCCAGGAAACCTATTCCAAAATCAGTGAGGAATAGGATAGGATCCGGGCCCAAGGCCTAGGTTTGCAGGAGTCTGTGTGTGATATGTGGATAGCGAATCAGGTACCTGGGACATAAGGCAGGCTTCTCTCCTCAGTGCCTCCCCGCCACCCCCCATTCTTTTTACAAGTATCTTGGGGATGTGGGAAAAGCAGAGGAACTTCTCCAGCCCAAGGAGAGGCTGGTGGGAGGGGGCAGAGAGGTGGCTTGGTCACCCCGTAGTTCAGGGCCTGGTGGGGGTGGGGAAGAAGGGCTGCTGTGGACAGTCTTGTGAAATACCTGAGTCTTTGGCTCTGAGGCATGAGAGTACTATCAGTTATTTCCAAATTCCACTTGTTTAGGCATTTGAGGCTCTTGTAGGTGATTCTAGGAGTGAAGCGGGATAATCTTTACATAGCTGGCTGCTCCCTCCAGAGCTGGGATGGGGCTGGGACAGGGCAGGGGATGATACAGGGAAGGCTCACAAGATAAGCTACATCCTTACTTACCCCATGTCCTGTTTTTCCCTCTCCGACACCATCTTCATCAACTACCCACCCCTCCACCCCTTGCCTTTTTTCTCTTCTATTAACCTCTTTTTCTCTATGGAGCATTCTTTTTTCATATAAGCATGTTCAAGATTCTCATATAATATAAAATTAATGAAACCAACAAAATAACCCATCATCTTCAGCTCCCCATATCCTCTAGTGACCGTTCTGTATTCTTGCCTCCCTTCATGGGCATCCTTCTTGAAAGAGTTATCTCCATTTTCCACTTGCACCTCCTCACCTCCCAGTCTCACCTCCACCCAGCATGGCCCGACCTCTCACCTTCGCCCCCACTGAAATGGCTACTGCATAAGCCACGCAGCTCTCTACAGCCCCAAATCCCACGGCCGGTTTCTCTTTTATTGATGGTAACGACTGGGTTTGTGTTTCCCACTGCTCTGTCCTCACTGCCCCGTAGCACGTGCCTGGAACATAGTAGGTGCTCAATGAATATTTGTTGAATTGAATTGACTTCCCTCTGGTGTGTGATGCTTTACCACTGAAGGGGAACAGACTGTGCCACTCCAAAATATGCCACTGCAGCATAGGGATCGTTTTGAGCTGAAGAAAATGGAGAATCAACAGATGCAGAAAGAAGTCTTTCTAGAGCTTCCTGAATTTACTATAAGCAGAAACTTTTGAAAAATGAGAAGTGCCACAAATCCTTTCTCCTGGGTAGATTTTATGGCCATGAAGAAGATGGAAAGTCGGCACCAAGATGGACCCTAACAAACAAACCTTGCTAAGACAGCCCTTACGTTCCATTCGTTTTCCCTTTATCTTTACCCACAGTTAGTAGCCCTTAGAAGCCTAAAACCTTCTTCCCTTTGTCTTGCCCAATCTCCACAATCTATAAACTGTCAGGCCTATTTACTTCTTTCATCTTTACTTCTTTTGTAGGAAGACCCCTGAATCACATAAAAACTACACATCAAATCAAATTTTTACACCTTTTCTCTTGTTACTCTGTCTTCTGTCAGTTTAATTTGTAGGATTCCAGGTGGAGAATGTGTTTTTCTCCCCCTCCCCTACAGCACTCTCTCCTTTCTATTCTTTCTCGGCTTCTTTCTTGATCTCCTTCCTTGGCTTGTTCTCTCAAGGTCAGTTGGCCCCAGAGTCTGTCTTTGGGCCTGCTTTTCCCACTCTATAGACTTTCTCTGTGTGATCTAATCAAAACCTGTGGCTATCAAAACTGTCTGCTCTGGGATCACTATCTTCCAAATGTACATCTGCAGCCCAGACCCTATAGTCCAACTGCCTACTAGAAACCTCCAGCTGAATGTCTGCCATGTTCTTCAAACTCAACATACTCAGAACTGAAATCCTCATCTCTTCCTCAACTGCCCCCTCCTGTGTGCCCGAGCTCAGTGAATGGTACTTACCACGCTCCCAGTTTTGAAGCTGTGTCTCCTTCCTTCTTTTTCCTCATCTCTCACATCCAATAAGTCATGAAATCCTGTCAATTCTGACTCCTTAATGGCTCTCAAATCTCTTTTTCTCTAACACTGCTGCAATCCCCCAAATCCAGGCCACCACGGTCTCCTTACTCCATTATTGCAGTGTCCTCGTTACAGCCTTCTTTGGCCTCTGGCCTTCCTCAGCCTCATTGCACCTTCTTCATCCTCCTTGGCACAGATAACTCCTAGTCATCCCTGAAGTGCCACTCAACATCACTTCCCTTGGGAAGCTTCCCTGACTAAGCCCTCCCCACCCCGAGGCCCCAGGATATGTCGGGTGCTTCTGCTATGTATGTAACAAGCACTTAACTTATCTTGTTATAATTGCCTGTTTAACTGCTTAATTGTCCAACTAACCTACTAGATTGTAAATGCTCTGTTTTGCTCTGCACCTATTTCTAGCACTTAGCCAATGGGCCCCATAGTACACTGTAGCATGTAGCACATAGTGGATACTCTAAAAATATTTGTTGAATGAATCAGTGAAAAGACTCTCTAAACCGAAGAACCACCCTTTTGTAGTTCATCTAAAAATAAACAAGATCAGTGGTTTACCAAATAAATCTATGGTGTGTGGGTAAACCTTGCACTCTCAGTTCATGTGGTTGATGAACCTCAACTATGTAAGTGAAACCTTATTTTCCAAATAAAAATATCCAGTGTAAATGGCAGTGTCATAACTTTGGGTGCTCATGGCAACAAGCAGCTGCAACAAACAAAATTTGCAAAGAAACAAAGGTAACAAAACCCTATTTATTTACCCAGATCCTTTCTGTTTCACTGTGCCGTCTTAATAGTTCAATAATTCAACTGCAAATTTGTTAAGATTCATTGCTTTCCAAGTCCATCACATGCTCAGGCTTATTTGCTTGTCTCTTTCTGCTGGGAAACTATTTGTCTGTGGAATGGCCCAGAAAACAACTTTTTTTTTTTCCATGTTAATTACCCAAAGATTAAGAAAGGTAAAATAAGAGTTATGTAATAGAGGGTTTGTTTTGCTCCTGGGATTACTCGTTAGTGAACATGCATACTTATCCTTGGGAATGCTTACAATGATGTTATTTTCTGAATGATATATTTTCTTCTTGTATCCCTATGAATAAGGTATTAATTGCTATCTTCCTATACCCATTAATTAAATAGCTTTGTCCGACCCCTCCTGTACCTGTAATTAAATTTTTGAATTATCTATTATATATAAAGCACTATGAGGATTGCCAAAGCAGTTAGATGTGTCCTAGGTCCTTAATCCTTTTGGGAGAATGTGACCCACATAAAACACATAGGAGAGGGTGTGAGAAGTAATTGTAATCAAAGCCTGGCAGCCCAGGGTTCCTTCCTACTAATCATCGACCAGTGTTTTTAGACTTAATATAGTCACTTGGTTTGAACTTGAACTTGAATACTTCAACTCTAAGGGTGAGTGTTTTATAGACTGAAAAGCTGGGGTTGGGGGGCAGTCACTTTCTTCTAGAGTTGTAGTGCCTAGAACTATGATTGTATAAATATTTTTACAGTATTACAGCATGTACATAAATCTACTTGAAGGAAATAACTTCATTCCTTCCTCCCTCCCTTCTTTCCTTTTGTAAAAAAATTAATATTTTCCTTTTTAGTCAAAGGAATGAGTACACAGTTATTAAATGATAATGCGAAGAGGCTTATAGAAAAAAATAATATTCTCTTAATTCCTCGACCCCACATTGCCTCCTATCCTTCTGGATGCCCCTGCCTCCCTCAGGTAACCATTTTCAAAATTTTCAGCTGTTTAATCTGGTATTTACTTTTAGTATCAAAATACTATGCAAATACTGCTATTACTTGATTCATCATTTTTAAATATTATTTATTTTGGCCCTCTTACAGCTCCTTTCCTCACTCCATTCCTTCCAAAATATTACTATCATAATCGTTGTTGAACACATATTTAGTGATTTATAACAACTATTATGTAGTTATATATATATATATAGTTTGTTGTATATGTATATAATATGTAGTTTATAATGTGTATATAATAAATAGTTTATACTATGTATTTATAATTGTATAGGCTATATATGATGTCTATTGTCTGTACTATATAGTTTATATATATAATTTATACTATATGTTTATACTATTTAGTCTTATGTGTATATACAGTTTATATCATATATGGATTATACTAAAAATTATATCTAGCTTATACTATATACACTACATAAAGTTTAAATATACCAAAACATTGTACATATATATGTAGTATGTAGTTTATACTATAATTGCATTTCTTATACAGTTTCCAAGTTTTTTTGAAATTAATAATTGTTTTATTTTTTCATTTGCTTAGTTTTTATATTTTTTGAAACTACAAACTTCTTTTAAAGTGGCTCTCATTACAGCTTTCCATGTGGTAAAATCTGTAAGATAATCTGCAAGTTCCATGTTGTTTTTTTCCTGGAGGAATGTATTTTATTGCTTTGGTCCTCCTGTTTCAATTAGGATTGGTTGCTGCTTGGACCTACGACCTACCTGTTTACGAGATATTCACTTTGATGCCATCATCATTCCTTCTCAAGGAATTCTCTCTCTACTGTGCTGAATCTTCCTCTTTCTTGGTTTACCCCATCATTTTTGTGGAGTACATTACTCAGTACCTTCCAGAGAAACGGTGCCCAGGAATTTGCATGAGACTTTGTGTGTCTGAAAATGACTCCATTTTACCCTCAGATAGTTTGATATTGAAATAATTTTTCCTCAGTATTTGTCTTGGACTCTTTTTTAAAAAAGCTTTTCTTCAAATATCTGATAATCTTTGGCTATTCATTCATTTTTAAAAAGTGAGGCATTAGAAAGAGTCCCGTGTTTCTGGACATTGGTTCGACTGGGCAGCTGGCAGTGAGGCTGCAGAGGTAGGTGCTAGAGCAGGGTCACAGAAGGCTGTTTGCAAGCAGCCAACTATTGGTCTTTTCAAGTCTGTTCTTTTTTAGTGTTGTTTATTTGTATCTCTGAGATCTGAAAATTTCCATCTGCAAATTTCTTAAAATTTTGAATTTGGGTTTTATTTCTTTTCTAAATCTCTTGAAAATCAGGTACACCAACTTGCTAATGTTTAATTTTTAACTATGGCTGATATTGCTTACATTCACTATTGCTGCTCTAGCATTCATTCCTTAGTTTTCTTTTAGAAAATGACTTATTTGATTATTTGTCTGGTAGTTATGATTTCACTTAATTTCTTTTAGCATTTTGGTCAAAATTTCTTTTATGTATGGTCTTGCTATATGGTTTCAGATACATTCAGTATAACAATTCAGTATTGCTAAGTTTCATTGTTAATCTGTATTATCCACTATATAGTAACCATATTCATTTCTATTAATGATATGTGCTAAGAAATTACCCTTATTGGTTACTAGGATAATATCCTATATTTCTCTTATAGTCATACAGCAATGATAGGCCATTGACCATTAGGTAAATTGAAAGTTTTTCATCTGGCCTATAAGGTATCTGGAAGTGTATTCCAAATTTTCTATATATGCCTATATACATTTCTCTACCCTAACTCAAAGGATTCTGAACCTAACTCCCAAATAGGTAAGAAACACTACTAATGTGTCTTGGATATAAGTGTTTCTCTTGCAGATAACAATTAGAAATAAAATAATACCAACAATAGCAACAAAAAGCAATGAAAGCAAAATCTTGTCTTTTAATCTAGCTGGTGATCTTGGGAGTTAAGGCTATTGTGCTAATTCTTTTTATTTAGGTCATTAAATATGAAATGTCTAATTTTAAGTCAAAAGTTTAGTTTATTATATCTCAAAAAAGAAAAGCGGTACAGTTAATCAAAGTATGCACCTAAACTATCCATATGGTTTTGTCATCTTAACAGTAGCTTGTTTATGCCAGCAGCAAAGAAGCCTGGAGAGCAAGTGGTGATGAAATCTCAAAAGGCATTTTCCATAGCTTGTTGAGAATTGAATATTTTTCCTTGCAAGAAGTGGTCCAAAGCCTGGAAGAAGTGGTAGTCAGTTGGTGCAAAGTCCGGTGAATACAATGAATGACAGTTTCCAAGTCCAGCTCCTGTAGTTTGAGCAGAATTGTTTTTGTAACATGTGGTGGAACCTTGTCTTGCAAGAGGATTGGCCTGTCTCTGTTGACCAATCTCGGCTGCTTAATCTGAAGCTTCCTCATCATTTCGTCCAGCTGGTTGCAGTAGACATCCGGCGTAATCGATTGAGCAGGTTTCATGAAGCTGTCATGGATAACTCCAGAACTAGACCAAAAAATAGACACCATTAGCTTTTTTAGATGAGTATTCTGTTTCGAACTGTGTTTCGGCACTTCATTTTTATCCAGCCCTTGTGCTGAATACTTGCAATTGTCAAAAAGAATCCATTTTTAATCACATATAACAGTGTGGTGTAGAAATGGTTTGCCTTTATGTTGTGACAGCAAAGAAAGGCAAGCTTCAAGATGATTTCTCTTCTCACACTCGTTTAATTGATGTGGAACCCATCTATCCAGCTTCTTTACCTTGACAATTTGTTTCAAATGGTTCAGTATTGTTGGAATAGTAACATCAAACCTTGCTGCTAATTCATGGGTAGGTGAGATGGATTTGCTTCCACTACAGCTTTCAGCTCATCATTATCCACCTTGGTCGCAGGTCGCCCACGTGGCTCATTTTCAAGATTAAAATCACTAGAACGGAACTTCTCAAACCATCAATGTACTGTGCATTCATTAACCACATTCTTCCCAAAAACTTCGTTGATATTTTGAATTGTATGTGCAGCATTGGTTCCATGATGGAACTCATATTAAAAATAACATGAATTTTTGACTTATCCATGGTACCCCCATAATATCCTGAATAAAAAAAAAGCAACAAAAATTGCTCTAAAAAAAGCTGAAAGATAATACAAGCCAAACCATGCTTTTGAAAGAACGAGATATACCTTCACAATAAAAATAAAACAAGAATGTCGAAGTGAAATGTCAGAGATATCAGCTACTTAGTACTTAAGGAAGTCAGACATTTCATATTTAATAACTTATATTTATATGGTTTCCATGAATCAATTTTCTTTCTTTTTATTTATTATTTTGACCAGACCAATTTGAGGGAGAGGAAAAATATCTGGGCCAAAATTTATTGCTATATTAAAAAATTTAAAACAGTTTTATATATCTAAATATACATACAAAGATATATACAAACACAGATACATATGTACAAATATAAATACATATATTCACATAAATGTATATATATTATATATGTATATATAGACACATATATAATATTTTTCATATATAGTCAAATATAAGATCTTAAGTTAGTAATTGGTGAGTTTTGACAAATTTATACACCTGTGTAACCAACACCCCAATTAGGAAATAGAATATTTCCATGACCCCAGAGGTAGCCTTAGTTGAAAAGCTTTTAAAATTAAAGTTGAAAGAGGATTTTAACCAAACTCATTTAGCTTAATCAATCTTTTTTTTTTTTTGAAAAAGCATTGACACACATACAGAACTGTTTTTAAAAAATATTATTAGTAAATTCTACAATTAAAGTTTTAAAATACTTTATAGAAGAGATATTATTTTCTGTTTAGCTATAATTTTCTCTTTATACCTAGAGTTTCCATAAAAGATTACCAAATTAACTAATGACTTTATATTGACCTATTATTATTAGTATATCCACTTTTTCTTAAATGTCTGTCCTTTTTGCTCTCCTTGATGTTTTTTTCTTGCATTATTGTTGTTGGTGTGGGACTTTGCTGACACTTTGTTTTAGGACTGCTATGATTTGAGATTTTGACTTCAAAGAGAAAAGTTACCTTGGTTAGTAAGTAGGTGCTGCACTTGGGGTGAGAATTCCATTTTCTTAGGGAGTTCAAGAGAGATGATTTTTCCCCCTTGCTGTGTGTACTTTATCTTATATAATTATCTCAACTGTCCTTTGAGGTAGGATTATTGTTTTTGTTCCAAGGAGGAGTAAACAGAACAAACGTTACATATCTAGGGCCAATAAAGCTGGGATTTAACTCAGAACTTTTTAACTCCCTGACAATTTCTTTTCCCACTCTAATATTACTGCTGAGCTTTGTCTGGGGTTTTCCATATAGCTTTTCTTATTTACGGGCGAGAGGTTCAAAATCATTCATGCTCCCACACTTTGAAATGTCTTGTTTAAAACTTCTCAGAACATGAAGGCACTTTTCATTATCACTTAAATAAAATATTTATGGGGTACCTATAGTGGTAAGTGTGGGGGATACAGAGTTTTAAGCTAGTTTTCACATTCAAGGATGCATACATAAAAATATTGACCTCTTTCCAAATTAGTATTGACTTCTTGGAAATTTGTAAAATCTTTTCCTTTAAATGATAAACATGACAAATTACAATCACTTTTTTGGAGGGGAAAGAGGAGTTGTCATTTTTTGCAGACTGTTTCTGCAAAACTGACTTTTTTCATCCAGACTGATGTGGCTTTTTTTTTTTTTACCCAGATAAAAGATTAAGAAAAATACTTTTTCAAATATTCTACTGATGCTGGCTTTTCTGGTTTTCTTCAGCATACCATTGTTCTTACAGGTTAGATCTCATGGTTCCATTTTTCAGGTGTGTTTATTTCTGTGCATTGTTTCTATTGTCTGTCAAAGCTGATTGCCTTGTTTGTGCATCTTTTCAGTGGCATCACTGATTTCTTCGCTGTGCACTTCCAAATCTGATGTTTTAAGATCCTTCACATTTTAAGAAAAGTTTCTCTAGTTTAATTAGTGGAGCTCAAGGGGGGTGATTTTGCCCTCCAGGGGACATTTGGCAGCATCTGGAGACATTTTTGATTGTCACACCTTGTAGCGGTAGGAGGGGGCAAGCTATTACCAGCACCTAGTGGGAAGAGACCAGGGATGCTGCTGTATTCCTACAGTGTACATGACAGTTTCTCCTGTCTAAAATGTCAATAGTGCTGAGATCGAGAAATCCTAGTTTAGATGATTTACAAAGTTTAGGGTAATCCCCTTCTTCAGGTGAATATTTTCAACATTATGCATGTCATGTAAATTCCTATCAGAGATTTATTTTGAGGCCCTCCTTTTTTGTTTTTTTTAGAGAGTTTCCAAAATTACACCTGAAAAATTTTTTGGATAGAAAACAAAATACAGTAGCCCCCTTTGATAGTTGCAGGTGTTTACTTTGGCATTTAAAACAAGGCTCTCACTTGAGGCTATTTCCAATAGTACATTATTTGTAAATCTTAACTATTACTTTTTTTTTTTTCCTGTTTACTCCAGGGACTTCATAAATCAGTCAATAAAGAAAGGTAATTACATTCATAAAGCTAGCATAATAGGCCTTGATTTTAACTTGGATCTTTTAAAAAAAATGTTACTGAGTGGAAAATAAATTCTTAGCAAAGTCTTTTGAAGACTGGGCCATTTTAAAGGGATTCTCAGCATGAACACATCACAACATATGCTCAAGAAGTGATTTAGCATATGTGCTGGAAACTCTCAAGTTGAGAAACTGAACAAGTAGATCAATTTTTCATTCCCTTTGGTTGAACTTCAAGTACTAATAAACACTATAGCATGAAAACATAAGGCTATTTGGGGCCTGGGGCTTGGTTTGCAGTCTTGATGAAAGGTAGTTTGTTTTGTTAATTTTTTTCTTCTTATGCTTGGGGTTTGAACTAGGATATAAAAGGAAGTAGGAGAGTTGATGTTTGCTCTGAAGTTTTAAAAAGAGAAATGGGAGGATTTGGGTCCACTCTGTACTTGCTGATTAGTGTATCTTAAACCCCAACCGGGCAGATGGCTTCCAGACTTCCTGAACAGAAGTGGAGTCACTGTAGCTTTCTCATGAGTGGTTTTCTATACACATGGCCATTAGATTATGGGAGTACATTATATTATCATTCAAACCAAATATTTATTGACTACGTATTGTGCTAGGTGTGGGGAATACAGAGCATTCTAAGATATAGTCTTTGCATTTAAGGGATGCATACATTAAAATATAAACAGCTTTCCAAATTAGCACCTGTTAACTGCAGAGAGGATGGTACAGGCAGTTCCTGCTTCTGCTGTTGCTTTCCCTTGTCCTGCAGCCAGCCCTGCTTTGAACTAGCTGTGGGGCAAAGTGGGCTGTCCTTTGGATTTGCTTGGTACGGCTCTCCTGCTTCTCCTCTATTGGGCCCAGCACGCCCTGGCTCTTGGATGTCCATATTGACATTGGCTGTTTTTTGTCTGTGGCTAGACCTCCTTGGTTTGGTGATTGACTCAGACTCCGTTTCTGGATTACTGACCTTAGTGTTCTGCTTGTCTCTCCCCTCTGCATCCTGTCTTGATTTTTTCCTTAGCAGCTTCTGGGAGGTGACAGCCCCTCCACTGGCCCCACAGCACTCCCACCAGTGCTGAGCAGCTAATACCTCCTGCCACTCCTTATTCCTCCCTGGCCACTCTTTCCCCTCCTGCCTGGGAAGATGCTGGACTTCCTGGAGGAGCTGGGACTTCAACTGAACCTTGTGCAAAATAGGATTTTTAAAAAGATTAATCTGAAAGTGGCAGGCATGTTGGAGTGAAGACAGGAAGACTTCATGGAAGTAGCCCAGAAGCAGGGCATAAAGGTCCAAGTTGGTAGCAACAAGAAAAGAGGAGATCGATGTTAGGCATGATACTATGAAAGAATTAGCTAGACAAACTTGGCAGAAAGAAAAAAGAAGACAGTGTCTTTGAATTCTTAGAAATGCTTTGAAGATAAAAAGTTCTATCTGGAGGGAAACATGAGAGACCTTTGAGAAATCACCCTGCAGTAGAGTGACCAATTGTCTCGATTTACCTAGCACTGAGAAGGCTCCTTGAATGTGGGACTTGTGGCTTCAAATTCAGATGGTCCTCAGCAGACCAGGGTGAGCCGATCACCCTATCCTGAACCAGTGCCAGCGTCATATAGGGTAGCGTTGAATAAGGGCTTTTACCTTTTTGGGGGGCTCTTTTAACATTCCAGGTCAACTTGGCCTGGATCATCTTGAACAGGAATTCCAAACAGTTGTTAAGATTTTATGATCAGGAGAGAATGCCACATATGAGAGTGGAAGGTACCTATGTGAATATAGCCAACCTTAAAGCTTTCGTTTTGATGAGAAGCAAATTTAAAAATTAAAATACTTAAATATTCTCAAATTTTAAATGTATTTTCATCATTCCCCTCACCAAAAACCAAACCAAATCAAACCGAACCAAAACAAACAAATCCAAAGTTCAACTTGTATACATGAAAATGTTTTGCTCCTTCCTTAATGATTTCTTTCCTTTTAGTGGATGATTTAGTGCTTATTGAAATGGCTCAAAGCAGGAATCAGAGGGACAAAGAAAAGACAAGAGTAAGAAGGAAAGAGAAGAATCTGAGAGGGACCAAATTGATTGCTCACTATTGAACTTGACCGTACAATACTGGAGGACAAGTATCTGGCAATCTCTCCTCTGTGGGATACAGATAAAGACCTGGAATTAAGTCCTACAGGCCTTTGTGCAATCAGAATAGATACCATACATTCATGCACTGATGCTTATGCATTTAGAGCAGAAAGCAGAGCCTCAGAATACCACGTAGAACTGATTTATTTTAAGGTAGATATTGTTACAACAAACTTGTATATTTGAGTTTCTAGCCATCTGTAAACTGAAGGGAATAAACTGAAAGTTTTCTTCTAGAGATTGACATATGAACATCAGTGCAAAGTGACCACTGATAGTTTGATAATATAGGAGGAGACAAAAAATAAAAAAAAATAAAAATTTGCCAAAGTAACAAAAGCCATCAGAGTGGCCTGGGGCTGTTTAATGTAGGGGCAAATCATTCTATGCATTTGTTATTGTTTTATATCCCTATGTGATAACTTATAGTTTAAAGATGACCCTAAATCACCAAGAAAAAGTTGAATACATTTAGCGTACCTTGTTCGAGACCCAGGTACCCATTTAACATTTCAGAAAGAATTTCCATCAAACTCTTACGTTAACAAGTCTTTCAGTTACCTGAAAAATTGACTTCCGTGGAATACTTTATTCGATGAACTATCAATAAAGGAAATACTGCAACAAAACAAAATAGAGGAACCTAAGTGAGATTGAGGACTCTATGTCAGAGTATTGGGGACCTTGCATTTCTGAGAAGATTGACTTGTAACCTCGCTCTTCCGCTGGGACCCCACAATGGACGCCAACTGCAGGACAAAGCCGGGTCTTGCAGACGTCCTGTTGCCCTGACTTCGGCAGGGAGCCATCCCAAGCTTCATCGCAGCCCCAAGGGGCGCATATATTAAAGAAAAAACAAGAGCCATGCTCCAAAATGGCTTATTTAAAATGCAAAGGGTAACAAGAGACCTACATTTGGGGAGAGCCCAGCTCTCAGAAACAGGAAAGTAATACCGACTTTTGGTTAAAGTTGCTTGCTCTTGAACTAATTAGCTGGGGATTGAATTCAGCATGAGAAGTCAGAATGTGGGTTAAGAGTGAAGAAAAATGTTATTTTTCCTCTTAGGTACCAGCCTGGCACTTCAGAATGCAGTAGCAGGCGCACACAAGACACAACCAATTCAACAAAAATCGCAAAATTGTAGAAAATACCGTGGTTGATGGAAAAGGGATTCCAGAGATATAATTTGGGCCAGATGTATGATAAAAGGCAGTTTTATCTACTTTGGTGGTAGCGTCTGTGTAATAAGATATTGGCACATTTGTCATTAAAGAAAAATAAAGAGGAATGAATAATACAGAATCCTGTGGAACAGTAAATAATACGTTCCCACCACTTTTGTAATACTATTCCTACCTAGCATTGATCTGCTATTGTTTTCTTTCAAATCTCTTTTCTTGTTTTTCTAAGATGGGAGGCTTGTGGGAAGATTATACATAAAGAAGGAAGGCAAGATCTTTTGCTTTTGTTTCACTTGTGAGCCTTTAAGCAAAGGATAGGACTTACAGTAAAGTCGTATTTCCCATTGATGGCATCCTTTGCAGGATGTGAGCCCTTGACAGAACATGTCTGCATATAACAAGATCTTACTTCTTAACAGGCCTGTGCTAGATTTAAAGTTTTCATGTCTAATTAGCTGTGTAAACAAATTTGTAATTTAGGGAATTTTTTATGCCACAAGGGAGTGAAGGTTTACTACCTCTATTTTGTAGATGGGTTCCTCCCCAAATCTGCAGTGTTTACACTGTCTGAATCTATGGTATCCTCTTGGTGTTCCCTTTGATTCTTGCATTGTGCATTCTATGTTAATTCTGCTGCTGTTTCTGGACTCAGAAGTGTTCAGAGCCAGAAGCAAGCGTAGACAGTCTCAGAGGAGTGACAATGCCCACAAATTGCAGGGCACACTTCAGCGGAGGGCACCCGTCCCTTCTGGTCCTGCCCTGCCAAAGCAACGGTTATGTAAGGTTCCCGTGCCCAGATCTCTGCCAGGCTTGGGGATTCTGTAAATTTCTCGTTAGTCCATTGCAGAATGAAAGGACGGACAGGAAGAGACTGTGCCAAATAAAGAGTTTGGAGAGAAATGGACTAATCGGGTGTGGGCATCCACCGGCAGGGAGAGCTCACCTCAGCCCTGGTCAGGAATCTGTGCAGGAGCCGGAGGGGCACACTGCAGGTCCCCAACAGGCTTTATTTTCTATGACTGACACTTCAACGGCAGAGCTCATTTGATGCTGTTCCAAGCTCGCTGCTGGGTGTTTCTAATCGTGTGTTTTAATTAATGTTTTTATTGTACTTGGGCCCAGAGGCTGTTTCAACAGACCAGCATATATTTAGAAGTCTCTAAATAAATAAATGTAAAACAAAGGAAATCTGACTCTGCTGGAATTAGGAGAATGATTGCTTCTAAAGAGATAGGATAGGGTTTCAGACTTAACTGCTGGAAACCAACTCCTTGGCAGCATCAGGGCCGAAGCACACCCTCTGGGTCTAGCAGAGCATGGTTTCAGGATCTTAGCCACTGTCTGGTTTTAGAAGTCTGCACTTTGGGTCTTCAGGCAATTAGGGGACACTGTAGAATTTATTGTGTTGGTTTTGCCTTTAAAAAAATTTAACAAATAAATGGGGAGGTTGGGTTGGCAATAGCAGCAACTTTCTCAGGCAACATGTATTTGAACCTACGTAGATCTCTTCCCATTGCTAGATAAAGATGGCAATTAGAATGGGCTAGGTCATTTGCACTCCCTTACTATTCTCTCTTGAATTTTTGCTCTCCCTTTTAAAAGAGGCAGTAGCACTTTTAGGGAGCAGATTTAATCCACTTTAGCAAATACTGAGCACTTCTTCATTCAAGGCAGAAGCTAGACTTTGTGGAGGAATGAGGTGTTTACAAGTTACAGGAAATGTATTTATAAGATACATCTTGCTTCTGAATGTGTGCTAAGTTTGCAGTAAATGAAAGCATATTCTGTTTCTTCTTGTCGGGATCCATTATTAGTTAAATTCTCCAGTTGTAATTTTCTTTGGGCCCTAGAGAGCTGAGGAAAGTTACTCAAGAGCTACAAGCCTGGAGTGTTAGCAAATTGCCTGGCGATAATAACGAGGTCTGGTCCCGGACAGGAGAGTGGAGCTCGGAGGTCCGTCTGATTTTCTGCCATCACTTTTTGTTTGTCTTTCCTGATAGTGGCATCCCTTTCTCCCCTTTTATCCATCTCCTTCAAGGTGCCCTAAAGTAGTGGTTCTTGACCCTGGCTTGCAAAGAGCGTTGAAAAAATAACTGATGCCTGGGCTTCACATGGAAACCAAGGAAAAGTGCCACAGTGATTCTCTTGTGCAGCCAGGAGTGAGCCCAAGGTGCCTTGGCCACTTTCAGTACTCCTTCTCCACATGCAATGTGGCCAGCTTATCCTCAGGAAAATCCCTGCTTCGACTATCCTAGTTCCTTGACTCTAAGATGCCACCAGTTTTAAGATGTAGTATAGATTTAATAATAGTTTTTTTGATTTTAAAAAAAGGAAGAACAAGAAAAAAATATCACCACATTAAAAGTACACCTTAATTATTTTGGGTCATGACATGGTTTCAGAAATATTAAAATGTGAAAATCATGTAAATCTTGGAATAAAGAGAATAACATATCATCATATTGGTTGAAAACAAAACTTTCCTGTACTTTCTTTGAGGACTATTTTTGCATTGTAAAAGAGGATGCTTTCAAAGCCAACATTGAAAATATTGCATTTTTAATGATAAATTTTCAAACTGGGTGCTCTGTCTGCTACAAAAAGATTTCTGAATCTCAGCACTACTGACATTTTAGGCTGGATAGTTCTTTGCCGTGGGCAGCTGTCCTGCGCACTGTGGGATGTTCAGCAACCTCCCTGGCCTCTCTCTACCCACTAGATGCCAGTAATACTTATTACCATGCCCCCCCTCCACTCCCAGCTATGATGACTAAAAATGTCTCTAGACATTGCTAAGTGCCTCTAGGTAGGGAGAAAAATTATCTCTAGTTCAGGACCACTAACTAGTGGAATAGATATTTTAGTAGGGCAATGGCTTGTATCAGTTAGTGTTTAATTGCAGAGAACAGACTCCACTGGAGCTGGCTCGAGCTGAAATGTATTAGTGACAGAGTATTTAATGGCCTATGGAAACGGCCTGGGGGTTGAAGAAACACACTTTAGGCTGGAGTTTCCAGGAAATCCTCAAGCCACACCACAACCAAGCCATCAGGGGAATTGCGTCACTTGCCTTGATCGGGAGAGGCTGTGGTCAGGAGGCTGTTTCTGCTAAACTGGGGAGTTAACAAGCCATCCCAGCAGCAGAAGGATGGGTATGTCCAGCCCCTTTCCTTGCCTCTCTCAGTTCTGAATTCAAGTTCTGAAAGTGCATTTGATGATGGAACCTAAATCATACCCAGATTGCAAGGGAGCCTGGAAAACGGTAGTTTTTAGTCTACCTGCCTGTGTAATACACAGGAAGGCATTCCAGAAGGAGGCTGGAGTGTATATTGAATAAGCTCTTTTCTAGCCTCTTTCAAAGGTTTCTTCCCAGAGATCCTCAACTCAACCAGTGGCAACCACCTATTCTGGGCAATTGGGGTTGGTTCAAGTGTCCCATTTACACTTCACTCCCATTTACATTTTTTACATCAAGTTAATTTTCTTCTTTGCTTTGTTCCATTCTCTTTTCTATTTTCTCTTTCATTACCATTCTTTTCACACCTCCTCCTTCTCCCTGTCTCCAACTATAGGTTTTCTGAAGATTTGAAGGGTGTATGTTTCATTCTTGGCTCTGTCAATGTGTATGACATGTGAAAGTCTTTGTTGGTAAGTTGTGAGCTGAGGCCTGGGATACTCAGCTGTCACCATCTGTGTCTCTAGTGTGCTGAAAACACTGGCGGAATAGATATTTTTGGGGCAGAGGCTTATATCTCTGAGCAATATTCCTCCATCCAGAAGAAGAGAGCACCAATTAACATGAACGATCACTTTGTCTGATTTGAATTAAACATTGATCGAGTAGCCTTAAGTCCAAGCAGGTAAGAATCAAACCATGCTTTCTGTTTTGAGGATGGAGGCCTTTGCAATTTAAAAATCATGACTCCTTAGGGCTAGGAATAATAAATGATTGCTTACCTGATATATTTTTCTTTCAGTCTGTTGCCAAAATCTCCTAATTAGTAATTTGGCTTACGGTATGGGGACTTTGACCCTAAGTTAAAATTCAGTCAGTATACCTAGGCGAGGTAAAAACATCACAAATCATTTACTCTTTAGAGTAGGGCTGCCATATAAAATACAGGACAAGCAGTTAAATTTGAGTTTCAAATAAACAATGACTAATTTTAGTATAAATTTTAGTATAAGTATGTCGCAAATGTTGCATGGGACATACTTATACTAAAAAATTATTTGTTGTCTATCTGAAGTTCAAATTTAGCTAGATGTTCTGTATTTGTATGTGCTAAGTCTGGTGTGATCAAGTTCTTTCTTGAGAGTATATTTCTTGAGAGGGAGCAGGGATGAAGAAAACATGAGGGCAATGGACTCCTGAGAAGAATGAAGATGAAAAAGTTCAGCTCTGTATAGAAAGGAAGAGGGACAACTGACAAAACCAATCACTAAACTCATCCTGGTTATCACTGACTATTCTCTAGATATGCAAAGAAAGCCCTGATTTGAAGATAAAGCTCTATTCCTTCTCTGCAAATGCGGCCACTTTTCTACAGCATTTGGATCTGGTCCTAATGCAGCATTTGGTTGCCCAGGCTGGACAAGCAAAGCTTCGAGGTAAGCAGAAGAGATGAGCAGCGCAGGCACTGGATACCTTGGAGCCTTGTAATCTCGCTTGCACAACCTCCAGATTGCATGGTTCTTGGCTTCGGCACAGCTGGGCACAATTTCAATGCACATCTATGGAGACCATGTCACAACAACAAAACAAACCAATGTAGCTGCAAGTTACATTAACAGCTTGAAAAAACAAGTCAACAGACTTGAAGACTGCTCTGGGAGCCCCTCCCTGGGAGTCAGCCTCTGGCAGAAGGGGAGTTACTGTGCCTCCTTTTGGACCTTTTTTCAGCTAAGATTATTCTATAGGATCTGCATCTTGTCCCTTTCAAAGAGTTTTTGGTTTGTTTGTTTGTTTTGAGAGAAGCCTTATTTGCTTTATTGTTGGTCAGCATTAGATCTTTCTGAAGGGTGGAGTGGTCTGTGTTGCATGCAAGTTTCTTGTCAGAAGAGATGATTTCCCTGCTCAGATGTCACACTCAACACAATGGTGCATCCTTGCATAGTTTCTCACGTTACTGTTGGTCATAAACGCATGGAGCCAGATTTGCTAAATCTTCTGATACTTCACTCACTGTCTGCTTGCAAATTTGTAGTTAGGAAGAGTTTACACACCTTGCAGCAATATCTCATATGACAATTCTGAAGTAACTTGTCAGAGAAATTTTGCTCGTTATGGAGAGCATATTAGTACACATAAATTAAGGCTGGTAGCACCTTCTGCATTAATGAACCAAGAACAAACTGACTTCTTAAAGTATGCAAGTGGATCAGGCCCAGGAGTATGTGTGGATTGGAATCTTGCCAATGTCAGGAACCTCCTGTGCTCATATACTTTTTATTTCTGATTTTTATGAAAGATTTGATTTACGTGCCAGTAACATCAGGGTGTGTGGGTGGACACACCGTGAAGAAGCTGGTGAAGAGAAGGAAAATGAAATATTTTGGAAGGAATCATGTTAGCTGTTCCATGTGATTTCTTTAAAAACAAATGTATAAACAAAAAAGGTATGGTTTATTTTGCATCTTATTTTTTCCCATCTGATTTACATATATTCTTGGACTCTATATTTTATCTCAAAATTTTTTTCCCTATACATATAGTACATTGTGACAACTCTAATTTTTGTTTTGTTTAATAAATGTAAACTTATGTTTGTAAAAGAACAACTAAAACAGCAAAGCCATCTTCATTTTTTTTCTTTTTCTTTGGTTGTCCTTTTTTTTTTTTTTTTTTTAAACCAAGCCTCTTCTGACTCATATCCTGGGCTATCCCAATTTGCACATGTTTCCAGAACTTAAAAAATTGTTTCCATTTTTATTATATTCCCTAGTTGTTCTTTTTCCCAGTATCTATTCCCCAACGCTTGTTTCCACATATCCTCTCTTTTCTCCCCCATCTCTTCCTATTTCTCTAGACTTCTGTGGAGAGACATAACCTTCTTTTGCTCTTTTATCAAAGAACTTTCATGAAGTTTTCCTCCAAGTCCCCTGAAAGTATATGGGACAGATTGCCCTTGCTCAAGGGAACTCCAGTGAGAGACATGGCGTGACTCGGAGTTGTGGGTGTGAAAGGGGATGACTTCTCTTAGGTCCCTTCTCCCTTTAGGTGCCATGATTCCATGAAAAATATTCATGGGATTGGTGGAGCAAGTAAGCTCTTTTTGTGCATTTAGATTCTCCAACTCAAATATTATAGTTGAACTTAATAGATTACATTGAACTGAAAGACAAACAGACAAAAAATTCCTAAGTCATCAAAAGATTTAGCTCTTTTCAGAGAAGCTGTCTTAGTCCTTTTGCATCGCTATAAAGAAATACCCGAGGCTGGGTAATTTATAAAGAAAACAGGTTCATTTGCTCATGGTTCTGCAGGCTATACAAAAAGCATGGTATCAGCATGTGTTTCTGGTGAGAGCTTCAGGGAGCTTCTACTCATGGCAGAAGGCAGAGGGGAGCAGGTATCACAAGGCAAGAGGAAGAAGGGAAGAGTGAGAGGGGAGGAGGTGCCAGGCTCTTTTTAACCATCAGTTCTCATGGGAACCAATAGACGAGAACTCACTCATTACCCTGAGGACAGCACTCAGGGTTCCTGAGGGATCTGCCCCCATGACTCAAACACCTCTCCCTGGGCCCCACCTCCAACAGTGGGAATCAAATTTCAACATGAGATTTGGAGGGAACAAATATCCAAATTATATTGGAGGCTAAATGAACATCTTTAATTTTTCTGGCTTGAAATTCCAGCACTATGGTGAATAGAAGTGGTATTAGTGTACTCTGCGCCATTTTGACCATATTTTTATGGTGAGAGATACACTAAATTTCACTAAATTATTATAATTCTTTCACCAAGTTTCTATATACATACTTACAGTATTTCTAATTTTTCCATTTTTTTTCTGAAACTTTTTATATCAGGATCAATTCTTTGGAGATAAATTAAAATGAGGATTTTATTCATTTATGAGGTTTTCATGTATATCTAATTTTACTGATTTTACCTTAGCCCATTTTATTTTCTTTTTGTGACTGTTTTTTCATACCAAGTCAAAATTTTGCCATCTAAATTTTTTCAAGAATATTTTATTCTTCTATTAAATTTAGAAAATAATATATTTTATCATGTGAAATTTTAATTATTACCACTGTTATTTTTATTGATTATTATTATTTTGATTAAAACTAACTGTTGGTTCATTATAACATTGTGAGAAATTTCTCTCAGATAATCCAGAATTGACCTGTCATTAAGGGTTGGCCAGTTGTATGTTTTGAATACTTCTAATCACTTTTGTATTTTATGAAGTAACAGTCCACATTATTGAATTATTTTGATCCAGTTGGTTAACCTGGCTACTTAACTGTTATTAACTTCCAAGTTCTTGAAAAATATTAAAATAAGTGCATAACTATAGTTCTTAAGCTGGAAGCAACCATATTAATTAGTTATCAAAATTAGCTAGTGAAATAAAATGCAACGCTTCAGTAGAAAAGGCAGCTTGAGAATTGTGAGATGTTGAATTCTTCTGTTTTAGGTCAGCAATTCTATGACATAGTATAAAAGAGGAAAAATCTCAAATTTTGTATATAGAATGAAACTTTTTTTTAAAGCTCTGAGAGATCTATTTGCCAATCAGTCTCATGCATGTTGTTTACTTGCGTATGTTAAGCCTAAACCTGGGCAGTGCAGCATCGTGGAGAAGAGGAAGTCTCTGACAGCTTGGATTCCAATCCTTGTGTTTTCAGTGATTAGCCACAGGACCTCCAGGACCTTGGGAAAATTACTTAACCTCTTCAAACCTTGGTTTCCTCATTTCTAAAATGGGGATAATAATAGTGCTATTTCATAGGATTTTTGTCAGCATTTGATGTCATAATGCATCTAAAAAATGCTATGTATTATTATTATTAGCTACAAGAGAGAATGTTCTGATTGAATCCAAATAGCTTCCTCCTCATTTTAATATATAGTTAGTGTTTGGAGAATGTTCTTTCTTGTCTAAATTGTTTAACCTCTGTATCCATGTTCTTCCTGAAGGCCTCTGAGACAGGTGTGAGTTATGTGTGCATGTGTGTGTGTGTGTTTGGGTGATTAAGATGATAAAATGTAGCATAAAATTATATTGTGATAAGATTCTTATATTGCAGCTATTAAGAACAGAGGGAACAAAAAATAGGAGAGACAGGCAAGATGGCGGATGAGAAAAATTGCCAGCCAGAGTGTCTCTGCAAGAAAGATAGATTTTAAAAGAAAGTGAAAAACAATAAATAGGCAGACAAACATGAGGGTGGTGGCAAGGGTGCCTGAAACTACAGGAGACTCACGGGAAGAAAATGTGGAAGGGAAGTGGAAGGAGACAGGTCCCTGAGAAGCTTGGAGACCAGCGACATTGGTAGGTGGAGCGGTTAGATTTCTCCTCCTTTGCATCTTGGACTGCTGGTGGGCTCCTGAGTGGTTGGAGAGAACTGCTAACACTAGCCCAGAGACAGCTGCCACCAGTGAGTGGTGAGCCCTGTGTGGACAGGGCACCAGGCTCCCAGCTCCATCAGGGAACCTCCTGGCCCACAGACCCGAGCCAATCGGCAGGTGCCATATTGCTTCATTCTCCTCTCCCCCTTCTCTACCCGCGGCTGCTGAGAGAGACAATTTAGCCACCACCCAGAGGCATCTGCAGGGAATGGGATCTTTCCTTTTGAGGCCCTATGGCAGACTGAGCGGTACTCACACTGTGAGCTCCCTACCCACCAGCCCTCCCAGGTGCCGCTTGCCCAGGTGACTCCAGGAGAGCGGGGCAAATCCTGAGGCAGAGAGACATCCATCCAGCTTGGGCACCCCGTGGGTGACTTGAGACCAGCACTCCTCTCCCTGACAGGGTTAGGGATTGATCTTTGGGACCCAGGGGACAGGCCTGCAGACCAGATCCTGTACACACAGGTCTGATCACATTGCCCAGGGGCACAGAAGGGATATTTGTGAATGAGCCTATTGAGGTGTGTTTGCCTTCAGGGGAAGATCAGTGTGCTTGAGGGGCAAGCCTCCTCCCATGGCAGGGCCATGCTCCCAGCTCAGGCTGTGATCCTAGGCAGGGAACCTCCCGGCCTGGATCACAGCCAGGGGAGATCTGCTGGCTTGAGATCCTGCCTGCCAGCAGTGGCTGGGGGGAAACCACGGAATAGGGGAGGGTTGAAAGGAGTGAGGCCTGCTTCAGACTGCAGGTCTCAGACAGCCCCACCTCCACATGCAGACTATTTGGCTGAGTGGGGCCATTTCAGCCCCATCCCTGGCAGCTTTTCCCAGAAGCAGAGAACAGACCTTTGACCCCTGCTAACAGCATTTGTGGAGCTTGAAGGCAGGCTCAACCAACCCAGCTCTGCCCAGCCTCACTCTCCCCCCACCCCCACTGAGGTGGAGAATAAGGACACACCAAGGATACACCAGGGCCCCACCCACCACCTGAGGCACTAGAGTCCCTCTCTAGAGGAAAAAGAGCTGGTTACATGACCCCAAAACAATACCATATCCTGCTCCTCCCAGCAAGCACCACCTACTGACAGGGAGGACATTCTGTACATCTTTCAACTGCATCTACTGACTCATCATACAGAGTGTGGTCGAATCTCACCCACAAACACCACCTACTGGCTCAGAGACTAAACAGGGTGTTTCATTATCCAAACGAAAATCTAAAGGTAAGAAGCAACAGCTGATCCATATGGGAAGGAATCAGCAAAAGAACTATGGAAGTATGAAGAATCAAATGGAAAGCACACCCCCAGGGGGAACACTAGCTCTCTAGCAATGGACATCAACCAAATTCAGAATACTAAAATGACAGAAGACATTTTGAACATGGATTGTAAGAAAACTCAATATATGCAAGAGAAAATGGATAACCAACACAAAGAAACCACAAAAAAAATCCAGGACTTGGAAGAAAAATTCACTAAAGAAATTGAAATATTAAAGAAAAATCAAACAGGACTTCTGGAAATGAAGAATTTATTCAAAGAATTACAAAACACAGTGGAAGGCCTCAAGAACAGGGTAGATCAAACAGAAGAAAGAATTTCAGGGACTGAACATAATGCCTTCCAATTTAAAAAGTCAGTCACAGAGATAGAGCAGAGAAATAAGAGAAAAGAGCAAAGCCTACAAGAAATGTGGGATTATGTGAAGAGGGCTAATGTGAGAATCATAGGCATCCCTGAGGGTGAAGAAGAAAATACACAAGAGTTGGATAAGCTATTTGAAGATATAATAGAGGAAAAATTCCCAGGCCTTGCCAAAAATCTAGATATTCAGGTACAAGAAACTCAAAGGACTCCTGGGAGATCCATTGCAATTAGGAAGACACCATGACACACAGTCATCAGACTGACCAAAATAACCACCATAGAGGCCCTCCTATGTGCTGTAAGGCAAAAGAAGTAGGTAACCTACAAAGGAAAACCCATGAGAGTAAGGGCAGACTTCTCAACTGAGACCTTACAAGCAAGAAGAGACTGGGGCCCCATACTCACTCTTCTCAAACAGAATAATGCCTAGCTTAGAATCTTGTACCCTGCAAAACAAGTTTTGTATACGAAGGAGAAATAAAGACTTTCTAAGACAAGCAAAGACTGAGGAAATTCATCAAGACAAGACCTTCCCTCTAGAAAGTACTCAAAACAGTGTTACACGTGGATTAGCAAAATAAACACCCAAATTTTACCAGACCTACAAAGAAGAACTGGTACCTATCCTGCAGAAATTATTCCACAACATTGAGAAGGAAGGAATCCTCCCCAACACGTTTTATGAAGCCAATATCACCCTGTTACCCAAACCAGGACAGGATGCAACAAAAAAAGAAAGCTACAGACCAATATCTCTTATGAATATAGATGTAAAAATTCTCAACAAAATCCTAGCAAACCAAATTCAGGTGCTTATCAAAAAAATAATCCATCACGACCAAGTGGGCTTCATCCCAGAGATGCAGAGATGGTTCAACATATGCAAATCTATAAATGTAATTCACCACATAAATAGAAGCAAAATAAAGACCACATGATCCTCTCATCAGACCCAGAAAAAGCATTCGACAAAATTGAACATCCTTTTATGATAGGAATGCGTAACAAAATAGGCATAGGTGAGACTTACCTAAAAACGATACAAGCCATTTATGGTAAAACCCATATCCAACATCATACTGAATGGGGAAAAATTGAAAACATTGCCACTTAGAACTGCAACCAGACAAGATTGTCCTCTATCACCACTTCTATTCAACATAGTGCTCGAAGTCCTAGCCAGAGCAATCAGATAAGAGAAGGAAATCAAGAGCAACCAAATGGGGGCAGAAGAGGTCAAACTATAGCACTTTGCTGACAATATGATCTTATATCGAGAAAACCCCAAGGATTCTGCCATGAGACTACTAGAATTGATAAATAAATTCAGCAAAGTCTCACATTACAAAATCAATGTACAGAAATCAGTAGCATTCCTATACATCAACAACAATCAAACTGAGAACCAAATCAAAGACTCAATACCCTGCATAATAGCAATAAAGAAAATAAAATACCTAGGAATATATTTAACTAAGGAGGTAAAAGACCTCTACAGGGAGAACTACGAAACACTGAGGAAGGAAATAGCAGAGGATGTAAACAGGTGGAAAGCCATACCATGCTCATGGGTTGGCAGAATCAACATTATTAAAATGTCTATACTACCCAAAGTGATCTACACATTTAATGCAATCCCTATTAAAATACCAACACCATTTTTCACAGATGTAGAAAACATAATTTTACGCTTTGTGTGGAACCAGAGAAGACCCCGTTTAGCAAAAGCAATTTTAGGCAATAAGAACAAAATGGAGGTATTAATTTACCAGACTTCAAACTATACTACAAGGCTGTGGTTATTAAATCAGTTTGATATTGGCACAAGAAGAGGGACATAGACCAATGGAACAGAACTGAGAATCCAGATATAAAACCATCCTCATATAGCCATCTAATCTTTGACAAAGCAGACAAAATCATAAACTGGGAAAAAGAATCCTTATTCAATAAATGGTGCTGGGAAAACTGGATAGCCACATGTAGAAGACTGAAACAGGACCCACGCCTTTCACTTCTCACAAAAATCAAATCATGGTGGATAACAGACTTAAACCTAAGGTGTGAAACTATTAGAATTCTAGAAGAAAATGTTAAAGAAAAACTCTTATAGACATTGGCCTAGGCAAAGAATTTATGAGGAAGACCCCAAAGGCAATCACAGCAACAACAAAAATAAATAAATGAGACCTGATCAAATTAAGAAGCTTCCACACAGCCAACGAAACTATCATGAGAGCAAACAGACAACCTACAGAGTGGGAGAAAATATTAGTATGTTACACATCTAATAAAGGGCTGATAACTAGAATCTATATAGAATGCGGGACAATCAGAAAGAAAAAAATCAAACAACCCTATCAAAAAGTGGGTAAAGGACATGAACAGAAACTTTTCAAAAGAAAATAGACTAATGGCCAAAAAACACATGAAAAAATGCTCAACATCTCTAATCATCAGGGAAATGCAAATCAAAACCACAATGAAAAATCACTTATCTCCAATGAGAATGGCCTTCATCAAAAAGTCCCAAAACAATAAATATTGGAGTGGATGCGGAGAGATAGGAACACACATACGCTGCTGGTGGGACTGCAAACTAGTGCAACCTCTGTGGAAAGTAATATGAAGATACCTTAAAGAGCTAGAAGTAGATCTACCATTTGATCCAGCAATCTCATTATTGGGCATCTACCCAAAAGAACAAAAGACATTCTATAATAAAGACATCTGCACTAGAACATTTATAGCAGCACAATTCACAATTGCAAAAATGTGGAAACAACCCTAGTGCCCATCAATACATGAGTGGATTAATAAAATGTGGTATGTGTATACCATGGAGTTCTACTCAGCCACAAAAAACAATGGTGACATAGCTTCTCTTGTATTATCCTGGATAGAGCTGGAACTCATTCTCCTAAGTGAAGTGTCACAAGAATGTAAAAACAAGCACCACATGTACTCAGCATCAAATTGGTATTAACTGATTAACACTTAAGTGCATATATAGTAATAGCATTCATTAGGTGTTGGGCAGATGGGAGAGGGGAGGAAGGGATAGGTATATACACACCTAATAGGTGTGGTGCACACCATCTGGGGGATGGACACGCTTGAAGCTCTGACTTGGGTGGGGCAAGGGCAATAAATGTAACCTAAACATTTGTACCCCCATAATATGCTGAAATAAAAAAAATTAAAAAAAACCCAGAACACACAGAGAATAAAACTAATTCTGAGAAGATGCTTATAATTACGTGATCTTGGTAAAACACTTTCTCTCATGTCTCAGCTTGTTAAAATTTTTTTTTTAATCATGTAAAATGCTGGCATTGGACTAAATCCCTAATTTCCTTCTTGATTTATAAGACTCTTTCTCCTGTCTGAAATGCTCTCCTTATACAGCTAGTTCCACTTTTATGATGCCATGTGTCCTTGGGCGCTCAGAGGATGGATTAGTATGAAGTGGATCTTCTGTTTTCAACTTGTTCAGGGTTGTCGGTGGAAATCACAGTACAAGGGGTAAAGGCATCCAGAAGTGAAGTATGCAGTGGTATCTGCAGTATTAATATGGAGGCAGTGCCAAAATAACAAAATGAGGCAAGAAAAAGAGGGGGCCCCCACACTCCTGCAGTGCTTAGTGTTAATATGTATTTACTAACTTCTTACTGACCTGATGTTTCTTTAGGCAACATATTGCAGATTGAAGCTGCTGGGAATTTCTACTCTTGTGAACTTTTGTCTTCTCTACTCTGCCCTCCCTTCATTTATAAAAAGTACTGCTTAAAGGGCTATTTGTTAGTGGTGTTGAGCATCACCACCATCAAGGACCCACCGTATTTAAGGTGCTCTGTTGGCGTTGGGTAAATATTTGCCAGTGTTTTAAATGCCAGGGCCTCTTGAGAATGTAAGAGGAATGTTGCTTGGGCAGGAATGGGGGAAGGGAAGAATAATTCCTGTCCCTGCAGTTATGCAGCAAATTTTGGAGGTCTGGCCTGAATGTCTCCAAAAAATGTACCACATTACTACTGTTTCGATTGTTACTGTGTTGGCGACCTTGAAAGCCTGAGAATTTCAAGCTGCCTTGAAACTCTCTCTCTCATGTTGACACTTTGGAGGGGAGCAAGAATTCTTCTCTTCTAGTTTGGGTTTGGATATGTGTTTGCTATGTGTTGACAAAGAAGTCCTTGACCTCACAATGAAGGCTCAGCAAGTTGCTTCATGTTTTCTGTATGTAGCCGCCTCCTCTCAGCTCTTTTGAAGTACCCATAAAACAAAATAGGCTCATTAAACATGAGGGGGTAAATGAAGTTGGCACTTGCACCTATTCAAATAGGCTTTCCTCTTTAGATGTTTACACTCAAAAAAAAAAAAAAAAAAAAAACAAGACAAAGAAAAACAGCCACCAGTCAGAAGAGGAATGCATGCTTATCAGAGGCTATTCATGGCCTCGCTCTTAGGGTGAGCGAGGGCAGCTAGGCTCTGGAAGATGTGAGCATTTTGTTCCAGATCTAGCACTAGATAGATCCACAAAATTAATGTCACAGTGAGAAGCCAGTGTGGCCTTGTCTTTGTCATTTCATGTACTAAGTTGGCATATGGGGATGAAGACTATATCAAGCTCCTTTTTAAACAATCAAGCACATTTCTTCATGACTTTCCTCCACAGACATGGGCTTGTCTTCTGTGTACACTCTTGCTGACAGGGAGAAACAATAGTTCTGCCCTGTGGATTGGCTTTTCCTATGCTTAGGTTTTGTTCTTTGATGAAGCTTTCCCTACACTTTTTGCTCCTTTTCTAAAGCTGCAGAATCCACATTTTAATGAGCTGAAGGAGATGCCAAGATACATAGGAGATGGTCTTAACCCTCAAAATCTTACCATCAGTCAATGAGGTAACGTGTGATGATGTTCAGTAATTCACCATGCAAATGTGAGGTAATTTGAGCTGATCCTTGAAAGATGGAAAATGTTTCTATGGTCTCTGGTTGTGGGAGGGGATGTTCCAAACTGGAGGAATAGTTTGAGCAAAGGCACAGAGGTGTTTCTAATCAGTAGACACTCTTTCTACTTCTTTTATTTTATTTGGCCTGATCAATGTTTGATGCTGTCGACCACTTGCTTCATCTTGAAGTATTTTCTTGGCTTCTGACACCACACTCTGCTGGGTTTCCTCCTGCTTTTCTGATGGCTCTTTTCAATATCACCCCCAGGTTTCTATGACTATATATGCTGGTGATGCCAGGTTGCTTTCCTGAATTTAGACCTATATATCTGTGCATTGTTCACACTTATATATACAACTCTGCATGTTCAAAACTGAGCTCATTATCTTTCTCCCCAAATCTGCATCTTCCTCAATTTCCTACCTCAGTGAACAATGTATATCCAGTTATTCAAGTCAGAACCATGGTATAATCTTCACTCCTCCCTCCCCATCACCCTTCACACAGAAAACCATCACAGCCTTTATATTTAATTTAATTTAATTTAATTTAATTTATACATTGTTTAATATCTCCTGAATCTGTCCAGGTCTTTCTGTCTCCATTGCTATCTCCTTGGGTCAGCTCACCTTCTTTTGCTTGGATGACTGCAGTAGCCACCTGCCTTCAACTTTTCCTTCAGCTCATTCTTTCTCTACATTGTAACCATCTTTCTAAAGTACATATATGATCATTGTGTTTTTTCTCTTCTTAAAGCCCTCTCATAGCTCTCCTGTGCCTTAGGGATGGTGTCCAGATTCCCAAATAAGGCTTACTTACCTTTCTTGTTCTGCACCTGCTGACCTCTCTTGCTCATCTCTTGCTGCTCACAAGCCAGGTGGGCTTCAGCCATTTTGAAGTTCACTTGCAATTCACTGACCCACCAGGTGAGTTTTCATATCTCCCAGACTCTGTGCATGCACTTCTCCATCTAGCACACCCTTCTTCCTTGCTCCTCCTCTGGTCTCAGCTGGGAAATCACTGCTCATACTGTATTCTAATGGCCAGTTTACTTGTCTGTATTCCTTTAGGCCAATACCTCTTATAGTATGGAACATTTTAGATAATCAGTAGACACTTTTTGGATGAATGAGTGAGTGGTAATATATGAGGTGTCTTAAAGGAATGGCAGATCACCCAGTTTGGAATATAGGATACACAAAATAAAAGAGTGGAAAATACAAAAGAAAGGTGGTTGAGTGTCTTAGGTTGAGTTCCCTGAGCACAAATTCTGAGATGAAGACTCCAGTACTGGCAGTTCATTGGGGACTGCTTTTGGGATCAACTTCTGTGAGGGAGTGAGGGAGGCAGGATATGGCAGAAGGAGAAGTTGAACTGAAATGAAATTGCAATAGGGCCCTCAGCTGATCTCATGTGGCACTCAGAAGCTGGCGTAGCTCTACAAAGTTGTCCTGAATTGAGGCAAAGGGGCTGGCCCTTTGTATTCTCACAGCAATCAGTCATGGCGTGTTGCCCCTGGGGAGGGGGCAAAACTCAATCCAAATAGCTCCTTTGCCAAGGGCAATTTCTAGACAAGGATTAAACTATGGCCCGTCAGAGGCCAGCATTGCTGGCATCTGGGGGAATGAATATCCTGGTATAAGAGGATCTAGGTGGCACACAACAGCATCTATTCCACTGGGCCTAGTTTATGCCAGACTAAGGAATTTATGCTTTATTTGATAGGCCTTGATATGTCGTTAAAGATGTTTATGGAGAAATCATGTGTGTCAGAGCTGTACTTGAGAAGATTAATCTAGCTGGGGTGCTTAGATTGGATTGGAGGTAAGGAAACTGCAGACAGAAGGGCCATGGAGACTTTTGAAATAGTTTAGATGAGGAAATTAAGGCCTGAACGAGGATGTTGGCGGTGGAAATGGAAACGGTGGGTTGTAAGAGAAATGATGATGCTAGAATTCACAGGCCCTGGTGACTGACTGAATGGGAAACATGGAAGAGGAAGGAGACTCAGGTGACCTCACGGTTTTGAGCCTGGCTGAAATGTGTAAATGATGGTTCTGGTAGGAGAAGTTTAAGAAGGATACAGGCTTGGCAGTAGATTTGTTGAATTTGCAGTATGGTAGCCACCCAAGTAGAAGTGGCCCATTGGTGGGTGGGCAAAATGCACATAAATAAAAAGTTCTGTGATAGTATGAGGATATTCATGTAGCCGTATTAGTATCAAATGAGTGTAAAACATTTAATGCTACAAGAGGTCAGAGAAGAGAGAAATCCCTGTGGCCAAGCAGTTTTCATGGAGGAGGTGGCATTTGCGTGGGGTCTAGATGGAGGTGTGGGGTTTTGATGGGGAAGGAGAGATAGGGAGGGCAGGAAGATGACATTCTAAGTGGAGCGAATGCTCTGAGCAGAAACAGAGAGGTGGGAATACACACCACATATTCAGGGGACCATGAGAAGATCAACTTGGCTAGAATAGAGGGTTTCTTTAAGGAAATATTGGTTTAAAAGGTGAGAAAATTGAATGTGGAGAAACTCGAATGACAAGCTAAATGACAGGGAGGGTAGAGGAGTTTAGGAGATTTTTTGTAAAATGTTGCCTCTGTTTCTGAAGTTTCATCCTATTTACTGCCTGGATGTGGGTCTCCCTAACCCACAGAACCAGAACTCTCCGCTTGGTAGATACTCAGTTGTGATATAGAAGACTACTGATGATCAGTAGTCTTTTTCATAGTGATTATATGAAGACACATTAGAGGAGATTCCAGCCTGCATGTGTTTCTGAGGCTTTTACGTTGACAGTCTGCTTAGCTTTCATGAGGCATAAAGAATCTGTGGCCTAATTGCTCAGCTGGTTTACTGGCTCATCTTGAAAAGTAAATATTGTGTATCTGCAAGTGGAAAGTCAGTATGTGTAATCTAGCTGCCTAGTCACGCCTGCCCCAAACGCTGTTGAAAACTTTGACCAAAGACTATAAAACTGTCAAGAGCAGGGGCCCAAGCTTGCTTCCACACCAAATAACTCATTATTGAAGCTATTGGGAAGATAACAGGACATGCATTTGACTTGCTGGGATTTCTTGTTTGCTACAGAAGCATCTGGCAGAGTGAAATAGCTTTGTATTACATCATTTTTCATTTCTGCTTTTTATTTATCATCTACTTTGATTTATTTGACATGGAAACTTGTCCCACCCACCTCTGAGTGCTCTCATTGAATAAAAAGTGTATCTTGATATAACTTCAGTGACTTCAAAATGGAATCTCCAGATTGGCACTTGGACCATTTAAGGAAAAAAAAAAAATTTCTTTGGAGTAGCAGATGTTTAATTTTGCCTTCTTCCCAAGTGGTCATGGGCTGCTAGGAGACTTCTCTGTTGCCATTTTGTGACATTCACAAGATCACTTGTTTTGTTTCCTTTGTGTAATTTCAACACAGAGTGTTTCAAACACTTCTTGGGAAAAGGAAGAGAACTGCTGCTGGAGGGACTAAATTTTTTTTTTTTTTTTTGAATAGGAAGTGAATGATGTAGTTGCTTTTGGAATGGTCTGCTAGATTTAGGATAAGTGATGCACACTATGCTATTGATGATGTATGAATAGTTACTTCTCTTTAGGTAAAGTGGCCCTAACGTGTTTGTAGCTTTCCTTATAGCTAATTGCATGGGGTTTCATTCAACAGAAAAAAATGTGCCAAGTTTTGAGCAATTAAAAAAAAAACCCCAAATCTGCGTATGTTATTAAGTTGCAACTGATATTCAACAGCTCTACACTAATCTCTAAGAAGCAAACAAAAGCATATTTACTGTTTTTATTCATTGTTCAACCTTGTACAATTGAATATATTCTTCAATCTACAGAAATGTTTACTGCATTATAAGAGTTTTAAAAAATATTTATATTTTATATTTAGCAGTGTCCTTTAGATGTTTGGTCTAAATGGAGTGCATTTCAGTGATCCAAAGAAGAATCATACAAGCATGTGTGATGTGTTTTCAATTTAAATTGGAAATATTGTTTTTTATTTCAGCATATTATGGGGGTACAAAAGTTTAGGTTACGTATATTGCCCTTACCTCCCTTCCTCCCCACCCCCCCAGGTCAGAGCTTCAAATGTGTCCATCCACCAGACGGTGTGCATTGCACTCATTATGTAGGTATACACCCATCCCCTCCCTGCCCCATCTGCCAGACACCCAATTAATGTTATTCCTATATGTGCTCTTAGGTGATGATCAGTGAAACCAATTTGATGGTGAGTACATGTGGTGCTTGTTTTTCCATTCTTGGAATACTTCACTTAGTAGAATGGGTTCCAGCTCTATCGAGGAAAATACAAGAGGTGCTATATCACCATTGTTTCTTATAGCCAAGTAGTGCTCCATGGTATATATATACCACATTTTATTAATCCACTCATGTATTGCTGGGCACTTGGATTGTTTCCACATCTTTGCAATTGTGAATTGTGCTGCTATAAACATTCGATCTTAATTGCTTAATGCTTAATTACCTACTCCATTGAAGTTCTTTCTAAATCCAGATGAATTTTCATGGCTGCCTTAGGTATCCTTAGTATAAACTTTTCATTCCTCCCTATTTACCTTGTTTAGAAATGGAGAAGAGTCATTTCTGGTCCCCATCATGTGACATTAGGGCTGTTGAGAAGACTTTGTCATTTTCCAAATTAACTTTCATAAATAGTTTTCTATTAGAAATATTCCTTTAACAGGAACAAAAGACCTTAATGCAGTTTACTTACCCATTGTGTCTACCAGCCCTACTCCTGTTTTTGGTTTACTAATGTCAATATAAATAACAAACAAGGGCTCTTTAAAATAAAATGATACTTATTTGTGAATAGGGCATTGCAATGGGAATATACATGCCATAGTAAACTATGTGTCTATTCAGGGAGGTAAAGGAAGAAAAAGGTTTCTAAAGGAAAAATGATGAGGATTACAAAATTGTTTTGAGATAATTATCCCTGGCTACAAGGATCAATAACAAGGGTGATGCCAGTTGGAGGTGGATAGGCAGTTGCTAGGCAGATGTCTTTGCAGAAGTATTTTTTGTGTAAGATCATGACGGCCTTTGTGCAGGGTTGCGGTTTTGCAGAGTTTTTTTGTGATAGTTTTTGTTATTAGGCATTTATGCATGGCCCTCCCCAGCTCTATTTGTCAGGATTTTTTTTAACATAAGGGACTCCATATTGATTCTGACAGCTTTCACATTTCCCCTGTTGATCAAGATCTTCCTCTAAAAGCATCAGTGACCAATCACACTGTAAATAGGTTTTGGTACCAGGATGGACACTGTCCTGGGTTGCTGGTCTGATCCCATGTTGAAGAGAGTAAATGGTGGCTAGAAGTCAGTTTCAAATTCCTTTTAGCCACATTTGAGCAATAAGGGAGGTCTGAAGGGAGTAGCTCTCAGGCTAAGTTTACCTGGAGTTTATTGTTAAGTTCAGTTTCATCTGTTCTCTGGTCTTTCGCTATCAACTCCATGTGCTGGGCCAGCATTATTCTGTTAGGAGTTGTATTTCCACAAAAATTTAACAAGTAACAGATGCAAAGTTTAAAAAGGGAAAATACAAAATAAAATTAATAGTAACATGACAATCCCAGTTTGCATAACAGTTTTGAGCCCATGAACCAAGGCTTAAAGGCAACCAATTTAATAAATAAAATGACAATAGGAAATTAGGTGAGAACTGTTATAACCATGTGGCTTGTTTTCTTATCTTATGTCTATGGGTCTCAGCTTCCCAGGAGGAAGTTATGCAAGTACAGCATGTAGCATTAGCAACAGATACTAAAAGTATTTCTTAGGTCAGGCTCTCTCAAGTTACCACCAGCAGAAGCTACTGATTGTGAAATTTCAATTACACTATTATCCTGCCAAGTGAAAAAGGCAGGCATCAAGATGGGTAAGAGTCTCATTATGATATAAAATCTGGTTCTGACATCTGGTAAAAGCTGTCTTTGGTGTGAAAATGTCAACTTCTTATCCTGGTTTGCAGTTTGAATGTCTCTGGCTATGACATCAGGTGGTTTGGTGAACTTTCTGTGTGGCTCATACATCAAGGAATGAGACTTGCTCCTTAAAATTCATCTAGTATCAGCTTACAGGGCTTCAGGAACAGAGTAATTCCTGTTTTTAGTAATTCCATAGAAGAAAGTTGAATTGGAATAATCTAGAAAAATTTAGGATCTATAGGCAGATAACAAGAACTTGAAAACAATACACAGAACTATAATCTAATAACAGGTGTATTATAACTTCCTTAGAAATATAACTTGTTCTCTCTACATTAATCACATAGGAATCTCAGATTTAAAACCTCTTGAGGTTAGAAAGCCAAACCAAGGCAGACTTTAGATTTTCCCTTTCAGTCTTAAGGTTTCTGGGCCTGTCAGGAAGTAATAGTTTTTAATCTACTCACTGAAGGCCAGGAACCCTTGAAGCCTGGCATTCGGTGCACATCCCCAAATATGATATTCCAGTCAAAGCGTTGGTAATATAACTACTATTTCTACTCGTATCCTGCTATAAAGAGAGAACAGATTTTTGTCGGACTGATGCAAATAACCATATTGCCATAAGAATACTCATAAATAATTTCTGAATTTTGGAATCAAGTAGGGAGATAAGGCAAATGCTTCCATGTTTGTTCACAAAAGTACACTTTACCAAAGTGCTGTAAACTACAGATAGCTTAACAGCAAAAACTGTTTTTTTTTTCCCAGATTAAATCTGGAAAACAGAATATTTCAGTATAGAATCAAAAATGTTTCAAGTAACGGTCATAAGAACATTCTTCATTCAGTTACTTAATCTCATGTAATAATTTTTTTCTGTTTGATCTCAATTAGCAGTTTCGTGAACCCTTCATTTTCTTTATTAGAGTTCTGGAAATTTTTATTTAGTCCATTGATCTTAAAGTTATTAGAAGCCTGTGTTCCACAGTATTTGTTAGAATCTTTTTCTTGAAAATAAATTTTGGACTATAGCTGATTGCAGATGCTTTTAGAGAAAAATCAAAACAATAACTGTGGATGACAAAAACTTAGAATAGTCATGATTAAAATCTGATGAAAGTTCACAATGGGCAAGGAAGTGTAGTTATTTTAATTACATACAGCATTTTAAGATAACAACCAGACTCATGACTGACAGAGTCATATCCCAACCATCGGACTTTTATAAATTTCACATAATCTTTAAAATATATCAGTAACATATTCATACATACAAATATAACTTTAAAGAAGATTTAACATAGCAACCAAAATTATGACTGATAAAATATTATATTTCTTTTTTCTTTTTAAAGACAGCATCTGGCTCTGTTGCCCAGGCTGGAGTGCATTGGGGTGATCATAGCTCACTGCAGCAACCCCAAACTCCCAGGCAAGTGATCCTCCTGCCTCAGCCTTCCAAGTAGCTGGGACTACAAGTGCCTGGCTAATTTTTCTATTTTTTGTAGAATTGGGGTCTTACTCTTGCTCAGACTGGTCTTGAATTCCTGGGCTCAAGTGATCCTCCTGCTTAGGCCTCCCAAAATGCTGGGATTGCAGGTATGAGCCACTGCACCTGGCAGAATATTAGATTTCTATGAATTTATGTAATTTTTGAAATGTTTATATCAATAACATACCCATAAATGTAACTGCAAGATCTAGTATCACTCATCATTTGACACTGTTTCCCATGTAACTTACAAAATAATCCTAATCATTTGATATCTCTACAAGTTGAGAGATCCATTGTTTGATGCTCTCCAGGGCCCAACTGGGAAATCTCAGAGTTAATTCTAGGCCCAAAAGACTTAATTTAGAAGTTTGATCCTACGGAAGCCTGACAAAGATAGCAAAATGTTCAAAACACTTGATCAAAACAGGATCACAGGTCACTATGATATCATAGTCATTTCTTTAACCAGAGTGATAATCAAGACTTCAAACACAGTACAGGAAGTTACATGGATGTAAAAACCTTAATCTTTTCAAAGATTAGTTTTTCCAAGTAATCAAAATACTTAATAATGATAACATAAAGAATTATCCTAATAAAAAGTAAAATCTTCATTTTTTAAGGCCAGTTATCAAAAAGGTAAAAAAAAAAAAAAAAAAAAAAAAACACAAAAAACTTCCAGCAGTGTGATTACTTTTCCTTACAGGAAGCCCATTTGGGTAAGGTGGAAGTTGAACCTGGTATAAAAGGATATTTGAATTTAATCAGACAAAGGAAAAAGTGTGTCCAAGGCTATAAGTGTACACTATATTACAGAGAAATGTAAACAAGAAAACTAGTACCTTCAGCAGGGGAATACATGGCTCTTAGTAAGAGCGTGGGAAGTTTACTGGTTACATGGAACAATTCAGGAACATCAAGAAAAGCCAAGAGTACAGAATCAAGTTATACTGAAGGAAAACATTGCTTTTCTAGGCTTTCATTATAAACATTTCAGCATCAGGCAATAACAACAGTGTTAGAACTAGAAGGAAAAAAAAGTTAACATAAGTTGACAAAAAAGTTGAAGGGCAGAGTTATCATCCCAGGACTTCTCAATGGGATAAAGAGCTGAAGGCATTGATCCATGAGCTGCAGATCATGTGCTTCAAGATAGAGCAAAACTTGAACTCTGAGATATGAATCTGAGAAGCCTTAAAAGGAAAATTCTACCTCAAGAAATGAGATTACTATTTTGAATTAAAAAGACAGCATTTCTAATCTGAAATTAGGGGAATTAAATGGATCTCAGGAAGAAATGTGGCAGAAATAGAAACTTTCTGCATTTCAGAAGATGGCTGCTAAAGAAGTAGATTTTAGAATTAAAAATAAAAACCTGTGCCAGTTTTACTAAGAGTAGCTCAATATTTTAAGAAAACCTTGTTGTTCTAATGTAGGGGACCAAATTTTTAGTTTTGTATTAGTGTACTTTTAATATCAAACTCAATTTTTGGAAAGAAAGATATAAATAACTCCATTCTAATTATAGTCAATTTGATCATATACAAAATTCCTTTCATAAATTCATCCTTCATGAACCTTATCATGACTTGCTTAGACCTACTCTAACATATTTAGGCTTTATACTTTGTCTTGTACTTCTTTCTTAAATAACTAGTCACTTTAAGAAAAAAATTTATCACACAGTATTGTTTCTCATACAAAACTATTCTTTTTTTCTTTTTAATCTTTTTACCAGAAATACATCTTCATACCCATACTTTCTTCATATATCTCTCTTCTACTTATTGGTTCTTTTTTATATTGTTTCTATTTCCTTCTTAAATTCATATTTTGAAACAATCTTTAAATAACATCTGAATTAGGCAAAATTACTTTTTTCCAACAAAGCACCATTTTTATGCCTTATTATTTTTCTCATCAAAACCACATTTTGTGTTACACCTTGTATATAGAATTATATATATTAATTAGTATTTTGAATCTTAGTAACTTTAATTTTTAGCAAGCAATTTTGAACTGTTACATATCCATATTTTATAGATGAGAACCATTTTATAATTTATAAAACCATGTTTTTCCATAACATAATTTTTATGTGTATTAATACATCCAAATATATTTAGTTTTTCTACGAAATTGAAGATGCCTAGAATAAACTTATATTTATGTAAAGCACTTTATGTTTCAGTTTTTCTTATTTGAAAATAACTCAGACACTTAATGAATATCTATTGCTTAATTCAATATAACTTATAAAATATCAAATTACATGAAAAATTTATTTATAAACATTATCTCTTTTACAGTACCTAATTTATTTTTAACTATTCACCTAGATTACTTATGAAAACTGTGTTATTAGACAAAGCAAGCCATCATTTCAAGTTATTTCCCTATTACCATTTTTATAGCCTGTTAATATCAGGTCTTCACCTAAGTAAGAACCTTAAAGTTAAATATATGGATATTTTGTTGACAACTGAGAAGATATGGCTGTTTTCATTAAGCTAACAATATTAAATTAGTCTTACTTATCAAAGAATTACACAAGCAAAGATCGTTCGGTTTTAGGCTGGGTTTATAGTTTTATAACCTTTGTGTCAAACCCTGACACCTTAAAACATATAGCAACAACAAATATAAACCTGCCTGACCAGTAATCCCAGGTAAAAATGTATGCTGACAATTCTGAAGAATTTTTATTACCAAAAATTTTAAAAACAGATTATTTATTAAAGATTTACTTAAGTCACATGAACTAAAATGCATTTGGGTTCGTTAGTATATATTTTATATGAGTGCTCATTTATCTAAGCTAATCTGAATAGAATTCCTTAGGGGATTTTTGGCTAACTACACCATATATTACCATGTAGACACAACATATAGCATAATACATGTACATATGTGTAAAAATAAAGATCTTATAGATTTTATTTTAGAATTTTAGCCATAAGACAGTAATGTATACAAACTCATTGGTTTAGAAAAGGCAGTTGGATCCAAATTATATTTCTGATAAAAGAGGACCTGTTTACATGGCTAAACTTTATTTGTCCCAATAGGGAATCCAATGAAGGCTGTAGACTAAAATCTTGGGTAGAACAGTTTCCATACCAATTTGGTTTTAAAAGACCTCTGTTTTCAGTTTCAAATGAGTTTAGGGTTAAATTTTCAATGTTCACATCTTAGCTAGGACTGGCTGAATTGTATAAGAAAAAACAAAATTCCCAAGTAACCTTGAATATATCTTTTGTGTTGCAATCTGATTTGCTTTATTAGTCAATGTGGGCAAGGAAGCATTTTAGTAGTTTTTTTCTACCAGCTTTTTCTTTTTGGCCCTTGCATGGTGGACAAAAGCAATTTTTATGTTGAACAGAGATATATTATTGCTGTGAACTCAAGATTTTGATCTATTTGATCTGAAAGTCTTACTTTTGTAAACAATTATATAGTTCGTTTTCATATATGTGTATGTATATGTACATATATATATATATATTTTTTTTTTGAATGAGCCACAGATGCTGAAATGGATAGTTCCTTTTCTTTTAGACTATCAGTCCTTCAATTAAATATTGCATCACCCTGAGCAATTGTTAAATAGATAAACCTAAATTTACATTAAAAGGATGACTCTTAGGTCTAGGTTGTTGATTACCATGGAACTGTTGTAATTCGTAAAGCCATTATTTTGAAAGCCCTTTAAGACTTTTTCCCTCTCTCTCGGCTGGAATGCCATAAGCAGTGAGTTTTATCTCAACACTAGTAAAAAAGTCAGCAGATTGAAAGTAGGCAGAAAAAATGTAGAGAGAGACAGAGAACTTAGAAGGCTGTACAAGTTCTCTCTATAATTGGAGGGTTTTTTGTTTTTAAGAGTTTGAATAATGGCTATTGAGCTCTGAATTTTCCTTGATGTAATTTGTCCATCAGTTTAAATACGTGCATGAAAATGAGCCATAATATGTAGCCAACTGGAGTCCCAGAAAACATGGCATGCCTTAATATTTAAGAATCTCATTCCATTTCTTATTAATCTCTCAGGAGTAAAGAAAATCCTATAAATCCTATCAGAGAGTGTCAAGAGTTTGGACTGAGGTGATGGTGACCACCCTAGTGGCTTTTAACTAGCCGTTGTGCATCCACTAATGATGCTTGATATTTATTTTGATCTCAGAAGGTCTTCAGAAACAAGCAAGGAAAAGAGCCGAATCATTTACAGACATGCAACCACACCAAAATGAAACCAAGATAAGTGTTCACAAAAATTTTAACCCAGCTGTACAGATCAAACAAAATATTAAATTAGGTGCACAGAAAGAACCAAAAGTGAATTCACCAGAAAAGACATGCCTTACAGACAGAATGTAAATTCTGTAGAAACCAGAAAGACACTTGCCTTTCTGTCAGAAAAAACTTGCGAGAAATGACAAAAAAAGTCCTTTGTTATCCCAGGAAAGATTTGAGTTCCTTTGTTATTGTGGCTTTTCCAAATCAGATCACAAATAAAGTTAAGCACTTCTACCAAAAAGAGGGAGACTTGGCCTAAGAGAAGTCTCACCGGGCTAGAAAAGGTGAACCATGGAAGCAGAGAGCTCAAAGGGCTCAAGTGAGTACTGCACACCGGTTCCAAGAATCGCTGACTCCTTCTGATAGTGATCTTTCTTCAGGTCTCATTTCTGACACCATTTATGTCAACCTAAATAAAAAGAGGAGCTCTCTAAAAGAAAATTATATTTATTTGGGAATAGGGCATTGCAAAGGGAATGCATGTGCCATAATAAACTATGTGTCTAATCAGAAAGGTAAAGGAAGGCAAAATTTAAATTTTTTTTTCCATGTTTAAGGGAAAAATGAGGAGGATTACATAATTGTTTTGAGATAATTATCCCTGGCTTCAAGGATCAATAATAAGGATGATGCCTGTGGCCAGGCAGTTGTTAGGCAAATGTCCTTGCAAAAGTATTTCTTGTGTAAGGTTGTGATGGCCTTTGTGCATGGGTGAAGTTTTTGCAGTCTTTTGTGACAATTTTTGCTTCAGGCATGTATGCATGAGAACCCTTCTCTTCATGGTCTTCCCTAGCTCTATTGGTCAGGTTTTTTAAAAATCATAAGTGACTCCATTTTGATTCTGACAACTTTCATGTTGAAATGTTTTAAAAAGAAGCTCAGGAAATATCAACAGCCATGTAAAATTAGCTAGTGATCAGTCGTGAGGTGGTTAGGACTATAGGTTATGGAGTCAAACTGATCTTGGGTAGAGACCTGGCTCCCCCACTTTGTAGTTGTGTGAGTTGGGCAGTTTCTTATTTCTCTGAGACTTAGTCTTTTCATCTTTAAAATGGGAGGCAAATGCTCATGTCATAAAATGAGATAATATCTGTAAAGCACATTAAGCTTTTAGCACAGTGTGAAGCCACAGCGTATGATATATATTAGGTGTACAGTGCATGTTTGCTATCATTATTACTATTTAAATGGCTAGGCATTAAAAAATAACAAAAGTCATTCTATAAAAAAAAACACCTGTACCCGAATGTTTATAGCAGCACAATTCACAATTGCAAAGATGTGGGAATAACCCAAATGCCCATCAATTCATGAGTGGATTAGTAAAATGTGGTATATGTATACCATGGAGTATTACTCAGCTATAAGAAATAACAGTGATATAGAATCCCTTTTGTTCTCCTGGAGAAAGTTGGAACCCATTCTATTAAGTAAAGTATCCCAAGAATGGAAAAATAAGCACCACATGTACTCACCAGCAAATTGGTTTCCCTGATCATCTCCTAAGTGCACATTTGGGAATAACACCAATTGGGTGTCGGGCAGAGGTGGGGGGTGGGAGGAGGGGATGGGTGTATACCTACATAATGAGTGCATTGTGCACTGTCTGGGGAATGGACATGCTTGAAGCTCTGACTCGGGGGGATGGGCGGGACATGGGCAATATATGTAACCTGAACTTTTGTACCCCCATAATTAGCTGAAATAAATAATATAAAAAAAATAAAATAAACTATTGAACTTACAAAAAAACAAAACAAAAAAAAATTGCCTTTCTTGGAAGATGCTAACACAAATTTTTGGACACCAGGCTATTTCAGTAAGATGTTTGAAGGTATGCCAGAAAAAGTGGCCCTTAGATTTCCAAATGAGGCACTGGCCTAAATCCTAGAAAATTAATGTGAAATGCCCAGCACCTGAATCCTTGCTCCTGAACCTCACATAACATTTCTGAATTCAGTGTGCTTCCACAGCTCTTGCCTCTTGGGTCTACTTATTTGGCATCTGGTACCTTTTGCCTCTGCTATTGTAGCCAGCTTCTAGCTTTTCCTCCCGATTCTCTCTGACCAGGGGTTTGGCTTTGTTACTCCACCTCATCTATCCATGCCTGACCCTCTGGCCTGAGTTTCTTTGCCTTGCATAGATGAACCCATCTGTGGACTGCCTATGTGACACCAAGGTGTTAAAGTCTTCAGTTAATGGGACTGGTGAAATCTCTACTAAGACATTGTTGAATAAGTACTCATATGGAAGATTTTGGTAACATGCTCCTGGATTTTGGACTGAGCTTTGAGCTTTAGTTTAATGCCCATTTTGCTTGAGAAGCTTAAATATGACTTGGCTGTGATTACCTATCATATTTCCAAGTCTTCTGTGGCTTTCTTGAGTTTGCTTTGAATTTTTAAAAAAGAACTTTAAAATCTTTAATCTGATGTGAAACTCATCGCAAAAAAAATTGCAGACATAGGAAAGTACAGAGAGGAGAATGTAATGTTCTTTTAATCCTACCTCAGAAATAACAGCAGTTAACTTCTGGTGTATGTTCTTCTTTTTTTAAAAATTAAATTAAATTATTTTTATTAACATAATAATTGTATGTATTTATGGGGTCAGAGTGATATTTTGATAAATATATACAATGTGTAATGATTAAATCAGGGTAATTAGCATATCCATCACCTCAAACATTTATCATTTCCTTGTGTTGAGAACATTAAAATCTTCTCTTCCAGCTGTCTTCTTTCTGTGTGTTTATATTTATAATGGAGATAGCATTGTCTGCATTTTCCACTTAACATTGTATCATGAACATTCCCCACTCCAAAAAAAAAAAAATCTCTTTATAAACATGATTTTAGTTACTGTATAATATTCTACATACAGATGTTCCATAGTTTTAACTTAGTCATTCCCCATTATTGTACACTTAAATTGTTTTTATTTTTTTGGTTACTAGAAATAACACTAAAGAAATCTTATTTGTGCATAAACATTTTTTCTCATAAATTAAAAACCTAGTTTTAATACACTTTTTTTTGAGAGTAAAACATTGGGTTTCTTTGTTTCTGCCATCTGTGGGCATGAAGTAAAAAAACTAGGCTGAGGCAATAGTAGATATTTAAATATCTATGGAATGAATAAATGGTATTGAAAAGGCGATTTTCCTCCATTAAAAATAAATACATTCAAGTGTGGAACTAGGGGCTCTACTTACTCTTGAATACTAGAAGTACATTAACAAGAAGGGATATAAGAATAAGGTAACAAATAAGTGAAACTAAACATAAATCTGGGAGTTGGAAAACTGTTCTTTGTCCCCATGAACATTCCATTAGCAGAATAAAGAATATGCTCACTTTCTAGCCTGCCCATTGATGCAGAGACTGCTAGCTAATGACCAAACCTGTTTGCTCCTCTCCTTGGACACACAGCCAGACTCTGTGTCCCAGCCTTCCTCACAGTGAAGCATGGCCAAAGGAAGAAGAGCAGAATGATGTAAGCTTAATAAGTTATCAGATTCAATCCTCCATGCTTTTCCCCACCCGCCTCTTGATGTAGATGAGCACAGAGACCTTGGAAGCCAGCTGCTGAAGGTGGTAGAGCCCCACTATGGAAGAAGCTTTCATGGATTCCTGAATCTGTACTTGGAAACAATTGCTTACTTATCGGGTTATGGGAGCCAGAAATCTACACTCATTCTCTTCTGCTGCATTCTCCATGTCCCATCCATGAAGTCCTTGATTTTGTCTCCTACATACAGTATCTTGGGTCTGTTCACTTCTCTTCATGCTCCCTACCAACACTCTTGTCCAAGTTAACATGTCATCTTTGCCCAGGCTGCTGGAATAGCTTTCTCCCATGCATCCATCCTAGCCCTCTTGCAATCTGTCTCCATGTCAAAGGGAGTTTTTCCAAAGTGCAAATATGATGACATTACTTACCTGCTTGAAATACTTAAATAGATTCTCATTGATCTAAGAATAAAGAGACAACTTCTTCAATGGTATCTACTTATCTTTCCAGCCTTATCCCCAGCTCCAGCCACATTGGTATTTTGGTTGGCTGGACTCAGTCTCAGAAAATATTTCCTTGCTTCAAATGGCATTTGTGTGACAGATCCCTTTCTGAATGCTTTTCCCTACCTTTCTTTATGTAGGTCATTCCTACTCATCTTTAATATTTCAGTTCAAGAGACATCTTTCCAGGGAGTAGGTCCTGAAAAGGTAATTTGATTTCCCTCTATTATAGGCTCCTGTAGCAGCCCTCATGACTTTTTTGTAGCATCTGTCACCATTGCAATTTAAAAAATTTAGAAAGTACATTTACATGTAATTAAAAAAATTACATTTGTCTGTGGGATTATTTGATTAATTTATTTCCCCAATAAACTACATTTCTCAAAAGTAGAAAAGTTATCTAAACAGCTGCTGTGTCAACACTTATGGAAAGAACGAAATAAAAAGAGAAGGAAGGAAAGAATGGAAAAAAAAGTTAGGAGAATAAACTGATGGATGGAGTGAGATTTGTTACCACATGCTTCATTATTAGGAGTCAGAATCTTGGTTGAGTGTTAGGAACCACAAGGCTTATGAGGTTTCTTGACATGTTGCTTGCTCTGTTTTGCTTCCTTGCCTTGTATATAAATTCCCCTCTGCTGAAACACCCTTTCCTTACTTGAAGAAACCCTATTGCAGGGGTCCCTCACCTATGGTGAGTTTTGTAATTATTTCATTATATATTATGATGTAATAATAGTAGAAATAAAGTACACAATAAATGTAATGTGCTTGAATCTTCCTGAAACCATCCCCCTGTCCCCGATCCATGGAAAAATTGTCTTCCATGAAAATGGTCCTTGGTGCCAAAAAGGTTGGAGACCACTGCTCCATTTTTAAAATCAGTATAGGAATGCTTTCAGTAACGTTACTTGTCAGGGTTAACTGCTCTCAGCTGTGCTCCCTTTAGAAAATATTTCAGGGGTTAGAAAAATATGGGTCTTTTTTCCAATCTTGGTTCTGCCCTTGCTTGATATTTAGCCCTAAACAAGTCATTGAATCTGCTTCTTCTCCAATAAAATGGAGCTTAAAATCCCTTCTTCATAAGGTGAGTATATGAGGAGTGAGATAATGGGCTGAAAGCACCTCATAAATAATAGGTGTGCAACAAATAGTGACTTGTAAAAAATTGAACCCAAAGCATTGTGTTTAATTTTCTAACCACATTGTAAGTTCTTTGAGACCATGTCATATTTACCTTTGTTTCCTTAGTACTTGGCACAGTGCCTAGCACATGGTGGCTGCCCAGTGAAATTACAATTGATGTGAACAACACTAGAATTATAAGGCAAGATCCAGGAGCTGGGATATAATCAGCAGTTTAGATAGTCTCAGATTGACCTCTTTGAGGTCTTTGCCTTCTTATGAAGGCAATTGATCCTAGTAGGAAATCAAGGCAGATTATCACTGCTAATAGAGAAGTAGGGGAAACAAAATGTTGAAACACTGTAAGAAAAACTCATCTATAGAGACAAAGCATTGAAATATATTTTTTGACTTTTGAGCTTTTGTCAGAAATTAGTAACTCTTAAATCCACAATTGCTATTAACAAGACTAAATGGTGCCTATAGGCAGTGGTAGCAAGTTTGAAACAAAGGGCCATCTCCTGTACCCCCAATATGTACCTTTTTCTGCCTATTCAAATATTCCATGGCCCAGATTAAATGTCCTTTTCTAATTTACACAAAAGACCATATATGCTATTATATGCTAGCAGCAGAGCTACTTTGTACTCTATTAGCAGGGATGTATCCAGGTTTTGAGCTAAGGTTATGCATATTTAGAAGCTCACTTTAAGGGAAAGAATACAAAATTATAAGTGCAAAATTAGACACAACAGTATATTTTTATTTAGAATGACAAAAGAAATCATAATAAATACAAATTTTAAAAGCTGACAAATACAGCAAAATTCACAAAGTCTGGGAAAATAACATTTTTTGTTAATTAGCTACTTAACACTCCTATGTAATACTTTGTCCTCTACATTTTTTGGCCGTATACTGTAATTGCCTAAGACAGCAATTTTATATCATTTTCTATAGAGAGAATAGTAAGATAATTTAGTCTTTCCTCTAGCATGGTTGAATTTTTAAAAAAATTATTGATAGTTTATAAAAGTTTCTTCACAAGTCATCATTACAATGTCATGCAAATATTTAATATTGCTGTCAAATTCAGGAAACCTCTATCAAGTTTCCATCATATAAGATCTAAATGAGCTTAGATCACTCCAAGTTTTCTTGTGTAGGGTCTAATCCTAAATACCCTTTGAAATGTTCACACTCATTAGCCAGTGAGTTACTGATGCCTGGTTGTGATGTATAATTATAAGATTTATGTTATCTTCACTGATGCTAGTACTCTATATTGAAGTAGAAGGACATTTAAACCCTTTCCCAGTATATTCACTTGGTTCACTCTCTTTGATTATCAATTAGCCCAAGAGTCTATTCATTACTTCTATTTGAAATTTATTTTTTCCTCTCAAAACTTACAGCTTTGGGTATTATATGACAAAATCTTTTTGGTTACAATTAACTTCTCATTGTCAGAATAATTCCTAGTGAGTTCTTTTAGAAATATATGAAAAATATTTTCATAGTATGGTGCATTTATAATTGCACATGCTGGAGGAGGGACTTCAAGAGTGCTATCTGGAGGCATCTGGTACTTGCCTCTTTCAAAAAGAAGAACTAAGATAGTGAATAGATAATCACACTTCAAATAGATCATCTAAGGAAGAACACTCAGATTCAACAGAAAAGTGATAGAAAACACTAAGGCAGGGAAGGAGAGGGAAGTGAGGCAGCCTGCTTGGCCAGGATTGGCTTGAAGCCTAGAGAGACTCCTCAGTGTGGGAAGAGAAAGTGAAAGACCCCCCAAAATTCACAATTTTGCCATCATTAAAACACATGAAAGTATGAAATACACTGTAGAACAAACACACAAATAAGGAAGAGGAAGGACTCAAAGGTTTTCACTATAGAAAACCACCAAACCACAAGGATAAACAAGAGGGAAAGAAAGGAAAAAAGGATATACAAAACAACTAGAAATCAATTAATAAAATGACAGGAATAAACTCTCACATATCAATAATGACCTTGAATATAAACAGATTAAACTTTCCACTTAAAAGATATAGATTGGCTGAATGGATGAAAAATATGACCCAACTATATGCTGCCTACTAGAAACTCATCTCACCTGTAAAGACACATATAGACTAAAAGGAAAGGGTTGGAGAAAGATTCCATGCAAACAGAAACCAAAGGCGAGGAGGTTTAGCTGTATAGCTGTATTTATATCATATAAAACAGATTTTAAGTCAAAAGCAGTAAAAAGAGACAAAGAAGGTCATTATATAATGAAGGGATCAACTCAGCAAGAGAATATAACAATTTTAATATATATGCACCCAACACTGGAGCACTTAGATATATAAAGCAAATACTATTAGATCTAAAGGGAGAGATAGACTCCATTATAGTAATAGTGGAGGACTTCAATACCCCCCTGTCAGCATTAGATCATTTAGACAGAAAATTGTCAAAGAAACATTGGATTTAGATTGCACTTTAGACCAAATGGACCTAAGAGATATTTACAGAACATTTCATCCAACAATTATAGAATACATATTCTTCTCATCAGCATGTGAAACATTCTTCAGGATAGACCATTGTTAGGACACAGAACAAATTTTAAAAAATCAAAATCATATCAAGCATCTTCTCAGACCACAGTGGAATAAAACTAGAAATGAACAACAAAAGGAACTTTGGAAATAAATAAATAGAAATTAAAGAACATGATCCTGTGTGACCACTGGGTCAAGGAAAAAATTAAGGAGTAAATAAAAAAATTTCTTGAAACAAATGAAAATTGAAACACATCATACCGAAACCTATGGGATACAGAAACAGCAGTTCTAAGAGGGAAGTTTATAACAATAAATGCCTCGATCAAAAAAGTACAAAGATTTAAAATAAACAATCCAATGATGTACTTAAAGGAACTAGAAAATCAAGAATGAACCAAACCTAAAATCAGTAGAAGGAAAGAAATAATAAAGATCAGAGCAAAACTAAATGAAATAGTGACTAAAAAAAAATTCAAAGGATCAACAAAATGAGAAGTTGGTGTTTTGAAAAGATAAAGAAAATTGATAAACTTCTAGCTAGACTAACCAAGAAAATAAAGAGAGAAAACCAATAAACAAAATCAGAAACAGCAAAGGGGACACTACAACTGGTACTGCAGAAGTAAATCAGAGGTATATTTCTTTGACCTGTGTATTTCTGAGATCATCAGAGACTATTATAAATAATTATACACTAACAAAACTAGACAACCTAGAGGAAATGGATAAATTCCTGGACACATATAATCTACCATGATTGAATCAGGAAGAAATAGAAAATCTGAATAGACCAATAGAAAGTAAGGAGATCGAGTCAATAGTAAGAAGTCTCTTAAAACAAGAAAAATCCAGGACCAGATGGCTTTATTGCCAAATTATACTAAACGTATAAAGAAGAATTAACACCAATTCTTCTCAACTTATTCCAAAAAATTGAAGAGGAAGGCATTCTCCTTAACTCATTCTATTAGGCCAGCATTACTCTGATACATAAATCAGACAAAGATGCACCACAAAAAGAAAACTACAGGCCAAAATCCTTGATGAACATAAATGCAAAAATCTTCAACAAAATACTAGCAAACTGAATCCAATGGCACATCAAAAAGATAACACACCTAAGCAAGTGGGATTTATCCCAGGATATAAGAATGGTTCAACATGCACAAACCAATAAACATGATCCAGCACATTGACAGAACAAAGAACAGAAACCATGTGATCATCTCAATAGGATGCAGAAAAAAAAAATGATAAATTCAACATTCCCCCATGATAAAAACTCTCAACAAACTAGGAACATACCTCAACATAGTAAAGCCATATATGAGAAACCCACAACTAACATTGTACTGAATGGGGAAGCTGAAAGATTTTCTTCTAAGAACTAGAACAAGACAAGGATGTCCACTCTCATCGTTCCTATTGAACATAGTACTAGACTATGAGGTCCTAGCCAGAGCAGTCAGGCAAGAGAAAGAAAAAAGAGGCATCCGAACTGGAAAAGAGGTAGTTAAATTGTCCCCTGTTGCAGATAACATGGTCTTACATCTAGAAAAACCTAAAGATTCCACCAAAAAGCTCTTAGATCTGATAAATAAATTCAGTAAATTTGTAAGATACAAAATCAACATACAAAATCCATAGCATTTCTATACACTAATAATGAACTAATTGATAAATCAAGAAGGCAATTTCATTTATGGTAGCTACAAAAATATTAAGATGCCTAGGAATCAATTTAAACAAGGAGGTGAAATACCTTCACAAGGAAAACTAACAAACACTGATGAAAGAAATAGAAGAGGACATAAAGAAGTGTAAAGACATCCCATGCTCATGGAGTGGAAAAATTAATATTGTTATAATGACTACACTATCCAAAGTAATCTACAGATGCAATGAAATCCCTATAAAAATATGAAAGTCACTCTCCAGAGATATAGAAAAAACAATCCTAAAATTTGTATGGAACCAAAAAAGAGCCTGACTAGCCAAAGCAATCTTGAGCAAAGACCAAAGCTGGAGTCATTACACTACTTGACTTCAAAATATGTTACAAGGATATAGTAACCAAAACAGCATAGTATTGGTATAAAAACAGACATATGGAGCAATGGAACAGAATAGAGAACCCAGAAATAAAGCTATATAATTATAGCCAACTGATTTTTGACAAGGCACCAAAAACATACACTGGGGAAAGACATCCTCTCTAATAAATGATGCTGGGAAAATTGGATATCCATATGCAGAAGAATTAAACTGGACCCCTACCTCTCACCATATACAAAAATTAACTCTAGATGGATTAAAAACTTAAGCATAAGACCTGAAACTATAAAACTACTAGAATAAAACATAGGGGAAACACTTCAGGAAATTGGTCTAGGCAAAGAATTTTTGGCTAAGACCATACAAGGATAGACAACAAAATCAAAAATAGACCAATGGAACTATATTAAACTAAAAGTCTTCTGCGTAGCAAAGCAAATAATCAACAGAATGAAGAGACAGCCTGTTGAACTGAAGATAATATTTGCAACCTATTCATCGCACAGGAATTAATATCCAAAATATACATGGAACTAAAATAACAGTAAAAAAACCAAATAATCTTGTTAAAAAGTGGACAAAGGACATCAATAGACATTCTCAAAATAAGACATATAAATAGCCAGTAGGTAACAAAAAAATGCTCAACATCACTAATCATCAGAAATGCAAATCAATGCGACATCATCTTACCCCAGTTAGAATGGCAATTATTAAAAAGTCAAAAAATAACAGATGGTGGTGAGGGTGCAGAGAAAAGGGAACTTTTATACAGGTTGGTGAAAATGTAAGTTAGTACAATCACTATGGAAAACATTGTGGAGATTTCTTAAAAAACTAGAAATAGAACTACTATACAATGTAGCAATCCCCCTACTGGGTATTTATCCAAAGGAAAGTAAATCTGTATATCAAAGGGATATCTGAATTCCCATGTTTATTTCAGTACTATTCACAATAGCAAAGACATTGAATCAACCTAAGTGTCCATCAATGGACGAATGGATAAAGAAAATGTTATATATATATACACACACACACACACACACACAATGGAGTACTATTTGTCCATAAAAAAGAATGAAATCATATCATTTGCAGCAACATGGATGAAACTGGAGGTCATTATGTTAAAGGAAATAAGCCAGGCACAGAAATACAAATATCACATTTCTCCCTCATGTGGGAACTTAAAAAGTTAATCTCATGGAGGTAGAGAGTAGAATGATACTAGGGGCTGGGAAGGGGGGGGCGCGGCGGGGCAGTAAAGGGAAGTTGGTTAATGGTACAAACATACAGTTAGATAGAAGGAATAAGTTCTAACGTTTGATAGCAGAGTAGGGTGACTATAGTTAACAACAATGCATTGTATATATCAAAATAACTGGAAAGGAGGACTTCAAATGTTTTCAACACACAGAAGTGATAAATACTTGAGGTGGAGGTAGATATCCTAAATACCTTACTTGATCATTATACATTCTACGCATGTACCAAAATATCACGTGTACCAAAATATCACATGTACCCCATAAATATATACAAATATTATATATCAATAAAATTGTACATGCTGCATAGTTAAGTATATTTATGACTAGGGATTGATTATAAACCAAATCCTCTGCTTATTTTATACCCCTGGTGAAGGTAAGAATTTTCCATAGATTAGCTTCTGGCTCTGCATACTTTTTTTTTCGTTTCTTTTTGAGACAGAGTCTCACTCCGTTGGTCTGAGTAGAGTGCTGTGGTGTCAGCCCAGCTCACAGTAACTTTAAACTCCTGGGCTCAAGCGATCTTCCTGTCTCAGCCTCCTGAGTAGCTGCGACTACAGGTGTACACCATGACACACACAACAACACCTGGCTGATTTTTCTATTTTTAGTAGAGATGGGGTCTCAATCATGCTCAGACTGGTCTCAAACTCCTGAGCCCAAGCAATCCTCCTGCCTCGGCCTCCCAGAGTGCTAGGATTACAGCCATGAGCCACCACGTCCAGCCCACATTTCAAAACTTGTTTTTCCTCTACTACTTATATCTGGTGCTGGATGCTGTAGAATTCTATATTGGGGTGAGACTCCTGGCCCTGAACATTGGTGCATGCTTTTAGGTAAGGTCCACACAGAGGGTGGTAGAAATATTTCTAGAAGCTATTTCTATACTGGACAGGAGCTCAAGGTAGCCATACATAGTTGTAACTGTGAACTATATAAATATATCCTACTAAATCCAAAGTAAATTTACCCTTCTAACTCAACTTTCCCAGGTCGGATCTGCAAAATGCTTATGACCCACTCCAGTGCCATCAACACGACACGTGTGATGGGGAGAACCTAAAAGGAAAGAGCAATTTTAACCAATTCAGCTAAAACCTTATTATTTTTGCAAATTTTACAAAAATATATGATCCTGTGAACACATTGCCAGGGTCCCTTTCAGGGTCTTGGAAGGTGCTGGTGCAAGGGAGGGGTCTTGAAGCTTTAGCTTTATTAGCTTCTCTGAAAATTTACCTTTGAAGGGCAACCCATGCTGTACAATCCTCTTTTGTTAAACTTGTGATGAGCTCTAGAATCAGATAAGCTCCTGCATAGTATCTTATGTGTCTTTGTATCTAATTCAGTACCATGTGCCTTGGACAAGGCACCAAGAACATACACTGGGGAAAGGACACCCTCTTGAATAAATGGTGCTGATTTATTAATTGAATAATGCTAAAAGGAGAAGAAAACTTCAGTAGAAGAGGAGAAAGAGAGGAAAAAAGAAGAAAAGATGGGATAGTGAACAGAAAAAGGTCAAGGCAGAGGCTTATGTGATATGAAGCCATCAAGCCAGTAAGCAAGACAGGCTTCAGCTGTCAGCGTGATCAGGCATTGCACTGACCTCAGTTAGTGAAAGTGGAAGTCTCGCCTCATGTGCCCCCAGCCACATGTGTTTACTGGAGGCTGCATTGGAAGTTTCTAGCTTGCGGATAACATTCCATATCAAGCCTCTGTCTCCTTTCCCCTCTGCCTGAGTGTTTTCTCCAGCACCAGGGAATTCCTGTGGGAATTGGTAGGTAAATGCTCCAGCCTACGTGGCTTCTGGTGGAATGTTTCTGAGGTTTCATGTGATTTCTCTGAGAAACTGAGCTCCAGTTGCCCACAGAGGTGACCCACTCATTAACTCAGTCATTTACTGGCATCTCTCCCTTCCCTGGCTCACTTTCCCCACTTCTTCAAGCGTGCTTCCTAAGGTAACCTCCCAAACCGCCAGAACTCAATTCTTGTGTCTTCTCTTGCCTGATTTGGGGCAACACAAACCAAGACACCTGGTTTAAACCATGTGTAAGCAATTTCCCACTTAAAGAAACATAATCTAAATATTAAAATACAAAAACCTGGAATGCAGTTTTTAAAGGAAGTAAACAATTTGGAGATAACTAAATAACTCAACAAAATCATTTATTTGTGTTATATGCATCTGTTTAAAGATAATGCTGAGATTCTGCAGAAACTAGTTTCTGTGGGAAGATAAAAAAGAACTGAATTATTGCATTCAGGTCTTTAAAATTCTCTTGCATTTATATTCCAACTCTGGCTTATTAAAGAGGTCTGTGCTCCGTTAACATACACATGCGCTCACAATATAAACAGCTTAACTAGACATCTGCATTGACTGCATATTAGAGGCAGTTAAATTTTTGCCTTGTTTCTGTTCAGTGATCTTGATATTTTAGTGTGCTGGCCAGATGAAACAAGATTGGTTTTTTGGTACCAGATGTGTCACAGTTTGGGTTTGTATTTTGCAGGTGCTCCCCCCAGCTGGGAAGATGGAAACTTTCCATCTTTCAGAGATGATGATTCAGGATAGAAATATAAGCATGTTAAAAATAATTTGACATATTAATGGAGGGCTTTGTCCCTTGTGGGCTGCTTATGCATAACATATGAGCAGACCAGCAGCTGTTCTATATTTTAAAAGGAGAGTTAGAAAGTTAGAAGCATACATAGCTATTCAAAACGTAAGCAACTTCTTGAAGTCATGGAAACGAGGTTCAACAATAAACTTTTATTTGTGAAGCTTCTCAAAAAATAATAATCCCACTGGGCTGTGTTCAGGTGGTCTTACAGTATTGAACAATCTATTCCTATCACTTGAATTCACTAAAACATCTCCTCTGTAGGGCCAGAGTGGTAGAGATGACTACATTTATTAGATATGGAAATTGGTTCCTAGCTGGGTTCTACCCTTCAATACTTATACTTTTTAATCATAATTTTAAAAAACCCCTACTTGTTTTTGCCATTTTCACTTAAACATATTGTGGAAGAATTAAAAGCCCCATTGAGGACTGAGTTGTTAATAAGGTGTGGTATCTCATCTTACGCTAGGCCCCTAGGCATTTTATACGAAGCTGTTAGGTAATGATGTTCACTGTATGTATTTGCCTGTTCAAAAATCACCTAATAAATATTAACCAATGTCAAGGAATGGCAATATTCTTTACATCACCCCCCTACCTTACACTAATCCTTATGGCAGGAAGGACTCTATAAGCATTTTTGTCCAGCTCCTGGACCAGTAGAGTGTTAGACCCACTCTATCTCCACCTCTGCCACTCTCAAAGCTCCCCCATGCGTAGAGTTCCATTTGGATCTGTAGCAATAGGCCTTTTTCTTTTGGAAATTTCTGTCCCTTCTAGTAAGGTCGACCTGACTGGTCTTTGCCTTTCAGTTTCTAGAATTCAGGAGTAGTATGGGTAACATAATTATGTCTACCTCTCTGGAGGTAAAGAGAACAAATTGGCTACAGTTCAAGAGAATAAATCAGAATTGGGTTGGTATCTGTGTCATTTCAACCCTACTGCATGTGACAGCAGCAGTGACAACTGGTCATGCAACCAGCAAGGCTAGCCCATGATGTAGAGTGGACACTTTAGGGTAAGGGCTTGGAAGGAAAGAGATTGCCTGGTGGTGTGGAAATTTGGAGTATGGCCAATGAAAGGTGCCCCAGTCTAAATCATAAGACCTGCCTAGGCACAGTGCTCTTGCTCAACAAACTGACGTAGAGCAAGTCTTAAAAATAAGATGGTTGGACAAGATGATATCTAAATTCTAGAATCCTATTATTATTAAACAAAAGGGTATATAATAGGAGAGATTTTGTGTTCAGAGGGAATGGAGATTGCCAGTCGTCAAAGAAACTACTTAAGAGGGAAATTTGGCAGCTGAAAGGAAGTTATTTTCCTTTTGAGAAGGCTTAACAACCAAGAGGTCTTTCCAAAACACTGTCAGAAAAGAACTCTGTCCAGAGATCAGGGAAGTCGCAGAGCCCAGGCCACAGGTGTTAGAATCGTGAAGTGATGGAAACATCTAGGTCAGTCCTAATTACTGAGGCTCACTGAGTAAAAGCATAGGCATTTCCCTGGAAGCATGTTTGGAAGTGTGGGAACTCCTGACTAGCCTTTTTTTCCACTGGTAAAACAAGGTAAAATGACTTTCAGTTTAACACGGGTAATCACACTACAGTTTGTGTCAGTGGAAAGGAGCAAAAATATGCACGAGTGAATACTAAAAAAAAAAAACAACTTTGTACTTTGAATTGTAATCTAAAAAACTTACAGCTAAATTGGATGATTTCTCATTCCTTTAGCTCCAATAAGGAATAAATGTTGTGAAGATCTGCTTTTGGGTGGGAATTATTAATTTTTTTATTCCACCAATGTCCAATGCTTCCCAACAGCCACTGCATACAAAGAATACTCAGATGCTTTCAAAGATTTGGCAAATAGAAATATCTCTTCTTTCAGTGCGTCCCTGGGTGGGGTACGATTAATTATAGTTTTTAAAGTTGGTAGAATACCTTGTTTCAACATCCCAGTTTTGTAGATAAAACAAGATACTGAGAAGCTAAGTGACTTGCCCAAGGTCTCTTGAATGGTTAGCATTAGAATCAAGTCTAAAATCTTGGTTCTTCTATACTACAGCACATTGTTAGATGTTGGAAGTTTTAAAATAAATGTTTGCTGAGAAAAAAGAATCATAAGGACTCTGATGACAAACTATTCCCATAATTTCCACCTATGAGTGCTGGTTTAAATCAGTGACTTTCACAGAGGAGAGAAGGAGGGAATCATGTGTAGTTTGAAAACAAAGCAGGATTTCGTATTACTGCTTTGGTTTGTTTTTAGTCATGATATTTACTTTATTTTGAATTGAAGATTACATTAAAAGAGAACATGAGATTTTTATGTTTACTGAGGATGGTTGTACCTATAAAGGAACCCATGTGTTAGTTTCTCAAAGCTCTTTCCAGATTTTTGCTTCCATGAATTTAAAAAAAATTCTTTTTACTTGCTATCCTTGTCAAAAATGAAACTAAAAATGGATGAATTTAGGCTGTGAAATTAGTGAATGAATAGTCTAGGAAACAGTTTCTTTTTGATATCCAACATAAAAAGGATTGGCAGGTATAAACAGCCAATCAACTTATGTCCGTCAACTGACGAATGGATAAACAGAATGTGGTTTATCTGTACAATGGAATATTATTTAGTCAGAAAAAGGAATGAAGTACTGTTACATGCTACAACATGGATGAACCTTGAAAACATTATGCTAAGTAGAAGTCAGACACAAAAGGCTACATATTACTGTATGATCTTATTTATATAAAATGTCCAGAATAGGCAAATCCATAAGACAGAAAGTAGATCAGTGATAGTTCCCATGGGGGCTTGTGGGAAGAGGGAATGGGGAGTAACTACTAATGGGTATAGGGTTTATTTTTGAGTGACGAAAATGTTATGGACCCGGATAGTTATATTTGCACAACATTCTGAGTGTACTAAATGCCACTGAACTATACACTTTAAAATGCCTAAAATGGTTCCAAATGAAAGACAGAATTATTTTTTCTAGATCTGTCAAGTATGACTTTGATAATTTGATGGGGGTTACACTGAATTTGTAAATCACTTTGGGTAGTATGGACATTTTAACAATGTTGATACTACCTATCCATGATCATGATATGTTTTTCCATTTGTTTGTATCCTTTGCAGATACAAACAGAATTCTATAATTCTCTTTGTAGAGATCTTTTATCTCCTTGGTTAAGTATATTCCTAGGTATTTTATTTTCTTTGTAGCTATTGTGAATGGTATTGAGTCTTTGATTTGACTCTTAGAATGACTGTTATTAGTATATAGAAATGATGATTTATGTAGATTGATTTTGTGTCCTGAGACTTTGCTGAATTTATTTATCAATTCCAGGAGACTCTTGGTAGAATCTTTGGGGTTTTCTAGATACAAGAGCATATCATCAGTGAAGAGAGATAGTTTGACCTCCTCTTGCCCAATTTGGATACACTTAATATTCTTCTCTTAGCTGATTGCTCTGGCTGGGACTTCCAGCACTATGTTGAATAAAAGTGATGACAGTGGGCATCCTTGTCTTGTTCCAGTTTTTAGAGGGAATGCTTCCAAACTTTTCCCCATTCAGTATGATGTTGGCTCTGTGTATTTGTCATTTATGGCTTTTATAATTCTGAGATAGGTTCCTTCTATGCCTAGTTTACTGAGGGGTTTTACTAGAAAGAATGCTAGATTTTGTTGAATGCTTTTTCTGCATCTATAGAAATGATCATATAGTGTTTGTTTTTGCTTTTGTTTATGTTATGGATCATATTTATTGATTTATGTATGTTGAACCATCCTTGTATCTCTGGGATGAAGCCCATTTGACCTTGGTGGATTATTTTTTTGATGTGCTGTTGAATTTGGTTTGTTAGTATTTTATTGAGGATTTTTGCATCTATATTCACAAAGTATATTGGTATGTAGTTTTCTTTTTTTGTTATGTCCTTTCCTGGTTTTGGTATCAAGGTGATATTGACTTCATAGAATGAGTTGGGGAGGATTCCCTTTCTCAATATTATGGAATAATTTCTGTAGTATGGGTACCAGGTCTTCTCTGTAGGTCTGATAGCCAAAGAAATCTTAAGCAAAAAGAACAAATCTGGAGGCATCACATTACCAGATTTCAAACTATACTATAAGGCTATAGTAACCAAAACAGCATGGTATTGGTACAAAAATAGAGACACAGACCAATGCAACAGAGAACCCAGATATCAAACCATCTACCTACAATCAACTGATCTTTGACAAAGCAGACAACAATGTACCTTGGGGAAAAGAAGCCCTACTCAATAAATGGTGCTACTAAAATTGGATAGCCATATGCAGAAGAATGAAACAGGACCCCTATCTCTCACCACTCACAAAAATTAATTCAAGATGGGTAAAAGACTTAGATCTAAGGCATGAAACCATAAGAATTCTTGGGGAAAATGTAGGAAAAACTCTTCTAGATAGCAGTGTAGGCAAAGAACTTATTACTAAGACCCAATGGCAATCATGACAAAAACAAAAATTAATAAATGGGATTTGATTAACCTAAAAAGCTTCTGCACAGCTAAGGAAACAATCAACAGAGCAAATAGACAACCTATAGAATGGGAGAAAATATTCACAAGCTACACATCTGATAAAGGTCTTATAACCAAAATTTATAAAGAACTCAAGCAAATCAGCAAGAAAAAAACCAAACAACCCTATTAAAAAGTGGGCAGAAGACATGAGCAGAAGCTTTTCAAAAGAAGAAAGACAAATGGCTAATAAACATATGAAAAATGCTCAATGTCACTAATTATCAGGGAAATGCAAATTAAAACCACAATGAGATATGACCTTGCCCCAGTCAGAATGGCTTTTATTAAAAAGATCCAACAACAATAGATGCTGGCATGGATGCAGAGAGAAAGGAATGCTTATACACTGTTGGTGGGACTGTAAATTAGTACAACCTTTATGGAAAATAGTATGGGGATTTCTCAAAGAACTAAAAGTATACTGGCCACTTGATCCAGCAATCCCACTACTGGGTATTTGTCCAAAGAAAAGGAAGTCCTTTCATTAAAAAGACACCAACACATGAATGTTTATTGCAGCACAGTTCACAATTGCAAAGATGTGGAATCAACCCAAGTGCCCATCAATTCATGAGTGGGTTAATAAAAGGTGGTATGTGTATACCATGGAGTACCACTCAGCCATAAAAAAGTTGAATTAATACCTTTTGCAACAATCTGGATGGAACTGAAGATGATTCTCCTAAGTGAAGTATCTCAAGAGTGGAAAAACAAACACCACATGTACTCATTATTAAATTAGAACTAACCAATCAGTACACATGTGCACGGAGGGAAGTTAAACTCAGTGGAAATCAACCAGTGGAGGGGGGAGGAGGATAAAACCAACCTAATGTGTACAATGAACACTATTTGGGTTATGGGCACACCTATAGCCAGGACTCAAGTATTACAGAAATGATCCATGTAACTGAAAACATGTGTACCCCCTTAATATTTTGAAATTTAAAAAATGCCTAAAATGGTAAATTTTATCACAATAAAAAAAAAGGAATTGCATCTATAAAACTTCAGTATATCAACCCTTTCCATGTGTCTATGATTTGTGAATAGGACTAGGCTTTGGAATAAAACGGCAACCATCTTGTCTGTAGTTAATGGCTTCTGTAGGTCCACAATACATATATAATTTGGAGGTGGCAGTGGGGGTCCAGGGCTTATGCATAAATATTTCAGAGATTCCTGTTTCCTTCTACAGTTCCCTGGGGAGCTATAGACAAGATCCAGTCTTCTTGTTTAAGGTTGAGAATCTATTGGATGAAGGTCTTAGGCTTTTTTTTTTTTTTTTTACCACTACCCTTACCAGCTCTCACTTGAGAGCTGTGTCTATATGCAGAAAAATTACTAGATTGATTAAAAATGGAAATGTTCAGATCAAGCTTTCATTTATCTGGACTGTAAGTAATCATGTAGACAGCATAAGAGGAACATTCTCAACAGTCCTGCTGTGTTGTGGCTGGTTTACTCTGCTTCTTTATCTGTCCCTTGGTCAGACCTGTTGTCTCTCCACTTTCTCTGTGCCCCTTTAACCTTTAAAATCCCATATCCCACTCTCACCCAAGAGTTAGTGTTTTGTTCCTTGGTTTCTTGGTGAATTTTCTTTTTGACAGTTCTTGCACATTTAGTCAACTCTTTCAGAGACATTTGTCTTAGCAGCAAGGTTACCCAGTGACAGAGGTTGTTCATATGTGCTTTGAAACTGGATGTAAGAAAAAGTTGGCTGTAGACCTTTCTTATGGCATGATTGTAAATGTCTTTTTGTTTCCGCCTCTCCTAGTTTATTTATATATATAAAAAATCTAATAGTCATTCTGGCAGCTATCACTGATTTTTTCCCTGATATAAAAATTATATTGGCTGTCATTGACTACATTAAAAAAACCTCCAAAGATTGGGTGATCATCTAAAAGAATATTTATTTTTATTCAAAAATATGATACATCACAGTGAAGCAGTTACATTCTAAACAAATAAGAAGACATAAAACCATGAAACCTTTTAGTAGAATTGGGAGAGAGAGTAGTTTGCTTTAGTTCACTGCCACTCTGGATGCCAAGAATAAGAAACATCATCATCTTCTTCTGTGAGCGAGTACAAAGATGAGAAATTTTAGTTGTAGTGCTAGGATTTAAATTTCATTTAGAAGTTAAAAGTGCCCCAGTAAAATACCTTTTCTTTATTTTGTTCTGCAACTTGTGGAAGTCTTGAATTCAGAGATGTTATTACATTTACCGAGTTTGCTTCTTCAGGTCAATTCCAATGTGGTTGAGAAATAATTTGTTTTCTCATCTCCTCCCCATAGATTCCTCAACAGAATAATTTTCTAAGGATACCTGACTCATTTTGGAAATTTTGGGAAATTTTGCTTACTGTTTTTTTACATTATATTTTTTACATTCATAATCTAAAATTTCTGATGGAATTTAAAATGCCCTATAGAAATCAGTATATTGTACAATAATGATTTATTACTATGTGATAAACAACTACCTGTAGACTGATCATAGAAATAAAAACCAACACAAATATGGTAGATCCTCATTTTCTAAAGAAATATATCTTTATTGACTTTTCCCATTTTCTTACAAAGCAGTTAAAAAACTCACTCTTGCCCTTGCATGCTATTCAATGTTATGATGGCTGCCTCCTTATAAGATTGTCAGTGGAGCTGTGATAAGTTTCCTCAAGCACCACAGAAGATCATCATTGCTTGATCCCACTTTTATAAGAAAGAATCCAAGTTTCACCAGATAGTGTATGCTTAGCTCTCTTGAAGAAGACCAGTTTAGTGGATTAATGTCTAATTTACATACAGTAATAAAGACAAACTTTGAATCTTTACAGATTAAATGCCCACTTTATACCATGGTGTAATTGTTTGAATTATGGGTGAGTGTACAGTATAGAGATGTAGATGTACTAGATATATCTATAAATAAAATAGTGCTTTAAGGTAACAATATTCTTTGGCTGACTTAAATGCCTGTGGTAGACTCTTATAAAAGACTAAAATGAAAATGGCCCCACTATTATTGTTAATCTCAACACAGAGCTTGTGCGGAAGGTCCCTATACTGTTGACTGTCAGCATCTCCAGGTCCACGATATATTCTCTCGGTCCTGACAGTGACTTCACAAGCACAAGCATTGCACTTACAGGACTTGTTTGCTAAAAGGAAAAAGAGGAAACGAAAGAATAATTTTTCTTGGATTGGAGTTTTTGTTATTTGTTAGTATACCTCCTACAGGAATTAGGGGAAGAATTTTGAGGGTGGAATAAAAGAGCCACTACTTAGTCCCTGCTTGGTTTCAACTCTGCTTGGTTCTTATCTCTTGTCTACCATAGTTATTAGCTCCAAGTTACAGGGGCCTGCTTTTTTGATAGTTCTTTGTTTTCTGTTCCTCCCTCTTTTTTAATATTTCTCTTCATTTTTATTGGGTAGTTCCAACCCTTGCAGAGACTAGAGTTCAGGTGAGAATCTGATAATTTTTGAATTTGTAAACAAAGTTGCCCTTTTCCATTTTCCTAACATTGTGCATCTATTTATATTCTAGTAGGTGAAGAGACATGTTAAGTAGTTAATTTCAGTGGATTGTGGTAAATGTTAAGATACATGGGGTTATGCAGGGTATGTATGAAGATACATTAAAGGTGCATATACACAGGGAGGAAGAGAGGGACCCTGAAGTACTGAGGGAAAGCTTTTGGATGCCTGAGAAGAGTCACCAGGGATAACTGAAGGTTTTGTAAAGTGCTATGTTCAGGAGAACTGGATGCAGTATCATTTTGAGGAAGAATGTGATGAGTCCTGCCGAGTGGAGGGAGATGAGGCTGGAGGGCAGGTAATCGGATGTGTGAGTCTGAATGCCAAGGGAGAGAGACATGGCTTAGCATTTAGCGATCATCTCAATGGGTGGACATTAAACCAGAGGAGAGAAGGTTTATGAAATGAGGCTGGAGTTCTTGGTGAAGACAACATTTAAGAAGCAGGCAGAGGAGAAACCATTGAAGGAAGTAAGAAGAAATAGGTGATTAAGTGGAAAATAGATGAGTGGCCAGCAGTATTCAATAGAGCAGAAGAGGACAGGGATGACTGGAATTAAAAAGCATCCTTTGGATTTAGCAGTATGAATATCATTGATGGCTTTTTCCACAGCAATGTCAGTAGGGCAGTGGGAACAGAAGACAGAGAAGTGACTAGCAAGTGAGAGAACATAGACTGTGATTACAGACTGAGTTTGAAGGACTTGTCTGGGAAGGGAGAGGAGAGACAGGGCAAAATCTAGAGGGAGAAATAAGTTGCATTTGTAGGAAGTAGAGAAGAGTAGGATGGAACAAAGCTGCAGAGAAGGAATGAAGAATACAAGTGGTGGGTTGGCCTTGATGAGGGGGAAGAGGTAGGAAGAGGGGAACACACGGGCTTAAGTCTGTAGTGGGCTGGGACAGGAAGTTCATGGAACTCATGCCTGTAGGGCTCAGTGGTTTCAGAGGAGTAGGAGGTGAGGTCACTTACTGAAAATGAAGGGTATAAAGACTTAAGCACTAGGGGATTTGAAATCAGGGGTTGAATAAAAGAAACAGGGACAAATAATAGGATTATTGAGCATACGAGGACCTATCTGAGATCTTATGGTGTTATGAATCTGCACTGACAAGCTGGGTATGGACATAGATATGGATTATAGGATTGACCCACGGTTGCTGGACAGGGGGTTGAGGTGTTGGTGACAGAGTAGTTCAAGTGTCCACCAAGCAGCTGATAGACTGGGAGAAAACGAAAGGTGGGAGGTCAGGGGACAAGAATCACTTTGAGGGTGAAGAGCAGACAGAGTGGGAGTGAGGGTGTGAGAGAGAGGACAGAGAGTCAGTTATTTAGTGGGTCACTGGAGACGAAGATTCTCTGGCAGAACTGTCATGGATGACAACAATGTCTGGGGTGTGGCCAGGGGGGTTGGTGGTAGAGTGGCTGAAGCTGAAGGTCATGGGGAAGAACCGCCAGGGAACTGTAGGTTAAGGTGCTGGATGATTTTGACTGTGCCCAGATCAGGTTATAGGAAGGAAAACTCTTCAAAGTTTAGCCCCTCCTTATCCCAGGCCCTCTTCTATTCTGAGTAATCTCACCTACTCCCTACACACTCTCTCTGAGGGATTTCATTCATCACCATGCCTTCAATTATCACCCATTTGCCAGTGACTTGAGAATCTGTATTTTGATTTCCAAACACACATAACCAGCTCTCTACTCATCTCTACTTGGATGTCTCACGGGGACCAAGATTTCATATATCCAACTGAACTCCTCACCCACCCCTTCACATTAGCTCCTTCCCCCATCTCAGTAAATGGCACCACTATTTGCAGTTGTTCAAGAAAGAAAAAAAGAAGGGAGTTACCTTCTTGATGCTTCCTTCTCCTCTGACCTCCCCATAGCAAATGGGTTACTAAGTCATGTAGTTCTTCCTATATCTTCACAAATATGTCTTTTTTTTTTTTTTTTTGGACTCACTGCCACCACCCCAGTACCCTATTTCTTGAATAGCTAACAGTTCTCTCCATTTCCTCTCTTGCTCCACTCCAGTCCAGGGTCTACAGGATAGCCAGGCACTACTGTCTTGGTTAGGTCTGCTTGTTCTACATTCGTGAGCAACTTGTAATTCTCTGTTTCTGTGCTCAGCATCCTCCTGAACACTTGTTCAATGTCTTGACTATAAGCCACACTGGGGCAGGAATTGGCTTGATTTTATTCACTGTTGTGTCTCTAGGATCTTCCATGGTGCTTACTTCTTATAAGTAATAGTTGTAGGTAATAATACTACTACCTTGAAAGTGTGGCTTGAATGAATTCATTCATTTACAAATATTTTTTTTGAGTGCCTGCTACATGCCAGGCACCATTCTATGTGCTGAGGATAGAAGAGTGAACAGATAGGCAAAGTCTCTGCTCTCATTACGCTCACATTCTAGTGAAGACACAAGTGAATAATATACCAGGTGGTGATAGGGTTATAAATAATAATAAGGCTCAGTAAGGAAGCACAGATATTGTAGGGGGAGGGTTGTTAGGATATTTGCCTGTAGATTTCATATACTACTTCTTTGTAATGTATCACCTTTCCTAGAAAAGAATGTTTCCTTAGTATTCTCCCAAAAGGAATATAAATCAATAAAATTCTGTCCTTTCAAGGTTTGGGCCAACTTTTATGACTCAAGAAACCTTCTTTGACAGCCCACATTAATTTTTTGATGTCTTTTCGGCCATGGAATTAAGCACAAAATTGCCTCCTCCTTTTTTCATAGATGTTAACTTTTGTTACAATTACATTTAAAACTCTTTGAAATAAGAAACTGTGCAATACATGTCATTTTAATTCCTCACAGCAGCTAGCATGGAGCTGAGCACACAGTAGGTGCTTAATTAAGGCCTGCTGGTTGATTCCTATGCATCTATATGCCCTCTGCACAAGAGAATTTCAGTGGAGAAACTTTGTAGGATTTGCTTCAAGTACTTTTTGAATTATGTGATAAGAAATAGTCTTCAAAAGTCTATTTTTATTATTTTAAATAGTTTTTTGTTTAAAATAATTTAACATTATTTAACTCTGGAATTATCAAAATTGGCAATGTTTTATATCGTTCATGAGAACAAGGATTTTACTTGAGAAAAATACTGTATTTATAATTGAAAATATCAAGTCAATAAATGCACTGAAATGAAGGGGTACACAGAGTGGTACATAGACATTGGGGACTCAGAATGAGGGAGGATAGAAGAAGAAGGAGTGAAGAAAAGCTACACATATATACTATTTGGGTGATAGGTACATTAAAAATCCAGATACCACCTCTATAAAATTCATTCATGTAGCCAAAACCACTTATACTGCTAAATCTATTGAAATAAAAAAATCTGGCTAAACTGAAAAAAATGCACTGATATGAATCACAAATACTTTTCAAAGTGCAATGTTTAGTTGCAAAGAAAAAACATGTTGGAACTTTAATTCTTCCCCCCTCCCCTAACATGTTGGAACTTTAACTGTTTGCTTATTCTGCTACGGAATGTTCTTAAATTATGAACTTAAAAGTTCAAAATAGAAAATAATTTTTGAAGATGATTCTGAGATGAACTTATTTTATTACCAGGGAGTTACAAATAATGTTATTTGTTTAGGCTTGGTATTCTCTGAACTGTGTAAAATTCATTTAGTGGAAACTTCTTACAAATACCTCGTATGTCTAAAATTTAAAACATCCGACATTAAAGAAGTTTGTTCTTTTTTATTAGAAAAAAATAATAGTAATGGTTTGTATTTTGGGTTGGGTTTTTCTTTGCAGAAGTTGGTCATGAGAAATTAATCATTTCTAATTTACTGGCAAAGGAGTGGAATCACATAACTCTGGAGCTGGGAGGAAAGTTAATATATCAAAAAACAGGATAAATGTGTAAACATAAAAAATCTGTAAACTTTACCACAAGGATGGATTTCCCAATATACTTTCATACTCTCAAAATGAAATATTGATTTTATAATTTGATTAAAAATAAAGCATGCCCAAAGGAGTTTTGAGAAAATTGTAACTGGATGAATAACATCCTTAGCGTGAAACAGTTACTGTAACCCTGCAAACTGCTTTGGTAGAGTGCCATCGTTTTCACATGAAGTGGTGAGCAGTATTTAAAATATGTCAGAATTTTAACCTAAAATGAACTTGCTGAGATTTTTGCAGGGGAGACTGGAAGGCAGAGGCGCCAGGGTCAGGGAGATCCGTTTGGAAGTCTCTGAAGGGATTAGGAGGGGACAGGAGCCAGTTTAAAGGGAGAGAAGCAGAGGTTTGGGGAAGCACAGATAAGCCAGGAGACACGGCACGAGGGAAATGGCAGGATTCAGAAACAGGATTTCATATAGGCAATGAGGGGGAAAAGACAAAGGTGACCCCACACTGTTGGCCCAGAAGTTTGAAAGAATGGGACAACTACTGACACATACTGTGCAGGGAGGAGGGGTTACTTCTCAGAGACTTATAGATTTTAATTTTGGTGTGAATATAAACTGTCTTGTGAATGTAACAAGGAATTCCTGAGTTTTGAAAAGCTTGCCAGGAATTATTATTTTTTCTATGTCCAATTAAATAACTACCACTGATTTGTGGTACCTACTTGGGGGTTATGTATGTGTGTGCATGTGTTGTGTGTGTGTGTGTGTGTGTGTGCGCGCGCGTATATAGGCTTGTGTTTTGGTGGTCACACACTGCATTAGAGTCTGCAATTTGGTATCTGAGTGACTTTAGGGAAGCTACTTAATTTCTCTGTGTCCCACTTTTCTGTAAAAAATGGAGAATAAATATTTATATGACAGTGTTACCAAGAGTATTAAATGAAATAATGCACACTGGAAGGCCTTACACAATGCCTATGCATAAAACTCTTTAAAGGTTAGCTTTCCTTCCATGTGGATACTAAACAACAACAGCAACAACAACAACAAACTTCCATCTTTCTCAGTAGCTAAGGCTGCGTTCAGGATACTTACCCTTAGGTAGAATTCTCCATTTTCATTTCCAGATTTAATCCGAAAAGTATTAATAGTGTTGGCATAAATAGTTGTGGCCTGTATCTGGAAGATGTCTGATGGCACGGACCTGTCAGATCGGATGCTCATGTATTTGTAGACTATGGACTGGGGCAGGTCTCGGCACATGGCACTTGAGACTGGGCAAACGCATCGGCTGCAGAAACAAACAAAAGTATTCACCGATCAGCTTGGAAGAGCAGAACATTTTCACTTTCAAAAGTTCTGATTTTTCTTACTTCTCTGATGTTAGAATGTAGGGATCTTGACAAGGATTTCTTGGGTAACAACGGAAGCCGCCATGATAATTCCAACACATTTCGTCCTCCCGGCATTCATTTGTGGTCTCACATTCATTTATATCTGTAGAGATGGAGGGTCAGAGAGTTTACTGATCTAAGAAAACTGCATAATTGGCAGATTCTGGTTTCCAAGGAAGGAGGTGTGTGGGAATCTGGACTATGTCTAATTTGCTTGTAAATGTAAGACTGGATTATATCTACTGAGTTCACTGCATTGAATTCAGGACAGATGTAGCTGAGCCATTCTAGACAGATAAATATGTATCATTTCATGATATTTTATTAAGCACCTGTTGTTCATTTGTTGAATTCAAAGCCGAATGCTAACATCGACTCTGCCTATATGACAGTGAAAAACACCCGTTCTTGTCCTCAGAAAGACTGTAATCGGGAACTTAGGTATGGCAACAGTTTCTTTTAAAATGGAATTAAATAAGGATGGATAAGTGCACTGGGGGATTTGAAGCAGAAATGATTATTTATTCCTGGAGGATTAAGGAAGGTTGGAGGAAGAAGGAGGCATCTTAACTTGGCCTTGAAGGGTGGGGGTTAGATGGAGTTTTCATGGCTGGGGTAGGGAAGGCTTTCCAGGCTGAGAAAGCAGCAAGGAAAAACCATGGATAGGGCAGCTTGTCACCTGTCTCAGGAGCTAAGGAGAGAGGAAAAGGCTACGTAGTTTCAGTGAGGAGCACCATGAGGTGGACAGCTGATGCTCTGGGAGTGGATTACATTGTCCGGAGGAAGCACAGTACAAGAAGTGAAATATGAAGTATTCCACCTTGTAGAGCACAGCTATTCAAGCACTGTGAGGAAGAAGAGGAGTTAAGGAAGGGACTGTCAGCAGTGGGAGGTGACCCGGGAGAAGGTAGTGCCCAAGACCAGAGCAGGAGAGAGCCCTGGGAAGAGAGGCTGTGGATAGGCCAGTCTGGACAAGGACTGATTTTAGATTAGGGCATTGGGAGCCCCCAGATGACATCTGAGAGAACAGTTTTGCCATAGAGCCATTACATTCATAACAACAACAGCAATAACAATTAAATGAACATCTACATCCCTATCTATGTCTATCTCCCTTTACATTTGAATAGTGATTTATATTTTATCCCATATCAGCCTTTTATGAATCATTCCTTATCCACAACTGGATATTTTTATTCATTAATTTACTCATTCTATAAGTAATTTACTCATTCTGTAAGTAATTTACTGAATCCTTGCTGCAAGCCAAGTCTGGGCTAGGTGCTGGGATATGATCTCTTTTGAATTCTCATCCCTTGTGTCCCTCTTTTAGGGCCTTTATTGCTTTCTGCTTTGCATTATTGAAACCTGCCTGTTTGTCTTGACCCTTCCATTAGCTTGTAAATGAGGGCAAGGGCCATTGCACCCACCTTTTAATCCTTTCGTCATCTAGCATTAACGCACTGGGGCACCTGGCTTTTAAGCAATATTAAATTGAATGAAGTCACCGCCTCACACAAACTGGGTGGAGATAGGTGAGAAAGATATTATCTTATTGGATATGAAGGAAAAACAAATAAGGATTAATTGGCTGGTTCAAGTTCATTATAGTTAGTGACAGGCAACTTTCCACTGCAAGGTACTCTAAAGAATAATAATTCCATGCCTTGTCTTTAGAGGAAAAAAATTATTTTAGCCTCCAAACTGGCTAAAGTTATCTGGAACCCAACAGGAGGCTGGAAAAGCTATGTAGTTTCCAAGAGCCAGTTACAAAAAGTGTCTTCTTGGACTGGCTATAGCCGAAGAAAGAAAATTTAGGCTCCTCAGACAAAATCACAATTGACTTGCGCTTTCAACATTTTTCACTTTTTTGAAAAATAAAGATGCCATTTAGCTACAGGGAAAGCTAAGACTATTTTGTCATATGGAGTTTAACAGAAGCAAAAGGAAACTTTAGGTTATGATTTCATTTATTACTTCCAGTAACTTAGAGTCTAGCATAATCAATACTTTAATAATTCTGGAAAGTTTTCCAGAAATTAATAGTACTAAAATATTTGATGAATGTGTGTGTGTATGTGTGTACTGTCTGTGTCTCTCTACATACATATATACACACACATAGACATATACACAGTTTTCATTTTTTGCAGGCCTGTGAAAATGAGAACAGTTATTTCTCCCCCAAAATAAGCCTTTTGGAGCAAAGTAAGAATACAAACCTTTTTGATTTCACTTTATTCCTGTGGACAAGGTTCAGAAGGGATGGTTTCGGGGGGGAGGGGCGGGGAACAATTACTTTGTACTTTAAAGAATGTTAATTCACTTTCACAGAAAAAGTTTTGGCTTTAGCAAACATTCTGAAGCTGCGTATCTTCAACTTGTAACACTCATTTATCACCCATTTGCAATCTCAGTGCATTTTTATCTGTAATTACAACAGATATAAATGCTGCCAGATATATAGACTAGGCAGGTAAGATCCAATGGATATTAATTTGCTTCTGTCTTTTGCTGAGCATCAAATCTAATTTCGATCGGAAACACACAGACATTTGTTTCAAGGACTCTGGAGAAATTTGTTAAGCTATCCCACTGGCTAACATTTTCTTGCATGTAATATTCATGTTAAAATTCAATTAGGGTTGAGTAAATAAAACCATTGGAATGCAATATTTTCCCACAATTAACGTTTATAGAATCTCTAGTAACCTGGAAAGGGTTATAAAGATGTTCACTGTGCAATGAATGACGTTCTGATTATGTTAATACGGAGTGGTTGGAGTCTATTTGAAAAACTGTAGGCATACTATAAAATTCTAGGTCATAGATGTTCCTCTGAGTTAATATTTTCTGGTAAAATCATGGTATACACTGAGAATCCCCAGTGTTTCCTTTCCTTGGTCTTCTCTTTTCTTAACAGGATCTTTACTGCCCTTGCGTGCCCTCTCTCCATTTCAGATTAAAAAAGACTCCCTAGAGAAGATTTACTACTAGTCATTTACACTGGTAGGTACATGTCATATAAACACCTTGAATTGTGCAGACTTTATAGTTTACCAGTTATTTTTGTGTATGTCATTCCATTAAATTCCCACCACTCCCTTTTCGAAATGAGAAAGCAGGGGCTCAGAGGATTTTGATAATTTGTTCAAGATTGTACAGACAGAATGCAGTGGAGCTAGGATTCAAACAAGTTTTCTGTCCTCAAGTTCAGTCATTTTTTTCACTCTTTCATTGCTCTGTGGCAATTTAAGTGTTTGTACTAGCTTTTCCAGGATTATCTACATTCTTGGTTTTATCTGAGTCTTCTCCCTGTTAAAGTTTGAATTACACACTGCACTGGAGGTAAGAAAAGAGGGTACATATTTTTAGATCTTCCTGAGAGACTCTGAAATCACACCATTGTAGAGAGCTGCCTCTTTCCCCTATGTATAGTTGTGAAGATCACCTGAATATTTATTTTGAAACCAAAACCAAGGTCATTAGCTATTTTTGGATCAATAGTTTTTTTCCTAAAGAATTCTAGCACATTTTAATACACATCAGGCTGATTTTTCTCAGCACCTAAATTACTACCCAATTTATAATCCTGGTGTTTTAAAGAAATGAGACTGGCTTGAAGTATGCCTAACTCATATGTTGAGCTTAGGCTCTAAACTCAAACTAATGGGTGAGACATTTTAATAATTGAATCTTTTCTGGTAGACGATTTGAAGATGTATCTTTTGGAGATCACATAGGCAATAAAGAAGGGATATCAATATTTTATTAAAATTATTTATACTTTAAGAAGGAAAAAACTATTACTCTAAATTTCAAGGAAAGTCATCATTAACATTGAATCTCCTCTTTATGAGATGTATATATCTCATGATGAACAGGAGAAGAAAGAACTTAAATTGTATATTCAAAGTGGGGAAAAATGAAAGTCTATGGTAGAGAATCCTGTAACTTACTCTTTGACCTTCCTGGTTAAACCTGGTTATCATATATGAAAATAATAAACTTACCCTGACATGTTCTACTTCTCACCACTTGGTATCCCTGGGGACACATACATGAGAATTTGCCAGGTTCATTGACACATTGATATTGACACAGGTAGCTTGAGGTTCTGCATTCATCAATGTCTATTGAATCAGATAAGAGTAAGGACACAGAGTTGAAAAGCTTACATGTCACTAGTTTGGTAATACAGACATAAATATGTATTATTTCTGCTCAAAAATCCAGGGGAAGGTAATATATTTTTAGGTAAGCTAAAGAGAGTGAAAACATTGTAAAATCTGAAATAGAAATACAAGACTTTATATGAAGCTCAAGGGCAAATTCTAACAATATTAGTTCATTTCCCTCTATAATTTCACAGCACAAAGAATCTTTTTTTTTTTTTTTTTACCATGAGTTTTGCTGAATCATTGCTGCCAGTTTGTCTAATCCTGGACCTAACTACACTAGCTGACCAGACTAGATGAATTGGACTGTGGCTTATGCTCTTCACTTTGGGCTCTGCATGCCCACCTAGGATGCAGATTCATGTCTGCCTCTTCAGAAATTGGGTGACTCGGCCCCCCAGTTCATCTGAGCTTTGAGCTCTGAATCCCATTCCTGTGCAAACGTCCAGAGGTGATGTCTTGGCAGGATCTGGCTTTCAGGGGAAGAATGCTCTGCATTTCTGCATAGTGATGACCAGAAGGGCAGAGGCAGCTGTTCTGAGCCAGCCCCTTTTGGTTTTGAGCACAATGGCATGATGTGAGGCCTCTCTAGGTGGGATTTGATCTTTGTGGTCTCAAGTAAAGCTGGGAGGGACTGTGAGGAAGTCAGGGACATCAAGTGTTGATGGCAATGCCCCTCAGGGTGTCTAATGCCTTCTGAATTACACAGTGGAATATGCACATGCAATGGGCTCTGAAGGCATCCACCCAGTTAAATGGCCCTCTTCTCACTCACTTGAGCAACTTAAGAAATGTGCCCAACTCACACACTAGCAGGAATAAGACTAGGGCCCAGGTTTTCATCCTAATGTTTTGACATGCAATCGGCTCTTCTCAAACTTAAATGTGCACACCAATCACACCAGCTTTTGTTAAATGCAGATTCTGGCTCGGCAGGTCTGGGCTGGAGCCTGGGATTCTGCATTTCTCCTAAGATCCTAGGAGGTGTGGATGCACCTGGTCATCGGATCACACTTTGAGAAGCAAGACACTAGAGCACATTTCCTAATTATTAGACCCAGCCTGCATGTAATATTTCAACTGTTTATTTCTTCTCCTTTCTCTTGGGAACATATTAAAAAGCCAGTGTTATAACTGAACTACATTAACTGGATTATATAGCAGGATTTCCATGAGTAAAAATTTGTTTTCATAAGCAGGTGTACAATCAGATAAAGCAACAGCAATCACAGGGATTGGACTCTTACTCCACATTATTTGGACAATATTTTACCTTCACAGTTGAGCCTGTCACTGCTTAGCTCGTATCCTTGATTACACTGACAGATGAATGAGCCAAGAATGTTGTAGCATTGCTGAGCACATTGATTGCTGGCATCACATTCATTTATATCTGAAAGAAAAGGTTTTATATATCCATATAACCAACTATAAATACCTTTAACCGTATCCTTGCTCTTTTGTACCTATGTCATCTGATGATAAGTAATTCCCTAGCCGAATTCTTTGCCCTGCAGAAGCTCATTGGAGAACATCCATTTAGGTTTCATATTCGTTGGAGTAACTTCAAACATCTGTAATATACTTCTTTTAGAAATACCAAAATTTTTTTTTTCTAGGAATGACAGTTAGTTTGATGTTTGATGAATCTTTCCAAAAGAATTTAATGCTTCTAATAAATATACATTCCAGGATCTATTTTCTTTTGTTGTTGTTCAGATACAAAATGCCAAGTCTATAAATAATTGACACAAGACACTCATACTGGTATGGTCTCTCAGCATGCTGTAGTGAAAATTTATCTGTGCTATTTATTACTTTTTAAATGGGTTCTGTTAAATTCCATTACAATTATAACATAAGCCTTTGAGACCCATACGGAGTTTTGCAATGCTCTGAGGCACTGAAAATATTGTGAAAAGGCATTTTTCCTACACTAGATTCTTTCCATGTCATGCCAATCTTAAATTGTGTGCCGTGACATTGCATTCTGAAAGGGGAGAAGCAGCATGTAAAAATCAGATGCACTCGCAGTGGAAAGTTTATATATTTGAACTTGCAGTAACCCTTGGCATCTTCAGCATTTATATCACACACTGTTGACTAATTGGTGGGTATGTGTATATCCATTGATCTGTAGTTTTAAAAATTTTTTTGATACATCCACAGAGGAGAATGAAAACCAAGTTTAAAAAAGTTTTCCATTCACATCTTGATGTATTTTAAGAAACATATTGGTTATTGTCTTTTCAGCTTTATGATTGCTTAGGGGAAGTTGATGGAAACCAATTACTCAAGAACATAGAAAACTGGAATACTGCTACATGGCGTGGGGTTTCCCTTTTGTTTTGAAGACAGAAATCAGCTAGTTCCCAAAAGGCTTACCTACACAGGTGTAGTTGTTTGCCGCCAACTGAAACCCTGGACTGCACTGGCAATAAAACGAGCCTGGTGTGTTCACACATCTCTGGTGGCAATACGGAGGGATGGTACATTCATCGATGTCTGGGTTATCCAGCACACACACAAAGAGAACCAAGTTATTGACTTAGCATAGCTGTTTGCTTTCAAGTTCTCAGTAGAGCATTATCTAGAAAACCTATCTAGAGAAGACCACAAAGTAATTATTTCTCTCTCTCCTTTTTTTTGTTGTTAAAATCAGGGCATATGTGTTTTAAATACACTTTGGTCTGGATTCTCCAATTAAATAAGATGTTAAGAGCAAAGACTGCGCATTCACACCATTTGGTGGTAAATAAACCTAGTAGGTGGGTTGAGATTTAAAGAAAAAAATGTAATTGAGACTATTTCACATATATATGAGAATGTCAGTTTGGGGAGCTAAAAGCTTCCTTATAATTACAGAAATAAAAAAGAACTATTAATACCAAAGAATTGAGTGATACTGCACAAAACTAGGATAGTTCTGCACTGTGCTCAGCTGGGGACCTTGACTAAATCACTTAAATTTTTAGTATCTCAGTTTTTTCTTCTGCAAAATGTGGATTGGAAGGCTTGCCATGTGTATCTTAGGAAGTTTTTGTGAGAATCAAATGTGAGAACGCTGTGGAAAGAATAGGATGCTAAACAAGTTAACTCTTGAGAGTGCCCTTCTGACACTTTGATGAAGTGTAGCAGCCTGTGTCCTTCTCACATAAATATTTCCAACTATAAAATGCTCAATTGAGAATTTTCAGAGTAGGACTAACATCTTAGAAGCATAATAAAATTTCATTAATTCCTGACTCTAAACTTTGTGACAACTCCAACGTGGCATAGGTAATGTAAAATAACAATCATGCATGTACAATGTAACACTATATAGTGACACTGCCTTATGGTAAAACAAAACAAAATTAAACTTTATTCTGAGCTCTCTTGGTACTTTAATAACTAATAATGTGGGAGGCAGTGTGCTCAAGTGGCCTTAGGGTAACCTGAGTTTGAATCTTTTTTCTGGCAATTACTACTAGCTTGGTCTTAACCTCTTGAGCTTCCATTTCTTCTTCTGTAAGTAATAATACAACAGTGTGGTGGAATTGTTGGGAGGACCACATTACATAACGTAGGCAAAGTTCCTGGCAGATAGCAGGTCAAAATAAGTGGGAGCTATTATTAATAAGCTGCAAAATATATTTAACTTGAATACTGAAATAGATGGTAAGAAGGTAGTCACATGGCTTTTCCCCTTACTTTGTTCAAGTGTCTGTTCAAATGTCACCTCCTCAGGGAGGCCATCCTTCCCACCCATAAGAAATAGTTTCTTCTGCCTTTATCTATTCCCTTACCCTGATTTAAACTTCTTAATAGCCCTTGACACTACTTGACATTGTGTCATGTGTTTCTTTGCTTCTTGTCTGTCTCTGTCACTATAATTCGTGGCAAATAAGACCTGTCTCCTCCCCTTGAGGTGAAGGCAGAGGGGTGTTTTGTCTGTTCACTGCTGTATGCTTAATACCTGGCACAGGGTCTGGCATAGTAGGTGCTCAATAAACATTATTTTAATGAATGGAAACTTCATACTAATTAAGAGCAATTTTAGCATAATGCTTCCTAGTACTTAGTATCATAGCCAGTGCCAGTATTAATAGATAATTTGTATGAATTGTACTTTCTAAAAGCTCCGTGAGGGCTATGAATTTGAAAATCTGTTTACTATGATAGCCCAGTGCCTAGAACTGTGCCTGGCACATAGTCAGCCCTCAGTGACTACTTGGTGAATAAATGATGCATGTCTTCTCAACCAGTAAACATTCATTGAACCCATTGTTATTTGATAGCTTTGTGTTTGGCACTGCAGGTTTATAATCATAATAAATATACATACGTTCTGTCCCTGTCTAGTCTGGAAGACAGACGTGAAACAATTACTCCATGGTATGATAAGATCAACAATAGAAAGGTGTACAAGGGACAGGGACAGTGCTGTGGTACTCAAAGTGTGACCTTCTGACTGCTGCTGGTCTATAGGCAATTTGGACCAATCCGCGATGAATAAATGCAGAAACTGAGGGTACATGTTTAGGAATAGCAATTTGACATTACTGAAACATTTTAATTGTACTTTATAGAAGTATTGGTCTGCAACAGATTGGAAATTTACAAAAAGTATCTCTCATCATAATTTGAAAAGTACTGGCATAGAGGAGGGAGTGGCAAATTATATTTGGGTAGATTACGGAAGGTGGTGACCCTGAGGTGGCATTTGATAGTGGCATAGGAGTTTGCCAGGAGGGAATGTTCTTGGCGCTAGAAAGAGCTTATATAGAGGCACCGAAGTGTAACACTGCATCATGCATGTGGGGAACTAGTGGGATAAATCTGGAGTGTAATATTTTTAGGGGTTTGGGGGGATGTTGATGCAAGAGAGCTAGACAAGGATCAGATTGAGGAAGACCTTTTATGCTGTGTTGAAAAATGTAGACTTGATTCTGTGGGTGAGGGGAACAGCAGGGAAAATGCATGATTAGATCTGAGTTTATGAATGTCCCTCCTACTACATCATAAAGGGCTGTGACCATCTGTTCCATTCTCTTTGATTTGTCCCATGATTAGTTGGTTTAGCTCTTTTTTTCGTACTTTTTATGCCCTCAAATATTTATTTTACTAGCAATACAGGCAAAACTTTGGTGTCTGTGGAGTTTTCCACACACTCTTCTCTTAAATCACAGCTTCATTCACTGCAAATCCTGGGCCTTCCTTGGAGGCTGGGCACTAACCCCAGCATCTAGGCACAGCCCCGGGGCAGGCAGAACTCAGCCGGGGTCCCCGAGGAGCTTAGCCTTGACATCCTAATGTCAACAGCTCCCATTCTCAGGCGAAAACTGATGCTGGTAGTCTGTCCCCACAACCTCACCCCCTCTTCACTCATCTGTGGTAAGAGGTGGTATGTAAATAAACGGACAGAGGGAGTCAATTACAGAGGTTCATGCCTGGTGCTGGGCCTCACGACCGAGCCCAGAATGCTTTATTTTACTTCGCTATTGGCTAGTCAGCCTTTTTATATGGTGTTCTTCCATTCATTTAAAACACATACACAGAGCATCCGTTGCACGCGTCGGGGACTGGGGAGGCAGCAGTGACACAAGCTGGCCTGGCCCTGCCCTCGGGAGCTCACGCTCTCAGGCCCTGAAGCAGAGGCACGTGCTGCACTTGGCTCTGCACACCTAGCACCGTGCACAGGTGTGCGACATAAAGAGCCTTTGGTACTCATCTGCTAACTCAATACACAATGACAGCACACAGCTCGACTGCCAGGCACTATTCTAAGCAGCCCTGCACACAAGCTCCCAAGCCAGGAACTAGTAGTATCTCCACAGTACAAATGAACAAGGCAAGACACAGAATTTAAGTAACTTTTCCCAAGGTCTCCAAGTGAGGTAGGGATGGGGCTGGGATTTGAACCTCACCATTTGCCCTCTGTGTTATGCAACAGTGAATGAAACCCATATTGCCAGTGTGCTAGTGCTACAGCCCCCAAACAACTAATTTAAAATTGCATTGGTTGTTTTTATGGTCTCATGCGTATACCAAATTTCTGCTTTGGCCTAGTCCAACATGTCACCAACACTTTGATATTCAGAATAGGCTCAACCTTTAAGGTTAGTTCTTTCTTGTTAGTGTGGAAAATGGACCGGTAGTCAATGAATGAATAAGCAGCTGTTAGCTCTGCTTCTCCAAATACATATGAGCGCTTTGACTGGGATGCCTGAGGTTTAAACAATCAAGGTGCTCAAGACAAGACTTTGCTTAGCGCACCGTGACACTTACCTACACACTGGTCCCCTCGCTTCTGATACCCGGGGGGACACTGACACGCGAAGGAGCCTCGTAAATTGACACACACTTGGTCTGCTCTGCAGTTGTGTGTCCCTGCGGCACACTCGTCTATGTCTGCCAAAGACACGCAACACAAAAATAATTTTAGTCAATTGTGAAGATGTCAATATTCCCTCTATTTCCCCATTTCTTAAACTGAATTTTTACTTTATTCTTAAAACATTACTCTATATTATTGTTACATTGGAAATGTTTAACATTACAAATCATTTCAAGTGTTCAGAAAATAATTGCATGGATACCAGCGTGTACCACTCAGATTTAAGAAATACTAACATTTTGCCATGTTGCCTGACTTTTAAAGCTTATTTTGTTTTGTTAATAAATATTTCAGATACAGCTAAAGCCTCAGACCATCCTCATCCCTTTACCCACCAACTACCACTATCCTGCTAGATATGAATTCTTCTCTGAGATATTTTTATACTTTCATTATACAGGGATGCAACCATTAGGACATATGGTATTGTTAAATAGGTTATATGATTATGATACTTGCTTTTTCCACCCAATATATTGCATTTGAGATAATTTCTATTGATAAATCTCCAAAAATCTGCCCATGACTGGGAATAATCAAACTTTGATATTGTACATTTCCTGTACCTGGTTTTTTTTTTTTGCAAATGGTAGGGTAATGTGTAAAAATCTTTCATTGCAAATTTCAAAATGCAAAGGATTCCTCTAGGAGAGAAAGGCTGGTGAAATTTAAAAATATATATTTTCACAAAGCAATTTACTTCTGAAAATAATTTACTACATGTGCCTTAAGGAGTAGGCAGTTTAAAGTTCTAAAAAAAGCAAAAAATGCCCAATCATAACATAATAAGCAGTATGAAGAATTTCTTAATTTGGGATCAAAATGTGATATAAATTTGTATGTGTATATTCATATTTACAGTAATTTATAAGTGAAATTTAATTTTGCCTTATCTACATCATCTTTGTATTCATTCAGATCTCTCATATCATGAATTTAAATAGCACAAATGAAAGGATTACATAATTTTGGCATTCTTCAACAACTGAAGACACTAAGCTTCCTTAAAAAAAATCATGAAACTTATAATTCCTACATGACAAATTTTGCATAAAAACTGAAGTAAACTTAAGGGTTCTTAGCTCAACACTGTGGTAGACCCAGGGTGGTGCTTTGGAAGAAATAGTGGGCCAAGAATAATAATAATTAAAAAAAAACCAAAACACCAGTAATTAGAATTTACTCAATTCCTGCCTTTCTTTTAAGAAGCTCAGAGAGTGGCCCCTGGCACTATTTTGCCTTTCATTTTTCTGTATTTTCAAGAATTGCTGCACTTACACTATGCACTGTCATGATGTATGAAGTTCAGATTGTAAGAGGGTTGTCCTCAGATACCGGCTTCACTTAACTGGGTGTGGAAATGATAAGAGAGATTCTTTCCATAAGAAAGAGGGAGCGGAGATGAAAAATACTTCAGTAATGTACGGCTATTTACTGGATAATAACCTATAAAAGCATCTACTTACGTAATTCTTTGAAAATGGTTTTAAAGTTTTCGCTAAGTTTTCTGTTGTTTTGTTTTGACATGTATTATTATTATTATAATTGCTGTTATTATTTTCAAGTCAGTGCTTACAAACTCCTTTTTTAGGCACTATGCAATGGTGCAATAATTGCTTTGAAACTCTGCTCTTTTTTGTGTCTTTTATTATTTTTCTATACGCACTTGATGAAAACCTTTCTACTGGGGTTTCTTCAGAGCTTTATGACTCGCTAATGCAGAAATGACAGCAGAATTTCTATTGTTTCATGTCAAGAACATCCGCCAGCATTTGCAGTGACAACAGCCCTAAGAGATACAGCCATGTTCAATTCCGATGTGGCAAGTTTCCTTGGTACGTGCTGGCAGAAGATCAAGGCCTTGGGCTGGCTGCTGCATTTTCTAAGGGAGCCCTCACCAGTGACTGAGGCTTTTCTTTCTGAGACATCTCTCTGCGAACTGCCTCCACCCCGTCACATTCCTGCAATTGATGTCCTACAACCTCCTTCCTGCTTTCTTGTCGTTCATGTCTAAATCTCTTTGATAAACAGTCTAACATTTCCAGTGGAATTAATGTATCATTAAATTGGTTTTAAACTCCTTTTTAAGAACCAGGTCTGTTTACCTTCTGAAGGGGTTGTTAAATAAAAATATTAGGTGAGTTAATATAATTTAATAAAAATAGACAGAAAACCAAATAAAATACCACTGCCTGCCCTGACACTATGTTCTTTTCCTTTCTCTATTAAAAACCAAACAAAGCTGTGGCAGGACTTGCCTCACCCAGGACTGACTGGTGATCACACTTTGTACTTTCCTGGATTCACAAAATGCTCAGAAAAGTAACCTCTGTGACCCGGAAGCAGCTACTAACTACATGTAGAACTTACGGTTCTTTGACTGCAGTTTAGAATATTTACTCTTTTCCTCGCTCTTAGCAGGTTATCTAATGCTGAAGACTGTCAGTAGACTGAATTTCTTTGACCTATCTTCTATTATAATGTCCATTTATTAGTTTAAGCAAAAATTTTATTGGTTTGAAAATTATACTTTGAGATCCTATTATTGCTTATTTATACATCTATACAAAGCCACATAAAAATTGTTATATACATTGTTAGACTCTTTTCTGTTTATCTTTTCTACTCGAATGAATTTTCATCTGTCTTAAATATCAGAAATTTCAATGCAATACAAAAATCACTAAAAGGTACAACTATGTCAGAAACTCACAATAGAGTATCCATCCCTGTGCAGATGCTCCAAAAACCCTGTCTTTCCCAGGGGCGTTTACGAAAGTCCACTGTCCTCTACTCCTCCCCACTCCCCAAAGCACAAACACTGCTTCTTGCAGGTACAACCATGGCAAAAAAAATCAATTTCCTGTATTTCTATGGGAGAATATCTGCACTGGCAAAAGCAATGTTTTATTTATGACGGAAATTACTCAGGTCAGACATAATTTTCTTGATAATCTAGGAAAAAGTACTATGGGGAGAGGAGTTTTTGTTTCATTTTTAGATCACCTAAGATTTACCCTTGACAGTTAAGCTCACTTGGTTTTTTAGGAGTCAGTTAACACATTCCCTGGGACCTGGACCCAGGCTCTTTGAGGGTGGGTTCTATGTCTTACTTTTATCTGTATTTCTAGTTCCTAGCACAGTGCATGAAACATGGTGGGTTTTCAATAAATATTTGTTCAAAAAATGGATGAAATGAATCAATACTATGTGCTGAGAATTGGTGCCTAGAGTTTAAGGAAAGCAGGATCAGTGTTTTATCTCATGGAACTAAAAAATTATAGGGCAAGGTAATAGGAAAAATCTGAGAAACACGGCAAAATCATTATGATGTCAGTAAATGGAAAAGGATGTAAAGCAACTGAGTCCAGAAGCGCAGAGGCTGTGCAGACTAAAGCAGCATCCGCGGTGGGCGGCCGGGGAAGGTTTGCCAGAGGAGGTGAGTTCTCAGCTGCATGTTGGACAAGGTGAGATATGCGGATTGGCAGAAAAAGGAGGCTGTTTCTAGGCAGAAGGCAGGTGACATTAGGAACCATTGCTCGTACAAAACCATTTCCATGAGAAGAATGGCAGATGGGGTCAGCACGGCTGGAGGGGCTGTGCGAGGAGCCTGGTGCAGTGCCTGGTCGAAGGTGCTTATAAAACGCTAGCTCAAGTCATGAGCAAAATCCAGGGCCATAAAGGTGGGATTAGAGAGTTTGGATTGGACAGCCTAGGGAGCAGCTCTCAACTATGTAGACATAGCCTCATGTTAACATTACCAAAGAACAAAATAATAGAATGTGCTTCCTAAAATATCACAACACATTTCCTCATTCTAATACATTAAGAATAGCTAATGGCAATATTTGGTGATTCCCTCATTTTTCAAAAATGTGCCCACGCTCTCCCTCCTAGTGATTTATACCATCGTAGGTCCCTCTCTTGCTGACTTTGGCACCATTAGTTGCTTTAAATAATACAGCCTAATCTCTGCTCAGCTCTCACTTCTAGCCTCTTTATCACACTGACCTCCAGCCTAGGGCACGGCATTTTGATTTTTCTCTCACAGTTAACGGAGGCAACTATGTCCACATCTCTGTGGTGTCCATTAAGTCCTAGCTTAGGCCCTCGTTCTCTATGTTTTTGGCTCCTTCCCTTCAGTCTGACTCATATTTCCCAAACCCCTGACTCATGCTGCTTTCTCTCTTATGCAACATTTTAATCTCTGCAATGTTCTTTCCATAATTTGATAACTTACCACAACATGGAGTCCCTTCAGTGTGTTTTCATGGGCAAAAACTATCTGCACCTTGAATGGTGTTTGGTACCATTTAGACTTTTCTAATTTGTGCTGCTTTAGGTTTGAGAAATAATTCAGAACTACTTTTGAATAAGCACCATAGAGTAGTGATGAGACTGCACTAGTACTAGCAGAAAAGGGATTGAAATTATTTTGATTAGGTCACTGCCTATATGATCTAGGGTCATGGTATCAAGTTTTTCCCCTCCGCTTCTCCATCTGTAAAATAGACTGTCTATTCTTAAGGATAACATACAGATTTCAAAAAGTGTTCAGAACCTTCAAAATGTATCTTTTTGTTTCCGGATTATAAACCCATATATTTACTAGTTCTGTGCAGGACACTGTGCATGCTTTGCAAATATTATTTGATGGTGCTATCCTTTGAATTCCTGTGGTTAAAGAAAAGGTAGTGGGTTAAATTCAAGTTGCTCATATTCCTTGATGTGTGGATTTAAAACTTTACTGTATCGATCTTCTCCAACTATAATGATTTAATCTCATAAATGCAATAAAGTAGAAAAAAAGGTCAAGGATTCATGTTTGCTATCAGGAAAAGCTATTTTACTGTTGGCTTCTTTTTTCCCCAGGATTCTTGATTTAGATACCCATATGCTAGAAATTATTGGTCTGAATCTTTTCCCTGGTCTAGCTTGCCTTGGTCTGTGGGAAGGAAACGGACCAAGGGTGGACCTGTGGGGGTGCCCAGGACACCTGTCCCATTTCGCCCTGTCCTTCTGCTACTCAAGGGTGTTTTGTTCGCCCGTGGAGGCTCCTGTGGGTTCTGCTCCTCAGCAGCATCTCAGATCAGAGAGAAAACCTACGATTTCACTCTCCAGACCGGTCTTCTCTGCTCTTTGATACCTGAATGGGGTTTTGGGGTCCTGGGCCTGAAACCCCGTGGACAGATGCAGCAGCCCAGAGCTGCCCCATCAGGTAAGTGGGTGGTGAGTGCCCTGGGGCGTTAAGGAGCCGCCCTGCCTGGGAAGCCCTGTTTAAAGAGAACAAGACCGCCAGAGAGCCCTGTGCACTTGCACGTGGCCTTTTAATCCTAATAACAGCCCTGTAGAAGAGGTTGCATCACCCACAATTTACAGATGAGGAAGAAGGATATCACTGAAATGTAGGCTTGGTGAGGTGACTTGCCAGAGTCACACAGAGCAGAGTTTCAAACCCAAGATTTCCATTTTTGCTTCTGTAATTCAGGTCTTCAGAAAGACTGATTTCCTAAGAGTTCTGGGGAGCAGAGAGGTTTCACTGTAGTCACAGATATTTTTGATTTTTCCCAGCATTGAAGAGGGTTGTTAATCTTGCATCACCTTGATTCCTCCCTTGCGTCTTTCTTCTGCTTAGAATAACATTCACAGCTCTCCAAGTTTTCTGTTTCCCTCTCCAGTTTTTAGCCAATTATCAACAATTTTTTGTCAAAGACTTTCTAGTTCCCTTGCTGCTTCTTTCATAGTACTGGAATCAGATTTATCTGGGCCAAATGCCCAGTTCTAGTTAGCTTTTCACCCTTCTGAAATTATCAGCTAGAATTCACCCAAGCTAAGCAGTTCTAGTGGAGAAAATAAATACTAAGTAACAAAAGAGAACTGTCTTCATCGATGGCCAGCAGTAGATTTATAGTTCTAGATTCTTATCAGTTCTGGCAAAACACATTGTTAATAATTTGGTATGCTTTAAATGACAAACAAAAATATCACCAAAATCAACAAATATCAGCCTCCTTGACAGTTCATGTCTTCGTTTTAGAGAGTGGAGAATCAAGTGCCCTGGAAGTCCTTGGCATTGTACTGTATTCTGTCAGAATCTTGCAATATGCTGTTCCCATATGGAAAAATCATGCTACATGTACTTAGAATTGCTTTTCCAGCAATGATGATGGATTTGCATTGCAAATGGACCCCCTCTCACCTAGTTTCCTCTGTGAATAATAGTGTTTATTTGCAAGGTGATCAGATGAGGTTAGACATATAGTTCACGACCATGGGGAAGAAAACCAACTGGTGCATGTGAACAATCAGTGACTCATCTGTACTACATGCAAACCAAATGAACCAACTGGTCACAGGCCGAAATAGAAGAAAGCAAGGTACGAGGGCTTTGATTTTCACTCTTCAGCTCCTTTTGCACTCTGGCACAGTGAAGCTTATTGCTTTTACAATCTCAAGGCAACCACATTTTCTGCTAATAAATGATTGTTAATTGTTAGGAGTTTTCTCTGGCATCTCTGTGAATATGTCATACCCAGCTAAACTCTCGTTTTTCTTCTTCAACTTCGTTATTCATTAAAAAAACGTTTGGGGAAAGATCACCCTGGTATTTTGGATATCACAACCAATCATCAATCTGCCAACTTGTGGAAGTAAAACTGTATTTTGAAACAAGTAGCACCATCAATCTTTGCTCCAGGGTGGCTCAGTACCAGGAATTAAAGACCCTCTCTGTGAAGGTTCAAGCCTGTTCCATGCAGGCTAGGAATCTGCTTCAAAGTGGATGGCCTTTGGAGGAATTATGATCCAACCCTATTATGGGATGCCTCTGCGCTGACATTCCAATTATATTATCCTAGTGCCCCACCACTTCATCTCCCCTGCCCCCAACTCCTACCTCCCGGGGCCAGGTCAAACCCTGGAGAGTGACGACCTGAATGGAGACTGACTACATTCAGCTGAGTCCACCAAGGCCTGCTTGAGCACTGTGATTTGATTCTTGGCCTCCCTCCCTGAGGCCTTACAGCCAGATTAGTCAGTTTCCCTAACCCAAAGCACAAGCATTCCTGGCTTATTCCTTCAAGCAAACCATCACTTGAGGTCGAATAAGCCCCTGGCTATGGCAATGCCAATTATAACAAGCATGGCTTGGTAACCTCCTAATTGTATGAGACCAATTACATTATACTTGTTGTTCATTCAACAATAAGCAGCTTTTGTGCCCACTAAATTGAGGCATACTACTAAATTTGGTGAGTGTAACTTGGCAATGCTTCTCCAACTCATTAACTGCCTAAGGCTTTTTCAATAAAGTCTATCTTTGTGCTTCTTGCTTTCAGAGCATGTTACCTTCTTGTGTGTATTTTCCTGCCCATTTCATTACATCTTACTTATGACATTTCTGCACAATGTTTCCCCATATGCCTCAGGGCTCCTGTGATTTTCTGAATTCCAAATGGAGCAGAGAGGTAGGATGGGAGGGGAATGGACTCCCCAAATTTGCAATGAATTCTTTTTTCTGTCATCTTTCTGATTCAAAATTCCAGCACAATGAAAAGCAATGAAAAGGATAAATATGTGAGTAAATCTAAGTAAATACGACTGCCTAAAACAATCATAGTAAGGTATTTTGGGATTTATAAAATATTTAGAATTAAAATACATGAGAATAATAGCGTATAGGTTGGCAGGAGGATAAATGAAGTTTATCTATTTTAAGATCCTTGTATTGTCCAAGGAAGAGTTAAAGCTACTAATTTATTTCAGATTTTGATAAATCATGGATGTATGCTTGAGTAATCCCTAGGGAAAATGTTAAAGGAATAGTAAAAACAAAATAAAACTACAAAGCTAATATAAGGGAAAATGGAATATTAAATTCTCCATTAATTCAGAGAGAAGGCAAGAAAAGTAGAGAAGCTAAAATGTATAGAACACATAGAAGGTAAATAGTAGAATGGTAGTTTTAAACCTAAACATATCAGTAGTAAAATTAAATGGACTAAATACACTCATTAAAAGGCAAAAATTGTCAGACTGATTAAAAAACAAAACCCAAATATGTTCTTTCAAGAGACATAATTTAAACATAAGGACACAGAGATTTAAAGAAAAAAGATGGAAAATACACCAAGCAAACACTAACCAACAGGGAGTTGGCTTTGCGCTATTAGTATCAGACAAAGTTAACTTTAAGAGATTATTAGAGAATAAAAAGGAATACTACATAATGATAAAATTTCAATTTACCATAAATATGTAGAAATTCCAAATTTAAATGCACTTAATCATATAACCTCAGTATAGATAAAACAAAAGTGGATAAAACCAAGTGGAAAAATAGACAAACATAATTACAGTAAGATTTTAACACACTTCTCCCAGTAATTGAAGGAATAAGCATACATTTTCTGAAATGAATAGAAAATATGAATAACATGATTAAAAACTTTGAACTAATTGGCATGTATAAAACACTGTACAAAATACACAACCTTTTTAAGTACTGAGAGAACGTTAAAAAGCAAATGTCTATATGCTGGCCTTAAAATAAGTCCACATAAATTTCAAAGAACTGTAATATACAAATTATGTTCTCTACAATGCAAATAAGACAGAAACAACAACAGCATGAACAAAACTAGAAAAACCCACTTCTTTTGGAAAAGACATACCCTACAAACCACCCATGGTTAACACAATTGAAATTTGAGAATATTTTAAACTTAATGAAAATGAAACTATCACATATCAAAATTTGTGAGAAAAAATGCTAGCCCCTAAGGAGGCCTATAGCCCCCTGTCCCTCCTCACACCATCCTTATCTTTTTCCCTGTGCTCAATCACAGGAGAAGAAAATACAGATGAGACCTGTATTTGTGATAGTCTTCGGGGTTTTGAAGGGCTCCTTAGAGAAGGAGGAAAAGACCCTAACAATGTATTTCCAAAAGGCAGAACTAGAATAGATGGGTAGAAATGCAAGGAAGGCAGACTTTCACTTCAATGTAAGAAAAGATGTGTGGTCATTAGACATTTTAATGTATTAGAAAAGCAATGAGCTTCCTATCACTGGAAACAAGCAAAAGCTGCAATATGTATCCCAGCAGTGGGTGAGGGGATTTGACTAGTCATCTGTGTTTAAAAATAGTGCTAATGTGTGGCATGCAAATCTGAGATAGTGTTAATGATTTTTGAATCTGGATGGTGGTGGGTGTTCAATGTTCAATGTTCCACTTTTCTTTAAGCTTGATAGTGTTGATTAAATAATTGAAAAATAGATGGTGCACCCACTCTAATATAGAAAATTGTGAGTATTCAACAAAATTGATTACTTTTATGTAATACATGGAGCACATACATATTGCTCTGTATTCAACAAAATTGATTACTTTTATGTAATACATGGAGCACATACATATTGCTCTGTATAGTTATGGAGTTAATTATTATAATTTATTCTCTAACATCTGAAAAACTTGCTTGGTGATAAAGTACAAGGAAAGATCTCATCTTAAGTAGTTATATATTCCTTCCCTTTTCCTTGATTGGGAAAGAAGTTAAAGAAATCTTAGACTTATTATTCCTTGTCCTGTCTCAGGAGTTTCTCAGGAAGACTCTACAGTCTTCACCATGTTAAGGCATAAGATTACTGAGTGATCAAAAAGTTAAACATGAGCAACTATCAGCTTGTGCCCAAATCTTTCATATATTATTAAACCAAGTGAGATCTGACTTCTTGGTTTCATTCCAAATGGAACCATAATTACCATTTTCACCAAGTTATCCATAAATTATCATGCATGCTTGAATTTAATTTGTTGATAAATTTTGTTGACGTAGGCTATGGGATTCCCCCCAACCCCTCTGTGTTAAAACACTTTTAGTGTTGTGAGACAACAACATTCAAATAACTCCTGAGTATTAGCTGAAGGAGTGGGGGCAATAGGGGACAAAAGAAAATACGAATCAATAAAACTACTGACCTTATGTGTGTTTCAATTCTAAAGACTTCTTAAATGAATCTGGGGCATTTTGCCTGACATTTCTATGGAGGGCAGAAATAAGTATCTCTGAAAATACATTGTCTGAGATCTGTTTCAATTTTAAGAATCTGAAATTAATGCTTACTTTGATAAATTCCTGAATGCTGGTTTAAGAAGTATTCCCTTTCTAGCTGTAATCTCTTCTCCCCTAACTTAAAACGTCAGATCCCGGGAATAACATGCTCTTGCTTTCTTGGGCCCCTAGTCATGGACCTCTAGTTCTTCTTCCTTCCTTTTTCATTTTCGAGCAGTGACTTTTCCCTCCCTCTAATCTGTAGGATCAAAGGGGAGCCTAAAAATGCACTCGTCTTTCTGGGTAGGATTAAATGGCTCTGTTAGCAGAGTGGGATGAGTAGAAAGAGCGCTTCAATGTTTAAATGCACTACGATGTACCTGTAAAGTCACATACTTGTCAGGAATTTAGAGTAGCTTAATGTCTGTTTGGCAGTGTAAATTCTGAAACGATCTGGTGGGGAAACATGCCCTGTACATGGTTTGTGTGTCTGTAGAGTACAAAGGCAGATGGACCCGAGCCAGGTATGCAGTTGATATGTTCAAGGTACATGCCAAACTAAGCCAGTCTTAAAGAGAATTTCTTGGCATCAATAAACAAGGATGAAGAAAAAAGATCTCTATGTTCTTAGATCTGTTATATATATACTTAAAGTGGTTACTACATGGAGCACATCCGTGGAGTCTATCATTTGGAATTCCAAGTTTTCATTTTGGAAGAAAATGGAAAAATCGAGCAATTCATATTGTTAATTTTAAAACTAGCCCAGGATTACTTTTTTTCCCTAGAAATGTAATAATTTGTTTATGGAAACCTTTAAATGAAAACCTTTGGCTGCAGGCACATATGTTGCTCATGTGGATGATGGTGAGGCTGCCAGATAGGTATAAGGAGGTCCCCTGTCAGTGTCCTGCAATTACAGATCTCTTTTCATGGTTTTCAGAATTAGAGGAATCATACTACGCTTTCACAGCTAGTATTTTTAAGTTCTAAATTATTTTATTTGAGATTGTATCTTTCTTTAGTTGCTTATGCAAGCTTTTTTACTAGCCTTATTATACCAAAAATTAATGTTTATGTGTAATTTATTATACCAAGAATTAGGGTTTAAAGGAGGACTTGTTGATCTTTTTAGAAAATCTGAGAACCACAGAATAAATTTTTCTCTTATGCAACTCACTGATGGAAATATGATTGAGACAGAAGAGTGGGTAAGATCACGGGTTTTAGAGTCAAATAGGTCTCAGTTCAAATCCAAGCAACATCACGTTTTAGTTATGTGGCCTGGGAAAGTTATTTAACCTTTCCAAGTCTCACTGCCACATCTATCAAGTAGGGATAATACCAATTCCACAATGTTGCTGTGAGGACTAATTGAAACAATACACATTCAAAATGGTACCTAGTCCATAGTAAGTGCTCAATAAATTATACTCAACAGTAGGAAGACAATGATTGAATTGGTAGTGGGATCCAGGTGGTACTTCTGTATACAGATGGAAGGAAGAAAGAAAACTATAGAAAGTCAGCACTTTTCATATAATTTCTACATACTTGCATATAATGTAACATCCTGTCTTTGTTTCCTTGCTTAGTGTCATGTTTTCAATATGGTCTGTATGATTGAAATACAATCAGGAGGAAAACCATAGCACTCTATGACCTTCCCTTCCTTTGGCATATTGCAGATGAATGGATGCAAGAACAGGCAAAGACAGCCTTTCTTTCTTAAAGTTATTTCTCATTAGGAAAACTGCAAACATTCAAACAAAAGAGTTCTGGCAAAACAAAATGAATCTAGCGTCTTTGGCATTTCGTAATATTTTGTAATAGGAAAGGGCTGTTGATGGCTACGGGACCCTTCATGACAACAGAGTATTAATGTTTATAAAGACTGCTTAGCAAACACAGTTTTAAGTAGAGCTCTAATTAGAGCCTATATGTAACTCCAAGAGAGAGCTTCGGTGTGAACAAGTTATAGCCATGAAAAAGATAAGAAAAATGTAAATTTTAGCAGCAATTTTTATTTATTATGTTGATTATGTTAAGGACCTCATGGTCACTGTCATTCAACACAGTAATGAAATTATAAATTAGAACTAGAGAAAAAAATGGGTAATATTTTCAAATGTTATAGTAATAACTGCATTTAAAGCCAGGATAACGACTTATGGTTGTTTGTTTAGAACAAGGCTCAGAGTTAGACTCTAAAATGAGAACACTGAATGTCTGACTTCTCAAATGGGCGGGTCCGAGGAGTGTCCACAAATTAGAATGGTGATCTAGACCATTCTGTATATAATGAAGTGTCCATTCAGTCTTATCATATAGGAGAATTTAACTTGGAGCCAATTTTTGTTTTTCAAATACTGTGCTAGTAATATCGTAAAACCATAGCATATCAGAAAAGTATTCTTTTGGAAAGTTTTTTTTTTTTTTTTTGAGACAGAGTCTCAAAAAGTGAGTGCCGTGGCATCAGCTTAGCTCACAGCAACCTCAAACTCCTGGGCTCAAGTGATCCTTCTGCCTCAGCCTCCCGAGTAGCTGGGACTACAGGCATGTGCCACCATGCCTGGCTAATTTTTTCTATATATATTTTTAGTTGTCCAGATGATTTCTTTCTATTTTTAGTGGAGACGGGGTCTCGCTCTTGCTCAGGCTGGTCTTGAACTCCTGACCTTGAGCGATCCTCCCGCCTTGGCCTCCCAGAGTGCTAGGATTACAGGCGTGAGCCACTGCACCTGGCCATCTTTTGGAAAGTTAATTTTGGTTTCTTTGAATACCAAATGACCTCCTCCAAATGCTTTCATTATAGCTGAAGGTAAATTATACGTGTGTATAGGATTGTCTCTTTTTCCCATATTAAGGGTGTAACAGAGTGGGTTAACAGGAAAAATGAAAAAATTCCAAGCCTGAGGGCAAGCACCATGCCTATGGTGACAGTGTGACAAGTCAGCATGTGGCTAGGCTGACTTCCTTCTCTGTTGTCTTCCTAGCCTACCTATCTCCATCCTGCAGTTCTTACTCCTTCTTCCTACTTAAATATTCAATTTTGCATTTGCCCCTCAGACCATCCTTTTAACTCGAGAGCTCTGATGGCTCCACATCCCAGGTGGTGTGAGGATACCTCCTACTGGTCTCCAGGCCTTGGGCACTGCTCCTCGGGCTGTTTCCCTGGCCCAGCCCTGCACCTCTGCAGGGCACCCCCAGGAGTTCGGCAGAGCTGTCTCTGCCATCTTTACCTTTCTAGCGAGGCTGGGCTGAAGGCTCCCAGGGTTTCAAGACCTGCCTGTGACTGCACATATATATGTTAATACAATGCAGACAGTCTTCCGTGATTGGTCTGAACCTTTGCTGCAACATAACAGGTAGCTCCATATAAAAAAAAAAATCATCTTTTCCTTGGGCCCCAGCTCATGAGTGCTATCTTACATGACCCTCCACATCAGTCAGGTCACCCATTGTCATGAATAACACACTCTTGCCACTTGTATGCTTTGCCTGTGAGCCTTCCTCCAACCCCTCTATCTTACCAGGATAGACTCCCTTCAAGGTCCAGCTCACTGCCACCTTCTGCATGCTGCTTTTTCCAGGTTCCTTTGGCCAAGGTAAGATCACCAGAGAAAGCAGCTTGTCCAGCTGACCTCTGGACAGCTGTATCCACAAATTATGCTTGTTAAGAAAGAAGTAGCAACAAACTCTTGCTGTCTCTGGAAAGTCAACTGACTGGGGGTGGCCCTTGATGGTGCCCCTTAACCAAAGCCACCTTAAGGATGAAGGGGTGCCTTGTGACACCTTGTCTGGCTCAGGGTCCCAAACAAGTTCTGCTCTGACCACTGAACTCTGGCATCTTTCACGAGGAAACCAGAAGCTGGATAACCCCAGGCACACATCAGTGGCCTATATAAATATAATTTATAGCCTCCACTTCTTGAAAGTAGTGATTAAGCTCTCCATTAGATTGGATATATAAATTCTAGCACTGTTATACTATAAAGTGGCAAAACACTTAGGATAAATAACACATGATGCTTCCATAGTGTTTACACAATTATATCGTTGCCACAACAACTTGTTTTACAAGGTTAAGGGATGCTGTGCCCAATAAGCGGAGGTGTAGAACTTCGTGTAACTTCTGCAAAGGCCGAGTTACAATTTTTGTTTTCAAACAAATCTCCCAATAAGTTTTAGTATAAACTCTAAAATGGAACAAACCTCCAGTAGTAAAAATCCTTCAAGAGATTTATAAGCTACGGTTATATTGTGTGTGGAGAAAAATTAGAAATGGCCTGAAACAATGTACTAAAGGCTGAGTGGCTATTTTAAGGCCAGTTTGACTTGTTACCTTTTCCCTGAGCTAAGATATTTTCCCCACTGCTTATGTTTGATAAAAATTTAAGCTTACAAACAGACTTGTGTTACTTTTAGAATGAAATCTCTATTTAATTCGCCTTTGTAACAGTATTATAGATGGAGAATAAAACCAGTCCTAATTAGTTACAACAAAATTATCTAACCAGGTTAACAAAGTAGAATTCAGAAATAATTTTTAAAGGTAACTGATGTATTTTATGTATTTAATTTTTCTGTGAGCAAAGAGGGTGGAATTTATTTGGATTTGTGTAAGTTTCAAATTGATATAGGGCATCTTTCACTTGGTACAAAGGAAAGCTGATTATGTCACTTCCCACCATCTTTAGGATGAAACCCAAACTTTGTAACATGACATGTAAGGCCCTTCAGGATTTGTCTCTTGTCCACCCTCACATACTGCATACTCAAGTCATGCAGAACAACTTGCCGTTCCCTTTTCCTGTCTTCTGCTTATGACCTTAGCAAATTCTGCTCCCTCTGCCTGGAACATTCTTTCTCTTTCTCCCAATTCTCTAAAGTCTAATTCTTACAACTTCCTAAGACCCAGGCCTGGTGTTACCTTCACCAGGAAGTCCCTAAATTGGGACTCAAAATGCCACATTGTAATTACTATCTGCTTCCTCACAGAGGGTGAGCTCTTTGAGGGCAGGCCCCATTAGCTTCTATCTCTGTATTCTTAGCACCTACTATGCTTTGCACACAGTAGCTACTCAACTCAGGCTTGTTGATTAATCTTACACTTTGAAATTATGTTTAGGGATCCAGCTATAGGATACCTAGTTTGGTGTGTTGTGCCATCTACTCAACTGAAAGTAACAAAGCAATGTTAAAAATTTCCCTCCATTTTATCATTCCCAAATCCAATATAAAATTAAAAAGTAAATCCAGACAACCAACACGTCGTCTTCAGAAGACCCCCACCCTTGAGAAGGGAAAGTACAGGCATGACTATTATTGATGAAGTATTTCAGAATGGAAACTTAAATAGGTCAATAAACAGACATACCAGGTGTTTTACTTTTGCAAACTAGCTGTGGGGTCTTCAAAGAAAAAAAAAAAAAAAAACAGAGTCAAGACTTAGTGAAGTGAGGTCTAAATCCAGTTAAAATTCCTTTGGATTATTCCATCAGCTAAGCTGTATATTCTTATGTTCTTAAATTCTTGCTGTATTAGCTTAGCAGTCCAGCCTCACCTCTATTCCCAAACCACTGTTCCTCTTTTTGCACCCCTTTTAAATTCTGATTTTTAAATAAAAATAATTTTTAACTGGAAAATGAACTTCCCCTAGACATGTCAAGAGAACTGGTTTCTTTCCTCTATTTCTAGTTCATGCTTATTTGCAGAATGGATGGTAGCGGCTCGTGAGGGAGAGTGGGCTTATGGATAATTGCCTCTTGCCATAATTTCTGAAAATTGCAAAAACCTTCTTACAATCAGGACATGACTCAGCTTAGGTTGAGTTCATTGCATTTTGCAGGGTCACAGCCTTAAACATGCTAAAATAAGAGCAACTGCTGTTAACAGTCTATATTTAGACATAGTTTATAGTTGCAGACTTGCTCCATATTCCTTCAGCCATACATTATGACTAATGAACATTCTACAGTTTAATGGATGTGGGCATGAGGCAGAAAGGCTGATTGTTCAGTAGATCATTTAAGGGCTTATTTAATTTCTAATTGGTTATTTCATGGAGTGTGGGAGCTGAAATTATACCTTCTTATTAATTTGTAATTGATGCTTACCTTTGTAATGCCTATAAATAAAGATATTGCTAAAGAATATTAAAAACTGTTTACACTCCTTGGAGTCGGACTTGTTTAGAATCACTGTTCTACTTAGGAGAAGCAGTTACATGCAAAAATAATGACTGTGTCTGTTAGGAATAGTACTGAACTAATTAGTATGATCCTGAAAAATAGTCCTTGTGGATTAAACTCTCCCTTTATGCCTCTTACTAGCATCATTACTGTATGTACAGTACTTGAAAGTAATGCAATTCTTTCTTGAGAAACTCATTCACTTTTCTATAAATCAGACTGACACAGGCCTTCCCCACGCCTGACCCCACCCCAGTCCTATTAGGATGATTTATCACCTTTAACCATATGTGTATACTTATTTTCCCTCCTCATCCTACAACTATCTGGCAGTAGGGTTTCCATTATATTACTCTTTGCTCAAAATCTGTCAGTAGTTATACAGTACTAAATCTAAGTGGCTTAACCAAGAATTCAGGATTCCACCTAAACTGTCTCCTATGAAATTTCCCAATCTTCTTTTCTGCTGCACCCACAGTAACCCCCCTTTCTCTTACCCCAAACAGTAACACAATACTGTCACCATCATGCTATATCTAACTAGGGTGTCTACCCAGCAAAGCCTGCCCTGCTCTTCTCAGGTTTGTTCACATCCAGTAATTCCTTCATGACCTAGATCATATTTGCATACTCCGAAAAGTCCTAACTGGCCACCTAGTTGCAGTATCAATCCCTTCTTTGACTTCTCCAGGATTTTTTGATAATCACCATTTATCATTGATTACATGAGGACTGAGCCTTTCATATAGGGTTTGTTGACTTGAATCGTTGAGCTGAATTATTTCTGTCATTTAATTTTTAAAAATCTGACCTGATCTTATGTCCTCAGTTAGACTGAAAAGTCCTTGCAAGAAAGGTAGTGTGCCTAGGCATTTAGTACAGTTTGAACACACGTTAGCTGAATGCATCAATGCGTGAATCAATGAATAAATGACTAAAAAATGAATAAATGAAAAATTGAACAAATGAATGCATGAATGGTGCAGATTGCAGAATATACATGGAGAAATATATCCTCAATTTACACTAACAATTTGGGGTCTAACAAGGAAAGGAAAGGCGGAGTTCTTAAAATCCAAGGCAAGTATTTAACTGATATTTAGATTATCCTTTAATACCTACAGGACAAAAAGTGGTGGTTCAGCAAGAATGGGCCGGAAACAAGCTCTTTTGGTTCTATAATCCCTCAATTGAGCCCTGAGTATTTGGGAATTTAAGAACAGCATGAGGTTATGGTGACAACCTGGCCATACCATGTCCCCCTTCCCTTCTAACCAAGGAGTGATCACGACCTCACTCTCTGGGAAGTGGATTCAGCTCCCATGCACTTGCAGACCTTCTCTTTGAAGGATTAAATGCAATGCAAAATGGGGGCAGGACAGAAGAAATCCCACTCAGAGAGCATGCATGAGTTCTGGGGGGAAAAGTCATTGCTGAGTTTTATAATTTTTTTTCTGCTGAACCTTTGAAAAAAACAACTCTGGTTTCAGTTTTAGTGTTTTTTTTTTTTTTTTTTCCCCAAAAGAAACCTACATGGCCACTTCTTCAAATTTGTTCCAGATGGATTCAGTCATACAATGATTGATTATCCACTCAGTTGTGAGCTATGTGGTTAAGCTCAGAAACCTACAACAAACTGGGTTGGAGCCGTGTTTCATGGTAAGTGGCAGAAAGGATAATCCTTAAACTGTCATTTTAGAGTTAGTGATGAGGAAAGAGGAATTTAGTGGGGCTACTTATGTCAAGAGAATATATTAGCAAATGGCTGGCTGAATATGAGGAAATCTTATGAGCACAATGCCTTTTTTTCCCTCTCTGGGCTGATGGTAAAGGGAATCAGATCTATGACCCCACCCCACAGCTCTCACTCCCTTCTTCACGGACCAGCCCGGCCTCCGCAGGACGCTGCAGGCTGAGGCCAGAGGCTGCCTCTACCTGGCTGCAAGACACCCATTGACCCCTCAGCCCACTCAACAGCCCCACAGAGGTTTTTATTATTGGCATCACGGACACTGGGACAAATCTGGAAACTAATCTTGGGGAAAGTGAACTAAGGAGAAAATGTGCCACACTCCATACAGAGCTGTATTATGTACTTTTAAAAACAATTTAAGAATGTTTGGTCCATTTCCATCTTTACCTAAAAAGCCTTCCTTTGGATTTTAGTTACTGTTTTTAAGTAGCTGCATTAGTTTTTTCTCTATTCTTTTCCTCTAGTTAATTCACAATCTGGCTACTAGAATATCCTTCTGGGGGAGACTGGATGTGACTGGTGGCCTTGCCTTCATCGGGTTTTATAGGTCCTGCTATACATTGTGAAACTGGTTTCCACCTTCACTGATTTTTGGTCATGTATCTTTTCTCTTTCCCTTAGAGTTCTATTCTACTTCATTAGTGCCCTCTTGTTGAAAAATAAGCCACTATGCTGCCTCTTATGAGATATACACTCCCTAGGACTCTAAGAAATTCATGTTAGATTTTGTTCCTTCTGAATTGGTAACTCTTAGACAAGCTATTTATTGTAACCTTAGGTTCTGTTCAGTACAAATCTCCTAGTAGACTTTTGAGGCAAAAGAAAAGATGTACATACATTTAAGCATCAAGATGATAATTCTAGGAGCAGGCTTTTAAACAGACTGCGGGAAGAAAAATGTGACCAAAACAGAAAAGAGATTCCTCAGGGAGGTGGAGAACATGATTTCCACGATTCCCGAGCAAACACAAATATCACAATGTCAAGGACAAGAGTTACCATAAAGCAACAACAGTGTTTATTGAATTTCTTTTATGTAACAGGCATGTGAATACATGTTAATAGGCAAATAGATAGGGAGTTTTTGTGTTTGTTCATGAAGTTTTTGTTTCATGGATATTATTTGTAGAGTGGAATAAAAAGATTTTAATTAAAAAATGTTTTAAAATCAAAGGAGATAGAATCATTTAGGAGTGGTTTTAGGGAAGATTGAGAGCATTTGGGAAGTTTTAGGTCAATGAAGAGGGAAAGGGTGCTCTTACTCGGCAGGCGTGGCTAGAAGCAGCCGGTTCTGCTTGTGGACAGCACTTTGCCAGTGCTCTGACCACACCCATCCAGCTACTACCTGAGTGAGTCATCCAGTCTCCTGCATCGCTGCGGACAAAGGTGCATTTTGCTTTTATTCATATTTTGCTTTTTGAAATCATTTAAAATTCTATCTCTAACTCTACATGTTTGGTTGGAGTCAGTTCAGCGGGAATTTTAATCACAGATTGCGGTAGGCAGCTTCTGACATGGCTGGCAATGACGCCAGCTTCCTGCCATTCACACTGTTGAGAGGGGGCCGGATCTACTGGCTTGTTTCTAATGAATGGAATATGGCAAAACTGATGGGTTGTCACATCCAGGATTAGGTTACAAAAGCCTCTGACTTCGGTCTTAATATTAGCATCCTCTCTCTTGCTGGCCCCCTTTCTTGCACCCTCGCTTGCTTAGAAAGCTGCCCTGTTGTGAGATGCTCTATGAAGAAGTGTATGTGGCAAGGTTTTTTGTTTGTTTGTTTGTTTGTTTGTTTTCAGACAGAGTCTCGTTCTGTTGTCCCAGATAGAGTGCAGTGGCATCAGTGTAGCTCACTGCAACCTCAAATTCCTGGGCTCAAGCGATCCTCCTGCCTCAGTCCCCTGAGTACCAGGGACTATAGGTGTGTGCCACAACGCCTGGCTAATTTTTCTATTTTTGGTAGAGATGAGATCTCACTCTTGCTCAGGCTGGTCTCGAACTCCTGAGCTCAAGCAATCCTCCTGCCTCGGCCTCCCAGAGTGCTAGGATTACAGGCGTGAGTCACGGCGCCTGGCCTGTGGCAAGGAATTGAAGGGGGAAGAACTCACAAGAAAGTGAGGCAGAGAAGTGAATCCTGCCAGCAACCACTAGTGGGGGAGCTAGGAAGTGGATCCTTCCCAGTCAAGCCTTGAGACAACTGCAACATTGTGAAAGAGCAAAGCCAGAGGACTCAGCTAAGCTGCACCTTGATTCCTGACCCAGAGACAATGTGAGATAATAAATATTTATTATTTTAAGCCACTCAGTTTTGGGGCAATTTGTTATGCAATGACAGATAACTAACCATGGACTTCCTTGTGGTTCGTATGTGATGAATAATAATGAATAGTTCAGGCAAGACCTATTGCTTTGGTTGTGAACCCGGTTTGAGTCTGAGGCTGAAAAAAATTCCACAATGTGAAATGAACAAACTTGTAGACTTTAAGCAGATTTTTCTTTGCTGAAATGCACTCCTGTCTCCAGTGAAGGTGGGAAATCTTAATTCAAAAATCAAGAAAATAATAAAGGGCCGGTCACATTTAGTGCTGGCACCCTTACATGTCAAAGGAGTTTATTTTAAAACATGCAAAGAGTATGTTTACTGTGCACCAAAATAAAAATAACTCCTCTCCAAGCTTGGATTGAAATGGAGTCCTGGGCTGTGGCATGAACCATAATACAGTAATTACCCACATCAGTGCCTGGGGAAAAGACCACAGTGATCAAGCTTTTAAAACTTCAGTGATTTGGTTCAGACTTTTAGCAAACAACCAGTACTAGGTGTGAACTGTTTTGTCAATATAGCTTCAGGTCATTAGAACTGTCTGGTTTTTTGCTTCTGAGTCATTAATACTATTATAATCACAGAATGCACCTGCATTCTTCCCAAGGCAGATTTTAACTTGCCCTGGTATGTCTTCCCGATAAAAATGCCATCCAAAAGGCAAAGACGAACTCCTACCAATAGAAACAGTTTAAATGCCAGGCATGTATCAGTCGAGGACCATATCATTACTGTATGTCCACAGGGCTTACTTACAACCTAGACAAACTGCGTTCATTTTCTGTCTCTCTCTTTCTTGTTCTTTTTAAATTATTTCAAATAAGAGCTAAAAAGGACATCTCTTAATTTTAACAGCTGAGACAACTGAGGCCCAGAGAGATTAGCTGATTTAATACAGTCAGCGAGGCTTTTAGGGCAAGACCTAAAAGGGAACTTTTGTCTCTTGCATAGTTTCATGGGGTTTCCACCACTCTTTGCTGCCAAAGACTACTTTCTGGAATCCTCCTCAAGCATTCAAGCATAAAAACATTCCACTACAGGAGAAAATTCTATTAATTAGCAAGCAAGGGAAATATCTGTGTATTGCAGCCATAGCTGTTACAATGCAACTTGTATCAGAGAAACTAAGTATCTAACCAAAGGAGAAAAATATCTCTTTAAAAAAATCATTAAATGCAAATCTGATTCTATCCAAATTATACTACATTTTGCTGCTACAGAAAGTAGAGAATGAAGAATCATTAGACATTCCTCATTTGACATTCAATTTCTTAGTGGGAAGCATATTGTCAGGTTCTGGAAGATGGGCTCTATATACATCAATAAAATCAGGGAGCTTGTTAGAAATAAGTAGTAACAGGCCTCGAACCAGACCTACTGAATCAGAATCTTCATTTTAACAGGGTCCCCAGGTAATTGGTATGTTCATTATAGTTCAAGAAGCATTGGACTGTAATGCGTAACATATATAAGAGATTCTCAAAAACACATTAACTCATTGAATCCCAAATTTAAAGACTTCTCTAGCCAAATTTATAAAAACAGCAAAACTGATTTATTAAGTATCACCTTTTCTATTTTCCTTCATCAGACTTTTGAGGAAAATATGCATTTATACATATATATGTGTATATACATATGGATGGAAAGTTGGTAATCATAACATTTTATGAGACACTTCAGTAGAACCTACTTTCAATTAGTATAGTCTCATGATCACCCATTGTCCTCCACTCTCCTATCTTGTTCTCTTTTTATCTCCCTTCCATTCCATATCTCTTTTTTCCTGCCTCTCCTTCCTCTCACAGATGCTCCTGTCTCCCAGAGTAAGAGGAGGCTCCTGGAAGAGAAAAGGATGGCTCAGTTGTTTGTTCCATTTTGCTTCCCCTCCATCCCCAAATGTATGAATAGAGAGTCCCGGCCTCTATCCTAGCAGGTATTCCCTGTATTTTGGCTTTTTCTGTAGAAGACTGATTTTCTTATCTGTGTGCAGTGTGGTGGTGGGTGGTGCGGGGGAGAGAGTGTCACTTTTACTTGAGTCATGCATCAGAGGAGCCAGGGAAGTACCATAATTGGCTTACCTATTTTATCTTAATAATATGTAGTGTATATTTTTTAAATCAATCAATGGGCAAGCAGCACTTAAGTCATGAATTTCCAGTGACTGCAGTTACTCGTTTGTGATGTTTGTGTTTAACAGGTTTTGATAGTTAATTTTATGTGTCAACTTGACTGGGCTAAAGGATACCCAGATAGCTGGTAAATATTATTTCTGGGTGTGTCCGTGAAGGTGTTTCCAGAAGAGATAGCATTTGAATTAGTAGACTGAGTAAAACGGAGGGCCCTCACCAACGTGGGTGGATGTAATCCAATCCAGGGAAGGCCCAAATAGAAGAAAAAGGCAGAGGGAGGGTGAATTTGTTCTCTCTCTTCTTGAACTGGGAAATCCATCTTCTCCTGCCCTCAGACATTAGAGCTCCTGGTTCTCAGGCTTTTGGACGCTGGCGTCCCGCTCCTCCCACCCACTTCTTAGATCTTTGGATTCAGACCGAATTACACCACGGGCTTTCTGGTTTTCCAGCTCGCAGGCAGCAGATGGTGGGATTTCTCTGCCTCCATAATCACATGGTCTAATTCCCATAATAAATCCCTCTCTCTGTTTCTCTCTCTGTCTATCCTATTGGTTCTGTTTGTCTAGAGAATCCTGACTAACACAGAGGTTTACCTAACTGGGACAGAAAAGAAAAATTATTTCTTCTTTTTTAAGGGAAAGTGGTAATTTTTTTCTGCTGACTAATGGCTTTGATATAACAATGATATGTTATCTATTACAATAATTAAAAAATTTAAGATCTCCAAGTCAACTGCAAAGGCTTGGTCTGAAGTTGAATGTGCACTGAGTCTTCTTTTCCTAATTCAAGATTTACACTGAGGAATAGGCAGGTCCATTGCTTCTGTCACTTCTACCGACTTCTTTAAGATTTTTACTTGAATATTTTTCATCTCTGGAGAAAATTCTGAACACCATTCACATTTAATCAAATAATTTCCTGTAATCTTTCTTAATGAGGTCTTCCTTATCTTCTCTTGACACTATAAACTTTTCCCTTCTTCTGGGACCAGAAGCTGTATTTTACTAAGAAAATTTTGTAGCAGATTCATTATATTTTCAGTAATGTGTAAGTCTGCCTATTTCTGATGTTCATATTATAACCAGATTTTCCAATAATTCTTTAAAACTCTCTATTAGAATCCTCATACCAGGACAGGTTTTTATAACAGCAACAAAATAGTCCAAGCTCTTTTTCTAATAGAGTGATATTCTGATAGTCTATTTGGGGTATTAACCATCTGTGATAGGTTGGTTTATTGGAAACTATTGCCCTGGCATGCTCACACAATCTATTTTTCTGCTTAAATTGAAAATCAATGAGAAGATTTTTCAGTTTACTTAGTGCTGAGCTCTAATTTATAATCGTTTTGCTATTTAACATTTTTTTGAACGAGCTATTCACCAAATAATCTTTCCTGTTTCTCAGAACTATCATTAGCTGCTTAAATTGCACCACAATTAAATTTCCTTCTTTCATTTTGCTTCGTTTTATCATTAGCTCCTCCCTCCCTCACTAAAGGAGGAGGGAAGTCATACAATTGAAGTGCAGAACAAAGCCCTGCATCTTTACCAGCTTGTGTGGGAGGACTTTTTTCTCTGGCTACCTCTCTGGCAGAATTCTTCTGATACGTCAGGTCATGAACTATTTTAACAAAAGCACCCACAGTGTTTACTGCAAAGTTTAATTCATCGTGAATGACTGGAATTTTTTGCCTTGCTTGTTGAGTGGAGTTTTATTCTGGACTTACCCCCTGACTATATAATTTACCAAAGACTGAAGAATAAAAGAGCTTGGAGATTCAATGTCAGTCCCGGTTAAGTTATTATTTTCTAATCTACTCTATGATGGTTTATCTAAAAAGTTAATTTTGCTAAAAATTCAGTTGTTTGGTATAAAATACAAAGGTGGGTCAGAATGAAATCCAGGTAAATATCTCAGAAAGATTAGTAAAGAAATGATCATGAAGTAAGATGACAAAGCACTTTCACTTCTATTTTGTCAACCCTTTCTATATACTCATCTGACAAAATTCTTCATTGAGCAAATAGTGTAGTAGCTGTCCAAGGTGCCCTATTTTCTTGTGATAGGTAAACAAACATATGCATTTAGATAGCAACTTCTAGTGTTAATTTTACAGGAATAATGAGAGGGGAACTCTCTGCATTCAGAGTCATTTCAGAAGCATCATCAACTTCGATCAGCTTCATTTTGGTATACACTACTTTCCTACTGAAAGTAATGGTGTGTGTGTATATTTGTAAATGTGTGTGTATAGGCATATACTTCAATAGGTATGTGTATGTGTGCACATGTGTAAATACCTGGAATAAACTAAATCTAGGCAAGAAAGGGGGCATTTAGTCTGCATAGGCAGGTTTCTAAAGTGTCTTTTAACAATTTCTCCTGGGATATTCTTTTCTTTTTTAGATGAGAGATCTGATATCACAAACTACTTGGGAAAGAACATGAATAAGGAGAGAAAACTATTTTATACAATAGTTTAAAAGTACCTCTTTAGGTCTCAAATTATGAAAAGTAGTGATTAGCAAAAAAGGTCATTGATGGGTTTTGAAAAGTTGAATGATGCCAGATACTCAAATTGCTCAAATATTTTAGGAGAGTGATTAAAATTGAACTAATTCTCTAAGAAGCCTCTGCAAATCAACAACAATTCTAAGGATTCAATGGCAGACTCTGAAAAACAAGCTTATACTGCTTTTTGTAATTTTGGCATATTAGAAAATATTGGGATATTTAAGTTTTTAGCAAATAGTAAAAATATTAACAGCCATTTAATGGCATACTGATGTGAATGTAGGAGAGGAGGGCTTTGCTGTAAAATATTTTATAAGTGAAATCTAACTAATCATCATTGAATAAAAATTCTTCGCTAATCTAGGTTGTGATAGACCTGGACTCAAGGGTGGCCACTGAATACACTGAATAAGACCCCTTGAGTTTTTCCCATTTGGACTGTGTTCTGTGGCTCCACTCAAGGGATCAGAATTAGAGTCCTTGCAACACACATAGCTGTTTAGAGTGCAACGTAACTGGAGCTTTATGAGATTTAACTATATGCACAAAGGCAGTTCCAACTCCTATCATTCTGGCTTTAACTAGGCACACATACACACACATAGCTGTCTCTAGTTTCATTCCCTACTTCACTCTTACTTCACCTACAGTTCCGGTAGGAGCTAGTTCTCAGTAAACTGGGTTCTTTCTTCCTGCACGCCTGAGATCTGTGGCTTTCCCTCTCACTTCTCTAGCGATTCAGTTCTTCCTGTTTTGGGAAGAGATCAGAACTGCTCTTCTTTAAGTCACCTACACCCATCTTAGTGACTTCCCTGGATTCTAAAAAACAGATTTAAAAAGGATCACTTCTGGCCTACAGTTCAGGAAAGTGTCCAAGCTCAGATGGATTGCTCTGATTCCTTCTTTCTTTCTCTTTTTTCACAGACCGTCATCAAAAGCCTTGAGTTTCTTCACAATATCAGAACACTCACATCAATGTTTCCCAGTCTTACAGAAGGACAAATACTGTATTATCTCACTTATATGCAGAATCTATTAATAAAAAAGTCAAACTCATAGAAATAGAAGAACGGTTCTTATCAGAGGCTTAAGGTAGGGGTGGGATAGGGGAATGGGGAGCTATTAGTCAAAGGGTACAAAGGTTCAGTAAGATGGGATGAGTTTTTTGAGATCTGTTGCACAGCATGGAGACTATAGTTAATAATAATATAATGTATATTTCAAAATTGCTAAGAGAATAGATTTTAAATGTTCATATCACAAAAAAAGGGGTAAGTATGTGAGATGATGGATATGTTAATTAGCTTGATTTAATCATTCCAAAATGTACACATATATCAAAACATCACCTCATACACCATAAACACATATAATTATTATTTGTCAAATTAAAATGAAATTAAAAAAACAAAAAAATATTTTCCAGCCTTATGAATATCTTACTTCAAATATCATAAAATATTAAAATTTCCCTAACCCAAGTGTATTTTCATTATTCACCATGAGATTTCTCAGGAAGCATATATCTCATACAGAGCTGCATTCAATGGTTAAATGGCTTGTCAGAAAATAAAAAAAGAATTCTAGTGTTTCCAATTACTAGTCTTACTCTAGGAATAACAGCAACCTGTTTAGTCACCAATGTTTACTAAAAACTTAATAGTCCAGAATATAAAGAATAGGTTTTATGAATCCTTCTTTCAAGTAGCTTAAGCTTAAAATGGGAAAAAGGTATGTAAGACTTCCATTATTAAAGGGATAGAATAGTCTCTTTCAATAACCACTCACGGATTACACTAAAATTTTATAACATATATAGTTGGATAATACACCTTACACATGGTACTCAATAGCTTATTTTCAAGGATGGTTTAAGTCTGAGTTCTCCTTTGATGAAATATCATTCATTTAGACAAACAAACAGCAAAAATCATTTCCTGAGTGCCTAGTCATTAACAAGTAAGGCAGAATGCAGTTCTGGAAGATGTTTAGACAGAGGCAGATGAACTCATTAGTATTTTGTTGGGAGAGTTACTGATGATGGAACCAGTCATAGCTGTTTGCTGTACAAAGTCGTTCAGCATCATTTCTACTTTCCGATTTAATCTTCTTTCCCACTTTATCTTGTTAACATTCCCACGAGAAACATGTTGCTTCTGGGGACCTTTCCTGGGAAACTAGTCCAGGACAGAAGGAACGTAGAAACAATACAATGCTGTGTCTCACTTGTTCTGCTTGGCTGCAGTATGGTTACTTCCTCTGATGGCTGGGTCTTAATTTCCTCATCAGACCTCCCAACATCTCCTCATTATTCTCTCCTAAATTCTCCATTCCAGGGAGGAAATAGACTTTTGTTCTTGACCACATTTCTGGGGACATGTTTTCTTTTTCTGTCCAAACGTATATTTTAATAAATTATGGGCTACCTGTGTCACATACTAATTTAATGTTTGCTTTTGACAACTTGTCATGTACTTCTTGTGATGTCCCATGTGTTACTTTACTGAACTATTGTTTATTCCTTTTACTGTTATTTGATAACTCCTGGGTTGATTATGACAAGTTCTCTCAGGACTATAACTATTCCGTCCTTCTACCCTGACTCTCTCAAACCACGACAGAAAGTAGTTCTCAAATTTGATTGAATTCTGAATGGTTTTGTGTTTTATTTGAATAATTTCACTTGAAATACTGCCTGACTATCCTGAACTGGATACTTGAAAATAGATGTATAATTATTTGAAAAGTAGTTGAAGTTTTAGAATTTGATTTAGCACAAATTTCAAGCTTTTTAGTCTACTTAGTACACATTTACATACACTGATTCACTGTCTCTCCCTCCTTTTAATCTGTGGTCATATAAAATTGACAGCAATAAACTATCTGTGCTGATGCCAATATCTTGGCACTCAGTCCTCCTTTCATGTCATTTCTTCCCTTCATCTCTATTAAGTGTTTACAAATCATTTCAGTTTAAACTACAAACCTGCAATTATGTCTAAATTCTTGCAATGACAGCATTTTCTTCTGCCAATATTTGAATGCAGTTTTCTTGATCAGTTTTATTTTTGAGTATGCAATCTGCAGTTACCTCCTGGAAAAAGCTGCATGCTAATGAATTTCAGATGTGGCATGAATTATTTGTATATTCGTGCAAAATCAAACACATTTGGGACAAATTTTGTTTACTCTTTGGTTTCAAAGAATAAAATTGTGCCAATAATTCAACAAGTGCAAAGGCAATCCTTACAAAAGGGACAACTTGTTGATTTCAGGGAATATCCTTGAGACTTCCTGCTGGAGAAAAAAAATAATGAGCCAGTACCAGTGTACATTCCTGAAGTTATCCAGGCTTGCAATTCTACTCTAATCTGCTTTTTGCTTCTATGGGGAGAGGGAAATTCATTCCACAGATTAAGTGTTAGCAAGTCTTAACAAGAATCTTCTCATCTTTGATAGAAAGTAAATCTCTGATCAAGTTTAAATTGAACAGAAGACACTTAGGTGAATACTCTTCAAATATCTGATATTTACAGAGTCTAAATGGGCTGAATGGTCAGCCTGTGCATCTGATATTGGAAACATCCCCTATCACTTTGGTAACTGAAAGACATTGTACAGCCAAAGTCAGAGTCGACCTCCTTCCTTTTCATGGTTCTACATGAACTGAACTTCCAAACAGCATTGCTTCATCTCGTAAATTTGTGCCATTAACTTAAGGGGATCCCAATAGAAGATATAGGTATCATTTAGCTCCAATCATTGCCACAGCTGGAGCACAACTTAGAGTCTCACCTACTGACAACTTAAGGATGGCTATATTATTTCATATTTGTAGGGTTTATAGAGAGATGCAGGGCTCTCCTGTTCTCTTGTTAAGATGCCCCTTTTCCTCTGGATGTCCTTGGTTCAAGGACGTAGTCCTAACCAGGACTCACGGCCATCCATGTTTAGAGATCAGAGGACTGACAGCCATAAGAAAGATGAGAGAAGTAAAATGGAAATATTATTCTACCCTAGAAGCAGAAAGTATATTTTTGATATTTTCTCTTCACTGCTTCCCACATCCCACATAAAGTATTCTGACCTTGCCATCTGATTTATATAGCTGGATGTATTAATAGCTTCCTGAAGTTAAGTGAGGGCGTTGTTGGTGCTCAGACTTGAGCAGGCATCAAAATCATGGGATTGTTGAAACACAGATTGCCAGGTCCCACCTCCAGAGTTTCTGATTCAGTAGGGCTGGGTGAGAGGGAGTCTGGGAACTTGCATTTCTAATAAGTTACCAGATGCTGCTGCTGCTGCTGATGCTTCTGGTCTGGGTACTACACTTTGGGAGCCATCTAATTAGGGAGTTATACGGCACAGTCTTGCCACAGACCTCAAATGGTTGTTATTTGATTTTTATGAAGGAATTTTAAGAACATTTTCTTACTGTGTGTGAATCAGATATGCATACTCTTCACAAATGTATATTAAAAACATCATAAATTGACTATAAATTCAATGACCACAGTATTTTGAAAAGTAAATTATGAAACAATGCTAGATTTTTCAGGAGGAAATCAATCACTTCTATTATACTGCATCAGCTTGTTTAAAAAGTAATTAAGTTTTCCCTATAAACTCAATTCTTATCCATTTATATGGCTTTAGAGAATTTTCAGGTACTCAAAGGTAATTAACAGCTAAAAACAATGAAGAACTATAAGCACACTAAATGCCCATTTTACTTTCTGTTTGAAGTATTTTTCTAAGGTTAATGTCATACTTTACTCAATTATAGTCTTCCTTTTGCAAAATATCTATTTTCTGAGATCAAAGGGTCTTCACTGGGCTGTATAATTACATATAACAAAAATTAGGCATTTCCTTACAAAACTAACCCATGCAGCCAGAGACTAATAACATTAGTAAGGATCAACAAAAGGGCAGTGTTTGAAAGCTGTTGGTAATGACGATGCCAGCTATGCTAAGCCACTTGGTTACACTACAACTTACAAATCCTCTTGGATATGAGATTATTTAAGTTTAAAATGAATGAAGTCCAAGAAAGATGTCCCTAGCATCTGAGAAGCTATACTTGAACATGTTCATTCAAGTTTCTCTTTTTAAAAGTAGGTGTGTAGATAAGAACTTCTTTCTTTTTCAAAATAGTATTTTTGTTACCCTTCTATTTATAAAGAAATGTGCAGAAGATAACAGATGGTCTTGAAGAATATAGAGATTTTTTTAAAAAACTCTGAGTACACTGTAATTTGTTTGTTCCTTTAGACTTGATAAGCAGCAAAAGAATTTTTCTTCTTTAGTGTTTTAGTTGCTCCTGTATCAGATGCAATAATGATAAAATTACAATAAAATCATTGGAAATATAGCTGAAAGTTGGAACAAACAAACATTTTTAGCAAACTGAAAAATTTATAGTGGAAATATAGTATTTAATTTGGCCGTGTGGTGAAATTTTTTCCTAGTGGAAACGTGAAAAGATGAGCTATGTTATGACATATATCTAAGTATGTAGGTGCTTACATGTCAGGGTATCCTACACATGCAAAGTCTAAAACACTGTGAAAACCTGCTCATTGGCAAACTGGCAAGTGGGAGCCCAACCACCACAAAGGCTCTAAGTACTTAAAAATCAGTCAAGTTTGGCTTTTGAAAGTTGAAAACAAGTTTAAAAATTAGTCTCACTGGACAAGCAATGCCTTAACCTGCAAAAATGGGCCCAAATACGTTAGGACTTTCTCACTCTTGGCTGTGAGGTGAATGGAATTTGGTTATGAGGCTATTCTAGGGTGATCAGTCACCCTATTTGTCTGGGATTGAGGCATTTCTAGGGACATATACTTTCAGTTTTAAAACCAGGACAGTCTTGGTAGACAGAGATGGTTGGAGACCCCAGGGTATGTTTTCACATCTCTCAGTGACACCTTATATAATACAAGGCAGGCACTGCACTCTGGATTTGGCTCCATAAACAGCTTCATTGGGCATTTGTACTTAGTTTATTTCTTGGTGGCACAGTTTCTTTAGCAGGTTAGTAGTCATACCTGTAAATCCTGACCAAGTTTAGTAATGGCTTATTTATCAGCTCTGCAAAATGCCCTATGTTTAATTTTTTGAAAGTTCAATTAAGTGAACAAATTCCTTTAAATAAGGCAATCTATGCTTTCTCTTTCTTGCTAGTTCCCAAATGACTCTTTATTTTCTCTACAGGAATGGGGCTCTTAGAAAGTTATATATGATTTAAAAAAATCTTCTTAACTTGAACTAGTGATTTCTAACTCCAACTCCTTTGAGGAGGATTACATAGAGACTATGCAACAAAGATGTAGAAAACGAAAGGTGAGCCATCAATGGGTTATAATATATTCCCTACTCATTCAACTTCCTTTTGGCATAGATGAATATCTGTTATCTTTGAGGTAGATGTTATCTCATGGAAAGAATTAATTTCCAAAACTTTATCTATACATGACTCCATGTATGTAACACTGGAATGATCTTCGTGTAACTATATAGCCACCAAGGATAAAGTCAGTCATACGAAACACCCAGTGTGACTGGCTCCCACAGCACCACTCTCCTTTGACAAAATTTACCTGAAGACACCTGCTATGACTTGATCTTTGGATCTTATTTGCATTTCAAACTGCTTGTTTTTGTACAAAACAACACCCTGGAAAAATTCATGAAAAATTTCATGAAATTCATGAAAAATCTCATATTTTCATTAACGGTTAAAACATGGACAATTGGTTAAAAAATATATTTATAAAATAGTGTACACAAAAAAATCTACTGGTATTATTTAAATCATTAGGAACTGTCTGAGATTGGTACAATGTGTTCAAAGGCACAACTGATTTTAAGACTGAAATACAGCACGGATTTTATTAACAGCCCTTATATAAAAAATGTCCTCAGGTTCTGTGATGATAAACTGTGCCTGTTGAAAAATATATGTGGAAAAAAATAATTTTTATACAAATGTGACTGATCTGTAGGCATTCATTTATTCTAATCCAGCTGACCACGGTAAATGGGTTTGGATTACTGGGCATAAGTATGCAACATTTAAAAGGGAGTGGAGATCTTTATTAAAACAGAAGGCTCCTCAACCTCCATGATGATGTCAGTAATATAGGTCCTTGGAGCACATTATTGTTTTAAGCGGAGGTCCACACACTTTCACATTGGTTATAAAACATTATTTTGTGCTGCTGGCCTGGAATGAGAATGTCATACATCTGCAGGCAATTAGAAGAAGCTGGACCGCATGTTTGATTAGCTCAATAATAAATGGGCACAAGTGTGACTCGACTTATGTTAGTCACATTCCCCAGACAGATTATCCTGTTGTTATCATATGAAATAACCCCCTTTTATCAACAATTAAGTAAATCCACATTTACAGGCACTTTGCAAAATTGTGAGGTGGGAAGAAATCCAACTTAAGCCTTAAGTCTTCCAAAAAACTTTTAACCCTTCTTTCAAGGGTACAGACCCCAATCCCAAATTTTAGAAACTGGCTAAATTACACAGAACAGTTCGAGTTGGAAATACTCTGTGTGCACACAATCACCAAGTATGTATATAGTATCTTCCTTAAGCAAAGAATTTAATAGTCTTTTCATAACTAAAAATTCCCAAAGAAGAATCATGAATGTTTTAATATGTGAAAAAGTAACTTACTTTGTAAAGTAGTCTAAATATTTTCAAGAAAAATTAAATAGGATTTCATTTCATTATTCACAGTGCAGTTTCTACTACAACTAATGCGTGTTGTAAGTCTTGAATATATATATATATACACATACATATATATTATATGTATATATATATTTTTAAGAGAGTCTTGCTCTGTCACCCAGGCTGGAATGTAGTGGCACCATCATAGCTCACTGCAGCCTCTAAGTCCTGGGCTCAAGCAATCCTCTTACCTCAGCCTCTTGAGTTGCTAGGACTGCAAGTGAGTGCCACCATGCCTGGCTAATTATTTTTAAATTATTTTTGGTAGAGACAGGGTCTTACTATGTTGCCCAGGCTGGTCTGGAACTCCTGGCCTCAAGCAATCCTCTGGCTTCGGCCTCCCAAAGTGCTGGGATTACAGGCATGAGTCACTGTGCCAGGCCTTAAATATATTTTATTTTAGAACTTCATCCAGTTCTAGGCATTGTTCTTGAATTCAATAAGAATTCAAGATGGCCTATAAACTATTTTGGGAAATGACTCATTCATTTACCTGTTTTTTTTTTTTTTTTTTCCCTCCCAAGTACCATTAAAATATACAACATCTGAAGTGCTAAACATAATTCAGTATGTAAAAGTCAATTGTTAAAAAAATTTAAGCAAAAGTTTTTGATTTCAGGAAAAATATCACCAAACCTTCCCATCTAATTATATATTAAAGTAACATGATTAAAAGTTGGTATAACTTAAATAAACTTAAGGTATTTTTTTAATCAATATTCACCTAAATACATGTAGAAGAATAACCTCATCAGTTTTTATCTTGACATAATCCTTAAATTAAATATCAGAATATCAAGCAGATGCTGAAGCATTCATCATCAATATTGGAATTCTGACTCATGACAGTAACACGAAACAGATGCTAATGCGAAGCGCCCTCTGTAACCATCACAGCACGGGGTAGCTCTTGATGTGGGGTGCTTAAAATGTGCACACAAAATATAAAATAATAAAAGTCAGAGCATGAGAGGTTTCCTTACTTCATTTATAAGCCATTTAAAACGTAGCATCTCTTATACAGAAGTTAAAACTAAGCAATGATGAATAAGGGGCAGCACCCCAGGGCACAAGGATTTGTGTCTTTCACTTAATTAAGCAGTCATGACCTCCACTGAACCCCTCATTGTTGAGGGAGGAACGTGCTCTCTTTCTCACTCACCACCAATCAGAAGGCAAGAACTCCCGGGCCCTTTCCATTGGCTAATGTTTACCATGCACTTATGTGGCGGTAACGTGGAGTTCTGGACCACAGGGTCTACCTAGACAGCCCCTGGCAGGGACAAAGAAGGCTGGGGACTCGTATGGCCCCATTTCAGTAACACAGTCTCCACACCAGGTAGCTCTGAAAGAGTTTGCTAAGAAGGAAAAGGGAAACAAAATCCCTCAGTACAGTCCCCCTTAGCTAACATCCTACATGTCTTCAAAGCCCGAGATGCTTATCACTCTGCTAGCATGAGTCTACAGCTGTTTCTAGAATACACAGTGATGTGTGCTCTCTGTGAAAATAAACAGAAAAGCCCAGGCAGACGATGCCATGGTGCAAGTGATATAAGCAAAATGTGCTCAAATGAGGGCTTTAAAAGAGAGATAAATGTGAGTGGGGGAGAGTCCCTCCAAGGGAAGGAGAAGCAGGAGCCCCTTTTATTTATTCCTGAATGAGGAAAATAAGTCAGTGGCAAGTTCAATGAAAAGAAACTTGAGAAACCAAAGGGGGACATCTATGGAGTAGCTCGACAGCACAATTTCAAATTTCCAATGACTAACCTGACCGCTACTTCTGACAGCTGTGACTCTGGCGCCTGCCTGCCTGGGTTTGAAGGCCAGCTCTGCACTTAGCATCTGTGTGACCTCTGGTTCTTAAACTTGGACGCGCGCTGGAACCACGTGGGGAGCTTTAAAAAAATACTGATGCCTGGAACCCATCCCCAGAGACTGTGATTTAATTGGACTAGGGTGCGGCTTAGCCATCGACAAGTTTTAAAAGCTCTCAAGTGACTCTAAATATGGGCAGCTAAGGTTAGGAACCCCTCATGAACTTTCTCAGCCAGTTTGCTGTTTCTCCACTTGTGAGATGCTGACGACACTGACAACAAACCTTTTGAGATTATTGCGGTGATTCAATATGATAATGCAGATAGAGCACTTTGCACAATGTCCGACGCATGGGAGTCCCTTAAAAAAATGTGAGCGATTATCATCCTTCTCCCCACTAGGGGCACTTGGGCAAGAACATTCTGGTTAGGGTAATGGGTCATGCCTACCTTGGCACACGTTGTGCTCACTCTGCTCATAGCCTGCTGCACACTGGATGCGGTGGGCAGGGTTGGACGGGATGCGCTGAAGGTCAGCTGGGTTCCGCCGGATGACAAAGTTATTTCGGCCTGTCTGCATTTCAGGGCCCGCGACTGCAGCAGCACTGGCCACAAAACCACCCCCAGGCAACACTCCACTGGCCGCCATGCTACTGGCAGCTATACCCCCGGTGGTTGCCCCCGAGGTTGCTTCGGCTGCTGGTGTTTCTTGCTGAGGCTGTTCATTATTGACAATGATCTGGGCTGTTTTAGGAAGGCAGAGGTATCCTCCATAGTGGTTGACACATTTCATTCCACCTTTGCAAGCGTCTGGGACAATGTCACATTCATCAATATCTGCAGTCAGTAATAAAATAAGTCAGGAATCTTCTCAGTGGGAAGATGGAACATGTAAATGTGTGTGCATGCCTTTTTGGGTATAATACGCGCAGGACAGGCAGAGACACATGAGACGGGGACAGAAAGCAATGCTCAGATGGGGGTCTGGGAAGCTGCTCACCTTTGCACTGCTGTCTCACGGGGTCCCACTCATATCCGTCAGTGCATTGCTGTGGAGAAAACAGCAAAGTCGGGGGCAGGAGACAGTTAATTGATGTGTCCATTCCCTAAGAAGTCACTCTAAAAGTGTCATTCTTATGGCAACAACCCTTGTGCTAGAGGCCTAGATGTATGATGAGATGGGTAGTTTAACATTCTCTGGCTTTGATTCTTTAAAGACAAGTTTGTGCCTTGGACAGCTTCAGGGCACCCTCTGCAATCACCAGCTGCCTCAACTCTTCTGTTGGGTTTGGTATAGTTGCCCATCACTCTCTTCTTGGAATTCTTTTCTGTCTTGAGACTAATCTTCTCCAACCTCTCTGACCAATTTTTTTTGTTTGTTTGTTGTATTTGCCCCTTTTCAAACATTCTAGATTTTACAAACAAACAAATTCAATGAAGTTTTTTTTTTTTTTTTTTTCTCAGCCCTAAACTCTTCTCTCTCTCTCTCAATCCTCTGAGAGCATTCAAGCCTCTGGCTTTCCTTACCATTCTGACTTCTGTCTCACATGCTGGCCTGCCTCCTAGCTTCATTTCCTTGGGGTCCCCTCTAGTTCACGCCCCGAACAAACCACCTATGGAGCATCTTCTCACACCAGGGACTGTCCTAGGGCCTGGGGATGCCACTGCTATGCAGACCTTGTCCCTGTCCTCAAACAGCTCACAGGCCAGAAGAGGAGACAGACAGGTAGACAACTTGCAGCAAGTGCCTTCTACAAGTGAGTGCAGGAAGAAGTGATGGACTCTGTCCATGGCTCTGGTGGAAGGGAAGGCTTTACAGGGGAGGTGACAAGTGAATTGGGCCTTATAGGATGAGCAGGATTTTTCCAGGGAAATGTAGAAATTCCAGGAAGGGAAACCATTGTGAACAAAAGCACAAAATTGTTGAAGAGGGAAGGTGCTACAATGAGTTCTGGGTGGGTGGGGCATGAGGTTAGAGAGGTAGGCAGGGACAAATCCAGGAAGCCTTTGTTTGGGACAGGGAATAACTGGATTCTACCCTGAAGGTCAGTGAATCTCAAGGTTTATTATGCTTAAGGATCACCCAGGGTGCTGGTTAAAATGCATATTCCTGGGCCCACCCAAAGGATCTGACTCTCTAGGTCTGGGTTGGGGTGGGGGGCTGGAATCTAAATTCCTAACAAGCATCCCAGGCGATTCCCATGCAGGTTGTCTAGGAAATACTTCTTGAGAAACGCTGCTATAGGTGATAAAAGCCCCTGAAGAATTTTTAAGCTTAGGAAAGAAGTTGATCAGATGCTCATTTCAGAAAGTCACTGTGAGGAGGATGCTTCAGAAAGGATTGAGCACAAGCGGAGTAAACAACCAAATAAACTTAAATTCTTTTAGTAGAGCTGAGAGCTGCTTATGCATGCAACAGATGCTGGACAAGTAGATAACTGAATGGAGGCAGAGAGATCAGTTTAGGTATTTTGCCGATATCTGAAATTTACCAGAGTGAAAACTAAACTCACTTTATCTCCCAGAATAATTCTTTCTAGTTTCCCCAACAGTCTCCAAGGCACCACCACCTTTCTTGGGACCCAGGATTACAATTTAAACATCAGCACTGAATGCTCCCATTTTTTTCTTTCCAGTTCTGCTGACTCTGTGTCCATCTGTGCATCTAACACAGTGGTGTGAGCCCTTTTCTGGCCTGACGAGTAGGGAAGGCTCCATATCCCTACATTCCACACACAGCCTCTATGGCGATCTTTCTTGCTCTCTGTTATCCTGCTCTTCATCCAAGAGCTGAGTGGCCTGGAAATCTCTCATTTCTCATTATCACCATCTCTAGGTTCTCTCCACTACCCAGCTCCAGCTGATCTGACCTTACCACCACCTGGACTTGTCTTGTTTTCACATCCAACCTTTGATTATGCCTCTCTCTCTGACTCAGGCATCTCTTCAGCCTTTCCAGATCAATCTACTTCCTTCAAGAGCTGGTACAGAGTTCTAGCTCCTCTAATATGCCAGAGCCAACATTAGTCACCTCCTTGCCTTTCTATTTCTTTAGCAATTTGTATAATCTGTATAATACTATTTGTGCTTGCTTAGGAACTTTGTAGTTTTCAATAGTATCTTTTCCAGGGCAAATTCCTTGAGGCAAAGGGCTGAATTTTCTTAATAAACTAATAAATTCTTTTGGTGGGGTGAGAGTTGCTTATGCAGATACTACTTGTCGAGTAAATAGCTGAATGGACCCTATCTTTAACATGGAAGGGGAGTATGAGGCTGTCTTGTAGATATGAGCCCATTCTTCTGAAAAGTATCTTTCAAACCACGCAAGAATGGCAGTTCCCTTGAATAATTTGTATGGTAAATAGAGAAGACTTGCAGTTTGTTTAAAGTATTTAGTTCCGGTACATTTAATGTGGGTCTACTATTAAACAAGCCTAGACTGAATTTAGCTTCACCACTTGTTGGCTGTGTAACCTCAAAGAAGTTAGACAGTGTCTCTGATCATCAGTTCTACCATCAGTAGAAGGAAGATGATTCCACTTACCTCACACCTTGCTTTGAGGATGAAAGGCTGGAGTGTCTCCACAGTGGGTTCTCCACAGTGGGGGACTCAAAAATAGTCCTTTAACCATCTTGTCCTTTAACCATGAGTTATGAGGTGTACACAATTTAAAAGAGAATAGACCTAATCTTAGCACAAAAAGGATATCATATCTGGGAAATCTGTTGCAATAATAATGAGCCCTAGTTAGTAGTCTTAAAACTATAGTGTTTAATTCACAGGAAACTTTCTCTGCTAAAAATGAGTAAGATTTAGGTGATTAGCAAAGGGAGGGGTGTAGAAGATAAGCAATTTTAAAAGCAGTAAAATCTTTTATTAGATGATTATAAAAGTGGATGACAAATTTAATTTTAGCTCCCTGAGAAGGTAATAAGTTTAGCCTGATTAAGAAAACATTTTCATTTGAAGATAAACAGCACATGCCTTTAGTTTTCTTGCTTTATTTGTCTTAAGGAGAGGAAGCAACTGTATTTAACATGAAGTTAACAAAATATTTATATTAAACTATTTTATTTATAGTTGATCTGAACAACAGAAAGGAACATTTACCAGATGAATACTAACATTCTAGGGATAACATGGTACCAAAAAGTGAGATAATGTTTATTATCAGTAATTGACATTAGCTCACTTTTAAGAGTTTTATTTTCAAAAATTTTTCACATTCTTTTGAGTAGGATTACTTAATTTTAAATTGGGAGCAAGTAGAAAAATGTGTTTTTCATATTCCAATCCAGGACAAATGTCATTCACCCCACAACACTGATTAAAGACTAGAAAATACAAAACAGAGGTGCAAACAAACTCACCAGAAGTGAGGTAAGTACCGTCCTCCTCTGCTATCATCCCATGAGTTCCCAGCAGTGGGATGGGCCAGATGATATTTTTAATATTTTATTAAACATTGGTTATGCCCATGCAGTTAACTAGTCAAATATTACTAAGAAATATCAGAGAGGCTAATTAGAAAATACAAAACTGAGCTGCACACAATGAATTTTGAAACCACTTTAGCAAATACTGCATCCTGGTAACACATACTAAAGTGTATCTGAAGGGCATTTATGAGTTATCAGTTATACTACAAATGAATGAATATATAGCTTTTGTAAATTCAATAAAGGCCACTTACATGAGAATTTTAAGTCATGTGCACAAATGAGGTGATGGGCTTTTATGATGTTTAACATTCTTATTTGACTTGAATCATACTCTGCATGCATTGGTTTTATCTGCATGTATGGAGGAATCCAGGCTTTCCAATTCCTTATGCCCATTAATTTATTGAATGTGTTGGAAATATGTAGCTTACTCTGGTTTTAGTTTCAAAAGGGTTCCCATTTTTGGCCCTGCACAAATCATTACATGTTGGTCCCTATCTCAATTGGTGATCTCAGTGAACTTTTGAAAGGATCAAGGGGCAATTTACAAGCAATCTTAAATGTGAACCGTAGTAAAGTGTCGTTTAATCTATTATCCTCCACTGAGTACAGCCCACATACACTGGCAGGGGTGGGTAAAGTCTTTCTGTGTCAGAGAATCCCGCTGAACCGCACTTATCTCAAATTCCATCACCCCTTACCGTGTACGTGATGGTTTCTTCGGTGTCCTGTGACTTGACCAGCGCCAGAGTCAGCATGGTTAGGAGAAGGGCTTTCAACATTGTGAATCTCAAACAAAACAGAGGACAAATTGATGTTTAGTATCTGCTGCGGGGAAAATAAAACTTTAGCAGTGAAGTAACAAGCAAGGGCGGGAGGGCGGGGAGGCTGAGGCTGCACAGTACTCAACTTCCAATCTGCTTTCTCCTCTCCCCTCCCCCTTCTGAACCTTCCCCGTAGCACCACGGACATAAAAACTGCTGCGGAATTGCATTTCACTTTACTCCATCCTGTTACGCTGTATATATACAAAGGGCATTTAGCGTGCATTTTATACTGCACCTACTCAGAAGGCTCCAGAAAGAGGGGATCGAAGGATAAAAACGGAGTAATCAGTTTCAAAGGGGACGATGCATTTTTTTTTTTTCCGGGAGAGGAGGTGGGGCAGCAAATTTCTATTCCCTTGAGCGTTAAGGCTTTCCCTGTATGTTCACCTCCTTCTAGTAAAGTTCCTTGCACAGCTCAGCAAAAATACCTGCCAGCCAATATGAATTACCTTGGGCTCAATTTTTTTTTTAACACAATATCAAAACAAAACTCAGGGAGCAATTTCCTCCCAGTTCTAGTAGAATATCGGAGCTTCTCACGTCCCTTTAGAGCTTCTCGCATCCCCCAGCACAAACTCTCAAAGTGGCATTTCCACCGCGTTCTTTGCGCACAGCTTTGTTTAAAAGCCCCAGGTTGTGTGGGGGAGCAGCCCAGAGCATCTGATTCTCCAGTGTCTTATCAGTGCCTCGGTCCCCAACGTGCTACCTTTAGGACTGGGCTGCCCAGGACCGGAACCGGGATCGCACCGCAGCCCGAGGGACCAGTTTCTGGGCGCCCGGCCTTGTCCCCGCAGGGAGGCGAGGTACCCTTTCTTAGCAGTCCCCCGGAGCTGCTCAGCATTCCAGCTTCTAACGAGCTCCTGTGGAACCCAGGTGCGGCTTCAATCTCGCACATTGGTCCCCTGAAACTTTCAAAACCACGTTTACGGGCAAAGCCCTGCCGGCTGGTTGTCTGCGCGCACGCACTTGCCTATCCCAACAGATGTCACCGAGTCCTCTCGCTTGCCGACAGATCGCATTCCGAGGCTGCACACCTCCACCTCCCCTCTCTGCTTGAGAGACCCTGCACAGTCCGGGGCAGTTCTCGGGTAGTCTGCGCCCCTCAGTTCACCCCAGCTTACTTACTCCCCCGCGCGCGGCCCCGCGGGCACTGGGCGCGCTCGGTGCGACCCCCAGTCCGGGGCTCCTACCTGCGCGGCCGCGCTGCGCTCCGGGCCCGGGCAGCGAGGGGAGTGCGCAGGGAAGGGCAGCCCCGTGGGTCTGAACTGGCGAGGTCTGGCAGCGGCCCCGGCGGCAGGAGGAGGAGGAGGAGAAAGGGAGGGAAAGGGGGAGGGCGAAGGAGGGCGAAGGGGGGCGGAGGAGAGAGCTGAGGGAGGCGCAAGCGCTGAGCCCAGCGCCGCGAGCCCGGCGGGGGAGCGCGCCGCGCGGCTGGGTCTGCGCCCCCGGCTCCGGGGCGGTCTCGCCGCCCCGCCTGCCCTCCCTGGCCTGGCCTCGGGGTCCAGCCTCGCGGGGACCCCAGGCCGAAGAGGGCACATTTGGCATGTGATGTCCTAGGTCTGCATCAGCCTTCGGGATGCTCCCAGCCTCCAGGGTGATTTCTCGTGCCCCAAGGAGGGAAACGCGTCTCTCCCAGAGAGCTTCTGAGGGTCTCTAGAAATTGCCTAACCCCCCCCCCCCCCCGCCCCAGTAAGTGAGTGCTAAGACTGTAAATTAACCCCATTCACAGAACTGGTCCTTTTGCTTTTGCTTTCAGATTTTTTTTTTTTTGATGGGGTGTGTGCTTCCTCAAATGGAGAAAAATGAGCATTCATTCATTCATTCCACACATATTTGTGACTTCTTATGTGCTAGGTGTTGGGAACAGGCCAAATAGAACTCCCACTAACTAAATTGTGAGGGGGGTTTGTTTCGTGGTCTCTCAAACCTCCCTTTTTGATGACAAGTGTAGGGGAGGATGTGGAGGAAAGGGAAACCTTGTACGCTGTTGGTGGGAATGTAGATTAATATAACCATTATGGAAAATTGGAGGTTTCTCAGAAAACTAAAAGTAGAATTATTACGTGATCCAGCAATCCCACTTCTGGATATTTACTGGAAGGATTTGAAATAAGTATGTCAAAGCGATGTCCGTCCTCTCATGTTCACTGCGGCACTATTCACGATAAGCCAAGATACGGAATCAACCCAGGTGTCCATCAAGGGATGAATGGATGAAAAAATGTGGTATGTATACACAGTGGAATACTATTCAGCCTTAAAAAAGAAAGAAATTTTGGCATTTGTGACAACATGGTTGGAATTGGAGAACATTATGCTAAGTGAAGTAAGCTAAACACAGAAAGACCAATATACCACCTGTCCTCACGTACATATGTAATCTAAAACAATTAAACTTTAGAAGCAGAGCGTGCAATGGTTTCTTACCAGAGGCTAGAGTTTGGGGGGAATGAGAAGATGATAGTCAAAGGATTTAAAGCCTCCATTAAATAGGAGGAATAAGTTTGATTTTTTAATATCAATTGTACAGTCTGGTGAATATAGCTAAGAATTGAGTCCTGTACACTTCAATATCGCTAAGAGAGTAAATTTCAAATATTTTTATCACAAAAAAATTTTAAATATTTGAGGTAATGGATATGTAAATCAGCTTGATTTAATCATTCCACATTGTATTCAAAAATCATAACATCACTTTGTGTCCCATAAATATATACAACTATAGTTTGTCAATATGTAATACAAAAAAAAAAAAAAAAAAAAGAAAAAAACCTCCTTTTTTTAATGGATCCCTTTGTTCATCTGTAACTTCTCTTTTCTCCACTGGTTCACTTGGTGAAGTCCCCAATACTGTTCCTTTAAAGTTGAGCATTTCACTTTCACCTTTCATGCTAATGGTGGAATTTCAGGAATCTGGAAAGGAAAAAAATAATTATTTTTTGGCTTCATCAAATCATATCACACAGATTGCAGTTATCTCAGAAGGCTCCAACTCTAAAGTCAGAGTAATAGCTTGCTTCCAAGGCAGCTGTGTCTTCTAAGAAGCAAACAGCCAAATACAATTTCAGGAGTGAGACAACATGCAAACTGAAGGGGTTAAAGACTTTGACTTTGTCCAGTACCAGGAGATAGAGGGTAGGAAGGAGAGGAACAGCTTCTTTCCTTCCCTGCTGACCAAAGGTGGGAGGGTGGTCGAGACTGCAGGAGAGAGAGGTTATCAGGTGGAAGCTGCTCTCCTAATCTCTGGGTTATCTAGTGGGTTACGCAGACCTTGCCAGTTTGATAGCAAGTCACACAGTACTGCAAAAGATCAGGGAGCTCTACGACCCTCCCTGAACCTTAGTTGAGTGTGTAAGGCTTTGTAATTGTATTGAAGATACTTATTACCAAAATTCTAGTAACTTTTTTCCTCTAGTCATTAACGACCCTCAAACTTCTTTTAAAAAATGGAACTTTACTTTTTGTGCAGTAAAAATATCTGTCCAGATGTTTTCTTCTGTTTCTTTTAAACTCTTTTTACCTGTCCTCAGCCCTTTCTCCAGAAAAATGGGGTGAAAACTTCCAAATTTCTGTCTCCAGCCTAGAACTCTTCCCATATGTCCAACTGCTGACTTGTTGTCTTCATTTGGACATCTAACGGACATTTCAAACTGAACGCCACTGCTGTTCCATCCCCCAACCTACTCCACCCATCTGCTTCTCCATCTCAATTAATAGCAATTTCATGTTTCCATTTGCTCAGCTCCAGGACCATGTAGTCATCCTTGATTTCTCTTTTTCTCACACATCTTGCATTCAATCCTTTAGAAAATTCTGTTGACTTCAACTTCAAAATGTATTAAGAATTGAACTACTTTTCATCACCTCCTTTGCAATCACCCTGGTCTAAGCCACCACCATTTTCCACCTGGACTATTGCAACAGGTCTCCCTTGTTCCCTGTGGCCTTTCTCAGCAGAAGTTCATATGATTGGAATCATGGAGTATGTGCCTGGCTTCATTCACTCAGCACAGTTTTGAGATGTATCCTTGTTGTTAGGTGTATCAGAAGTTCGTTCCTTTTTATTGCTGAGTAGTATTCCAATGTGTGTATATACCCTGGTTTGTTTATGTGTTCACTTGTTGACAGATATTTGTATTATTTATGGATAAAGCTGTTACAGACATTCCTATAGAAATCTTTGTGTGGTCATGTTTTCTCTTAGGTAATCACTTAGGAGTGGAATTGCTAGGTCATATGGTAGGGGTATGTTTGACTTTGTAAGAAAGTGCCAAACTGTTTTCTGAAGTGAGTGTACTATTTTACATTCCCCCCCACCAGCAATATGTGAGATTCCACTGGCTTGAAATTCTTGCCAACTCTTGGTATTGTCATTTATAATGTTAGCCATTCTGGTGACTGTGTAAGTGGTATCTAATTGTGGGTTTTATTTTACATTTCTCTGATGTCTAGATATATTGAACATAATTGATGGACATATAAAATTATTGTCCATCAATGTATTTTCTTTTTTGAAGAGCCCATTCAAATCTTTTGTTCATTTCTTTATTATTTGTTTTTTGTCTTCTTCGTTGTAGAGGTTTTTTTTTTTTAAATAGTGTTCCTGAAAGTTCTTTTCAGACGTATATTTTTTGAATATTTTCTCTCAGTCTTTTTCTTGCCTTTTCAATTTGTTAATGCTGTCTTTTGACATTTTTAATTGTGATGAAGTCCAATTTATTATTTTTGAAAAAAAAAACTGTTTTGGCCTTTTTCTGACCTATTTAAGAAATCTACCTTGGGTACATCTTTTAAGCTCTCTAGACCTCAGTTCCTGCTTCTATGAAATGGGAAGGATAACAGTTCCTACTTCTTAAGGTTGTTGTGAGGATCAAGTGAGAAACTCATGGCAGCTATCCAAGTCATGTGAATGATTGTTCTTAGGTATTGGAAGCTGTGGTGTTAGGGGGCTGTAGTAGACCATAACATAACTCAATATTATTTAGGTCTCATTCTCATTTCTAACACTAGGGGTGTCTCCTGACTAGTCTAGTCTAACTAGTCTAAAGATAATGCAAGCAGCAATGGCTTTCTCTGGCTATTGCTTCAGGGGTAGCCCATCGTCCCACTTGGGACCAATTAGAATGAAAAGAAGGGTTTCTTTTCCATAGTTTGGGGAAAGGCTTTCCAGGCTTACAGTGGAGGGGAGCAATGGAGCCCATCATCCCAGATGCCACTAGCAGCCATATAACAGCCCGGGCACGGACCAGCCGAGCCCATAGCTGATACCCACTGAGCATGGCCAGCAGATGGAAAGAACCTGTATCCTACTCATCCTAGGGCCCATGATACTTTTAGGAGCCCTCCATGATGTTTTAATTTCTTTTAAAATTAGAAGAAAAAATACATATCACTCTGACTAGATAATATTTGTCTTTATACCATTGTAGTCATAAAACGTAATATTTTTATGGAGGAAGAGGCTCATGAAGACCAAAGTGCCAGGAGACCATGGAAGTCGTAATGCAGCCCTGATTGCCGAGCTTCTGAGTCAGCCGAGTGTGGACCTTGTCCTACCTTTGCACCCCAGTTTTGTGAAATCATATATTTCCTTATGGCTCAAGCCAGTTTGAGTCAGGTATTCAGTTCTTTGAAGCAGAAAATGAACTCACTACTAGCGTGAGGGAGCCTCCTACTCTGGGAATGCTGGCCCTTGTAGTATGTTGTGCCTGAGCCCTGCACTCTAAAGCGTCAAGCCTTGAGTGTTTCTTGGGAGAGATTCCCAGCTTTTCTGTCCTTGGGCGAGCTGAGCATTCCAGCCACTTCTGCTTGGATCTGCTCTGAGTCCACTTTGTGTATGCGTGTGTGTGTGTGTGTGTGTGTGTGTGTGTGTGTGTGTGTGAGAGAGAGAGAGAGAGAGAGAGAGAGAGAGAGAGAGAGAGAGAGAGAGAGAGAGAAATTTTCAAAGATTTAAGATGTGAATTCTCCCTTTAATAGTCACTGCTTCAGGAAGGCAACTCTGGCATCTCTTCATGTGATTGGCAAAGTAACCAGTGAACAGCTTTTATAAGGGAGCCCTCTGCTCCCCAGTTTTCCAGATAGGATATGTATCACAAAAAATTTATATTACTATATTTTAATATTTACCTTTTGAAAAATTCACTGAAAATAATTAGAAATCTCAAGACCTCACATGGTGTTTAATGAATTGAGTCATGGAGCCAACAAGGCTTGTGGTTAAAACCTGATTAAGAACATTCACTGGTATGTGGACAACTGGAAAGTGAGATCTTGAAAAAAAGTGAATTTAGTAAGAAGTCAGTCAGGATGGAAGAGTTACATGGGGATGAACAGCAGGGTGATCAACTCATTCTGGTTTATCCAAAACCTTCCTGATTTTTGCACTGAAACTTCTGCATCCTGGGTAACCCCTCAGTCCCAGGAAAACTTTAAGGATTTGTGTAGTGGAAAGATGCAATAGAAAGAAACAGGACAGGTAGCCAGGAGTTCTTGCCTGGACCTTGCCAGGCTCTAGCTAGGTAAGTAACCATGGCAGCCACCCAGCTTCTCTGAGTCAGTTCTGCATACATGTGGACCAGGATAACAACATTTATCTGTAGTTACTATACTGTGCTTACCTGTTGTCATCACATGGTACTTACCTGTAGTTATCACATTGTTTTTTACCTGTTCCTCATCTGTTCCCTCTTCTAGTAATAATATCCTGGTTTTCCTTTGGAAACCAGCCCTTATAGTGGTAGGCCAGGACGAGCTCTCCCATTGACTGCCCCTAAGTGTGCACAAAGGGAAAACTCCTAGGCTCTAAATCATAGAGAAAGGGAAATGGCCCAGTCCCAGCACAACAAGAGTGTCCAGGCCCAGAACCTGGCTATTGGGTCTGGTGATGTGGCAGAATTATTGCTCTCTGTTGTTTTGTGTGCTGATGAGATGGCAATGTAAAGAGCCCTGTTCCACGCTCCTGTGATGGCAAGACAGCCCAGTCTACCTGGCTGATACTTACCTAGCCTTGAACTCAGACACCATGATTTGGCCTTGAGCAATTTTCCAGTCCGTGTGATTTACATGGAGTTTATTTTTCCCTTTGACTCAGTGGGTGAATATGTTCCCAGGCCCTGCCAGTCATAATATCAAATCTTCTGTAGCCACAGTGTTTGGTTCAGGAGTGGCAGACACATCTGAAGATAATTCCCAATAAGAGGTCAGTAGAGCATGAGAGTTGTAGCCAAACAGCCTGGATTCAAGTCTGGACTGTGCCACTCACTGGCTGTGTGAAGTTAGGAAGGTTGCTTGACATCTCTGGGCCTAAATTTCCTCATATATAAAATGGGGGATAATGATCATTCTCATCTTATATAATTTCATGAGTATTAAATAAAAGAATAACACCCTTATTACAGTTCCTTGCACATAGCTATTGCTATTCTTGTTATATCATGGCCTATCACTCATTGATGTGCCATGAGCTTAGTATTATTAAAAAATCAGATTTATTGGACGTAGGATAAAAAACCTTAATAACAGGTTGAAAATTTTCTCCATATTTTTGTTGGTAGCTATCTCTAGTGTATGAGATATTTAGAAGAAGCAAGGTCTGGACAATTAATCTGCAGCAGTTTGATGACTGGGTCATGGAAATGTGTGGCTCCACACTGAGCAACATCCTGAGATGAAGGTATTTTTGGAATAAATGCCTTTGAGATACCTAACTTTTTGAATTTCAAGTGACTTATAAAAGTATATTTCCTCACTGATAATAAGTAGTGACATTAATAGCTAACAGTTACACAGCCCTTACACTGTGCTAGAAACTGTAGTGAGCACTTTATATGCTAACTCGATGGTGCTGTTATTATCCCTATTTTACTAAAAAGGAAATCAAGGCACATAGCAGTTAAATAACTTGCCACAGGTCACATAGCTAGTGTGTAGCAGAGCAGACGTTCAAAAGCAGGTAGGCTGGTGCCAGAACCTCTGCTGTAAATGGTCCTTTATGTTACTCCTTCCCACCAGAAACTGAGTTTAAGATTGCAGGGAAAGAATAGAGGCACAGATGATTTCTTTAATGGAGTGCAACTATGTAAATTCAAACCGGATGTATAGATTGAGCAGAATGCAAGTGGAGATGGCAATAAATTCGCCTTGCTAAATTGCTCTGACTTCGGGGGAATCGGAGACTTTAAAGATCTGAAGATCTGTTTGGTGGAAAAAAATTCAAGTTTCAGAACAGGTCTATAGATGTTGATGACCACACACTATCCACTGTGCTTTTAAGTCTCCGAATCCTTTGGAGTGTGTGTTTGAATCAAATGTGTCCTGTCAGTGTGGCTCAGTTCTAAGAGTAGCTAATCAAGGTGTAGGTTAACTGTATCCAACAAAGACCCACAGTAGGTATCTCCAGCATGCCAGAGACCGAGACGTGAATCGCAGAATTAGCTTATAATTTCTGCCCAAACCAGGCAACATTTGTGTCCACTTGGTTTATAAAAGTACATTCTCTTATAAAGTTGCTAAAGGAGAAGCTAAGGCTGGAGCCAGAATTGATGGGAGAAAACCTCTGCCATTTACAAAAAGAGTCCATTTCTGAATACTAATATTCTTAGTGAATTGATAAAAATGGATCACTGACTACTGATAGACCTGTAGTGTACTCTTGCAAGAATAATGTTGATTAACTTATTTTTTCCTTGGTCTGCTTTCATATTGATGCTTAAAAATTCAATATTTCTGAATACTGGAATTTACTATTATTATTGATGAACATATTCTCCTAGTGAACACATATATGGATTTCTGATATACTTGCTATGATTGAAACAAGTCCTTGGAAGACATGGTCTCTAATATTTTTTCAGGTGCTGAAATTCTTTGATTCTATATTGTCTTTGATCAATGATTTGGAGTTTGCATCCAGCCAAGAGAAAGGATGAACTTAAGTGAGCATTCAGCGGATGCTAAATCTTTTCTTAAAAAAAATACATAACAAATAAATAATTATAAACTTGTACACAGAAGATAATGAGCATTTATTAAATTGATTGCTAACATATCCCCCAAATATTCACTCATGGAACTGGTGGCCTGTGCTTTAGAAGAGGACTCACTGAATACGTGGAGGCTGGATTGCAGCTTTGGCCTCAAAGAATGTTGGCAAATTTGCATTTATGCGACGTTAATTTGCCTCAAGTATGTCATTGGTGAGTTTTTTGTTTCAGTGAGTGCCAGATGTATTCTTCTTCAGAATATATTTGGTGGAACTCTCTTTCTGAATGCCAAACGGACATGAGAAAACTTTTAGTCATCTGGAGCTTGTAAATTGTTCTGAAATTTTTGGAATTTTATTGAAGGCTTGATTTCATCATAGAGCAGAGAATACCTTGGAAGAATAAAAAGCAAATCAATCAAAAATGATTGGAACCAGTAATTAGAATTTCCTTGGAGAGATAAAAATGTATGATGTAAATCCACTGCCTTGCAAAGAAGATTGCTTTCTAACAAGTTATCAGATCTTACAGAGCAACTTCAGATGCGGACACAGATGTGAAGCTTTATTTTGTTTTCGGATACATGTTCCTCCCTCTCTCCTTTCAAACTTAGGTTTTCCGGAAACTTCATTTGGCTAATCAGGGCTGATGGGGTTTCAAGATGATAGTATTATGGAGCATGAAATTAGAAATCATACCATCTGAAAATTAGTAATTTTATTTCAATATGTAATTTAAATGACTGGATCATTACTCTTCCACTTTTGCCAATTTGGAAGCTTTCCATAATATTTTGTTGATTTTCAGAATTTTCTTTGTTCTGCTTTCCAACTTTATTTTACCTTAATTGAATTATTTTTTTTCCCTTCACTTTGTGGATGAGGAGCACAGAAATGTTCCTCGCCTGTTCTTTGTGAATACTTAATCATATCTTGATACTAATTATGGATAACAAAACAGGTTTTAAAATTTCTTTTAAAATTAATTTTTTAGGGAACTGTGGTCCAAACAAAATCATAGAGACTTTCTGTATGTTGACATTTAGAATCTTAAAACTGTATAATAGCATTAGTAAGACTGATTTATAATTTTTTTCTCTCAGTATGTCATATCCTATACCAGTGGAACTGCTGAGACCAAAGCCTAAAAATGGAATGGATGTTATTATTTTCTCTCTCATCTTAGAGGAATTTCAAAGCATAAATTATTTTGATGAACTAACATTAACTTCTTTCTCACTGTAGAATGTGGAAAGGCTGAAAAAATCCTTTCTACTTGGAATTTATAGTACACGGCTAACAGATAATATATAAGAAATGACAAATCTGACCTTTATTATTGATTACATAGGGAAAATGTGGAAACTCTATTCAAGGTAAGAGGTTAAAAGTTTACATATCCACAGAGAGATATTGCAAGGATATTGCTTAGATTTAAGTGTTTTTTTTTTTTAAGAACTCTATTCAAGCAGATGCTTCAGTTGTAGTTAATTTTTATAAAGGCCAAGAGTTATAAAACACTGTTGAATTTGTTCAATTCAGTTAAAAGAATGGCAGGATCAGGAAGGGCTTTCTAATCTGATTTAAGAATACATTAATTCATTTTATGATAAAAAGAAAAAAGAAGAAAAAGGAGATCTTAGCAACTATTTACTCCAACTCCCTCATGAGATTTAAAGCTTAGATGACTTGTCCAAGTTAACACGGCAGAGCCAAGGAGTAGGACCACATGTGTTGACTCCCCATCTTTGGAGCATTCTACTTCCCCTCTTCCTTCCTTGCCCTATCTCTTTATTTACAGCCCCCTTTGTCTATTTGACATAACCAATTTCCATTATCATCATCCATCCATACACACACAGTGAGCATTTGACTGAGGCATGTTTCCAGCCCTCAGGGAGCTTTTGGTGGAGCTGACATGTACATGTGCAAAATGAAATGGGTGTTATCTCTGTCTTCCGCCAGGCTGTGATCTTCTTGAAGGCAGAAAGGATGTTTGTCTACCTCCCTAGCAGCCCACATTGCAGAATATACTCTTGAAGCTTTATGCAGAATGCACTTTGCCTCAGGAAATTTCTCCACTTGTCCTCATACTATGAATCCTCTTGTCTGTTTTTATTTCTGTCCCATTGCTTCCTACTAGGAGTCCTCTTCTCAGCTTATACCCCCATTGGACAGTTCACTTGGTCAGTGTGGTTTTGATTTTGGCGTCTCTCCTAGAGATTGCCATTTATATTATTTTTGCTCAATGCTCTGCTCTACAGATCTTGGTCAAATGACTCTCCTACCTTCCCCTGTTGCAAGCTCCCAGGACACTGGCCCCAGCCCATACTAATGCCCAGATCCCACTTGTCTGGGAGCGGAAGTTGATAGTCTTATCTTTGTACTGCTCAGCAAAAGCATCTAGCCTGGGGCTTGGTAGATACTCAACAGATGTTTGTGGAAATTAATTGTAATGACACTTCATAGTGTCATCTTTGTCCTCATCCTCCTCATCTTTTTGAACGTTTAGCTTGTAGAGACCATGTTAAGCACTATGTGTGATATCAAATGGCTGTGGTTCAGCTGATCACACTAGATACATAAATAAAACCTACTCTGAGTATTGAAGTCCCAGATATCTGGCTTAAATATCTGGCAAACTGTATGAATAATTGTTTTTTTCCTCCTCAGTATATTGTGAAGACCTAGTTTGGATATAAGTTTATGCTATATTAAGGGATTATTTTCTATTCTCTTCAAGAAACTATCAAGTCAGTAAAGAAAATGGTGCTGTGCCGTATGCACATGCTGAGTTTCTATCACTTAGTCTTCTTTTACAAACTTTCAGGAAGCCTGAGCTGTAGCTAATTAATAACTAATAAATAGCAATTTAAAAGTAATATGTGAATAAGCTATATTTTGGACAAAATAGTATTTGTTTTTCTTTTGAAGGAGTATATTCAGCGAGTATAATCATAGGCTTAAAAGTGATGACCTTGATTAAAATTCTGTTTTCCATGATTTGCTAACATTTAAAAATGAATATATTATGTTTCTAAACATAATCTATAGCTTCTTTCTTCCTAATGACACTTTTTAACAACATTTGCTTTTTTCCTGATTATAAGGGTAACACATGCCCAATGGAGATATTTTATAAAACAGAAAAATTTAAAGATGTAAATTAAAATCATCCATAATAAAAATGACTTAATATTACCAACCTAAGGAACAACCACTGTTAACACTATTGTATTTCTCTCCAGACTTGTCTATTTCTTCACACTTGCTTCCTCTCTCTCTCTTTCTCTCCATACTCACTCTAAGTATACATGTGACTTTGTCACCTGAGCACCAAAGCAGCATTGCATTGGCTATCACTATTCACATAATCAATAGCACAGTTTCTTGAATCTATATTCTTATAAGAATCCACATGACACACAGAGCATCTGATTGAGGCATGCTGAATCAATGTGTGAGGCTTTGGCCAGGTGGACAAATCTGGGTGATGATATTACACTACTCTCATTTCATGATGCTCCCTCTTTTCCTCCTCCCCAATGACTGGTGTCTATTATTGGATCAAGCTTGAGTTTTCCCTAACAGACTCCTAAATCTCCCAATGCAAATCACCTTGCAGCAGGCCCACCCTACTAGTTCACCAAACTTCTATGCCTGAATTTTAATGGAGAACATGGCATATCTATCTCTGTATCAAATTATCCTCTGGTCTGAGAGGGTGACCTATTGGTTGGTGATAAAGATAGAAAGGATTTTGAACTTTCACCACAGAGTGAAGAACTTTGGAATATTTGCTAATTCTAGACTTCCTTTTGGATTTTCTTTGAAAAGTTTTGCCATTCTTGGTACGTGCTGGCTTTTATTTGCTATGCCTAATCATCGTCACCTTTCTCTTTTTCTCCATAGCATCTGCCATGTGTCTTTCCTTCCTATCATCTTTTAACCCCTCATTTTTTTTTCTACTAGCTGCTTAAACCAGATTTCTTTGAGTAGCATCATTGCATCTACATGGGATAGGTAGCAAGAGGATCATGGAAAATAAGGGTACAAAGGTACAAAGTTTTGTTCTTATTCCTTCCTCTAAAGATAGCCTTGAAACTAGAGTTGGAAAAGTTAAGAAATGAAGCATTTCATAATCATGTTGAAGGAACTGGATTCCTGTCTTCTGTATTTCAGCCTGAGGATCATTTTTCAAACCCTTCTTAGTCTCATATTCTCATATTTATCAAAGACCATGCAACATTATACAGGCACTAGATCTTTCATTCTTTGACCTCCTAAGCCATTAATGTTCTTTTTGTGATTATATCTCAGGGCTGAAGGCTCTAATCCTACTCCTCTATTTTGTAGAATTTACCTGAAACGTGCACACAACACACACACACACACACACACACACACACACACACACACACACACACACACACACACTCTCTCTCTCTCTCTCTCTCTCTCTCTCTCTCTCTCACATTTAATAGCAGAGCTGGGTCTGGAATCTTGTTTTCTTTGTTCTTTTCCCATGTGATATTCTTCCCTTTATTCATTCCTACAGACTGCTTTGTTCTAGGCCTTGGACTGAGTGTGAGAGGTACAAAGAAGGCAGACCAGTCTCTGGCCCACCCTAATCTGGAAGGGGAGACAGACTGCTTAATTTTATCTGAGAAATCAAAGGTTATTAGAGAAAGTGATGTTTGAGCTAGACTGTACAGGAAGATAGGGCTTTACTACACAAACCCCTAGAGAGGGGGATGTTTTAGAGAGAGGAAACAGCATATGCAGAGGCACAAAGTAATTGTAGTGATATGTACAGAACCATGATCACTTGGGTTTTATTTAAATATGGGTGCAAGGTAGGGAGGATCATGGAAAATGAAGTTGAAGATCCAGGAAAAGGTGATCTTGTGGGTCCTGAGGAGCAGCTTGGACTTTATCTGTGGTTGATGGGCACCATTAAAGAGTTTAGACAGGGGATTGATGGGGCCAACTTAAATGTTATAAATATTACATTGGTGGTGGAAGGGATGGTGGTGAATCTTTGAGAGGAGGTGTGAGGGTAGAGGCAGTTGGAAACCTATTTGAATTGTTCAGGCAGTAAATGGAGAGAATTTGCCAGAGCTAAGGGATGTTAGAAAGCAGGCTGTTCAGGACATGGTGATGGTAGAAAGAAGAAAACTCAGGGGATCCTTGGATTTCTTCCTTGGGAGACCAGGAGTATGGTGGTGTCATTAGCCAATAGAGGAACTAGAGGAAGAAATGCAGAAGAAAAATAACAAAGGCCTAGAGTCCAGAGTGAAAGAGGAAGGGAGAGAAGTTGATGAAGTTTCATGAGCTTAGAACTTGTTCCCCCACATGGAAATGAGGCTAAAATATGGGCTGATATCTTTCAAGACACATAATATACATTTGAAAGATAGTTATCTAGGCCTGGGGGATAGTTTATAATAACAAAGTAAAATGATAAAGGCACATTAGTGGGGTAAGAGTCAAGTGATTCAGTTTGTTTTTTGCAGTAATAAACTGCTGTCAAACATTCATTACATCTGGCTCTAAGCTCCTCAAAGGCAGTGACCATTTCTGTCCTGTCCACTTCTGTGTCAATTCTTGTCATGAAATAGGATCTCAACAGCAAAAAAATGTGTTGGAGGAATTATTGAATGAATAGTTAGGTTTGTCCACACTATGAGGATATTGTCAAGAAAATTACCCCCTTCCTTCCATACCCTTGTCAAGAGTGATTAACTTCAACAAATACTTACTAGCTTCCTTTGTGACTCTGTCTTGCTACCATTTTCTTTGGAATATTGAAAAACTTGAAGCGACTGCTTATTTAATGGACCTTGAAAATATAGTAGAGTTAATTTATGTATGTTTTAGTTTTTCCGATTAGATTTCTTAAAGTGTACATTTCTAAAAGTGTTTTATTCTTTTGAGTCCCTATTTCATTTGGACAATGGTGAAATTTTAAAATGCATAAAACATTTAAGATACACCCAAATGCAAAAGTCCTTTGCAAATCCAAGTGAACTTATATTTCCAATATTATTTGTAAGCAGTAAGGCAATAAGTCTGACAAGCCTCCAATTTGTGGAAATAACATTTATTATGAGAGAGCTGTGAGTCATATATTCAAAACTGATTAATAGACTGTTCCTAAATTATAGAAACATTATAAAGTCAGTGACTGTATGATCTTCAAGTAGCTCGTTAAGTCAGTAAATTCTGTGAAAAATAAAACCTAATAGCTAAAGTATTTATGGGCAGTCATGTAGACTAAATTATTGGTTTTATTGCTATACAGAGATACCAGTGTTTAATTTGGTGATTGCAGTTAATTAGGTGATTATGTGCTGGCTAACTGCAAATACATTTTATTTGAAATTATTAAATACATTTTGGTTGTTATTATATAATTGGATTTTATGCATAGAAGGTAAAACTTCAGTCAAATATCTATGTATAATCATTTGGATGATTTGTGTGTGGGCTAGTGTTTTTTTATTTATATTTAAAGTTGTTCCTTTTTTAAAAAAAAAATTATTAGCCCCTCAGCTTTTCTACAAATTTCTGTAGAACACATACTGTGAACTTAGCATTGGATTTATCACTGTGTTTTCAAGGATATTATAGTCTGAAGGGGTGTCAAGCTCTAAGCAGGCAATTATAACTTAATTTGATGGGGCAAGCACAGAGAGTGCAGGAAGATGCAACTAACTCAACCTTGGGAGGTCAGGGAATGCTTGCTTCCCAGAAGTAGGGACATCTATTGGGAGTCCTGGAGGATGGGTTATCCCGGGAAAGGGAGGAAATGGCTTCCTAAAGACTCAGAGAGCCTTCAGGAGAGCTATAAGAAGTTCAGTATGAATGGAGTAGAGAGATTGAGGAAGGAGGGAAAAAGGGAATTAAGGCTGGAGAAATAAACTGAGGTTTGGTCAGGTAGGCCCTTGTTTGCCAAACTAGGCAACCTGGACTGCATGGTGCTATATAGGTGGGTTTCAAGTAGATTTATTTTCAGCGGAAATGTAGACTGGGTTTAAAAACAGAGGTTGTTTTTGACCTTGAAGAGAATAGTTTACGGGAGAAGTGGGAGTGGAAACCAAACTACAGCAGGTTGAAGACAGAATAAAAATGATGGTGTAGAGACAGTGGTTGTTGTCAAGTTCAGAATTTATTTGATTTATGAAGCATTTAAAGTTGGTATGTCCTTGAATGTATAGGATTAGTTTGACATTAAAGGTTGACTACAATAACAAAGGATAGGTTTACCATTGTACAATAGTTTTTATTAATTTATTGTCATGCGTTAATTTTAATTGGTTTTCCAACTGCATGAGAATAGAGGATGCTGAAATGGAATAAATAAGCTCAGAGTCAAAGTTTATGGACCACTTCTGAAGAAGATGCAAACCTCTCTCTTAATGTATGCCAGTTTTCTAAGAGTATTATGAAGCAAATAATAACATTATGTGATAAAAATGTTTCCTCCAAAAAGAAATGTCTTTTTGTGATCAAGGCTAATGTCTTCCATTTAAGAATCACAGTGCATAATAAGATCCAATAAGTTCCTATAAAGTTCTATCTCACAGTGACTAACAGAGAGAACTTAAAAGGAGATTATAGTCACTGCTATAAACAAGACACAGGAATCTAAGTTTTGAAAATATATTACTCATTTCATACAAGAATTCTTTCTTTTTTCATATAAGAATTCTTGACATCATAAAAGGTATTGGCTGTAGGATTTCTTTGGGTCTTTCTGACATGTAAAATTATTTGATTAACAAGAATTCTGCTTCATAATATTATGTAAAGTAGTCTGTCTCACAGCAGGCACTATGCCACCTACCTTTCAATACAAATTATCTTTTTTTAGGCTATGGGCTTTAAAAAATGAAATTAATAGATGATGCTTCTGATGTGAAAACTGCTATTGTGTAGATTTACCATGAAGTTAGTGAAACTTCAGGGCCCCTCCTTTGCATGGTCTCCCACCTCATTTTGTATTTATAATTTCTAACCACTTGTGCCTAGTTTTGTTTTTATAATTTCATATTCTTTTTCTTTCTTTCTTTCTTTCTTTCTTTTTTTTTTTTTTTTTGAGACAGAGTCTCACTCTGTTGCCTGGGCTAGAGTGCATATTCTTTTTCTTAAAGAAGGGCCCCAAATTGTATATTTTCCAAACTCACAAGAATCTGGGTCTGCCCCTGATTTCTCTATAATAGACAATCCCATGATTAAGAATCTCCGTGTAATTACTTAAAGCTTCTGCTCTGAACTTTATTAAAAATACAGAAGTAGACTACTGAAAGGAAAAACATATTTGAATTTTAAATAGGTACTAATCAGTAGAGAATATTCTTGAAAACCAACAAAGCAAGAAATTCCTACAACTAAGTTATTTTATCATTGTGTAGCTTTGCTATCTAGTAAGAACCCACAATTTTTGAGGCTCACTGTGAGCTAGGCTCCAGTGAATCACAGCAATGCTGTGAGGTGGGACCTATCACCATCTGCATTGTACGGGTGAGGACGTGGAGGTCTGGAGAACTGAGACTGATCTGAGCCTGCCTGCTAAGCATTCCACTTTGCTGGGTATGGTATTGTTCAAATGGTCAATGCACACTGTTCAAGTGGTCAAGGTTGTCTGCTTGATACCTGAACAAACTTAACTCTCCACAGAGAATGGATATAAACTCAAGTTCCCCTAGTACAGGGAACTATCAGAGGTGGTGGCTGGCTGAGGAAAAAAAGTCAACATCTATGACTGTACAGGAAAAGGGAAGCCAGGCATATGTCTCTTTAACAGTGAGTCTACCTGTGGCATTATTGGCATATACGAATGATAACTTACTTCTTTGGGATATGTTAGATAACTATTTTTCTATCTAGGGCATTTTATTGTTTATTTTTTTACTCCAAGAGAGCATCAGCATCAGACCACTCAAAAATCCAATGGTTATCCATTATTAGCATCTTGTTAGTATATTTGAATGATTATCAGGAAATTGGCTTTTTAAAAAAGGAAGGGTATGGCTGGCTATAGTCTTCTGACAAAATAAAATGAAAGAGATGGGTCTAAATTAACTATGTCTATGGGAAAAAAGAAACACAAAATATTCAATAAAAGCCCGCTTGAATAGTTTTTATGTGATTCAGATACCTGTTTGTCATACAAAAAGCTTGAGATTCATTTTGTCACTAAAATACTCAGTGTGTGTAGGGCTTGTGGTAGACGTAACCAGAGTCAGGAATCTCATCCATTCTAAAGCCATCCACGAGTAGCTGAAGAACAGCTCATTCCATTTTTTACCCAAAGCATTTATGTTACCCAAACAGAGTCCTGTTATTCCATAGAACCAAGAGTATGTTTAATTGAATCCTTCTGTGAACTGTGTTTTTGGGCTGGTCCCTGTTCTTCAGAGTTCTTTCTAGAAGCCTGGAAAGGGTTTAGTTGTTTATTACAGGCTTTTTCCAGACTATTAAGCCCCCCTTCCCTGTCCCCCCAGCAATATTTTATTTTTAAAGAGCACCTGGTACTCCAAGCATAGTTTATTTTTATGTTTCAAATTTGAGCTCTGATTTTTAGGAAAAAAAAAAAAAAAGTCAACATCTGAGGTCAGCCAAAATCTACTTAGTTTTAGTAACATCTTTCTTTCAAGTAGCTTTTGTTGATTTTGTCTTTTTTCCTTTTCTTTTCTGATTTTAAAATTTTCTTAAGAAGTTTGGTAGGGAAGGGGCTTGAAACAAGTGAATTTTTGAGGGCTCTTATTGCTCTATAAAGTTACTCTATAATGCTTTCTTAGGTCTTTGTATTTGGTAAATTACTAAAAAAAAAAAAAAAGTCTCCTGTTTGAAGTCATTTTCCAGTTGAGAGAACTACTTCTGAATGTTATATTTACCCTAAATAGCTCAGAGATTTATCCTTCCAGTAACCTCCCACCCCTGCTCCCTAACCCCCACCTACCAATTTTGTCTTATTTATTCATGAATAAATAACAGCTTGTGATGGCCCTTGGGAACCATGAGATGCTCTCAACTGGAATTTAAATCTCTACAAGCAATAATCTCAATTTGTCAGGTTTTGGGATCCTAGCCATGAATACTTCGCATTATTTAATCACCATTCAAAGTCATATCTCTAGGAAAGAACAGGTCTTACCACATAAATTTGGTTTCTGAGTAAAAGCCAGCATGAGTCAAACAGATGCTACTAATTGGGTCTTCATGGTAAAGTACTCTGAGGAAGGTTCGTTAGCAAGTTGCAGCATAATTGTTCATTATCTGATAGAACCCTTTTAATTGAATTGGGAAAATGTTTTGCTATGAAAATATAAAATGTGTGAGTTGGGAATATGTATTGGGAGGCACTCATTGGAAAGTTCATGCTTTGAATGTAACAGAAAGCTGGGACTTCTTATGCTAGGGCATCAAATTTGAAATGACATTTAAAATATCTTTGGACTGATCAAGTTTGTCTTCTAATTACAGTGTGGTTTATTATGTTTAATGAAAACTTACCAGCACTTGTGTGAATGGGGTAGAACTGGATGATTGTATTTGGCATTTAAGCCACCTGCACCCACAAAGTTTTCACTTCCTCATTTCTTGTTTCCATATGTGTGTAGTAATTTGGAGAAGGGGTAAAGGTCAGGATTGATTTTTCATTTCTACAGCGATTGTAGGGTATTAGTAGAAGTGTTAACTTGGTAGGTAGCTCTTTGGATTGAATATTTTTTCTCCAGGCGAGGGGACCATGCAACTACTATGAATGAAGTGTAGGTTATAATTCTTAGTCATTGTTGATCCAGGCTAAATTCCAAACAATGAGCTGGTAGTGAAAGTCCATAGGTCCTATTACTAATCTCCCTGGCCTCTTAGGTTCCTTTTTTTATTCTTATTACGTTATTAATTGTGTTTTATCATCAAACTCCCATAATGGAATCATAATATATGAACAATTTATAACTTAGAAAATTCCTCATCCTGTATGTAGGATTGTCATATTTAATATATGCTATCATTGAACTCTAGATAACTTTTTCTTAATTTGTTAAATTTCTACAGATATTTTAATTGTTTCTCTGATACTGAATTTTAATTTTTGTGACTTCCTGGCTCTTATATATTAAATTTGTGGCCACATTACAATAGAGCATTTAAAAATCATTTTATTGGTGACCTCCATTATGTTCTATAGTTGAATATTCTCAAATTTCAGTGTCATTCTTTTTGAGCCTCAAGAAGTCTTCCCATTGAAAAGTACCAGATTCACCATAAAGAGAAGTGTAAGGTTTTAAAAAGTTGTATTATCCAGTTTACACACAATATTATTTTCCCAAGTACTATGTTTAAATTTTTTCTTTTAAAATTATTCATTATACATCATTATTGTATTTAATTGAATAATGAGGACAAGCCAAAAGACATAAGTTAAAATTACCTCAAATCTCACCATGTAGAGGTAACAAGTGTTAACATTTTGATGTATTTCCTTTAATATCTTTACGTTTATACATGTATGTATATATTTTAAATGGAGACATGCTAAGCCTGCTTGTATTGCAATTGTTTTTCTTTACCATTTCACATTATTGTCAACACATTTTCCTGACCACAATTTGGTATCTATGCTATCATTTAATGATTGTGTAATGTGATATATAGATTGCCATAATTTATTTAGCCAATCCTTAATTATTGGACATATTTAAATTTAATGTTTCCAACTTTATATTATTACAGAGAGTTTTCTATTCATGAGTCTTGTGCATTTGACTGATTTTCTTAGAATGAATTTCTAGAAGCATAATTACTAGGTTATCAAGCACATATTAAGGCTTTTGATAACTCACCAAATTGTTCCCCAGGAATATTACATCAGTAGCTAATCCCTCCTGCTGAACATGAGTGATCTTTCATTCCATACTCTTCTTTTTAAGACATTCTCACAGTTGAAAATGGTATCACATGGTTGCTCTGATTTATATTTAATTAATTGTTAGGTTGAATATCTTTTCATATATTTACTTGTACATCTATGATTTTTCTTTCTTTCTTTTTTTTAGTTGTTATATGGTATCTTTTTATTTGAATTATTTTTTATTATTATTTTTTATTGTTTTCTTTTCCAAATATTTTTGATCCACAGTTGGTTGAATCTGCAGATGTGGAACTATGGCTGAGGAGAGCCAACTGTATTGACATCTGCTACAACACGGATGAACCTTGAAAACATTATACTAACTGAAAGAAGCCAGTCACAGAGACCACATATTTTATGATTCCATTTACATGAAATGTCTAGAATAGGCAAGCCCATAGAGACAGAAAGTAGATTAGCAGTTCCCAGGGCTGAGAGAGTGGAGAGAAATGAGGGAGGGGTGACTGCTAAAGGATATGGGGTTTCTTCTGGGAATTATGAAAATATTCTAAAATTGATTGTGTTGATGGATGCATAACTCTGTAAATCCACTACAAACTACTGAATTATACACTTTAAATGAGTGAATTATGTGGTATATGAATTATATGTCAATAAGGATACTACCAAAAAAAAAAGGACCAGAAATGACTGATGAATAAAAATGTTGTATGATTTTTAACCCTTCAAATATTTTTAGAAAACTTATATGGAACTACTATAAGCACATGTTGAATTTCAGGTTAAAGGGGTGAGAAGAGAGGAATGCATAGATGGTCTCTAAAGGTCAGAATACAATTGTCTTTTTTTTCTTTTGTATTTCTTTTTTTTTTTTTTTATTTCAGCTCATCATGGGGGTACATAAGTTTAGGTCATATACATTGTCCATGTCCTGCCCATCCCCCCGAGTCAGAGTCCCAAGCGCGTCCGTTCTCATTCTCCAGACAGTGCGCCTGGCACTCATCATGCAGTCATACCTCCATCCCCTCCCCCCCCACCTCCCCGGGTCTGCACCTTCAAGCATGACCATTCCCCAGAGGGTGCGCAATGCACTCGTCATGTAGACATACACCCATCCCCTCCCCCCTCCCCCCATCCCAGTCTGATATCCAATTGGTATCCTTCCCCGATGTACATTTAGGTGATGATCAGGGAAACCAGTTTTCTGGTGAGTACATGTGATGCTTGTTTTTCCATTCTTTGGATACTTCACTTAGTATAATGGGTTCCAGCTCTCTCCAGGAGAACCAAAGAGATGTCGTATCATTGTTATTTCTTATAGCTGAGTAGTACTCCATGGTATACATATACCACAGTTTACTAATCCATTCGTTGATTGGTGGGCACTTGGGTTGTTTCCACATCTTTGCGATTGTGAATTGTGCTGCTATAAACATTCGGGTACAGGTGTCTTTGTTAAAGAATGACTTTTGTTCTTCTGGGTATATGCCCAATAATGGGATTGCTGGATCAAATGATAGGTCTACTTGAATCTATTTAAGGTATCTCCATATTGCTTTCCATAGGGGTTGCACTAGTTTGCATTCCCACCAGCAGTGTATGAGTGTTCCTGTCTCTCCGCATCCACGCCAACATGTGTTGTTTTGGGATTTTTTGATAAAGGCCATTCTCACCGGAGTTAAGTGGTATCTCATTGTGGTTTTGATTTGCATTTCCCTGATGATTAGGGATGTTGAGCATTTTTTGATACGTTTTTTGGCCATTCTTATGTCTTCTTTTGAAAAATTTCTATTCATGTCCTTTGCCCATTTTTTGATAGGATTGTTTGATTTTTTCTTGCTGATTTTCCTGAGTTCTAAATAGATTCTTGTTATCAGTCTTTTATCTGATGTGTAGTATGTGAAAATTTTTTCCCATTCTGTAGGCTGTCTGTTTATTTTCGTGACTGTTTCTTTGGCTGTGTAGAAGCTTTTTAATTTAATCAGGTCCCATTCGCTTATTTTTGTTGTTGCTGCGATTGCCTTAGGGGTTTTCTTCATAAATTTTTTGCCTAGACCAATGTCTGTGAGAGTCTTTCCTACATTTTCTTCTAGAATTCTAATCGTTTCCCATTTAAGGTTTAAATCTGTTATCCACCGTGATTTGATTTTTGTGAGAGGTGAAATCTGTGGGTCCTGTTTCAGTCTTCTACATGTGGCTATCCAGTTTTCCCAGCACCATTTATTGAATAGGGACTCTTGTCCCCAGAGTATGTTTTTGTCTATTTTGTCAAAGATTAGATGGTTATATGAGGATGGTTTTATATTTGGGTTTTCTGTTCTGTTCCACTGGTCTGTGTCCCTGCCCTTGTGCCAATACCAAGCAGTTTTAAGAACCACAGCTTTGTAGTATAGTTTGAATTCTGGCAAATCAATACCTCCCATTTTGTTTTTATTGCTTAAGATTGCTTTTGCTATACGGGGTCTTCTCTGTTTCCATACAAAGTGTATAATTATTTTTTCTAAATCTGTGAAAAATGATGTTGGTAATTTAATAGGAATTGCATTGAATCTATAGATTACTTTGGGTAGTATAGACATTTTAACGATGTTAATTCTTCCAATCCATGAGCATGGTATGGATTTCCACTTATTTACATGTTCTGCAATTTCCTTCCTTAGTGTTTCATAGTTCTCTTTATAGAGGTCCTTTACCTCTTTAGTTAAATATATTCCTAGATATTTTATTTTCTTTGTTGCTATTTTGAAAGGTATTGAGTCCTTAATTTGGTTCTCCGACTGAATGGTATTGGCATATATGAATGCCTCTGATTTGTGTGTATTGACTTTGTAACCTGAGACATTACTGAATTCGTTAATTAATTCCAGTAGTCTCTTGGTTGAGTCCTTGGGGTTTTCCAGATACAACATCATGTCATCAGCGAAGAGTGAGAGTTTGATCTCTTCTGTCCCTATTTGGACACCTTTGATTCTGCTCTCTTGTCTGATAGCTCTTGCAAGGACTTCCAATACTATGTTGAAAAGTATATGATTTTTCAATGAATTATCTTTTCAGTTTTTAGCCTATTTATTCTATTAAATCTATTTGTAGGATTTTAAAAATGAAATAACTGTTTATTAGACATGATGCAAAAATTTTTCACTCTGTCATTTGCCTTTTAGTGCTTGTAATATTTTTTATTTGATTTTGGCTCCTATGATATCACATTTCCCCTTCTCTTCAGAGATAACTGATGTTTTGAGTTTTGTTCTTATTTTCTTTGTGGATTTTAATCACATATGGACAATTCCTAAATAACATATTATTCAATATTATACATTTTTGAATTATATGTAATTAGAATCATACTTCATGAATGCTTTTGTGACTTCCCTTTTTTTTTTTGTTTTGAAACTCAGCATTATCCATTGAGAATTATCCATGGTGATGCATCTTTTTAATGCATGTATGCTATTATACTACATGGTTATATCACAATTTATTTATTCATTCTTCTGTTATTTCCAGTGTTTTTCTATTACAAAAAAGTGCTACCATAACCTTTCTTGTACAAATCTACTGGTGCATATGTGTAAAAGAAGTATGCCTGAATTAGAATTGGTGGGTCATAGGGTATGCATATTTTCTGCTTTAAAAAAAGCCAAATTGTTTTCCAAAGGGCTTGCACCATTTTATACTCATACCAGCAGTTAAGAGTTCCTGTTGTTCCATGTTGTTAACACTTGATCTCATCAGACTTTAAAATCAGTGGTGGCTATAAAATGCTATCTCATTGTGGTTTTATTTTGCATTTCTCTGATTACTGATGAGGTGAGCATCTTTTTCATATGTTTATTGGTCATTTGGGGAAGCTCCTCTGAGAAAAGCCTTTTCATGTTTTTTGACCATATTTCTAAGGTTGTCTGTCTGTTTTTTCATTTCTCTTCTTTTTTGATTCCAAGGTATTCTTTATAAATTCTGGACATTAATCCTAAGTCAGTTTTATGTGTGAAAATGCCTTCTTTCAGTTTGTGACTTATTTTTTCCATTTCTTATTATGGTATCTGTTAATGATATAATTTAATTTATCAAGCTTTACTTCATGACATGTGCTTTTGATTTCTTAAGTCTTTTCCTACCCTAAGGATATATAGTCTTCTATGTTTTTTTCTGAAAGATATAAAATTTTAGTATTCATATTTATGTTCCTTACACATCCGAAATCTTTCACATGCTTTGGTAGTTGCATTATTGATTGTAATTCTTCACTCCTCCCTGTATCCATATCCTTTGGCATGTGGCTTAAAGTTTCTCCCATAAAGTTAGATGATATTTAACTTTAAAGTTAGATGACTTAAACTGGGTTCAGTCATGTGGCTTGTTTTGGCCAAGAGAATGAGCAGAAGAGACATCAGTTCTGAGCTCAGGCCTTAAGAGGTCTTGTGTGTTTCTGCTTCGTCCAATTGCTAAGAGAACGTGTCTAAGCTAGTCCTCTAGTCCCAAGGGGAGAGCTGCCCTAGCCAAGCTGCCTAAGCTGAGCCCAGCTGATTTCAGTTGAATTTGTAGAGTTGTCAGTAATAAAAAACCATTGCTGCTTTAAACCACTGAATTTGAGGTGGTTTGTTTTGTAACAATAGTTAACTGAACAGGTATTTCATTTTTTTTTTCCTGTATAAAAACCAATGATCTCTCTTATCATTATATAGTAATGACTCTAGTCTTTTGGTTTTTCTTTTGGTTAGTATTTGCCCATTATGTTCTTTGAAGGAGAGGGTTCAGTCATTTTCATTTGTAGTGATTATTGTTGTTTTTGAATTCATCACTACCATATTAACTTTCATTTTCTCTTTGCTTTACTTTTTTCTATTTTTTTCTTCTTTTTTGCCTTCTTTCATATTGGCTTGATATTAAGTTGTTTTTTTTCTCATTCTACTTTTTTTCTCTCTTAGTTTTTAATTGTACATACTGTTTCTATTAATTTTGTGGTTATCTTAAGCATTCTCTTATGCATATTTAACTTAAAAATGTCCAAAGGATATCACTATCTTCAGGACTTTAGAACACTTTATCTTTGATAATATTTTCTTTATTATTGTTTTCTTTTGTATTTGTTCTATCTTTTTAAAACCCCACTAATTAGATATTGTTATCATTGCAGTCAATGTTTATTGAATTTACCCATTGTTTACTATGTTTTCTCTTAATATTCCTCCTGCATTTTAGATGTTTCTTTGTCTTAGATTGTGTTTCCTATAGAAGTTCGTTTACTAGGGATATGTGGGTGATAAACTCTCCATTTTTAGTTTGTCTGAAAATGTCTTCAGCATGCTTGTCTGGGTGTGATACTTTTGCTGGGTGTGTAATTGCAGGTTAAGTGTTACTGTCATTTGGCATGTTGAAGGTATTATTCCATGATCTTCTGGATTCCATGGTTACTCTAAGATGTCATCAGTTATTTTATTTAATTTTATTTATTTTTAGAGATGGAGTCTCACTCTGTCACCTAGGCTGAAGCGCAGTGGCATGGTCATAGCTCACTCCAGCCTTGAACTCCTGGGCTCAAGCAATCCTCTTGCCTCAGCCTTCTGAATAGCTGGCACTACAGGTGTGCGCAACCAAACCTGGCAATTTTTTTTTTTTTAGAGATGGGATCTTGCTATGTTGCCCAGGCTAGTCTCAAACTCCTGGCCTCAAGTGATCCTCCCACCGTGACCTCCCAAAGTGCCAAAATTATAGGGATGAGCCACCACACCCAGCTTCAGCAAGCATTTTAATTGTCAATTTGTAGATTTTTTTCTTTCTAGCTTCTTTAACTCAGGTATGTTGCAGTTTATCATGATGTGTCTAGGTACAAATTTATTTTTATTTATCCTTCTTGGCATTGTTGTAATTCCTGAATCTGAAAATTTATGCGTTTCTACAATTCTAGCAATTCTCTTGCATCTCCTCATTTGCTTTATTTGGGTGTACTATTAGGTATATCTCTGTGTTCTCACTCTCTTCTCTCAGTCTCTTGACCTCTTTTTCATATGTCAATCCTTGATTCTTGTTGTTGCATATGGGTACTCAGATTTATCTTCTAAATCATGGGCTCTCTCTTCAGCTCTGTCCAACTTGATGATTAACTTCACAACTAAGTTTCTAATCTTATGATAGTTTCCATTTTTAGAAGTAACATTTGGCTTTGTCAAGCCTGTCCATTTTTTATAGTTTCTTATTTTTTCATCATTTTTAATATGTTTTCTTTACGCAAATTAAACTCATATGTAAAAAATGTTTTTATCAGATAAGTCCAATACCAGCAATTTTTGGGAGTCTGATTGAATTGCTTGATCATTCTGCCGACTCTTGTTCATAGTGCCTTGTTTTCTTATTTGTTGTGTAATTTTTATTTGTGAGCTCACAGTCATTGGAATTCTATCTGTGGGAAATCTATGAAGCCTGGGTTAAAGGTACCTTCTCTAGAGAGAATTTAAATTTGCTTCTGCAAGCCAACCGGGGCACTACAAAATCAAGAGCTACTTTAGTTTATTTTAATCTTTAATCTTTTTTTCCCCATTCTTAGGCCACATAGATAATGTGAGTTCTGTTACCAAACCAAACTGAAAGTTGCCCTGAGATTATGAGTTTCAGGAATCCTCTTCTTTTTTCCCTTTATCCAGAAACCAGAATTGAGTTCTCACTTTGTTGGGCAGGGGAATGGTTTTGTTTTGTTTGTTTTTTTAGTTTACCTTTTCCACTAAGAATATCTTCTTTTATGATTTCAGCTTTGTGGAAATATCTCAATCTTAATTTTTGTGTTAAGTTGACCCTGTCTTCTATTCCTCATGAAAATAAAAATCTCCAAACTGCTAGAAATCAGAAAATTTCAGCAAATGCCTTCAAATAACTCTACATTTTAGTGCTTGGTTACCTTTTTAGATTCTAGCTTTTAAGTTATTTTTGTTTCTGAAAAATTTCTTTATTTTTGTGCCATCTAAGCTATGCTTCTAAAAGGTTTTTTTTTTTTTAACATTTTTTATGCAGAATTTTTACATATCCTGTACAGAAATGTTCCTTGGGGTATTCCATATTGCTGGAATTATAAATCTAGAAATTTAAAAATTTGATGTAGCCAAATGTATCAACATTTTCTGTCATGAATTTTGTTTTGGTGTTAAGCTTAGAAAATCTTATTCTACTCTAAGAATAACCAAATATTCCTATATATTTTCTTTTTGTGGTTTTGTAGTTTTATATTTTACATGTTTAAATATTTAATTCATTTGGAATTTATTTTGATGAAACATGAAAAGTAGGAATCCACTTTTATTTTTTTCTCAGATAACTTGTTCCACTATCTAGGTAATTTGTCATAAAATAGAAATATGAACTAATAAAGGCAAAAGTTATAATTACCAATGACAAGGGTTGCCTTTCAGAAGTTATAAGTATACTTGTTAGCTACATAATATGGCAAACCAATTATGAAAATGAATAGCTTTGTGTTTTTCAAAGTATATTAATTTCCTTTGTACTCTTTGAAAGAAGGTAGACTTTTAATTCCTTGGTTTTATTTGCCAGACTCTACTTCAGAATATATCTTTTTTCTAAAAAATTCCCAGGATACTATAAAATGGGCATTAAGACAGGAGACTCTGGGGAGCTAAAGATTTTTGCTGACCTCATGTATATATTCTTTCTGCTTTTCTAAAATCAGAATCTTGCATATATTGAATTTCCCCATTGTGACATAATTTTTCGTGGTCTAGTAGAGAATTAGAAATAGACACACATTAATTTGTAAAGGGAAAGTTGGACTTTCTCATTTTCCCAGGGATGGGGACTACAAGGATAGGGAGAGAGTTGCTTGAATAACCCTCAATGAAAGATTAGGCCCTTCCTCATAGATTAAACGTGCTTTCTTTAGAAAATCAAGCTTTCAAGCTTCCCATTATCTATGGAATTATTCATATCTCTATTCAGACTAGAAATTCACTGTACTGAGAAGTAAAATTAAACTTGTACTTACATGGCCACAGACCCTTGTAGGAATAACATGGGTTTTGCGTTATGGACACATTCTCAATCATTCAGCAACTATTTTTGGACTCTTCAAAACTCTATGCTGGGCCTTGCATTTGATAGGAAGAGACTTCACACCTCACTTATTTACAATGTGGGGGAATAGGTTAGTTTTATTAATAGTATGCATGTTATTACTCACGTTAAAACAGAGTCAAATAATAGAAATATATTTGAAACTAAAAGTGTATGGAAGAGACTTGATTGTCTTTGGTGCTTCTGGATTTTATAGCATTTTTCACGTACAGTCAGAGCTTTGGCTGTTATTGCCTATCCCTGTAGTTATAGATGAATGAGGTGGTTACAGATTGGATTGGATCAGGATTGTTTGTACGGGTGTGTTAGAAGTTGCTTTATGGACTACATTTTTGAAAGCTTGTTTACTTAGTTTATTTTTTTCCCTCTTAAAAGAGAAGTTTTAGAATTTTAAGCAACAGTTATGACATCTCTCATTTGCCCAGTGTCCAGCGCAGTGTTAGGGACATAGTAGACATTCAACAAGCACCTGCGAATTAATGGAAAAGGGAGTGTAGGAAAACACCACTCTGTTTATTTTAACTTTCTGGTTGATTGCATTCTAGATAAATGATAGTTTGTTGAACAGAGGAAAACAGGATCTGATGGAATCTAAGAAAGATGTGGAAAGGGGAGGTTGTCCAGCAGGGCAAGAAATTTGAGCCTGTTGTCAAGAGTTCTAAATGTTTTTCCTATTCAAGGTTACGAGGTGCTTACCCATCATTCATTTTAGTTTGTTTTTATGTGAGTTTAAACTTTGTGTGATTCCTTGACTAGTGCTTTTTTATTTAACATTAGGCTTTTTTTTAAAAAAAAAAAATGATTTGCATTTTGTTTTACAACAGTTTCCTAAAATATCCTTGAAAAAGGAGGGCTGTGTTCACCTTTAATACTTAAAAATCACTTGGAGGCAGTTCAATTGAGCCTGAGTGTGTGTTTGCAGGAAAGTAAAACATAACCAGAATGAGTAACCTCTGTTCTTTGAGGCTTATTGCATATCATTTATGCTTGAAAAAACAGAGTGAATTTATTTGTTTTAATGTCCAAAAACTTTGACACAAGAGTTAAAAGGAGCTAGCTGACCACTAAAGTAAAAATAGCAGCAAACTTACTTTTGAACTAGGATGATATTTAACCTTACATCTGTTCATCATAGAATCTGTTGAAAACAGTTTGAAATAATTTTCTAGTGTCAGAAACACATTTAGAACGTCTTCTCTGGTAATATGAAATGTAGGTTGGCCAAATTATCTGAATAACCCAGGTTCCCAAACCCACCTTGGAGAGAAAGGAGAGGTTTTTGTTTTTGTTTTTTTCACTTAAATTATCCAAATAGTTTATCTTTATAATCCCATGACACTCAGTAATTGCTCAATCTCCATCTGATCCCTGCTGCATTGTGGACTAAGTTATATTATTGAAATGAAAGGATTTAAGGAAATAGCATGTTAGGAATTAGTAACGAAAGGCTCATTTTACCTTAAAAATGTTATTTTTAAATTAGAGATGATACATGATAATTTAGTCAAACCCGAAGAAATCCTGATTAATCTTCTCATATATCTGTATTTTTGTTGATTATTCCTGGGAGGATTTTGCTCTCTTGTTTTATATTTTCTCTAATGGAGTGGGTGGGTCTTAGCTTGATGTTCCCTCTCAGGCCACTAGGAAAGGCGGGCCTCTTTCCCAAATGACTTTTTTATTATCTTTCTAGAAAAATGCTGATGACAATATCTTTTTTTTTTATTGCCCTTTCTACTGAGGCTCTCCATGTCTTCCCAATTGAACATGATAACAGTCAATTATTTCATATTTAATGAGTAATTTTGGGTCAAACAAGGGCCACTCCCTGCTATTTATTTTACAGCTGTACATGGACCCTAGAAAGCATAACAGAGAATATGAGACCCACACATTTAGTGGAGTTATTTGTTTAGACTCTGAGTTTGATTATAGAGAAAGGGAGATGGATAAAAATGGCCTTTCAGTAATTAAGAACTTTTCTTTGGTCCTTGGTATTGTGCCATATACACTGTGGGATGTAAAAGCTGAAGATGTGGTTACTGCCACCAGTATACTTACAGTCTAGATGAGGTGATCGTATTAACAGCTGAACATACAGCAATTAAATAGCAATGGAGGACCGCCTATGACCAGATGCTGAAATAAGCAGTATAAACACCAAGTGCTAGAAGAACACCTAATAGGTGTTAAGTATCAGTAGTGGACAGTTAGACAGCGGAGTCACATCTTATTTAGGGGATTGAGTACTAAAGTCAATACCCAATATAAAAATTATGTGAGGTCAATATCCTTGAAAGTCTATTAAATTGCTCATAAAGTTTAGTGTGCATATAGTCACAAATATGTGCTACATTAGATATTGACACATTTTTTCTCTCTCAGAAAGGTTTGTGCAGTTAGTGTTTCCTTTACTGTAGAAACAGGTCACTAAAGAAATTGGCTTGAGTTTATCTTTAAACTCAATAATCGGCCTCCATGTCAGGAAATGCTTATACTATGAGAGGTGCAAGGGAGGTGAGTACTCCTTCAACCAACAGCAGGCAGAATTGCCCACACTTCACAGTTCTTTCTCTCTCGCCCTTTCCAATAGGTCTATAGAGGCCAGTTTGCATAAGTGAAGAGTGTGTATGATGTGTTCCACCATATATAAATTGCACATACTCGTACGTTCTCTTTGTGTACCTGTAAATGGTAAATGCTGATTTGTTTTTATTTGGCTATATTTAACAATTGTGTGGCATACTTAGCTCCGCATGTTATTTTTCCATGCTTTTTTTTTTTTTTAATAAGATTGAGGCTATCTTATTCTGGACTTTATATTCTCCTCTATGATTTTCCTATATTTCCTTTTCACTCTTTTAGCTTCATGGGAGGAAGTATACTCTACCTGTTCTATAGCCAAACCCACCACCTGTCCTGGGACTCACCCCTTCTCATTTCTTCTAAGGCTCTACCCTCTAAAAAACTGACCAATTGGTAAATATTTACAGAGCACCTACTATGCTGTAAAGTATTGGACTAAGTTTGGAAAAGACACTTTGAAGTGCATCCAAAGGGAAAGAGGGACATTCAATAACTCAAAGTACCACGTTGTGAGTGCCTCTGTGGTTATACAGAGGGCGAGTGCTGTGGCCGTTCAGAGGAGGGAGACGCTCATGGCCTGGAGTGAGCTGCTGAGAAGCCCAGGGAAGGGGCTGGGATTGAGCCAGGACTGAAGCCTTGGGCAGGATTCAGACACAGAGGGCAGGGTGCATTCATAATCACATTCATTCAGACTGAGATAGAAAAGACAAATTTCAACAACAATGTGGCAAGTGTGCTTGTACAGGGATTTGAATGAAGTCCTGTGGGGGCATAGGGCGTGTAAGAACCCTGTTGGATGCTAATGGGAGGAGCAAGCAAGGAGGGGTCATCTGAGCTGCATTTTAAAGGTAGAGGCATTCCTGGGCACAGGAAGGAGAAAGGGCACTTAAGATCAAAGAAAGCATCCCTCCCAGGCATGGATCTGGAAAGAGCCCGAAGCCCACCATGGCCGTGACGAAAGGCCAGGGGAGAGGGGGGTGGCACATGGGAGCAGATGTGAAACATCTTTCATGATTTGGGGAGGACTTGCATTTCATCTTGTAGGAAAAATGGAGTCAAAGGAGAGTAGGAAGCCACGATGTGACATTATCGGATTTGTTTTCTTACAAGAAAATGCATTTAAGCCCAGTGGCTCGGAGACCAGATGAGAGGCTGAAAGCTACACAGGGTGAGGTTGTGTTTAATTCCTCTTAACATGAGTAATGTGTGCTCAGCACCTAGCACATAGTAGGTGCTCTGTGATATTTTGCTGAATTGAACCTTTGTGTTACCTATATAGTCTAAGGAAAGGTTGAGAGCTCAAACTAAGACAGTAGCAATGGAGGTGGAAAGAAGAGGTCCCATTTGAGTGAGGTTTTGGAATCCACAGGGCCTCTTGTCTGATCAGATGTGGTGGGAGGTGCTCAGGAAGAAGAGAAAGTTGAAGATAATGTCAAGACTTCTAACTTGGGAGGCTAGATGGATTTATTATGAATTAAAACAGAAAACACTGGAGCCACCATGGGCTTTGGGCTTTCTTTTGGCAATGTCGGTTTTGTTTAAAGGGCCCGTGGATTTCCTGAGCAACTATGTCCAGTGGGCAATGAAACATATAGGTCTGAAGAGTGGGCTTGAGAGTGAAGCCCGGGATACAGATCTCACAGTATGAGCAGAGAGTAGGTGGACTGCAGGTGGATGAGACCACACTGCATGATCATCCTTCAGGGGAAGGATGAGGATTGCACTGAGTCGAGTAACGTGCCCCCAAATTTCACTAAGATGATCTTATTTGGAAATAGGGTCTTTGCAGATGTAATGAATTAAATTACAATCAGGTCAAACTGTATTAGGGTGAGTCCTAATGACTGATATCCTTATGAGAAGGGACAACAGAGACATGGGGGCAGAGATTGGAGTGATGCATGTATAAGCTACGAAACACCAAGGATTTACAGGAACTACCAGAAGGTAGGAAGAGCCAAGGAAGGAGCCTCTTCTAGAGCCTTCAGAGAGAGCATGGCCCTGCCATTGATTTTAGACTTCTAGCCTCCAGAATTGTGGGAGAATATATTTCTGTTGTTTTAAGCCACTCAGTCTGTGGTACTGTGTTATGGCAGCCCCAGAAGACTGATACCAGGATGACAGATGGACCTTGGAACCTGACCGTTAAGGGTAGCAGAAAATGAGCATGGGAGAAGGAGGCAGAGAAGGGACAGTCCCAGGGGTGGTGGAAGAGCCACGTGAGTGCAAGTGTGAAGGAGCACAAGAATGGATTGATTAGGAGAGACAATTTGTGGTGAGGGAGGGTTTAGAGATAAGGTCCCAAAGATACTCAGAACCAGCGCAGAGCACGTCTGTGCCGGATGCAGGTGTGTGCGCGGCCTCTGATGGTTGTGAGCAGGCAGGGGTGGGATGGTTCTGGGCTGTTCCCACATTTCCAATCTTCTGTCTCTTTCCCCTTCTTGCCTCCAAACTCACACTGGTTTCCCCTGTTTTGTAAAGGACAGAACAGAAGACCCTGAGTCTAATCTGCCATCCCTTCTCACGTCCCAATGCACCCACTGCCTCCATTTCCTCAGCCCTCGCTATCTCTTGATTTCTCTCTTCTGTTCCCTGAATAGTCTTTAACTTGTTAAATCCAGTGCCTTTTTGTCTCTCCTCACTTTGTTTGACCTCACTGCATCGCTGCAGCATTAACATTTATGATCTTTGCCTTGTCAAAGCTTCTCTTCCTATGACTTCTCTGCTCCCGTATGATCGCAGCTCTTAAATTACATCTTGGTCTCCCTGGGGTTCATTCTTCCTGCTGCTGCATAATGTGGACTGGATGATTCTCTTGGCTTAACTATGATCTCCTCCCTCACACAGTTTATATAACTATCCATGGAATGAATTAATTATGAATTAATTCAATAAACATTAATGTCACCAAAATCCTTTCTTCATATCTGATGTCCTTTAGGCCTTATCTAATTTTGGTCAGAAATATTGGCCATCAGTTCTAATCCATGTCTGGTTAGAATTCCTCTGATTTTATTCAAAATGTTTCCTTAAGAAGCTAATTAAGGAAAACTTAGAAAATATAGAAAAAGGAAAAAGGAGAAAAAATATATCCAATATTTCCCTTCATCTTTTTTTACATCAAAAGATTTTTAAAAATTTTTATAAGCAGTTACAGGCAAATGTTATGTATATATGTATGTACCTATAATATATGTTTTGTTTTCTAATTTTTAATATTATAAGCATTTTCATGTTGTTACCAGTGTTCATAGCTATTTCTCATGGATGCATAGTATTCTGTTGAGAGGTTATATTATTTTTTTCTTAACCACTTTCCTGTTGTTCAACGTATATGTTGTTTCTCTGTTACAAAAAATAATTCTGCAGTAAATATCTTTGCACATTAATATTTTTCCTAGTTTAGGTTTTTTTTTTTTAATGCTAAATCCCTCAAAGTGTACTTTTTGGATCTGAGGTATAAAAATGTAAAACCTGAGTATATATTGTCAAGTTGCCTGTAACAGGGTTCGATCAACTTATGTATCAGAATCTAGAAGGTTACCTGTTTTACCATTGCCCTGCAAAAATGCTTACTTAAATTTTCTACTCTTTAAATACTAGATTATTTGCCTTGTAAGAACATTGATGGTGTGTCTTAGTGAAGAGACCTACAATTTAGATATTTTGGTGATATAAATATATATATATATCTTAAGGACTGATAGTAGAAACTAAATTGATGACAAGCATCTGGCTTTTACTAATAAAAGCATGCTTACTTGGAAATAGAATCTCAGAAAAGATCTGAAAAGAAAATTTGATAGGTTTTAGAAACAGTTTCTGAATCTGTGGGACAGTATTTTGGCATGCGTTTCCCTGTAATTCCTTTGCAGAATAAGAAAATATTCTTAATTTTTTAATTTTAAGCAGAAAATCAATCCCAACAGAGAGGGAATAGTATTCTCTCTGCAGACATGAGATTCATGTATCCTTATAGAGAACATCTTCCCAGGGGCATGTACAGATGTACATTTTCTGATATGCTTGTTATCTGTTGGCCAAATGAAGTGATTGTTTAGCAAAACTTGCATGGGAGAAACATGTTTTGCCCTCATGTAGACATGTACAGCTTTTGGTGCACAGGGTTGGCTCAGAACATTAATTAAATTCTTCCTGCTAGTTTATACAGAACGTACTGTCAGTTTATAGAAAAGATGTTTATGTGTTTGTAGAGTTCTTTCAAAGAGCCTGAGATCTAATATTTTATAGCAAACAATCCATCTTTTACCAAGTCTGATTTCTGGAATCACTTTCTCATAGCTCCCTGGGTTTCTGGTTAGTGATACTCGAAGAAAAATTAGAGAAAATATAGGTGCTTGATAACATATAACTGGTATGTTCTGTAATCTCAGCTTTTTGAAAAATCAAACCACTAGTGATATGCTAAAAGCTAAATTTTGTAAAATGTTAAACATTCATGAAAGAAATGATGAAAGAAAGCCTCGGTTTCCTGCCAGCCTTGCGGTCAGCAGCAGTACTCTGGCCTGATTACTTAAGCCGATGTTTTTCCTAAATCAGTCATGAATCAGTAATTATCAAGTTTTGCAATACTAGGCGATTCTCTTGAGAATAGCAAATGATTTGTAATGTTAAGTTGATAGCATTTTTAAAAAAGAAATAACTTGGCTCCCCTCGATGGGTTTCCCTGGGCACTGGGCAGAACCCCTGTTGATTTAACAGGGCTTTGTCTGTGGATGCTTTGTAGATTTATCTTTCTTACATGATCAAATAGCACGTATTTGCTTTCTTTCCTCACAAAAATAAGAACGCTGCTGGTGTGCGGTGCATTGGTTTTACTGCTATTCATTTGGCTTAACTACTTAAACCACAATTTAGTCCAAAAACAGAAAAAAAGGAGAAGTCATAGATGAAAATTAAGGAATCAAGATTTTTGCTTTATTTAGTTTCTTCTAGCATGTTTTGGGATGACCTGTTGATCACTGTTTTCTTCTCCTTTGTGCACTGGAATTATAGGTCTTAGAGTTGGAAGGGACCTGGTGAACATTTTCTAACTCAGTCCCCTGATTTTTGAAGCTTATAGAAGTTAAAAAATGGTCTCAGTTTCAGAGCCTAGAATTGGTTGAATAGGGATCCAAACGTGGGCTGTTTTTCTTACTTGATGGTGCTTCAGTGGGTATACCCACATCAACACAGTGGCATTGTTTTAAATACAGGAAACCTGGGGCTCAGCAAATTGCATCCTTTGCAATTTGTTTTGATGTGCCTGATACACTTGTTCCTTGGTTGTCCAGGGCCCTCAGGCTGTTGCTTCTCTTTTATAACCATCATCCCATGAGTACACATTTTATGCAGGAGGCCTGCATAACTTTGGTTTGTCTATTCCTTGCTTGTTTATCTTTGGAGGTACTTTTCTTGGGCACATCTTTGACAATACCTTTGCTTGGAGTTCCCCAAGAATCTTAATGTCCCAGTATCCATGCGGGCCCCTCAGGGTAGGAATCAGGAGAGCTGGCATCAGATGAGCCTTTCAAAATCCTCTAGAATCCTACATATCTCTTTCTTCAAGAGGCTACATTATTTAGTTCTTTAGTTAGGTCTTCATCTTGGGGCACCCCTTGTCTAATAACTATGATCTTTTTTGAGTACTATTTGGCATTCTGAGGCTCTCCCCACATACTCTGACTAGCACACTGGGAGTTTGATCAAACTCTTGGTAGAAGTTACATCTTCCCATTCTGTTTTCTCACCACCATTCAGACTGGGCTCTGGTACCTTGAATGAGCCTAACCCCCTGGCTAATCTTCACCATTGTGACAACCTTGCAGTGTGGGTTCCCAGATCCGTCTATTGTGCTATCAAGGGAGAGCTGCAGAAGTTCACACGATCACAGGATTGGAAAGGAGCCTCCTGGTCATTGAATGCTTGCATCACCCCTACAAAGTCACTGCCAAGTAATTATCCAGCCTGACGGGAAACTTATTACCTCCCAAGGCGGTTCATTTTAATTCAGACAGCTCTGACTGGTGGGAAATTCTTTCTCATACCTATTCCGTGTTGATGTGTTTCCCGTATTGAGTAAAACTGAATTCCTGTTAATTAGACCCTCCCGGAGCCTTTCTAGAGTTGACTTAACCTATTACTTTTGGGAGGAAAACTTATTTGCATTTACAGAACTTGATGGAAACTGCCTTGTGAAATGCAGAATGCAGCCTTATACCAACAGACCTGTAGTGGGCATTTAATGTAAAACACTTGTTGAACTAAACTGAATTATCCTCTGAAGAAAGCAGTGATGGCTAGGAGTAGAGAGTAGTATGGTGCTTATAGCATGTGTCATTCTTTCGGCAGCTACTGCCTTGGGCTCTTAGTTATTTTATATGCATGCATCTTGCCTACACAGCTAGTTGTTAAGCTCCTCAGGGTGGGGACCTGTCTTGTATGTGCAGTCCCCAACAAGCCTTACTCATGACCTTGCATTCTGAGGATCAGCTAGTACTTTGCAAGAAAGTGAAAGTGCAAGAATTGTCCCTCCTGGCACTGAATTGCTTTTCTTCTGTGGAGAGGAATGCATGGTGGTAGTGGCAGTGGGGGTGTGTGTGTTGGCATGAGCCCAGGGCCAATTCTGGCTTATTGAGGGTCTTAGAACTAATCTCTCAACACAAACAAGTATTCCCAGGCTGGTCTACAAAAGCTAAGCTACACTAGGGGTTAAATTGACAGTTGGGTGTTGGTCTGGCAATGTGACAAGCACATACCAGAAACACCCTTCTCCACTCATCTGCCTGGTGCGTGCTTCCTCATTCTTCAGGCCTTCACAGGAATGTCTGTTTTTGGAACCTCCCCAATCCACCCAAGCAAAGGGCTCACCTCTTCTCACTTATCCTCACTGTACTGTGGACAGTCTTCTATATTAACACATGCTGCGTTGCATATGTCGCATTTGCTTCTAGCACTGTCTCCTTTGTTCTTCTGTGAACCTCTGGAGGAAAGAGACTGAGTCTCCTTTCTCCTTGCTGTGTGCCAAGAACAGTGTAAAGTAGGGAGATGCTCAATGAATATTTTTGAAGGAATGACTATTGAAATAGATGGATTGTTTGCGTAGAGAAATGCATTCCCTGGTGGTAGTGGATCTATTTACAAACAAACTTTTGGACTATAACATTTTTTGAAGTTGGAGATTACTTGCACTGTTTTGTATGCTCCCCGGGCTCTGCCCGTGGTAGGTATGACTAAACAGCATCCTTGCAGCTCACCACACTGAGGGTCCTGGGGTCCGGATAAGCCATGAGCTGGAACAGGAGCAAAGTGAGGAAGGTCCTGAGGATACAGGTCTGCTGTAGTTGTCCTCAGAGATGGCAGAATGGCAAGTAGAACTTGATATCCACTGAGTATGGCAACCAAGTACAGACCAGGCAAGCAGGTGGCGTCACAGAGTCTAGTGGAATACGTGGGAGGTCCTATTGGTGGTTGAATGGAGCAGTAGGAGTCAAGGGAGGTATCTTGCACTTTCCATCTGCCCAAGTGTAGATGCTGCTGATTGGTCAGCCAGCATCAGGGGAGTCTGTCAATGGCTGAGAGGTGAGCGTGTGACAGATGTACTGACAAGGACCTGGCTCTAAACCTAGTGGGACACTGCCATAAAGTTTTTTTTGTCATTCATTCAATAAATATTTATTGAATATCTACTGTGAAAATCCTTCCAAGAGGACATAAATTTTTGATCTGATTGTCAGTAGGAAAAGGAAAATGCCCAGTTACCAGCTTTGGGGCACATGACCAGGGCTAGACTGACTAACCACTATGATATCATGTGAATTCCTCACCGTGGGAGTAGAGGGCCCTTAAATATCTTTTGTTTCCAGTCAGGAGACAGCATGGGGCAGAGCTTCCAGGGTCCAATAAACCCAGCAGTAGTTAGAAGGTTAGTGGGTTGGGGCACCAAGAGGAACCTGACAAACATCTCTTGACTGATAGAACTGTGGGCAGCCTAGGACTGTCCAGTAAACTATTAAATAGTTGATTGGCCATACTAAATGGTGGCAATACATAGCGGAGTACAGGAAACACTGATTTTAATAACATCTTCCACTTGAAAAATACTCTATACTTACCAAAACACTTTCATACTTCACTGGATTCCAAAAATCTTTGATATAGGTAGGAATGATGTTATACCATTTTTTTGGATGAGGACATTAAGGCACTAACAATTTACATGGAAGATTTAACTCCTGGCTAGCTAGTGGCAAAGGCAGAACTAGAACTATGTTTATCCTTATTGCCAGGTCACTGTGCTTTCCCTTAGACCACAGCTTTGCTTGTGTGATGCTGTGATAACTCTTGGAGGACCACCTTCACTGAGAATTCAGATCTGATTGACTTCTGGGAAACAGAACCGAGCTGAATCTGAGCATTCAAGAGCACACTCTCAGCAATAATCATGAACCCAAGCATTATTTTAAGATACTTGCTTTAAGTATCTTACACAATTCTGAGTGTATTATTATTTATTTTATGGAGGTCTCCTTAAATGTACTAAAGTAAGTAAACAATACCAGAGATTTAAAAATATCAATTTCTAGTAAAAATGTTCCAGTTTTTGTGGATTACCATGGGATTACCATGTTGCTGCATTATTGAATTCCTACGATATGTCAAGCACCATTCTAAGCTTTGAGAACATGGCAATAAACAAAAATTATTTTTGTCATAGAGTTTTTATTCTAGTTGGGGAGTGGGTGTTTGTGGAGGAGACTAACGAAAACCAAGTCAAATATGAAGTATGTCAGACGTTGATAAATGCTATAGAGAAAAAATGCAACAGGGAATGGGGACAGGATATGTGGGGATGGGGAGGGGTTGCAATTTTAAATAGGATGGTTAGGGTTAGGCCCACAAAAAATGTGCAGGAAATATAGCTCTGTGTATATCTTTAAAAACTACAAAAATTATTTTTAAATATTAAACATCAAAACTACCTATCAATAATTATTAGCTAGTATGCAACACACTCACATACACATATGTACATATAAAATTTAGCATTTACTTTTAAAATTAACTTCCAACTCTTCATGCATCTGAAAGATGAAATAAATTCGAATTTGTGTTTTTGTAGCAGTATAAGAGTATGGAATTTAGTTATTCTAATCTCTTCTTTTTCGTTTGCAGACCTCCCACCATTTAGCTCAGTGATAAAATTCCACAATAAATTTTGACTTGAAAGGTTTTAGGATATCACGAAAATGGGAATGACAAATGAAGGCTATGAGATGAGGCAAATATTTGGCAAATCCTGTGAAACACTTAGAACAAGCTTTATTAAGTGTGTTGGAATCAGATGATCATTACTGTTTTTATTTTTATCTGGGGTCAAACGTAATTAAAATAAAACCTTTTCTGTGGGTTTCCAAATTAGCCTAACAATTTATTGGGCTCCAAAGGTCTTTGTACATGGTAATCTTGGCACAGAGTTCTGAAACAGAGGGTCCTCTAGGTCTGGAAAGAAGTTAGAAAATCATTTCTTTGAAAACAAAACAAAAGCGTCCCAAGAAATACCACGAGAAGATGTTTTGTGACACACTGAGAATTCAGTTAAAAGGTGCTATTGGGGATTCCATGGCGAGCTGAGCCCCCAAATGCCCAGTCCTTCAAGGTTTAGGACTGCAAAGACCTAGAAGGGAATGTTGCAGCTGCCCTCTTGTGGACAAACTCAAGGTTTTGCCTCTGTCTCAATACTCACGGGAAACAATGATCTATTTTTTTCCTGGGGCTATTTATGAAATAATCTGAGAGCAACAAAACATTTCAAGTTTTCAGATGGGCTCAGAAGAGCTTCCCTCTCCAAAGCAAGACCCTGAAAATCAGTCAAAACATACTTTTTAGTTGAGCAAAACCCCTGCCTATTGGTAGATTATATTAAAATTGTGGCCCCTTCTACCGCATCCCATGTGAGATTTCTGTGGGTGCTTTTAAAGGAAATCCTTAAGTCTCCAAATTTTTTGGGGGGAAATGGTGGGGGTTAACAGCAGAAGGATATGTAGGAAATAATAACAGGAAGAGCTTTGGCACCTCTCGGCTGGATGGTCAAGGCCAAGTCACTTAACCTGAGAGCTTAGACTTTATTTTCCTCCTATGGAAGATGAGACTGTTCAAAGGCAACTTCTAATATCCCTTTTAGCTCTAAAACTCTATAAATATGTGAGCTGATGGACAGAAAACACTGCTTTTTGGTCTTTGAGATTTCTTTCTTTTCTGGAATTTGTGGCTTTATGACTAGTGAACTAAAGGGCCATTAGGGGAATTGTGTGATGAAACTTGAAAATTTGGAGGGCTACAGGGAGGTTCATAGAACTGCCCCATAGGTCGTGTGAGAATTTTTTAGTTTATTTATACAAGCACTGAATTTATTAGGTATCTGCTATGTGCTGTGCATTATTCTAGGCACTAGTAATACAATATTGAAGGGAGAAAAAGGAGAATCCTTGTCTTCAAGGTGCTTATAGTTTGAAAAAATTTAAATTTGATCATTTCTAGGTAGCCTTACACAGTTTGCTTTTATGTTCATATGGTTCTGAAAATATTAAGAGCAACTTACCTTAACTTTAAATGTCTCCAGAGATCTTTGAAGTGGGGTGGTATTGAAGCTTAGCAAAACTCCCAAAGAACTTTGGCAAGAACTGAGTCTAGACTCAAAACTCTGACTGTAGGGGAAGTGTACTCTTCGGTGAAACTTGCAGTGGAAGAGGTGTCTGACTGTCTCGGTAATTCTGAAAACTGCTCTTCCATGGGCCATTACTATTTTTTTTTTTTTTTAACACAAAAGGAAATCCTAGTAGGTCCTATATCTTTTTGGAGAATGGCTTTTCTGTGTTCTGTGTTTCCATTCATACCATGCCATTGGTCAATTCAAAACTCAAGACTGTCTTTTAAATGATGTACACTGCTATATAAAACTTTTATCAGGTTGAGATTTTCTTTGGTTTGTTTTTTCCTCAAGTCCTTGTGCGTGCTCTAATGTCTAAAGTAGAGAAACAATCAAATTTGGCAACATTAATTATTTTGGATGTGAGAAAGCTTCAGCTATACATTGTTAAAATGAAAGTTGAGTTATGTTATTAGTTATATGGATATACACATGTGTGCTATTATCAGGTTATAAGAGCTTAATAAAAATGATTATTCCAGATTACAAGTAGTTCTGGGAGGAACTCTTGATGACACAGATTTTTGTCCCTGTTGCCTTGGTATTTTCGGAATATCTTACACATCATCTACTGTATGTGGCTTTGTTGTAAGTTAGAGTTTGGTTAGATAGAACATTTGAACTCTGTTCAACTTGGCAATGTGAAGAGCCTGGAGTCCAATGATTCGTCTTTAGGGCGGTGTTTGGGGAATAACAAAATATTTCAGAATCATTAAGGGTATTCCAAGAGGGAATTTGGGAGTGGTTGAGATGCTTTGTGTACTTCTAAGGCAGGATGGGAGAGATTAGAGGAGGAAAATGGTTTTAAAATTTCACTGAGAGATTTGTAAATATAATCGGCATTACTGCAGGTTCATAAAATAAAATAATCATAAGCCAGTAAAAAGATGAAGGCTTTTTCTGTTCTCAGTTTGATAAAACTGAGAAGGTACGAAAAACAACAATGCACACGTTACAAAGGTAGGGTCAATTAATGAATGATATTAGAGCTTTCTCTTGGCCAAAGATATATCTGTTAGGAAGACTTTTAAATACAGGGTGTGTGATATCATTTTGGGTACAAATGGTGACATCATAGACTACTTCTTTAAACATGATTTCCGTGTAGAGAGGCTCTGAGAGAGGCAGTGTGGAGTCTTGGAAAGAGCAAAGACCAGGGTTCAGAATGCACCGGTCCGTCATTTGCTGGTTGTGTGGTCTTGGCTAAGTTCTTTAGCTTCAGTTTCCTTAACTTATAAATCAAGGTGATACCTCTTCTCTCACAGGCTTATCCAGGAAAAGCTCCATGTTTTCCTCTTGCTATATCTTTCAGGTTTCTAGGAGAGATTTGCTACATACCTGACTGTTCTCCAAGATCATGTCAATCAGCAAGGCCCAAAGAGCTAAAAGAAGAAAAAAAATTGTTTAGATGTTTTTGTTTGGGTTAAGTAGTAGATGAAAATTTAAACTCCCTTTTCTAGCTATGCCAAACGAAGGATGCTTTGAACTTTGAAGGCAAATGGGTCTTTGGCCCATGGCGTATAAGGAAACCTGGATTTTAGGTTTTTTGTTTGGGTGTGGGGATATGGAAAGAAACAGTACATATGGCTCTAGACTCATCCAAGCATTTTCTACGTAGTTGTGGTTCAAACCTGGTTGTTGACTGCTTTTCACACAGACCTACATTCGTTTGTTCTTTCATGTTATTCAAACATTGCAACCACAGGGTTCACTTTATTGAACATAATTCTTGCATCTTATGGCTAAGACCGTATTTAGAGCATTGCCTAATTTTGGATCACAAGCTCAAATGTGTGTGCAGGTTAGAAGTGAAGCAGGCCCTAGTGAATTCAGCTGTGACCACAGAGACTGTGGTGAACTGGAGACTTCAGTCCAGACAGTAGCCATTAGGCAATGGCTTGTTGCCATACCAGCATGCAGGCTGCACAGTGCCAGGTCTTCCAGCTTTTTTAGGAGCAGTAAAAAATACAGGCTTTAATGTGACCTCTCTACTGACTTTTAAAACACTGTGCAAATCAAACAGAGGCCATTGTACCTGGATTCCAGATGGAGTTAGCACCTCCCTCATGATCTGCTTCCTAATAGCATGACAGCTAAGGGCTAGATAACCTGGGATCAGGTCCTACTAGCTGTGTGACCCTGGCAAGTTACTTGGCATCTCATCTATGAAGTAGAGATGATAATAGCACTTATTTCATAGGGTTTTGGGGAATAATTAAGTGAATTAGAATATATAGAGTGCTTAGAACAGTGCCTGGCACGTAGTAGGTGCTGCTGAAATGTTTATTCATATTACAGTCTCTTTCATGTCCTGTAACTGAGAGATCACACCCTTCTTCCTGTGAGGCCTGGGAAGAAAGAAGAAGAAGGAAAACTTATTACTGAGTACTTCGTGTGTGCTAGGAATTATGTCAGGTACTTTGTATGATATTTCCTCATTTAATCCTCATGCAGACTCTTGAGGTAGCTTTCATTCACATTTTATAGTAGAGAGAACTGAGACTCAATGAGGTTCGGTATCTTGTCCAAGGTACAGTTGGGATTTGGACTTAGGTATTATAGATCTGATTCCATACCTCTCATTTTACCAACAAGTTTACCATCCTTGACCCAAGGAGATTTGTTGTGAATCTGGAGATTTGTTGTGACCTCTTTCATAAAGGAATTTATGGGAAATTGCTTTCTAAATGAATCTACTTGTGTCCTTATTAACTAGGCAGGGCTTTGCTACTCATAAACCTACTGTCCCTGCCGGGCAAGCGTCAGCTCCTTAAATGCAGGGATTGGGTCCTTCTCTATCTAAAGCTCCGAGCATATTCAATAAATTCAAAGACTCACAAAGGTATGAAAGAGGGACTCACGATAAAAGGCTTTCACAGTTTTGGAGTGTTTGGACACGACATGCAATGACAGGTCTGGTCAGGCCAGGTATTAGCCTTAAATTAATGCACTAAAAGCCTCTAAAACGTTACAAAACTTTTGCTCCACTCCTAACAGTGTTCCTGATGGTATCAATGAATAGAATCCGAGTGGATGGGAGGTGTGGAGGTGTGTGGGAAGGGAAGGAAGGAGGAAGTGAGAGAAGAGGACAGTGGGAAATGTGTTTGTAGAGATAAGAGGGCAGAGCTGTGAAAGGCAGAAGCCATGGAGCAAACTTCCTGTCAGCTGCACAAAATGATTTTCAGATCAGATGAACTTCCCAAAGCAGGGCAGAATCAAGAAACATATGCAATAGTTTTTTGAAAAGCCCTTTTCACCTCATCAGGCTCTGCTGAAAACAGCTTTTGTTTTTGGTAGGTGGAATAAAAGAGTATGAGAAGTTTCTTAAAAGAATATCTGCTATTATAAATCACACAGTCTTTCCCAATTAAGGGCTTAAGTCATGTCCATCTACAACTCGGAAGCAAAGAAATATGAAAGTCTTTCTGCTGCATGGTGAAATGTTTCTAAAGGAGTTGAATTCCTCTTCCATCTGAGAAGTTTGAAGCTTTGCTGCGTTGACTCACACATGTTAGGAGTCAGTGAAGTTACCAGAACCACGAAATAAATGATTAATAGGTTTGTTTTTAAGAATCAAGTGGAAATCAAACAGTCGAAAAAGAATGACAGTTCCCACTCTGTCCCTTTATCACTCTGCTCTCTGTATCTCCCTTGATTGAGGGACTGCCACGGCTGCCGAGTCACCACCTTGCTGTCTCTCCAGATGGAGCGCCCAGGCTACGAAGGCTGCGCTGCCCCACCTGGGAGTCAGGTGGGCTCACAGACGGACCTTTGGACCTACCCCAGGTGCAGAGCAACACAAAGCCCATCCATGCAGAACCAAGGGGCAGCATCTGAATGAGGGTTCAGCAAATCATCTTCAGTAGGAATGTGGTCTATGTATACCATGGGGTTCTACTCAGCCACAGAAAACAGTAGTGAACTAGCACCCTTGTACTATTCTGGATGGAGCTGGAGCCCATTCTACTAAGTGAAGTATCCCAAGAATGGAAAAACAAGCACCATATGTACTCACCATCAAATTGATATGAATTGATCAACACTTATGTGCGCATATGGTAGTAATATTCGGGTGTCGGGCAGGTGGGAGGGGGAGGGATGGGTATATTCACAACTAATGGGTGCGGCGCTCACTGTCTGGGGGATGGGCATGTTTGTAGCTCTGACTCAGGTGGGGCAAAGGCAATATACATAATCCTGTAATACTCTGAAAAGAAAATATCTAGAGTCTTGTACCTCCTGGCTGAAGGAGCTCTGCCAAGTTACTGAACCTTGGGGGAGGAGAGGTGTGGGCACTCCCTTGTGGTCACCAGCACCAGGTCACCCTTGAAGCCAGCTCAGTCTCACCCAAAGCCAGTGGAAACCATTGCCGGGATACCTCAGATGTTTATTCAAAGCCCAGTGACTCTTCAGTCTGCAGGTGCTGGATCCTGCCAGGACTGGGTTGTTCACTTCAAGGCAGCATGTTATCTTCTGGCCTCGGTGGGTCCAGAAATTCCTTCCAGCAACTAAGGCCTGGACTCAGGGGCTTCAGGAGTCTGCCTGGTACTTTATTTTGCTGTGGCTGAGCTGCTACCCAAGTTGTAAAACAAAGTCCTCTGAACTTTTCCCTTTCCTTTCCCCAAGTGGAGGAAGACTCCCTGAGCCACATTGCTTGTAATTTGGGGGAGGGTGGTGGTGACACAGGCACTGGCTTGGCTGCTACCGCTGGTATCACACTGGGTCATGTTCACCCCAAGTCCACTGGCCCAAGTCCGGGCCAACATAGCTGAAGGACAGATTCTCTCTCCACTGGGTGTGCTGACGTGACACCGCTGGGGGCTGGGGGAGGGGTGGTGTAGGCAACGCAAGATTGTCTTTTCTGCCCTCTTCAGTGCCTTTTCCCTTGATATAATGTTAAAACCAGGTACTTTGATCACTCACTTGATTTTTGGTTCTTCTGAAGGTGCTTGCTTGCATGGATAGTTGTTGAATTTGGTGTTTGTGTGGAGAGATGGTTGCTAGAGGTTTCTATTTGGCCATCTTTCCCTGCCCGCTCTGAAACATTATTTATTTGTAAAGTGAACTGAGCTGTGAACTGAATTGTGTCCCCTAAAGTTCATATGTGGAAGCTGTAACCTCCATTGCCATGGTATTTGGAAATGGGGTCTTTGGGGGAATAATTAGGGTTAGATGAAGTCATGAGAGTAGGGACCTCATGATAGGGCTAATGCTATTATAAGAAGAGACACCTGAGAGCCTTCGCTTTCCCCTCCCTCCTGTCATGTGAGGTCACAGTGAGAGGGTGGTTATCTGCAAGCCAGGAAGAGGACCCTCACCAGGAACCAAACCAGCTGGCACCTTGATCTCAGACTTTCCAGCTTCCAGAACTGTGAGAAATAAATCCCTATTGTTTAAGCCACCCATTTTATGGTATTTTGTTATGTCAGTCCTAGCTGACTAATACAGTGGAGATAATCCCTGCCCTGTAAATTATAGATATAATGAGATGCTGTGTGTACAGCATTCAGAACAGTACTGGCTACCTGTAGTAGGAGTGTTAGCATCATTACTTACAAGAACAGTCATCACTGTCCTTTCCTCCAGTTCTTTTGCAGGATTTCTCCTCGTGTTCACTTTGCTAAGAACTCCCTAAATCTGATGGTCAACTTATCGTGAGGCATGTGCATGAGATAAGTAGTGAGGGCTAATTCAAGTCACTGCCTTTCAACTTTGTTGCTACAGATTAATTTCTGTCCCAGCAGCTCATCTTTGGACCAGCACATAATTTATCTAAGAACAAAAATGGTATCAAACCGCTTTCTGTGTTCAGCCTGTCCAAGAGAGTAAGCCATTTTGTGTGGCTCATGTTCCGGTGACGTTCTCTTTTTCAGAGCACACTGGTCAGTTGTCTCCTGGGTGGTATTTTGCACATGTGTTTCTCATTAAAGTAGCAACTAAAGAGTGGCAACTGTGAATCTTTTCTGGCTGGTGCTCATATTCAGTTTTCTTCTTCTGTAATTAGCCTGGGGTGGATGTTTTTGGAGGAAGGGAGGGGAAGGATTATTTATGAATTGAAAATTGGACTTGATGCATGCAACACTGGGTTCAATTGCTTAAACTAGCTGTGATGAAAATTTCTCCTGGTTTCCCCCCACACTGAGATTTCCTCATTTATAAGTAGATTCCTCAAGGTCTTATTTTCAAGCATCTGATTTTGTTTTAAAATTCATGTTAAAATATTAAAGACTTGATTGAAGCTTTAAAAGTAAAAAAAAAAAAATGAAGTCAAATGCCGGTGATTATTTTAGGAACAATATTTTGCCATGATGATTAACATTATTGGGACATTATTGGAATTCCCTCAATATGAGTAAACAAGCTGTCAAGGGGGTCGCTGTTAATAGTTTTTATTATTTTACTTGTAAAAAGGACATTGTGTACAACTACTCTGGAAAAAATTTGGCAATTTCTTATAAAGTTAGACATATGTGTGCCATGTGACTCAGCAATCCCACTCCTAGGTATTTACCCAAGAGAAATGAAATGTTACATTCACAATACAACTTGTACACAAATGTTCATAGCAGCTCTGTTCATAATTGCTAAAAACTGGAAATAACTCAAATGTCGCTCAATGAGGGAGTGGATGAACAAACTGTGGTGCATGCACATAAGGGAATACTACTCACTGGTGAAAAGGAACAGATTATTGAGCCATGCAGCAACTTGGATGAATGAAAAGTAACGTGACAAAGGCTGTATGACATTCCTGAAAAGATAAAACCATACTGATAGAGAACAGACCAGTGGTTTGCCAGTGTTTAAAGGTGGTGGTGGGGATTACGAAGTAGTAGCCATAGCAATTTTGGGGTGATAGAATTTTCTGTACCCTGATTGTAGTGGTCGTTGCATGAATCTACACATATAGTAAAATTCATAGAACTGCACACCCCAAGAAGTCAATTTTACTGTTATTTTAAAAAATAATTTAAAAAAATTGGTTTCAGGGGGTATAGGGAAAGACAGTATATCTATTTTAGGAGTTTAATGGTTGTCCCAGGTGGTAGGCAGTAAAGTTTTAAATGCGTGTTGAGTTGACTCTATTATGGAATTTCTCTACAGATAGGAAATATGAGGAAGAGATTTAGTTTTGATCGTTGTGCATAATGAAGGGATGGAGACAAGATGGGTTCAATTTTACCCATGGTTTCATTAATACATACAGCAACCAAAAATCATAGGACAATATAATGAGTTAACCATACTCATAAATTGCTTTTTGAAATCTCTAATCCTCATCACTTATTAACTTTCTGATCTCCACTGCATTTCAAAAATGAATTGCATCTGGATCTGAGTCTAAGATGCCCGAGATGGGAAGTGGTTGGGTCAGAAGTGGGAGTTCACCTTCCTTTATACCGAACATCAGCTATTCATATCCTACCATCTGAAACTAATTTGTTGTACGTAATTTATTCCATAAAGTTGCTGGAATAAACAATGCATGCAAAGCTCCTTAGATGTGTATTCAGCAGGGACTTGCTTGGCTGTGTGTGATTTTCAGCTCTCTCAGACCTTTCAGATGTACCATCCAGCACTTGGGACGTCATGTGGGTTCTTGGAGGGCCTATTATGTATAAACCAGTTTGCTATCTGTGATTGATACGAGATGGGCCATGGTCCCCATTCCCAAATTGTTCCTACACCCGGTTCAGTGAGTTAGTAATGGGGAACAGACATGCCCACTCTGTGCCTCTGGTCCACATAAGCCCAACAGGATTGGGAGTGTTTGGTCAAACGTGCGAGAAGTTACAACATTATGTTTTGTCATTTGCCTCCTGGGAAATGAAAGGCACCTCAGATGGTACATTTTCCACCATGCCAGTTTGTTGCTGGGTGTGGCCCAGCTTCACTTCTACAATGTGCGTGCTAAAAGCATTTTACAAAGTTCTTCAAATCCTTCCACCTCTCATCCTTAATGCCAGGAGCTTTGCTGGGTGGTGGCACTATGTGGTGGGGTAAGTCACAGTTCCCCTCAGAGACCTCGCAAATTTCTTCAGTTCCTACAACACAGTCCTCCCAAATTGCACATCAAAAACTGCATTTGCCTCTTTTAAAGAGGGGCTCTAATAGGGCCAGTATGGGCCACTTCTAGTGTTCTTTCTCTCAAAAATCCACATTTTTATTTTGTCCCCATAATTAAATCAAAGCAATAGGCTTAAAAATTTCCCTTCTGAATCCTATACCATCATTACCACTTTAAAATAGAAAGTATGGATAATCACAGAATATTTTAGAATGCTTATCAGTTCTACAACTATACTCTTGAGTTTCTCCTTATAGTAAAAGGATTATCTCTTCTGCAGGAATCTTCTGGCTCACACTTGAAATTTGGTACCTAGTTATCCCTTGCCTTATTGTCCTTGGTGGCCAGCCATCCTTATGTTATTCAGAAATATTTTTGGAGTTTCTTCTGTATACCAGGCACTGTTCTAGGTGCTGAAGAAATAAGACAAAGTCACAGGCTTCATGGAGTAGGGGAAGAAGGGGATAAACGAGGAAATAAAAAATAATTTCAGAGTGTGTGAAATGCTGGGAAGGAAATAAAACATGCAATAAGAAAGTGATCATAGGGGTGGGGAGGGTGCATTACTGCAGACAACAGGTGGTCATGGAAAAGCACTTTAAAGAGGCCACGTTTGAGCTGAGGCCAGAAATGAGAAGGCAGCCATGCAAAGACTGGGGAGAGAACATTATAGAGGGGGAGGATGTTTATCCATTAGGTATTACAGGTACTTTTCCTGCTTGAGGGATGGAGGTAGGAATTGCCTTTCTCACTCTTTTACCTACTAATCCACTTAAGGAATAGTTCCCTCTCCTTAAAGCCTTGGGCTGTGTGGGTTTTAGATCCTAGTGTCCAGAGAGGATGCCTTTTACCAGGGAACATAAGTCATAATTCTGTTAGATTGGGGGCTGCTGAAGTCTTTGCTTCTGTACCTGGTCATAAGGCCTACATTGATAATCATGACATCAAGTCTATATTCCACGTTCCTTTACTCTCTGCCAGACCCTTGGCTGGTCTGGATTTTTTTACCTGGTGGGGCAAATCAAACCTTTATGCCTACAGGATACAAATCCTTAGTGGTCTTGCCTTTATTGGATCACCACAAGTTCTTGTGACCTTCAAAGTTTCTGAGTCCTTTAACTTTGTCTATACCTTTGTAAAGTCTCTTTAATTACCCTTTCGTGTGAGTTATCAGGTTCCTGCTGGAACCTTGACTAATGTAGGGAGGAAATTGGATGGTATAAAATTGGGAAAAGTAGACATTAACTAAAACATGCAAGGTCATGTAGGCAGCAATAAATAGCTCTTATTTTATTACAAATTTATTGGGAAGTTGAGAATTTTCTGCAGGGGAATATCATCCCCCATCTCTATTTTTAAAGATTACTCTGCTGTCTAGGGAGACAATAGATTTGAAAAATATACACACACACAAACCAGTAGTAATAAAATGAATAATTATTATAACTAATGGCTAACATTTGAATGCTTATTTTACACCCAGACACTGCTTTAAGCATTTAAATGTATATTTTTCTGTAATCTTTGTAACCTTTCCATGAGGTTATTATTTCCATTTTGGAGAAGGAAAAGCTGGGGCACAGAAGTCAAGCCACTTTTCCAATGACCCCATTCATTGCTGATTCAGAGAATACACAGCCTTCTGGAGAACTGTATCCCAGCCCTGCAGGGCATCACCAGCTATCTGGCAGTGCAACTGTCTTTAAAAGACCATTCCACCCTTGTTTCAAGCCAACTATTTCAGGCTGGTGGGGAACATGGTAAGACCAGTGAATTGGTGAGCATGGGCCCACTGCCACACTGCATTTGCTATGAAGTGAGTTCCTTGATCAGAAGCAATGCTGTATGGGTTACCATGATGGATAAGGCATTCTGTAAGACCATGGGTGGTAGTTTTGGCAGAAGCAGGGCATGCAGGAAAGGCAGATCCACATCTAGGGTAAGTGTCTATTGTAGTAGGGAAAAAACACTGCCCCTTCCATGAAGGAAGGGGTTCAGTGTAATCAACCTGCCACCAGGTAGCTGGCTAATCAACTGGGAATTGGTATTGTATCAGGGACTCAGTCTAGGTCTCTGTTGCTGACAGATTGGGCACTCCACAGTAGCCATATTTAGGTTACCCTTGGTAAGTGGAAAACTATGTTGCTGGGTCCGTGCATAGCCTCCATCCCTGCCACCATGGCCACTTTGTTCATGAGTCTATTGGGCAGTGATGAGGGCGGCTGGGGAAAGAGACGGACTGGTATGCATTGAACAGGTTATCTTATCCACTTGGTAATTAAAACCCTCCTCTGCTGAGGTCACCCTTTGGTTAGCATCCACCTGGGACACAAATATTCTCAATTTTTTTTGCCCATTTAGAGGGATGCATCCACATACTTTTTTCCCAAATTTCCTTATTACCAATTTTCCAATCACATTCCTTCTAAGTCCTTGAACATCTAGCCAAACCATTAGCCACAGCCATTAATTGGTACATAACAACACTTATGGCCATTTCTCCTACCAAATAAAGTGCAAAACCAGGTGTTCTGCCCACTGGGACAATTTTCCTTCACCACTTTCCTTCAGGGATATCCCAGAAAAAGGCCCTCAGTAAATGGGTGGAAATAACACACTCAAATGAGGAATAAATTGCCTCCAAAATCCAAAGAGGCCCACAAGCATTGTGCCTCTCTCTTGGTTGTAGGAGGGATCAAATGCAACAACTTATCCTTCACCTTAGAAAGGATATCTCAACATGCCCTGCAACATTGGACTGCTAGAAATTTCACTGAGATAAAGGATCCCTGATTTTTTATCCGATTTATCTTCCACCCTCTGACATGCAAATGTCTTACCAATAAGCGTAGAGTAGTTGCTGGTTCTTGCTTACTAAGCCCGATTAGCATAATGTCATCAACGTAATGGACGAGTCTGATATCTGGTGGAAGGGAAAGGTGATCAAGATCCCTGCAAACTAAGTTATGAGATAGGGCTAAAGAGTTGATATACCTCTGAGGTAGGACAGTAAAAGTGTGTTGCTAGCCATGCCAGCTGAAAGACAACTGCTTCTGGTGTTTTTACTAACGGACATTGAGAAAAAAGTGTTTGATAGATCAGTAGCTGCATACACAGTACCAGGGAATATATTAATTTGATCAAGCAAGAAAATCACACTTGATATAGCAGCTGCAACTAGAATCATCACCTGGTCAAGTTTATGATAATCCCCTTTCATTCTCCAAGGTCCATTGGCCTTCTGCATAGGCCAAGGAGGAGAACTGAATGGGGATGCGGTGGGAAGCACCACTTCTGTATCTTTCAAGTCCTTGATGATGTCTCTGACATCCCTCTAGGGATGTGGTATTGCTTTTGGTTTACTATTTTCCTAGGTAGAGGCAGTTCTAGTGACTTATACTTGGCCTTTTCTACCATAATAGCACTTGCACCACAGGTCAGGGTACCGATGTGGGGATTTGGCCAGCTGCTGAGTATATCTGTTCCAATTATGTATTCTGGAACTGGGGAAATAATCACAGAATGGCTTTGGGGACCCACTGGACCCACTGTGTGATGGACCTTAGCTAAAACTCTATCAATCACCTGACTTCCATAAGCCCCTACTCTGACTGCTGAGCTACAGTGACTTTTTGGGTCTTCTGGAATTAATATCAGTCCAGCACCAGTATCTGGTAGTCCCCAAAAGGTCTGATTATTTCCTTTTTCCCAGGGCATGGTTACCTTTGTGAAAGACCATAGATCCCTTAGGGCTAGGCTGAGAGAAAGAGGAACAATATAAATGTGTGAAAGTGTATCAGGGGTTTGGCTCCTAATCCCAAAAGAAACAACCCTGAATGCCATAATCCCAATATTGAAATCCTGAAAGAACAATCAAATGCTCTGATTTCTAAAATCCCTAATTACTAAAATCCCGAAAATTACAATCACAGTATAGTTGCATCATGTTAAGTGAAACTTTTACCTTGTTATTGTCTTTATTTGGAAGTTAAGTATTGGTTTAAAAAGATGCCTATGGGTGCCAGGCTGACAAGGGGTGAATTTGTAGACTTAATTTTAGGTGTCAACTTGTCTGGATTAAAGAATACCTAGTAACTTGGTGAAGCATTATTTTGGGTGTGTCTGCGAGGGTGTTTCCAGAAGAGATTAGTGTGTGAATCTGAGTGGACTAGGTGGGGTAGATCTGCCCTCATTGTTGATGGGCACCATCCAATTGGCTAGGGTCCCAGAGAGAACAAATACAGAAAGTGATTTGATCTCTGAGAGCTAGGACAGACTTTTCTTCTGTTACCTTGGACTTCAGGACTTATAGAACTCCAGGCTCACTGACTTTTGGACTCTGGGACTTACACCAATGGCCTCCCGGGTCCTGGGGCTTTCAGCATTGGACTGAGAGCCACACCATCAGCTTCTCTGGTTCTCAACATACAAATGTTGAAACTTCCTCAATAAATAAAGAGTAGTCCTTTTTGTACATCTGCATTTGTAAAAGATAAAATTTCTCAAGATCTCAGCTCTTGGGGCAACTGCCTGTGCAGTAGTGACCCAGTTTTTGATCAACCTTGTCAAAAGACTTAGGTTGTCCGTCACAATATTTCAGATAACTGCAGTTATAAAGCTGAATGCACAAAATTATCAACCATAGTGATATACATTCATTCATTTTGCTTTTTAACCTAATTTATTATGAATGCAGTTTGTCTGCTCATAAATGTTGTGTGACTGTCGTTAGTATACCTGACTTTATGTTTGCAAAAATATATATACTATTATTGCCTATTTGATCGTGTAAATAGGCCCATGAAGTGTTCTGTCATATTTTATACATTTCTTAAATAAATCCCATTTTTGAAATGTAAATAAATGTTTTTTAAAGGACTTTTTCCAGAATTATATTTTTGGAATTTTGAGTTTTTGAGATTTCAACCTTTGGGATTATGGCATTTGGGACTATGTCTTTTAGGATTATGACTGGCTTTCCATACCTGGGTTCTTCCTCAAGGTGTCCTGGCTTCCCCTTTATTCAAGGGGTTCTGGGTCCATAACCTGGCCCAAGTCTGGGAATTGACTGAGTGACTGTGACTCTGTTTCTATGATTCAAGTTAGACTTTTGTTCACTTGACCTAGGACTTCTCTGCTTATACAGATCAAGTAAGAGTTTAGTAGGCTTCCTATAACTTCTGTGAACACCATGATCAACTAGCCAATGCCATAGGTTTACATGAGTCAGGCTATTTTGATTGCTGTTGCAACTCTGCTGTGCATTCTAGTAACCATGCCTACCATGACTTTGGTGGTTGAAAGCTGACACTTGGCCCCTCCTATCCCAGAATTTAATTATTCCCATTGCGTATAGTTTTCCCAATTTAGTGACTGCAGTTCCCATTGTGAGGTCTGGCCTACATAAAAAAGTGATCATGGAGCTCTTCAAGGATGCTGGGCTCTCTTCACAAATTTATTTCATACAGTTGTGGTGAAAGGTAGGTCTTCTGGACCCTTCCAGGATGGGTTAGGTCATCTTAAGTGGAAAATCCACTCCAACATTCCAATCTCCTTGAGCTTTTGAGTCCCTTCTTCTCTATATTAAACCAAGGGAGACTGGGGATTTCTAACTCACTCATGGTGGGTTATCTTTTGATCCATCTTTCAGCCAACCAAGTAACCAATTAGAGCCCTTTTTAATACCCTAAATTGAAACATTAAATGTAGAATCTCTGGTTAGTAAGCCCATATCAACAAATTTGGCCTGATCCAACTTTATGTTCTAGCCACCATTATCTTGTGCCCTTAATATCCCTTCCCATACATATTTCCTGGATTTCTGTCAGTGTAAGTGAGATAACTCAAGTTCTTTGGAGTATAGCATAGCATAGTTCCTCACCTTTTGGGGCCTGCTGGGACTTGAGTCTAGTTATAGGTCTAGAAGCAAAGAGGAGTGGTAGGGATGGGTCCTGAGGAGCCTCAACATTGTCTTTCATGGAAACTGCCTCAGGGGAGGCCATTATAATTTCCTCAGGCAGTACAGGGTTAATCGCCCCAGATAGGGGTGGAGAGGTGGCTCCCACAGGCAAGGAAAACCCATCAGAGTTTAGGGGCTCAATGTCCCCAGCTTCATTCCCATACATTCCCATTCCAACTTTCAGGATCCCATTTCTTCTAAATCAATCTAATAGAAGAGTTGCTGTATTGGTCTGGAGCTCAGAGAATAGTCAGTTCTAGAAATACAGTTTTTATTCATTAGCATATAGATAGTGAAGATATGAGACTCAATACCCAACCTTCCCTTTCCCCTAGAAGAGGCTATAGACAGAGAAAAGATCTGAGGACCTAATTAGGAAGGTTCTAAACTTTAATATTCAGGTATGCACTATTGCTCTGAAAGGAAAATTAAAATGATGATTTCCAGTGTAAACCATTTTTCATTGTTCCACATATTATTTTAAAAATTGCTAAGAGCCCACTATATGCCAAGAAATGGTCTAGGTGCTAGGGGTACCACAGAGAACACTATACAGTCTCAGCCCTCACATTCTGGTGGGGATGAAAACGAAAACCCCAAACAAATATATAACCAAATGTCAAGTAGTGATAGGTAGTATGGAGAAAAATAAAGCCAGCTAAGGTGATAGAGAGTGTATTGGAGGGGCTATTTTAAATGGGGTAATTGGCAAAGCTCTTTCTGGAAAAGGGTAGATACGTGAAATGAGAATTGTCTAGAGAATGCAGCACAGTTGGGTATGGCAGGCAGGGAAGATTTGAAGGAAATGATTGAAAGAAAAGCTAGGGGTCTGATTCTGAGGAGGGCTGGAGGAAGGGAAGACTGGAGAGGTGGGAGGAAAGGAGGAGGAGGAGGAGAAAAGATATAAATAAACCAAATAGGCTGGAGCTTTTATAGCTGGTAAGGGTTATAAAATTGAAATTGAGAGGCTTGGAAACAACTGTGGGCATTACAAACAAGAGAGAAGATTCCTAGAAGTAATTGCTGAAGGTTATGAATTGTTTTTCATATAATGCTTTTTGTCAGCTATAAATAGAAATTTATGGTCATTGGCCTATTTCTTTTAAATTCAACCCTCCACTAGAACTGGGCCATATGGTTTATATTTGGATTATATTTAAATTTAATAAATATTAAATTTATGTCTCACGTTACCTGTGGGAAAGACTATTCAGAGATCATACATGGTAGCCTTTTCTCCCTTCAGGGAACATATTCAGCTGAGCCTATGAGAATATATATGGCATATGTATAGTATATAATGTGAAAGTTGTCAGAATCAAAATGGGGTCACTTGTGTTTAAAAAATCAAACATACAAACCCTGACAAATAGAGCCACAGAAGGCTCTAAAGAGAGGGTTCTCATGCATGAATGTCTGACAACAAAAGCTATCATTAAAGACTTCAAAAACCATAATTTTGCACAAAGGCCATCACAATCTTACACAAAAAATACTTCCGTGAGGACATCTGCCCAGCACCACCTGTCCACCTCAAACTGACGTCACCTTTGTTATTGATTCTTACAGCCAAGAGTGATTAACTCAAAACAATTATGTTACCCTCCTCATTTTTCCTTTAAAAACCTTTGTCTGCCTTTACCTTGCTGAATATACACATAGTTTACTATGGCACATGCATTCCTGTTGCAATGCCCTATTCTTGAATAAATATCATTTTTGTTTAGAGAGCCTCTCTCTGTTTGCTTTTTAGGTTGACATAAATATAGTCCAGAAATGGGCTTTGAAAAAGAATCACTATAAGAAGAAATTGGTGAATCTTGGAACTGCTGTGCAGTACTTGCAGCTTTGACAGTTCACCGTTTCTGCCCTGGTGAGTCTTCTCTCAGGCTGTGTCTCCCTCTGTTTGGTAGAAGCTCTTGACTTTATTCAAGATTTGGTTTGGTTATAAGGCCCCCTTAAAATAAAGAACCTTATATCCCTCCTAGGATGATAAAAGACTTTTTGTCTTTTCCGTCAAGTACTCTTTGGTATAAAAGACAAGTGTCCTTCTGGTTTGAGTGCTCTGGTTTCTACAGATTTTACAGTCTGTCTGTGAAACATATTTCTTCTGGTGAATTTACTTTTGGTCCTTTCTATGTGCCAGTTTTAATGTTTTCTTTGATCTGCATACCTGGGTTAAAATTTTCTTGATTTCATTTTGGTAGCACATGTCTGTAAATAATTTGGTTCCTTTCCCTTGTTTGTTTCTAAAAATATTCCAGGAGCAAAAATAAACCTTCTCAATGGTGGGCACACGATGGCTGATTAAAAACCACTAGGGCAATTGGCACCATCTAAAACACCAAATTCCGGCTGGGTGCGGTGGCTCATGCCTGTAATCCTAGCACTCTGGGAGGCTGAGGTGGAAGGATCACTTGAGCTCAGGAGTTTGAGACCAGCCTGAGCAAGAGCGAGATCCTGTCTCTACTGAAAATAGAAAGAAATTATCTGGACAACTAAAAATATATATAGAAAAAATTCTCCAGGCATGGTGGCACATACCTGTAGTCCCAGCTACTCGGGAGGCTGAGGCAGAAGGATTGCTTAAGCCCAGGAATTTGAGGTTGCTGTGAGCTAGGTTGACACCACGGCACTCTAGCCCAGGCAACAGAGTGAGACTCTGTCTCAAAAAAAAAAAATAAATAAATAAAATAAAACCCCAAATTCCTAACATTCTCTGTCAGAATTTATAGGATTTTTTTTTTCTCTCAAGAGATTAATAAGCAACAGAATGAGATTTTTCAGCATTAAGGCATACTAGTTTTTTCTGGAACTCCAGCCAGCTATATTGTGGCCCATTTTTGGGCACACTTTTAAACTAATGGGCAAATTACATGAAGAAAAATTCAGAGTTCAAATGGTCATTATTTGGACTCTCTTAAAAAACCCCTGTAACTGTAGAGTTAACATGTATAGTCTCCTAAGCATTCTGTCATTATTTTTCTTTTTGCCTACTTGGAATCTGCTGACTTTTCTTTCTATAGGTGTTGAGATAAAATTCATTGTTATGGTATTCCAGTCAAGACAAAAAAAAATCTAAAGGGCTTTCAAATTAATGGCTTTACAAATGACAACATGTTCATGGTAATCAACAACCTAGTTGCAAGAGTGATCCCTTTTAATGTAAATTTAGGTTTGTCTGATCAGCAATTGCTTAGGGTAATGAAAGAGTTAATCGAAGGAGTGATAGTCTAAAAGAAGAAAGAACTAGATAAATGTTGATAAAAGTTAGGCTCTCAGATCAAACAAGTCAAAATCAGCTCAGAGTGCTATATGGTTTGGATATGGTTTGTTTGTCCCCACCAAATCTCACATAAAAATTTGATCCTCAGTGTGGTGGTATTGGAAGATGGGGCCTAGTGAGAGGTGTTTCGGTCATGGCTGTGGATCCTTCATGACACCATTGTGTCTACATGGTAAAATATAGCAATAGTTTGCCAGAAATCCCTTTAAACCCAAAACGGACTAGGACATAGAACAATAATAGAAAATATCTCTATCTGACATAAAAATTGCTTTGTCTGCCATGCAGGGGCCAAAAAGAAGCCCTCCCCACAAAAACCCAAACATGCTAAAATGTTTCCCCACTCATATTGACTAGTCAAGCAAACTAGACTGGCAAACAAAGGATAGATTTGTTACTAAAAGTGTAAGGCCACTTGGATATTTTGTTTTTCTTATACAATTCAGCCAGTTCTAACTAAAATGTAAATGTTGAAAATTTAATCCTAAACTCATTTGAAACTGAAAAAAAGGATGAAAAAAGTTTTTTTTAAAAACCAAAATGATGTGGAAACTGCTTGTCTTAGTCCATTTGTGTTGCTGTGAGGGAATACCTGGGGCTGAGTAACTTATAAAGAAAAGAAGTTTGTTTGTTTAGCTCATGGTGCTGTAGGCTGTACAAGAAGCATACTTCCTGCATCTGCTCAGCTTCTGGTGGGGGCTTTTGTACTGCACCAAAACACAGTGGAGAAGGTCAAAGGGGTACATGTGAAGAGAGAAAACTTGAGGGATGTCCTTTCTGGCTTAAGAACAACCTACTGTCATGGGAACAAATCCATTCCCTCAAGAACCAATCCAGTCTCACAAGGGCAATAATTTGCTACCATTAGAATGGCACCAATCTGTTCATGAGGGACGGGCACCCATGATCCAAACACTTCCCACTAGGCCCCACCCCCCTACATTGCCACAGCAGGGATCAAATTTCAACATGAGATTTGGTGGAGACAAACAAATCATATCCAAAGGATGGCATTCCACCCCTGGGAGGCTGCTAGTGCAAGTCCCAGAGTACAAAGGCCAAAGAACTTTGAGTCTGATGTCCAAGAGCAGGAGGAGAAAAAGGCACCCTGCTCCAGAAGAGAAAGAGAGTGTGGAAAAAGAAGGGCAAGCAAGCCAAGCAAGCTGCCTGCTTTGTTCTAGCCCCAGCCCCAGCTGATGCCCACCCACCGTGAGGCTGGTCTTCCTCTCTTAGTCCACTGACCTCGGCATCCACCTTCTCTGGAAACACCCTCACAGACACAGTCAGAAACAATGCATCACTAGCCATCTAGGCATCCTTCAGTGCAGTCAAGTTGACACCCAATATTAACCATTACACTGCTTTACCCAAAATTTTGGTCCATAGCCTTCATTAGATTACCTATCATGGTAAATAAAATTTTTGGCCATGTAAACAAGTTCCATTTTGTCAGAAATATAATTTGGATCCAACTATCTTTTATAAACCAGTGAGTTTGTATGTTTTACTGTCTCATGACCAAAATTCTAAAGTGAAAACTATAAGATCTTTGTGTGTATATGTGTTTAGTGTGTTTATACATGTGTACACCTATTATTATTATTTTAGAGATAGTATCTCACTGTGTTGCTCAGGCTAGACTCAAAATCCTGGGCTCAAGTGATCCTCTCACTTCAGCTTCCCTAGTAGCAAGGACTATAGGCACGTGCCACCATGCATTACTATTATTTTGTATGCGGTGTCTACATAGTAAAATACGGCAATGGTCTGCCAGAAATCCCTTAAGAAATTCTATTTAGAATGGCACTTAGATAGATGAGTGCTCATATAATATATATAGCAATTAGCCCAAATGCCTTTTAGTTCACATGACTTAATAAATTGGATGGTTTTTAAAATTGTTGATAAAATAAAATAAAAATGTCTTCACAATTGTCAGAATACATTGTGACTGAGTTTACTGATCAGGTAAAACATCTGGTAGATGTTTTAAAGTGCCAGGGTTTGACACAAAAGTTATAAAATGATAAACCCATTTCCCCAAAATTATCTTTGTGTAATTCTTTGATAAGACTAATTTATTCTTATTGGTTTAATAAAAACAGCTGTATCTTCTGAGTTATCAGCAAAACACTTACATATTTAACTTCAACCTCCTTACTTAGGTGAACACTGACATTAAGAGGCTATAAAAATGGTTAACAGGGAAAGAACTTAAAATGATGACTAGCTTTGTCGAATCTCATTACTGTCTCATTTTTTCATAAGTGATCCAAGTAAATTGTTACAAATAAATAAACTAGGCAAATGTAAATGGGATAAATGTTTATTAATAAGCTTTTCATATAATTTGAAGTCTTAAAGTTATATTATATTAAATTAAGTAATAGATATTCATTAAGTGTCTGGATCATTTCCAAATAATATAAAAAAACTAAAACATAAATTGCTGAAGATAAATATGTTTTTTCTTGGCTTCTTAAATTTTATAGAAAGACAAAATATATTTGAATTTATTAATATACATAAAAATTATGTTATAGAAAACATGTTTTTAAAATTATAAAATGGTTCTCATCTATAAAATACTTATATATGGTAGACAATTCAAAGTTGATCATTAGAAATTAAAGTTAAGAATCAAAATTCTACTTTTTTGTGTATATATATATATATATATATACACAAAATTTTGTATATAAAATATGCCAAAAATGTAAGATATGTTTTTGAAGAGAAAAAAAACTATACAAAAGGTATGAAAATGTGTTATTTATTTAGAAAATAATAATTTTATCTAATTCTAAGGTCATTAAATGTTGTTTTGAATATGGATTCAGAAAGGAAATAGAAACAAGATAGAAGGGAAACAGTAAGTAGGGGAGAGAGATGTGGAGAATGTTATGGGTATGAAGATGTATATTTGGTAAGAAACGTTACAAAGAAAAGAGAATAATTTTGTATGAGACATAATCTTGTGTGGTAAATTTTTGTCTTAATGTAAAATGACTGGTATTTAAGAAACAGAAAGTTTATACAAAGCAGAAAGTTAAGTATGTCATCAAAGTTCTGAGTAAGTTGTGATAAGGTTTGTGCAGGATGAATTTATAAAAGAAATTTGTGTGTGATCAAATAGGGTATGATTAGAAGGGAAGTATTTATAAGTCTTTCTAAAGATCGAGCTTTGATATTAAAAATATACTAATATAGGCCATACAGGATTGGAGGTGGAGCAAGAGGGCCAAATAGTACTTTCCAGTGATCTTCCCCCCACAGAAACACCAAATTGAACAACTATCCACACAAGAAAACACTTTCATAAGAACCAAAATACCAGGTGAATTATCACAGTACCTGGTTCTAACATTATATCAAGGAAAGAGACATTGAAGAGGGTAGGGTCTTGTATTGCCTACACTACCCCTCTCCAATTGCCTGGCAGTGCCACTTGGAGAGAGAATCTGTGTGTTTGTGGGAGGGAGAGTGAAGTGATTGTGGGCCTTTGTATTGGAATGCAGTGCTGCTCTGGCACAGCGGAACACAACTTTGGGCAGAATTTTGCTGGCACCCACAGAGGGAGAGTACTGATACATCTGGCAGCAGACTTCTCAGTAGAAACACAGACTTCTCAGTGGGGAAACACTCCAGGACATTGGTCTGGGCAAACATTTCTTGAGTACCTCAAAAGCAGTCAACCAAAGCAAAAATGACAAATGATAGGATCACATCAAGCTAAAAAGCTCTGCACAGCAAAGAAAATAATCAACAAAATGGAGAAACAATCCACAGAATGGAAGAAAATATTAGCAAACTATTCACCCAAGAAGGGATTAATAATCAGAATATGTCAGGAGCTTAAACAACTCAATAAAAAAACAATCAAATAATCCAATTTAAAAATGGCCAAAGATCTGAATAGAAATTTCTCAGAAGAAAACATACAAATGGCCAACAGGTATATGAGGAAATGTTCAACATTACTAATCAAAGAAATGCAAATCAAAACTACAATGAGATATCATCTCACCCCATTTGAAATGGCCTTTATACAAAAGACAGGCAATAACAAACGCTGGTAAGGATGTAGAGAAAGGGATACCCTCCTACATTGTTGGTGGGAATGTAAATTAATATAGCCACTATGGATAATCGTATGGAAGTTCCTTAAAAAACTAAAAATAGAACTACCATATGATTCAGCAATCTCATTGCTGAGTATATACCCAAAAGAAAGGGAATCAGTATATTAAAGACATATGTTTATTGCAGCACTATTCACAATAGTCAGGATATGCAATCAACTAAGTGCCCATCAATGGATTAATGGTTAAGGAAAGGTGAGAAATATACACCATGGAATATTATTCAGCCATAAAAAATAATGAAGTCCTGTCATTTGCAACAACATGGATGGAAGTGGAGGACATTAAGTTAAATAAACCAGGCATAGAAAGAATGGACTCCAGGTAGACTTAGCCTAAGAGCCACTACTTTCAAACCTCTCTTATTACTCAAATGTGTTTAAAGGGGTATTAACATTGTTAGCTGCTATTCAACCCCTCCAGTATGGGACCAGACGAACAACTCCATATAGGCCCGTCCCTGCACCAATGGCCATCGAAACCTAACTACAGGATGATTGATCAGGGATGCTTTTAGAGAAAGCTCTTGATCAAAAGGGGAAATGTGAAGGTTTTTAGAATCAAAATGGAGTCACTTGTATTTAAAAAATTAAAACCCTTAAAAAAGTGTTGGTGAAGGCTATGAAGAGAAGGTTCTCATGTAGAAATGCCTGATATAAAAAACTATTAATATTATAAAAGATCCTGCTAAAACTGCAACCATGCACAAAGGCCACTGCAAACTTACACAAAAAATACTTCTGTGAGGACATCTGCCAGGCAACTGCCTGTCGAGTTTTGGTCTAGCATCACTCTTATTATTGGTCATTGCATCAAATTATGTAATTCTCCTCATTTTTTATTTAAAAATCTTTGTCTTCCTTTACCTCCCTGAATACACATGTAGTTTACTGCGGCATGTGTATTTCCACTGCAGTGCCCTATTCCCAAATATATATAATTTTCTTTTATAGAGCCTTTCTGTTTGTTATTTAGGTTGACAATAGTGCATGGTAAGTATACACAAAAATTGTATAATTACTTGTATATAATAATGTTCAATCTATGTTAAAATATTTATATCAAGAATGTTGTTCCTCTGACAACTCTTGATTTCATGAATTAGGTTTTAGTCCGCTCCCTTTAGTAGTATGTAAACTCCATTAGGGTAGTGACTGTTTTGCTCACTGCTATATCTCAGGTGCCTACAATAGAACCTGGAACATAATAGGTGTTCAAAAAATTTTTGATAATGAATTAGTGGATGAGGTAAAATGAGCCCGCTGGTCAAACCACCTTGACCTTCCACTAGAAATGCTGAAAACTGAAATGAATTTAGACTAGTTGAAAATGGAATTTAACTTTTTTATAGTAATTGCTTTATAGAATCTTTCTTATAATAAATTTATTTTAGTGGTACAAGTAGGAAATAATCCCTATTCAAATAGCAATATTTATCCAAACCCCATAAACACTTAAGTTAAAAAAAATAAGCAAGGAAAAAATATCTCCTCCTTTTTCTCCCAATATATAAAAATGATCAGCAACTTTTATGTTGTTTTACTTAGTAATACATTTAGCAAGGAAGGTATAAGTATATTATAGGCATAAACATGGAACTAGATTAACTTCTCTGGTTTCAGTGATAAATCCACAAGTTTGATAGATTAATGATAGGTCTTTTGGTATCTTGGGATTACTCCCCTTGTAGAAACATTTCTCTTCAGAGTTAAATTAAGAGTGCTTATTTTATTGGATGACCACGAACACAAATTATAGCAGGCCTAACTTGAGGTGTTTATTGGCGCTTGTTTAGATGCTGAAGGCAATGCATTAGGAACTGATGGTGACCGATTCTTATCCAATCAGTTCCTGATGCAGTATCTGCGACATCAAAAACTGTGTAATACTTGTATTAGTATCTTTTATTTCTACCTGCACAACTTTGTTCTCTTTTGTTCCTTTATAAGAAATTTTCAATTAAAACCTCTTTTTAATGTCATGTATGTAATAAAGTAACTTGAAGTCATACTAATGAATAACTTCCCCAATTTACTAAGAAAAACATTGCCAATATAATGTATATAAAACTCACTTAGCATAATCATTTATTTCATGACAAACTAGTGTCAATAAGAATTTTTTAAGAGAGGCTTTTTTAAGAATAGCTTTCTTTAAGCCATTTCTTCCTGCTTAATGACAATTTTAAAAATATTAAAATCCTAAAGTGGATTTGAATTAGTTAATTCTGATGAATCATTCAATTTAAGATTAATTAATTAAGATAAATTGCATTTCATTTTCAAGAAAAGTTTATCATGTTTCCCCTCATCAGCTTTTTGAGGTACAATTGGTATATAAAAAACTTAATTGATATATATAATTTGGTAAGCTTACACAGATATTTACGCTTGTGTTACCATTACCATAATAAAGGTAATAAACATATCCATCACTTCCAAAAGTTATCTTGTTATCATGTAATTTTAACCACACTGGAATTCCAGTTCACCGAAATGACAAAGTTAGAAATAGAATTAGTAGATATGGGAGGTACATGACACCAACAAGGATGTAGCACCCAAACATAAAATTCTGAGAATGTTACTAGCTTCTTACCTTACTGATGATTTTGCAGGTCAGCTTCTTGGGATTTCTCATTGGAAAATTCTAATTAATTCTCTAGAATGCCCCCAAATATAAAATGAATGAAAGACTCCAATATTACTCAGCAAATCCATTGATCATCCAGTGGAACTTCTGGTTTACATGGATTATTTTAGACATAGAGGGTAGGAAGTATTTGGGTAGGGGATTTGGAAGTGGGATAGAAGTGGAGCTGAGAGATGGAGATCATAGAAGTGGAGACCAGAGAGTCCAATTATTGCTTTCTATCTGGTCTTCATTAATCTGGATTCCAAGTAGGCCTTAGAGTTAAGGTTTCACCATATTTTCATTTATAGATAGTGAAAATTTGGAGTACATTAAAATATTCCAGGGACGTAATTTCTAGCTTATTGTCTCTCTCTCTTGAGAGTTCTTGTCTATGACCAAATATATTATCTTGTTTATCAGAGATTTCCCTAAGATTTCTATATCTTTTATAGAGGGCATTTAAATGAAGCCAAAGGACTTATAAGCAGAATGGTCTTACGGATCCTAAAGACATCCTTATTAGAGAAGGAACCCCAGGAGGAGGACCCGAAAAGCCAGCTCACGGTGATGCTCTCCCATAGCTCGAAGGTCTCTCTGTAGGTATAGTTCCTGGGGTTTGAAACTAGACTTGACAGATGAGAGAATTGGGTTAACAACTCTTGCTGTGGCTGGGAAATCAGTTGGTGTAGTGTCATTTGTGTGTTATGATGGACTGTGATAAGAAAATAAAAGTAGGTGAAGAACAGGATCTCTCAAGATTTGATTGTTGCAAATATGCTCTATATGATCTTTTCCAGGTGTTGTTATTTATCAAAAATAACAGTGCAGGAGCCTGATTACCCTCATGTCATAATTTTAAGTTTCTATTCGCTATATAGAATGTCCAGTATAAGACTGAAACATGTTTTAAAAGCCCCAAAGACTCGGTTACAGTGGCTGGAATGGTTGGATATGGGAATGTTATCTTCCATTACTAACCATTGCAGGGAATCAGGTAGGAAACAGAGATTCATCAAAATGGGAGAAAGGGTCCTCTAGGCCAGTGGTTCTCAAAATTGAACACACAACAGAATTATCTGAGGGCTTATTAAAATACAGATTGCTGGAACCCACACTCAGAGTGTTTGATTTAGTAGATCAAGGATTGGGTCCCCAAAATTGGAATTTTTAACAAGTTCCCTGTTGATGTGGTCCAGGGACCATAATTTGACAATCACTGCCTTACCCTAGTCAGAGACTATCTGGATTATGGTAAACAGGTGATCTTAAACAGAACTTTGGTGAGTGTGATGATCTAGAAGGAAAAAGGCCAGAATTGAGCTCCTACAGAAGTTCAAGCTCTGGTAATTATTGTAGTTCACGAATGTTACTTGTTGAACATGCCTATATTATTATAGATCTTTTAAAAGTACATTTGTAACTTGCTGTTTTCATTTCCTTTCACCCCAGAAGAATCATAGAATGAAACTCTGCAATTCTGTGGCCAACTAATCATGACTTGAGTTTGGGAATATAACTAGTATGTCTGTAGATGATGCAAAGTGATAGTAAGGGAAGATGACTCAGAGATTGGACACTATAAAACAGAATCCTAAAATCCAGGTCACAATTCTGAGCAACCTTTAGAGCATTATACAGGCTGAGGGGCATCTCCCAGTAATTGAGGTGTCTATAATAGAACTAAAAAGCAGAGGGTCACCCTTTCCAGGGTATTTCCAGAGACATCCTCCTGGTTTGTCCATGGCAGGTGACAAGTTCAAATTGGGTACCTGGCAGGGTTACTGACCTAGAAGAGCTCTAGCTGATACAGAATTGAGTCTGTAACAAGGAAAAGGTTTCACTGTCCTGCTCTACCTTAATGAAAGACAGCTCTGGCTTGGAAAAGACAGGCAGCTTTGAAGTTCATGCAGATCTTGCAATGATCATTGAAATCACAAGCCATTTTTATATATTTTTTCTTGTTGTTGTTTTGGTGTTATTTTTGCAGAGGGTGGAGGTTGAGGCAGTTTGCCAAAGGAAGACAAAGATGGAACTTTCTGGGTATTCAATAAATGTCCATCTTCCAGTAGTACAGCATGGGGGAGGGCCACAGAAAGATCTAACCTGGATTGCCACAGAAGACAGATATTGTGAGCCTGGGGCCATCTGTACTGGGCAGAAAAAGAATTCAGGTTTACAATGACAGCTCAGGCCAGGTGTGGTGGCTCACACCTGTAATCCTAGCACTCTGGGAGGCTGAGGCAGGAGGATCACTTGAGGTCAAGAGTTTGAGACCAGCTGAAGGAAGAGCGAGACATCATCTCTACTAAAAATAGAAAAACTTAGCTGGGTGTGGTGGTGTGTGCCTATAGTCCTAGCTACTTGAGAGGCTGAGGCAGGAGGATTGCTTGAGTCCAGGAGTTTGAGGTTACTGTGAGCTAGGCTAATGCCACGGCACTCTAGCCCAGGCAACAGAGTGAGACTCTGTCTCAAAAGAAAAAAAAATACAATGACTGCTCAGGATCACAGATTCAGCAGACATCTAAGGTCCAGGCCCACAGACTGGCAGTAGGTTCTGCTTGTTTGCTTTGGTTAAGAGACTGGCTGCTTCTACCTTGACTTACATAGTCTTCATGAAGGGACAACAAGTGCATCACTGCAGGTGCTGGCAAGTGAGACAAGGAGCTAGAACACTGAGGACGTAGTTTCCAGGCGACCTAACGAGGTCTCAGGGAGTCAGCAGACAGAGCCTCATTACTAAAAGGCTGGCAACCCTGTTGTACTCCATTCTTAGTGAGGACTAACATAAACTAACCCCATCTAACACTATTTTGAATGTCTCATTGACAGGGATGCCAAATCCTTCACTTATTTGGATGCTAATTATAACCAGAAGGCAATTCCAGAATTTTTAAGCTATAAAAACAAAAAGGTCAGAGCCTACGTGGTTGAAAAGATAGATGATATTTTTTTCTTAAAACAGCAACTCAGCTAATTTGTTGCCCAAAGGTGTTGGGGCTCCTGATTCCTGCCCTGGTTTCCTTTCTGTTCTTCCAGACTAGCTTTACTCTTGGTTGGAACCTGCCTATCTTGTGGTCAATATTCCTAAAGTTAAGTTGCAAGGAAGTTATCTGAAACCCACAATAAATATCTTTCTTTAAAATTTAAAAATGATTAGGCTCTGATACAAACCTATTGTATCAAACTATGTTAACAGATAAATAAGTCATGCCACTTCTCTAATTAAAACTCTCCAATTGCTGCTCAAATCACTCACATTAAAACCCCAGTCCTTACCAAGGCCCACCCAGATATCCCCTCCAACCCCATCTCCTACCAGTTTTCCTCTCACTCCATCCCACCCACAGCCTCCCTGTTGGGCTCAATCACAATGGTTCTCACCTCTGGCCTCTCATTAGAATCCCCTGGGTAGCTCTTGAACGGTGAGGCCCAGACGCCATCCCCAGGCATTCTGATTGAATTCACCAGGGGTGGAGCCCTTCACATTGGTATTTTTTTGAAAGCTCCCCTGGTGCCTGTATGTGCAGAGAGCGCTGAGGACATCTGAAGACGCAACAGTACACTTGCTGTCTGCATAAGCAAGGCAACGAGCGTGGTCCCCGACACATCGTATGTACTCAACTATTTTAAAAATATTTCTTACTCTGTTGAATTGCTTTCACCTTTTTTCCTTTTTGAAAAACTATCACCAAGAATTAGAATTGGTATTTTTTTTTTAAATTTCAAAATAGTAAGGGGGTACAAATACTTTTGTTACATGGATACTTTTCATAATGCTTAAGTTGGGGCTTTTAGTGTGCCCTTCACCCGAATAGTGTTCATTGTGGCTGGTAGGTAGGTTTTTACCTCTCCACTCCTCCCACCACCCCCTCCCTCCTCTTGATTTCCAATGACCTTATATCTCTTTGTGCCCGTGTGTGCCCATCAATTAGCTCCCACAGAATTGGGAATTTTTTAATGTTTTAAAAAATGGTTATTTCAACCATCAGGAGAATATAGACAACATTTGGAAAGTTTCAGTAGATTAAAAGGGCCCCAATAAGCCCTAAAGATTAATGTAAAGCCCTCTCCTTACCAGAGGTAAGTTACTTTCTGGCTTATGGTTCAGTATTTGTGCAATTAATATTTGGGAATAACTAGTTCTCAAACTGACCTTCTACTATTCAATATCAATTTCTGGCAAGAAAACCTAATAGGTCATATTAGTCTGCCTGGAGACAGAAATGTACTTTTATCAGGATGAGATATACAGACTTCTCCTGAGGACACTCAGGGAGATAGGTGCTAGTCAGGACCTTGGAAATAGCATCTTTAGTAATTTTTGTTGTTAAAGTTAATCTTACATTTAATTATAAATTTGGTCCATCTGATTTGTTTTGTGTTACTGGGCGAGTGAGGAAGAGAACTGGCCTTGAATTTTTACCCTGAAGAATTACATTTGTTCTCATTCTCTTTGCAGAAAAGGGTTTTCTGCCACTGTTTCCAGGAGTCACCAAGAATTAGAGTTGGGTACAGCTCAGAAGTCTTGTGGCAACTTCAGCCTGAGCCACAGTTAATTCTAAATTTCAATATTAATTTAGACTACTTGGAATTTGATGGAATAGCACCCACAAAGAGAGTGGGAGGAGCTTTCAGAGGGAAAACATTTTGGGTTCAGCTTCTAATACCCAAACTTCCTTGGCTGCAAATTTTTAAAAACCAAGTAGCACTGAAGGAGTGCCATAAGTAGCAAGTGAATCCAACACAGGCAAATTAATTCCCAAGGCTGGTTTCCTTTCCAGTACAACAGCACTTTAGAAAAAGACTTTAGTAAGATTAAAAGAGGTTGAGCATGAAACAGTAACCATTGCAGCTTTTTTCCTTCTTTGTTGGTCAGGAAATAGAAATTTGGTATGTAGTTTTGGTTGCCATGAAAGTCTTTTGATTCGTGAGGGCAAGGAAATTGCTCTGTTTAGCATAATCCCAGAGACCACTGTGAGGGATTGTATGAACATCTCACAGTTGCCAGCTGAGATTAAGCCAACTCACAGCCATCCAGGTTAAACCTGCAAGAAAAATCGTGTGAGCACAGGCACATGGGCACCTTAGGAAGAAGCAGTGCACCAGGTGAAGCCCTGACATTGAAATCTCATGTCTCTCTGATTTTTTCTTGCTGTATTGATACCTTATTTTCACAGATTTCTGGCAGTATTTCATATAATGTCATAAAAAGTAAAATCTTTGCATTTAGTTTATTTAATCCACACATAATAAGAATCACAGTCAAGTAGGTGTACAGGTGTATGTAAAACCAATCACTCAAAGCTCATTTTTAAATAAGATTTATAAAGAATTTGGAAACACCAAAACCAAACATTCTAAAATACTTCCTCAGACAAGAAAACCAGCAATTTCACGAGTAAGAAAAGCAAATGACCATATACTTACCAAAGGGGCAGGCGTGGCGATGGTGGTCTGGCCATTACCTTTCATAGATGGTTTCTGCGTCCTCTCCTCTTGCCTGTGCGGCTTTGTTATGGCCAAGTGCGATTGGGCCATGACCTGAACTCCTTCACTCCACTGGGTGGGGCTAATCAATTGTAGGAATGATGATTAAGGAAGGAGGGAAGAAGAAACACCTCCATAGGTTCTCCATCATCTGCTGCAGGGACTCTCAACTTCAGTGAGTATAAGAAGCATCAGAGGAATTTGTTACAAATAGAGATTTCCCTGGACCTACCTCCAGATTTTGATTCAGTAATTCTGGTTTGGGGGACTGGGATTTGCACTTTAGTGGAGATTTCCCCCTGCCCTTCTCTCTAGCTTCATTTCATATATTTCATACTAGACCATTTCTTCCCCTACATTGTAGACTCAGGTATAACGAACTCTTCGAAGATCTGAGAACCCAATGAGCTTTGCCCATGCTTGGAATGGTTTCCAATTCCTCTCCCCACCTTTAACACACACACACTCCTTGTGTGACTGAAGCGCACATTGAATCTAAGAAAAATATTAGACACTGCCTTCTCTCTCCAGTCTCCTTTCTCTGCAATCCTGTTCGAGTTGTATTTTATACATAATGTATTTTCTTGCTTAAATGCTGTCTCCTTCATTAGACTGTGAACTTCTAAATGTAGGAACCATGCTTATTATTCATCTTTATACCCTCAGCTATACAATTCTCAACATATCATCTGATATTAAATAAGTACTCAATAAAAATACATTGAACTAAATCAAATGTTTGTTGAAGCAAAGAATTATGGATTCTAGTTCATAATTTGTCCTTAAGTAACAGAGACTTGACAGAATTAGGCTAGTGATAACTTGCCCAGTTATAAAAATGGCTGTTCATGGAAAAAAGTCAGGTAAGTATAAAAGTATAAAATAATTGGTAAAGAACAAGTGAATATAATCTTGTTCTTCATATGAACTGCTAAATAAAATGCCACTTTTGTAAAATAAAAACTCTGATCCTTGGAATTTAACTTTTTAAATATAGTTCTAAGTTTCTTTTCTAGAGTCAAAGTGCTCAAGATCAAAAATAAGCAGAAGAGTTTATCCTAGTGAAAAAAGAAGAGCCTGATATTTTTTATGTCTTTTCCCTCAAGTGGGTGGGATGAGTTAGACCCAACTTCAAAGCAACATGAATTATGGTTCAGTTTTTTCTTTTCTCTTCACCTTAGATTTGATTTTCCTTTTTCTCCTGAAAATTCAATCCTGTAGTTCAAAAATGACTATAGAGAGGTGGCATGAATAAAGATGTAGTTCTTCTTCCCTGTACTGGAAAATGTTAGAAAGGAAGAACATAAATGGCAACATTATGTGTTGATGAGGAAGCTGAGACAGGCATAGGTTGTGATGCCCACAGCTGCAGAGGGGAGGAGGCTCTGAAAGGGAAGCAAAGACACACTTTGCTGCCTTGCTTACCTTACTGGGTTGCTGCGATGGACATTTAAAAAAGAAAAATAGGAAACTGATACAAAGTGGATTTGATGACAAAGCTATATTAATGTGAGTAGATAGTCCATAGGCCAGATAAACTGAAAAATAGTAGCACAGTAAAGACAGTATCAAGGAGTAGGCTGTTTCCAACATTGTCTATACATTCTGCTCAAGTATTCCGGAAAAATTACCAAATCCATAGTAAGGTGTTTCTATAGGCAACTTCTGGGGCATTGCCATGTATGCATTTGTGATCTTAATTCTTTTGGAGATTTTCTATAGATTTGTACTTGAGTGTAACAAAGAAATTTCTGTCTGGTCACTGGGTCTGTTCAGATGGGGGCAGTTTTCATATTTCCCTACAGACTGGTGTTATTTATTGAAAGTTGGAACTATTTGGATACCTTCTGAAAACTTGAAAGGATTGTCCTTCCTGCTGCTAGCTTGGCCATGGGATGGAACATGGGGTGTTGAAAGCACACGAGCTTTGGAGTGAGGTGGATCTGGGTGTGACTGCTGCTTCTACAACTTACTAGCTATGGGGTTTCAGGAAAATTATTTTATTTCTTGGAGCCCCAGTTTCTGTGTTGTTAATACTCGTGCATGATATTGTTAACAACTAAATGTGATATTTGTGAAAGTGTCTAACTAGTACAGAATCGTATATGTAGAGTTTCCATAAATGCTGATTTTAATTTAATTTTATTACTATGTGCTTCAGTTAACTCAATTACTTTTCTATTATTTTTATAAATTTTCAACCTCTGGATTTTAGAAAAGATACCCACTTCTTTGTTATTTTCATCCTTCCTAGAAGTTTTTCATATCTACTTCTGTACCTTGCTTGAGTTACTGATTTATTATTGATGTGGCAGGGTGTACTAGCACATAGGTCAAGAGATGTCCCCATCTCTAGGTTGAGGGGTTTCTGAGTTTACCTGATGTTTATGGTTCCCCAGGACCCTGTAGTAGCTAGAGTTGATATAAGCTATATTTACCATTCAGTTTTCTCTTCTTCGTGAATATGAACATTCCATCATCTGAGACATGTTGTTTAGAAATCTAGTCCTCCCTGAGGCTTCAGGTTTAAATTCTGAAACATCTTAGGTCCCTGGATACTCAACTCATGCTGGTGATGAAGTAGTACTAATTTTGTTACATTTGGCTGTCTTTTGCATCCCACTTTTTGGAAATTAACTCAGAAAAAAGGCAGAAAATCTAAATAAATCAATGAAAAAATGCTGATGGTTGATAGGACCTGTAAGAATTCATTTGCTGTTACTCTCTTCTGTATCCCAGTTTCTTAGCAGTTGTGGTGACTACCTGAGGTTCCCCGGATGAACTTTCTCACTTTGATTTCTGTTTGGGAGTTATTATCCACTTCTATCCACTTTCCAAGTCTGCTTCCTTTTACCTTGTCTCCTTGTTCTTTCTGGGATTGGGACTCTGAATCCTCCAAGGTTTGAAAGGTAGCCAAACATTATTTATTATTTTTGTAGCCTTGTAGGCATTCAGAAAATGTTTGGCTTCAAATCGGTTTCAATAAAATAGTTGGCTGATGTTGCAAATGAGCATTTTGGCTGGAATTTTGTTAAATACCAGTTTGAATTTTGGTAAAGCTGCCCTGAATACATCTATCTTTGTCAATGGGTTTGTTTGTTTATTAAGTGCATACTTTTTGGATTTTTGTGGGAAGAGAAGGTCAGACAGAGAAGCACAAGGATTAGAAGTGATTACTAATAGAGAAAAGGATTCATGGAGAATGGTGTCCAGAGATAAAGCATTACGAGAAGGGAGTTTGAATCATACTGTGCATAAGTGGGTGTTGAGTCCAAGGCCAAAGCCGGAACTGCCATTGAGCTGAGCTTCCCATTGGCATGTTTTCCACATTCTGAATGATGGAGACATTCTTGAATAGGTAGTCACGATTAACAACAGAGCCTAAGGGTTAGTGATATAAAGGATGGTTCCCAAGAAAAAGCTTTATCCTCCTATAATTCAAGCTTCTACAAAGCCTTACAAAGAAGCCAGCTCTACTTCAAGAGATATGGTGCATTCTCCACCACTGGCAGCAAAACAGATGAATAAATAATCTCTTCAGGGAAAGCCATGAGCAGGTTGGATAATGATAATAACATGAGCAATTGGAGAGAAATAAAATAGTTGCTATTAGAATAATCATTAGGGGTTGCCTATGTGTGATTAGGTTACTTAAGACTTGGCTTACACTACCTTCTTGTTTTTAAAAAAGAAAATTTTGAAGGTTTCCTTTCTGGAGATCAGAGACATAGCAATAACTAACTCCAGTGGCATGAGGCACTGATCTGCTCAGTGGGACTGTAGTTGTGGTGCCTGAATCAGTTTGGACCTACTGTCTTTGGTAGAGTACACTCACAGTAAAAGAAGGAGGGAGATTTATCCTGAAAATTTTTGAGAGTGTTTAGAATTTAGACCACTGAAGACTCTTACAACAGAGAATAAACTTCAGTCTGTACTTTTGTCAGAGTTTTCTAAGAGAATACTTGGTTTAGGAAGATGGAAGAAATGTTAAAGGCAACAATCACAAAAGAGTGGACGATGATTAGGCTCTGAAGACTGTAAGCCCTTAAGACTCCATGACAGAATGTTGGGCAAGGTTGCAAATGGGTTGACTTACCCATTGTCAGCTCCTTGAAGGCAGGGGCTGGGTTTGAGATTTCTTTTGTAACTCTCACAGTGCTTGCCTGGACCTCACTGGCTTCTTATTGAGGAGTTGAGTGCCATGCCACAATCTGGCAGGATTCACACCCTAGAAGAAGGTGGTTATTCTAGAAGCAAATGTATCCTCATGGTCAATTTAACTGGCTAGTGACTCAGCAAAGAGGCATAACCCAATCAAAACCTCAGTTTTCCCATTTAAAAATGGGATCCCAGTATCTTTCTCATAGGGTTGTTAGGGGTTTAAATAAGAATATTTATGTAAAGTGCCTAACAATGCCCAATATAGAGCCATACTACCACTACAAACAATATCAAAAGCTGCAATTTAATGAGTGAAGACCATGTGCCTACCCTAAATATTTTATGCAGATTATCTCATTTGATCTTGACAAGGATTCTATCAGGAAGGTTCTTACAGAAATCAAACTGAAAATGGGATAATGTACAATAGCAGTGTCTTTTCGTGGAGCTGCAAAGCAACATGGGACTCATTTTCTGGAAATGCAAGTTCCAGAGACATACTGAGAAAAGGAGAGTGAGAGAGAGATGTCAGGAGGCACAGTCATTTTCTAATTCCAAGAGCCCTTTGTGAAGAGGAGCCCGAGAAAGCTACCTAGCAAGCACCTGTGAAAGGATGCTTGGATCTTTGTATGGCAGCAGCAAGGGTGGATACATATATCAGGAAAATATCTCAGGAAAGAATGAATGAAACATTTTCTGTATCATTTGGGAGATAATAAGGGAAGTTCAGGACCACTTAGAGAGGACAGGGGCCCAGCCTAGGGAAGAAGACCCATGTGGGGTGTGGGACCCGAAGGAAGGAGGGAAAGGAAGCCTAAGGGGAGAATATCTCATGTCTAAGTCCTGAGGCCTAAAAACAATCTCTGAGGATGGAGGTTGAAGAATTAAAGTCCCCAGGACAAGAAATGAGGGCTCTAGGAAAGGGAGAATAAATACTCCAGCTATTCTGAATGTGTGTTTGCATGTCTTTGGGGAAGGGATGTCAGGATTCTTCATAAATACATATTTTTAAACTATTTCATTGAGGCAAATACACTTAGAGAAAAATTCACAAATCATAAGCATGCAGTTTGATGAATTATCACAAAGTGAACACACCCATGGAACCACCACCCAGGTCAAGAAAGAGCACATTACCATCTTTATAAATATTTACTATTCATGATTTTCTCATGCTTAGTTTCTTAAATGTGTATGCTTATAATGTAGACATTTAAAGTCAAATGTGGCCAGTTAGGATGTTTCATGCATAAAGTCAGAAAAGAGGGCTTGTTCTAAAACTGAGTTGGGGAAAACACTTGAAAACCATAAAGTTCTGTAAAAGTGATATACTAAAATCTGCATAAGTTATAATTAAAACCTGAAATAAGAGATAATTTTATACACTTCCAAGATCCATTAGGGTACTAAAAAAATTGAAGTTCAAGGAATAATCCCCATTTTTCTTTAAAAAAAGGAATATGTAGCTTAAAGCCTTCGAGAAATTACAGCTTTTGGCACCGTCCCAAGACACAGTGTGCTCAGCAACTATTTCTCAATAATGACAATGGTGATAAGTTACCTTTTTAATATAATACATGGTGATCCATCCCTGATCCCCCTAAAGCAATAACATGTGCAAAGAAATATGGCTTTTAGTTCTCTGAAGTTCCTGCTTGGTGCTTCAGGAGAGAGAATATTCTATGTGTGTTAGTCGTGATGTGATTTACACACCAGTTAAAACCATTTTGCCCTTCATCTTCGTCCCTCTGCACAACCACAGTTCTGGGTTTTGCAGCAGTAGAAAGAGGGAAAGAAAATGAGAGGCAAGATGATGAGGATAAGAAATAACTTAGAGGAAAATAAATGCTGACTTAAAGCCACTCCTTTTGCTTCAAGGAATCAATAATACGAAGTAGTATAGCAATTAACCACACCTTTTATCAGGTCAGATTTCGTTAGGTGCATACTTTTACTTTGGTAGCTGGAAAGTCATCTGTGAGCTGAAGAAGGTTCTCCATGGCAGCTACCATGGTAGGTGATCATAAGACAGAAAAGGAAAAGCCATTTGCCAAATGGGAAGGTACCTAACATTTACAGACTATGATATCCTTAATGGATCTACTCAAAACTTTACAGAAGACAGAGCTGACATGTGTAAATTTAATGATGAATAATAAATACAGTACCATTTTCCTGTTTGTGAGCACTAATTCGAGCCTGGTCTTAGGAACCCCCAAATGATTCCTGCTGTGCTACAAATATATTAATAATTTGTTCTGCCTTGATTTTTAGGTTGGCAGCAACAATTAGGAAGGGATGAGGCATCTATTTCATAACAATATGTGAATTTTATGATTTGTCACATCCTTAGCAACGGCATTTAGCATTTGCCCATTGGGGTTAAAGTATAAATAGATGTTGAATTCGTATAAACCTTTCTTGTTTGTCATCTACTTTAGCTAGTGGATTACAGTTTAGTATTTGATTTAGATTTAACCATTTGGCTTATATGAAAAATCGAATAATTCTTTAGGGAACTTTTATCAGAATATAGACTAGTCAATTCTTTAGGAATAAGTGTCATGTGGTGCAAAGAAAACTGGGCTCCGGTTTCAGTTTTACTACTAACCAGTTAACCAGCTATATGACCTGTGGCCACTGAACCTCTGGGCCTTAAAATTGGGTAGTTGTTAAAATTATGGGCTTTGGAGCCAAACAGAACTGATTCAAGGCTCTTACTCAATCTCTAGGAGCCTCAGTTTTCTCATCTGCAAAATAGGACCACTAATAGTCCGACTTAATATAAGGTTGTTAGGAGGACTATCCATGTAAAATGCCCAGCATACAGTCGGTGCTCAATAAATAATAAAGTTGGAATAACTGGTCACTATTTTCCTTTCCAGATCTGAAATGTTTTGATTCTGTGAATGATGGGGCTTCTGAAGTGTCTTTTAAGATTGCATACAGTTAGGAATTTCAGGTCCTTTAGAGGTGGCACATTGTAGCCAAGCTTTACTTCTGCATAGGCCCTTGGACATTGGTATATTTTAGTTGCTCACTTATTGAAAACCCTGACATCCCTTGAAAGGAAAGAGGAGGAAACCTGTTACCTTGTCAGAAGAGGAAAGATTACGTGGACTTGTCTAGCACGTTCCTTCAAGAGAAACTGTTTGCTTGCCTTAAGGGTCGGTGTCCTTGGTATCACCAAGGCTGGGGCAAAGGAGCATGACTGGGCCTGGGAAGGAGGATGATCAAAGACACAAGACCAGTGTCCTTAGGAGGGGCTAATGAGGGTGGTAAATGAATCCTCCCCTCAGCATCCTCCCTTGTGCAGTGTGCACGGCTATGGGTGCAGCCCGCAGTGGAGAGAAATAGCGGCAGGAGACCAGGCCATCCCCAAAGCTTGCCCAGTTCACCCCAAGCATAACAAAAACATCCATCATCTTTCCAGGCCTTTATCATTGACAAGTGTTTTACTAGCCATGAGAAGTACACAGGAAAGAGGATACCTTGCTTGTTTTAAAGTTGTGGAAAATTAGACCCAGAGAGGCTTAAGTAGGGGAATCAAATATTTAGGACCTAGCTTTCCTGACCTGTAGTTCCATGCTTGTTTCTCATGTTGTTTTGTCTCAGATGTAGAGTTGTGCACATTCACACAGTTTCTCTTTCCTTCCCATTTATGTCTTTCTGAGCTTCAGCTTCTTCATTCATAAAATAGGACTCTCAAGAATACTTTCTTCACTGGGTTTATGAGAAAACTAAATTAGATAATGTGTATAGAGTGCTTCTTGCAGTAGTAAAGCTACTAGTTGCTGCTGTTAGATGGTTATAACTCTCCTATTACCAGGGAGGTTGCTAAATTTCTAGTATTGCTTTTTATTGTTTCCTCCAGTGGAACCTCATGTTTTGAAAGATTTTTGTATATCAAACTGCATACATTAGTTAATAATTTTTTCTTTTGTCATTATCACAGGCATTTAAGACTGCCAATTGAAGCTTCTGATCAGCAATTGTATCAATATTGAATTGATTTAATTCGAATGAAAGCAAAGAAATCTGATATTTAGAGAGCCTCTTTACCCTCATCTAAGTAAATGTACTTCCTTCAGGTTGCCTGAAGTGTCTAAAACGTTTTGCTGATCTCTAGCACTGTCTTTGCAGATTTTGGATATAGTTGGGCTCTCACTTTTCAATGAATAAGCCAAACCTTATAATTATAATCTGAGTGAGTTGACATTTTGTGTGTGATCTAATTCAATTTTTGAATGTTACAATTTTTTCCATCATATCATGGGAAATTGGTGTGGTCCAGAAGAAATCAAAATGAATTCATCAAGAATGAAACTAAAGATGAATTTTTAACATGCTACCAGAAGTTATTGATTAACAGGCATGCTAATGTTTCAGAGAATACATTCTGATATGTTAGAATCAAATTATGTATTTTATTCATTGTCATTAAAGGCCAAGTTCAATTATAATTTTTTGGTTTTTGTTTTACCCTTCAAATTTTGTTTGACCTTATGAAATTTTTATAATATTAGAGGGGAAAGGAAAAGAAAATTTTTAAGTATATAGAAATTAGATAACCAAATTTAAAAGAAATTCAATTACATATAGAAATTTATAACCAAATCTAACTGTTAAGAGGGCAAATTATAAAGGATGTTGAAAGACAAATTTATATAAACATCTCTTATTGTGATAAGATATGTTTCATAGAGAACAAGTCTTGAGTGTTTCAAATATTATTGGGCCAGGCTAAAATAATTTCATTGTGAGAGCATTTTCCTTCTCTGTGTGCAGTCTAAGTGCATATTTTGTGCTCTTAGGAATAACTTTCCAAAGCTGTGTGAAGAATGTAGCAATAAAATCTAATAAGAATTATGGCTCATGACTTGAATGATGTCAGTACCCTTTTAATCCTCCCAAACATGAAAACGTTTTCTCCTTCTAAATAAGATTTAACTCCTTATTTCTAAGGAAATAAATAGAGTTCTGCAATTCCACTGGCAAAATAAGAGTTAAAGGAAGACGTTTCTTTCCATTATTAAAGATTGTGGTTATTATTAAGATCACCACTTTAGACAAGTGTTTGAGAATCTTTTTGTGAATACATATTATTTTGTCTGTTTTTTGTATACTATTTAACATCAGATGATCTCCAAGTTCAGTGTTCAAGTTACAATCTTTTGTTTTCTTTAAGCCAGTGGTCTCAAACTTGAGCATGAATGAGAATCATCTGGAAGGCTTGTGCAAACAGATTGTTGCACCCATTCTGACTTTCTGATTCAGGAGGCCTCTGGTGGGGTGCAAGAATTTGCATTTCTAATAGATTCCCAGGTGATGATGATGATGCTAGTCTGAGGATCACACTTTGACAACAACTGTTTTAAGACATGTTACAAACAACCTTCTTATTTTACAATTTAATTTGGTGGGCTTTAATTATTATGAGGCAAGTAGTCCCCTTGGTTTAGAAGAAGTAGCTGGAGTTCAGTAAATTAGCTATAGCTTGGTTTTTTTTAGCCACACTAGATTTATACCAAGTTAAAGAACTTCATACAGAAAAGCATAGTTGATGAAATGGTTTGATGCTTGAAGATGTCAGACTGTAGAATCTCTACGGGTAAGTGTGTGATTTCTTCAGTGACATCACATTTGCCTGCAGAGATTTTCCAGTCTGCCACTTTGAAGTTGTATGTAAGATGGAAAAAAAGTTGTCTTCATTCTAGAATGATCTTTCCAGTCCTGCTAGATTTTAAAACTATATTTATTCAAGGTTAAAATTGGATATGAAGTAGGAGTTATAGTTGGGACTCGGATAGGTGAGTAAATGAGAATGGATACTCTCGAATTCTGCACATATCTCCGTGGAGAGTGAAGGAAAAGCGGAAAAGTGAAGCTTCCCTAAGCCACAGCCAATCTCATTTGTAACAGTGTTTTAGCCAAACTAAAAGGCTTGAGTTTCAAGCAATTTTATCGTATGCTAAACATTGCAGTTGGGTTTCCAGGGTCTTTCATAATTTACAGTTATGTCTAAGTAATAACAAGAGAAATAAGTAGAACAAGGTGATGTGCTTCTCACTTTTATTCTCCCCATCTGTCTTCTACCTAGTAACTGTCTTATGATAAATACCATCACCTGCTGCTAATCTCGAATGTGCTAGAATAATGCATAATATGCAATATTTACTTTAGGAGCTCAATAAGGTAATTTGTGAATATTGTGATATCATTAACTCTACAATGTTGTTTTTTTGTCCATGTCAACTATAAATTTATTTTAACATTTCCCTAGGACAGGGACTTCAGGTATTTTGTTCCTTGATGTATCCCAGCACATAGAATAGTTCCTGGCCTATATAGTAGGTGCTCAATAAACATTTATTATTGAATGGCCAGTAATTCACTTAGAATTTTTTCAGCACATGGGTGTTTACCATTAGAAAGGAGATATCAAATCACACATTTTATTGCTATTAGAGGGACATTTAATTTTAGACAAGATAAAATCAGAGAACGTTTAAATATGTAAAATACATTTTGGTAATGAAGAATAGTCTTATAATAAAATACATTATAATGGAACTTTTTTGTAATATTTGGTTTAGGGCTGGAATTAGCAATTTCCTTAGTGTCTAACCATGTTACATTGTGCCTTCCAGGTATACAGTTGTATTTAAGATGATGAGGTTTTTAAAATATTTTAATATATAGAAGTTTTTTAAATCCCAGAAATTAAAAAGTTAAAGCAAAAACATTGATCTCAAAAGGTAAGAGAACGCTGAAAACAGGGGGGCAATGGCTGACCCGTGATGGTCTGGATCTCTACTGTTCATTACAGTAGCCACTTGCCACATGTGTCTATTTAAATTTAAAATTTTAAAAATCAAATTGAAAGTTTAATTTCTCAAATGTACAAGGCATACTTCAAGCATTCAATAATCCCAGTGGCTGGTGGATACCATGTTGGATAACACAGTTACAGAACATTTCAGATAAGTTTTTAAGTCCTGAGTTGCATCCAAATTTATGTAATAATGAATAACAAAATTAGGTTTGTATGTTTATACTACACAACGCAGTGTCTTGATTATCTGTTAATCTGCCATATACACATCCTTGGACCTCAAGATAACTTTAAAAGCATCCTCTCAATTGCATGCTGACTTTTCTAAATAAACCATAAATACAAACTTAACATTAGATCTCTCATAAGTGTGTAGAGGACATAACAGGTGGCCCTGATCTCATGTAAGTGGAGCTAAAATAATGTGTTGAAATAATTGCGGCTTAGAAAGATAGAAAACATCTGGGCTTTAAGAGAGAACATTTCCATCCTTTTTGCTGATTTTTAAATTAGAGGGCTACATCATTCTGGGTTAAATAAAAAGAATGGGCTCATGTTAGGAACTCCATGATCCATAGTCTGTTTATCTAAGCTCCAAAGGATGGAACTAGTATACCTTGGTTATGGAGGAAAAACAAGGCTTCTAATACCATCATTCACTTTCTCTTCTTAAATCATGATTTTTGTTTTATATGTACTTGCAGGACCTGGTTAACAATATCACTAGTTCTCTTGAAGGGTAATTGAATTTGTGAATGATGGAATCATAGTTGCCATGTCCCCAGTTGTTGATATCTTGTTTGTTTCTTTGCTCCATGGGGAAAGCATGAATGGAACAGGGCTTTGAGACAGCATCATCATTTTAGTTGCCTCTGTGACTAGGCTCTTTAGAGAAAGGTAGCCTACAATATGGAGCTTCTGTTAGTTTTAAGCATTAGGTAGACAGACCCCTCTATAAATGCAAATATTTGATGTGTAAGCATTATCTGCCTTAAACATATTAGTACAAATGAATTTATACGATTATTCTTAACAGACATTAAAGATCTGAAAAAATCAAATGGTACAGCTACATTTTGAAAGATCAGAAGGCCAAGTTCTACTCAGTGATTCTCAACCTTGGCTGCATATCAGAAACATCTTGGATTTATAGAAAAGACAGATTTCCAAGCTCCAACAAAGACCTCCTGAACCTAAACTTCCAAGATGTGGACTTAAGAAGTCTCTTTTAAAAAAAATAATAAACTTTATTTCTTTTTAGAGCAGCTATAGGTTCATAACAAAACTGAGTGGAAGGTACAGAGAGTTCCCATATACCCCATCCCCACACACGTACAACCTCCCTCACTACAGATATCTTGGACCACATTGACACATCATTATTACCCCAATCCATGGTTTACATTAGAGTTTGTTCTTAGTGTTCCATGTGTTTTGACAAATGTATAATGATATGTATCCATCATTATAGTGACATACCAAATAATTTTACTGCCCTAAAAATTCTATGTGCTCTGCCTATTCACCCTTTCCTCCCCTCTAACTTCTGGAAACCACTGATCTTTCTATTGTCTCCATAGTTTTGCCTTCTCCCAAATGCCATATAGTTGGAATCACACAGTATGTAGCCTTTTCAGATTGGCTTCTTAACTTAGTAATATATATTTGAGTTTCCTTCATGTTTTTTCATGACTTGATACCCCATTTCTTTTTGGTGCTGAATAATATTCCTTTGTCTGGATGTATCGCAGTTTATTTACCCCTTCACCTACTGAAAGACATCTTAGTTTCTTCCAACTTTTGGCAATTATGAATAAAGCCGCTGTAAATATGTGCATGTAAGTTTTTGTATGAGCATAAGTTTTCGATCTCTTTGGGTAAATACCAAGGAGTCTGACTGCCACATTGTATGGCCAGAGTATGTTTAGTTTTGTAAGAAACTGACAAACCATTTTCCGAAGTGGCTGTACCATTTTGCATTCCCATCAGCAATGAATGAGAGTTGCTGTTGCTCCACATCTTCACCAGAAATTAGTGTTGTCAGTGTTCTGGATTTTGGCCATTCTAATAGATATATAGTGGTATCTCCTTGTTGTTCTAATTTGCAATTCTCTGATGACATATGATGTTGAATATTTTTCATATGTTACTTACCATATCTTCTTTGGTGAGGTGTCTATTCAGGTCTTTTGCCTATTTTTTCATTAGTTTCATTTTCTTATTGTTGAGTTTTAAGAGTTTTTTTGTATATTTTGGATAATAGTCCTTTACCAGAAGTGTTTTTTGCAAATATTTTCTTCCAGTCTGTGACTTATCTACTCAACCTCTTGACATCATCTTTTGCAGAGTAGAAGTTTTAAATTTTCATGAAGTCCAGCTTATCAATTATTTCTGTCATAGGTCAGGTCTTTGTTGTTATATCTAAAAAGTCATTGACATACCCAAGGTCTTCTTGGTTTTCTCCTATGCTATCTTTTACATTTTATGTGTAGGTGTATTACCCATTTTGAGTTAGATTCATATTTTTGCATGTGGATGTTTAGTAATTCTAGCATCATTTCTTGAAAAGGCTATCTTTGCTCCTTTGTCAAATATTAGCTAATTATACTTATGTGGGTCTATATCTGGGCTCTCTATTATACTTATGTGGGTCTATATTTGGGTTCCATTGATCTTTTTGTGGATTCTTTCACCAATACCACACTGTCTTGACTACTCTAGAGGTATAGCAAGTCTTGAAGTTAGGTAGTGTCAGTTCTCTGATTTTATTCTTCTCCTTCATTATTGAATTGATATTCTGGATCTTTTGTCTCTTCATATAAACTTTAGAATCAGTTTGTCAGTATCCACAAAATAACTTGCTGGGATTTTGATTGGGATTGCATTGAATCTATAGTTCAAGTTGGGAAGACTGACATCTTGACAATATTGAGTCTTCTTATCCATGAACATGGAATATCTTTCCATTTATTTAGTTCTTCCTTGATATCTTTTATCAGAGTTTTGTAGTTTTTTTCATATAGACCTTGTACATCTTTTGTTAGAGTTATAATAAGTATGCCTTTTGGGGGGGCTAATGTAAATGATAACATGTTTTTAATTTCAAATTTCATTGTCATTGCTTGTATATAGCAAAAAGATTGATCTTATATCCTGTAACCTTGCTATAATTGCTTATTATTTCCAGGAGTTTTTCTGTTGATTCTTTTGGATTTTCTACATAGATGATAATGTCATCTGTGAAAAAGGACAGTTTTCTTTCTTTTTTTCCAATCTGTATACTATATACATTTTGTTTCCTTTTCTTGTTTTATTGCTTAAGTTAGGACTTCCAGTATGGTGTTGAAAAGTTGTGGTGAGAGGGGCCATTCTTGCCTTATTTCTGATCTTAGTGGGAAAGCTTCGTGTTTCTCACCATTAAGTATGACGTTAACTGGAGGTTTGTTATAAATATTCTTTGTAAAGTTGAGGAAGTTCCCCTCTATTCCTAGTTTACTGAGAGTTTTTTTTTTTTTTTTAGCATGAATGGGTATTGAATTTTGTCAAATACTTTTTCTGCATCTATTGATATGTTGTGATTTTTCTTTCTTTTGCTTGCTGATGTGCTAGATTACATTAATTAATTTTCAAATGTTGAACCATCCTGGGATAAATACCTTTTGGTCATGGTATATAATTCTTTTTTATACATTGTTGGGTTTGATTTGCTAATATTTTGTGGAGCATTTTTGCATCTCTGTTCATGAGAGGTATTGGTCTGTAGTCCTTTCTTGTAATGTCTTTGTCTGCTTTTGGCATTAGAATAAGGCTGGTCTCATGGGATCAATTAGGAAGACTTCCCTCTGCTTCTATTTTCTGTAAGAGATTATAAAGAATTTCTATAATTTCTTCCTTTAATATTTGGTAGAATGCATCAGCCAGAACTTCTGCTTTTTGTATTACAAGGTAATTAATTATTGGTTCAATTTCATTAATAGATAAAGGCTATTCAGATTGTCTATTTCTTCTTGAGTGAGTTTTGGCAGATTGTGCCTTTCAAGAAATTGGTCCATTTCAACTAGATTATCAAATTTATGGGCATAGAGTTGTTCATAATATTCCTTTATTATCCTTTTAATACCCATGGTATCTGTAGTGATGTCCCATTTTTCATTTCTGGCATTAGTGCTCATCTTTAAGGTATTAGTCTTATATATATATATATATTTTAGTTAACCTCCCTAGAGATTTATCAATTATATTATCTTTTCAAAGAACCAACTTTTAGTTTTGTTGAATTCCTCTATTGATTTCCTGTTTTCAATTTCATTGATTCTGCTCTAATTTTTATTTCTTTTCTTCTGCTTACTTTGGATTTAATTTGTTCTTTTTTTCCCTAGTTTTTTAAGGTGGAAGCTTATATTATTGATTTTAGATCTCTCTTCTTTTCTAATGTATGTATTCAATGCTATAAATTTCCCTCTATGCACTGCTTTCGCTGCATTCCAAAAATTCTGATAAGTTATGTTTTCATTTTCATTTAGTTCAGAATATTTTTGATTTCTCTTGAGATTCATTCTTTGACCCATTTGTTATCTAGAAGTGTGTTTAATCGTCAATTTTTTTTAGATTTTCCAGCTATCTTTCTGTGATTGATTTTTGCTTAATTCCATTATGGCTTGAGAGCATGTATTGTATGATTTCTCTCCTTTTCAATTTTTTAAGGTTTATTTTATGGCCCAGAAAGCATTCTGTCTTGGTGAATGTTCCATGTGAGCTCGAGAAGGATGTGTAATCTGTTGTTATTAGATGAAGTAATCTATGGATGTCAATTATATCCAGTTGATTAATGGTATTGTTGAGTTCAACTATGTTCTCACTGATTTTCTGCCTGTTGGATCTGTCCATTTCTGATAGAGGGATGTTAAAGCATCCAATTATAATATTGGATTCTTCTATTTCTCCTTGCATTTCTATTATTTTTTTCCTCACATATTTTGGCACTCTGTTTAGGAGCACACATGTTAGGGATTGTTATGTCTTTTTGGAAGATTGACCCCTTTATCATTATGTAATACCCCTATTTATCTCTGATAACTTTTCTTGCTCTGAAGTCTGCTCTGTTTTAAATTAATATTCCTGCTTTCTCTCTTTTTTAAATTTTCTGTTTTCTTTTGATTAGTGTTAGCATGGTATATCTTTTGCCATACCTTTACTTTTAATCTACATGTATCTTTATATTTAAAGTGGGTTTCTTATAGACAACATATAGTTGGGTCTTGTTCTTTAACCCACTCTGATAATCTCTGTCATTTAATTGATGCATAGAGACCATTGATGGTTAAAGTGATTATTATTATAACTGAATATCTACCTTATTTGTTATTATTTTCTATTCGTTGCTCTTGCTCTTCATTCCTATTTTTGTCTTCCACACATTTTTCTGCTTTTTGTAGTTTTAATTGAACATTTTATACAATTCTATTTTCTACCCACCCTCTTTTTTTCACTTTGTTTGGTGGTTGCCCCAGAGTTTGCAATAGACATTTACAACTAACCCAAGTCCAATTAACATTATACTGATTAATGGGTAGTGTAAATACTTAATAAAATATTCCTAATTCCTCTGTTCTATCCCTGGTATCATTGCTATTACTCATTTTACTTATATATAAGCACATATGTGTTTATGTGTGTGCATATATATATGTATGAAACATTTAAGCTTACATAATTGAACACATCATTGCTATTATTGTGAATAAACTGTTAGTTATGTGTTAAATCAATTAAGAATAAGAAAAATAAACATTTTTACTTTTACCTTCACTTATTCAATCTCCAGTGCTCTTCCTTTCTTTATGTAGATCTGAGCTTCTGACTTATATAATCTTCCTTTGCTCTGAAGAACTTTTAAAATTGCTTGCAAGGTAGGTCTACTGGCAACAAATTCCCTCAATTTTTGTCTAAGAAAGTATTTCTCCTTTACTTTTAAAGAGTAATTTTATAGGGTACAAAATTCTAGGTTGGTGGTTTTGTCTCTCTCAACAATTTAAACATTTCACACCACTCTCTTCTTCCTTGCATGTTCTGAGGAGAAGTCAGTTATAATTCTTATCTTTGCTCATCTATAGGTAAGGTATAAGGGCCCCCTTATGACTGGGTCCCCCTCAAGTTTTTCACTCTCCAACTTATCCAAACTGATCTTGTAGCAACTGCAGTTCTGGTTTTCCTACCCTGCCACTGGTTCCCAGGGAGGGAAGTTGTGATTCTCTATATTTTCCTGTCTGTTTCTGTAATTTTGGGGGGCAAAAATGTCTTGTGACCTCACTCCTCTGATAGATCTAAGAGGAGTTGTTGATTTTCATCTCTGCCGTGGTTTTTAACCTTTAAAAAGTAATGCCATCTTATTTCCAAAAAATCTATGAATATCTAAATTTATAAAAAAAATTGATAAAAGTGGGTCTGTTCTGCTTGATGTGTGTGTGTGTTGGTGAGCGAGGGACCCGGAGTTTTGTCCTCTCAGCCCTTCCCCTGTGGAAGCCCAGCTGCCTCTCTTTTACCAACCACACTAGTCTTTTCGGGATGGGAAACCACCAACTTTTCTCCGACAGGTCTTGGAGCTGTGTGGTGTGAAAGCTCTTGGGGCCTGGAGTGCCAATCAAAGGAAGAAGGAACAGTGCCCAAAGGCGCACAGACTTCAGATGTTTGCTCTACAATTGCCACTGGAAAGTGAAGGGGGCAGGAGGGTGATGCAGTAGGAATCGAGGTTGGAAATCTGTTTGCTGGCAAAAAGACTACTTTGCAACTTGCCTCTAACTTTAAATGATCCTGCTAGTGCAGGGTGTTATTTAGTTAACCCAGCCTAAGGGGATGTTTTAAAGGTGGAGGATTGCCCTGGTGATGAACAAATATGAGAAATAAACTTCCAGTGGGGCTGGGTTGCCTGCTGACTGTGATTTCCTGATGATCTATAACAATGGTTATTCACTAACAGCTGGCGCATGTCTCCCTCGGACAAAGCCACTGGGAAGCACTGGCGCTCTGATTGGTGAACCAGAACCGTTTCCCTGGTAACAGTTAACTAGCACGTGTTTTATTGTTTCCAACTGCTTTTCCTGGGGTATTTGCAGGTGGTGGGAGATGCTTTCTTAAAGAGGGGTCATAACCTCATGAACTTTCAGATGTTGCAACAAATTGGGGAACAAAACATTTTCTCTTTCAAATATATTAAGTAAATCTTATTACATAGCATTTTCAAGACAGATGCAGCCCAACAGTTTTTCTTTTTTGCCATTGTTTCCAGATGTTATCAATTTTAAAGTCAGAGTTCCATTTTAAGATCAGGATCTATAGAAAGGTAATATTAGTGATACATATAGCAGCAGAGTATTTCGCCCTTTTTGGGGGTGTGTTCTGGTTCTACATTTTGTTATAAAATATGAGATCAAACCATAAAATGTCAACGTATTTTTAATTGGCCTTTTAATGGTTTGTATATTTCACCTCTTCATTAATTAACTCAATGTTTTGCCTTTACTGATAGTTTTCTTTCTCATTTTTAATGCAACAGAAAATTTATGATGTTCCTATAAAATACAAAACTAAGATAAGGCTTGATTATGTTAGAATTTCCTTCTATAATTATTCAACAGATTTTTGAAAGGATTGGTTAATTTCCAGATGGATAGCTCCCTCTTCTGTCTGTTTTGCAGAATTCGCATCTTTTGAAAGCAGAAATGAAAAATGCACTACGCATCACAAAATTCTCTATCTTGGCAGGAGGCCGAATGTTGTTACTATCTGTAGAATCACAAATTCATGTACTGGAATATAGAGGATGCTTCCATTGTAGTAATTTGGTTTAAAATAAAATTGCCTATCCTACTATAAATGCTGGCTAAAAGAAAATGAAAATATTATTTTAAGTTAATATTGAACTTCATCTGCAGACATCCCTGAAAAAATACAGACCTGATCAATCAGTTGAGTAAACTCTATTTGAAACACCTGGACTGTGGTCCAATAAGCACTTGCCACTTGATTTGCACAGCATTCGAACAATAGTGCAACTCAAGTCCTCTCTTTAGCCTGATTTGCGAGGCCTTTTCTGGAAAGTGTTTTTGATGGGTTTGCAAACATGTACCTACTTATAAATAAGATCAGTGGCATTCAAACACTCTTCTCCAGGAACTCAGAATTTTAAAAAGGCTTTTTAAAAAAATTATTTATAAAATATGTTTTGTTTGTTTCCTTGGGTCCAATTCAATCATTACAGCAAGAGTTAGGGTTATGCTCTGAAGGTGACACAAAAAGATCCATAACCTCCACTCATAACCATAGAACCAAAAGAGCTAGTAAAAGTATTTATGAGAAAGAGAAACTTACATACAGTTTGTGTTTCTAGAGACACAGTGAAGTGATAAGTTTTGACTGTGAAGAGGAAGAAGTGGATTAACTCAGACTCACCCTTCCCATTTTCCTCAGTGGCCGGGTGGTGGGGATTATACAACCCTAATTATGTGAATGTGTATAAATGAACACCATTCACAATTCTCCACCTTGCTTTTGTTGAGGCGGACACACCTCAGGGCCCTCAGAAGAGAAATATTTTACCTCACGTGTTCCTGTTCATGCTGTGTCATTGTGTTCTTTCTTTTTAGCTTTGTTAGAGTGGTACAAATGATATTTTTATATCAAGGAAAATTTGAATATAGTGCAATGAGAATCAGAAACTATTCACTATCAAAATTTGGAGACTTAAGCCTCATTTGAACATTAAAATTACTTTCTTATCTTCATGTAGGTGAAATAACCAAGTCATAAAGGATTAGATAATAAATCTCATGTGGAATGAGGAATTGTTAGAAACCACAGACCGTAGCACACGCAATTCGACCTCTCCTTTCATAGACAAAACATTAAGCCCAGAAGGGCAGTTGTCTTGTTCAGGGTCCTGCAGGAAGCTGGTGACAGAGCTGGGTTTTCTGGCTCCTATTCAAGTGCTCTTTTGCCCAGGCCACACCCTGCGTGGCACTCAAGGAGTTCTTCCCTGAGGTACTTGGCTGTGGCTCCTTGAACATGGATTCTGTCATTTTTTTCCTTCTCCAAATGGAAATACTCTGGCTCCCATCTCCCAGATTTGTATCCCAGTGACTTACTAGCTGAGTGACTTTGGACTAGCTAACCAACCTCCCTGTGCTCCAGTTTTCACTTTTATGAAACAAGGATAAAAAACAGTGCATCTCTCCGAGAATTAAGATCAGTGTTGTGTCTAGTACAGTGCCTGGCACATAGTGAGCCCTCAATAAATGTTAGATATTATTTTTATTATTGTAATTTTCTGCCTTTCTTTCTCCAGTGTGTCCTGTGGTCTTAATTTATTCTGTAGCAAGCAGTAATCACATTCTGAAACAACTGAAGGTTGTATATCCCTGTTCATAGCAGCGTTTTGTCACAATGACAAAAAGATGGAAGCAACCCAAGTGTCCAATGATGGATGAATGGATAAGCAGAATGTGGAACAGTGTATATACATACAATAGAATATTATTGATATTCTATTGTAATCTATAATATTATTCAGCCTTAAAAAGAAGAGATTCTGATACATGCTACAATGTGGATGAACTTTGCAAACATGCTAAGTGAAAAGAGCCAGTCATAAAGAGACAGATATTGTATGATTCTACTTACGTGAGGTAGCTATAGTAGTCAAATTCATAAAGACAGGAAGTAGAATGGTATTTTCCAGGGCTGGGAAGAGAGTGGAATGAGTTGTTTAAGGAGTATAGAGTTTTGGTTTTGCAATATCAAAAGGGTTCTGAGGATTAGTTACGTAACAAGAATGTACTTAACCCTACTAAACTGTACATTTAAATATGGTTAAGATGATAAGGTTTATGTTATGTGTATTTTACTAAGTTAACAACAACAACAAAACCAAAACAACTGAAGGGCTTAGTGTAATTAGAGCATATTAGTTGTATTAGTCAGCTCTGGACGTTTTGACTTTGTGATAGGAGCTAAGTACATGATTACCGGGTTCACACATCATATCTGTTTTAGTTCTTCTTCCAGGATTGCTGACTTCCTGCCAGAGATGTACTTAATTTTCAGGGCCTTATAGTTTATGAACTTGGATGAAATTACAGAAGCACACTTTCCCGTCAGAGACTCCTCTAAAAATGCAAAGAAACCCCTCAGAGACTCCTCAAAAAATGAAAACATATGAAAAGCAAATTTGACTCAGCAAGTTTACCATTAACAAAACCTCCTTTGTGGGCGTGGGTGGGGGTAGTAGAGGTGTAGGCTATTAGAAAGAAGCTTAGAAACTTCCCTATTGAACAAAGCAAGCAAACAGGCAGAGAGAGAAAAAGGGAGAAGAAAACTGCATTTTGGTTTAGGATTTCTTTAAAAAATTCTGTTCATTACTGTCTGCAGAGATGATTAAAAGCATCATACATTTCCAGGATAAAAACCAAGCACAACAGGAGAATGAATGGTTAACACTAAATTGATAATTTCTTACAATAATCTGATACAAGAGCTGTATCCCTTTTATTTCAATTCAAGAATTCCTTGTATCTTTTATTCAGTGTTCTATATCCTTTTCTATTTTAACCCAATAACATTTACTGAATACTACGTGGTGAAGGCTCTGTGTCTCAGAAGAAACAGCTGGGTTAGGGTTTTAAAAAAAAGTTTTAAAAGGAGGTAAATACTTCAAAACTTTAAAAGAAACTTTTGTTAAATGTTCAAAGTAATTAAATATACTAGAAATCATAACAAATGGTCATTCTTCCAAATAACATGCCCTATATGATCATGGGATTTATAAAACTAAATTGCAAAAGAAAATTCTTCAGCTATATCGTAGGGAGTATGTTGTCTTTTCAGACATGCTAGTAGGGAACAATCACTGCACTAGTGAATATGTTTGCTCAAACCAGGGTCAAAAAGAGACAGGAGATTTTCTTTTATCAGCTTCTCAAAAATAGCAGCTAACATGCTTAGTAACAGGACAGGATTAAAGTCTAAGTCTGTCATTTTAAAACTGCCACATTTTAATTTTACTTTGTCTTTTTGAAATAATCAGGAGTTTTGCTTTAAGTGTTTTATGCATAAATTAAACATTGAAATATAATTATTAGCTTATGCAGGGGTACTACCCCAATCTTACTTTCAGCATCATCTTAATAAAAAGCCTGAGTTTATGAATCCACAGGCTTTTTATTAGAATCCCAGGAGGTCAGTAACAATCTGGAAATCACAAAATATGCATAAAGGAAAACATTAGACTTACCAAGAAATATAGCTGTGACAGTGCATGACAAAAGGCACAATTTGGTGACATTCAATTTCCCGTGTTTCAGCATCTGAAGGCTTTAGACATAGGTGAAAAAAAACGGGGAATTTTTAATATTAAGAGCTATGGAAGGTGATAAACAGGCCTGATAAACACATCTAAGCATAACCATGCATTTCATAATAGAAACATTTCCCTTTTCATTATTAATATTTCTAGTTGAATAAGTACGCACTACCCCAAGGATTCTTAATAAAAACATTTTACCCTTTTGAGAGGTAGACACCATTAAGTTCATTTTGAAATGTTCACATTTAGCTTTTAGCCAAAAGTGAACCTTTCTTTGGTGGCTTTTGAATCCTTTTCAAGTCTTGAAACCTTAGAGAGAAACCAAAGAGAAAGAGATCAGATCGTGGCCTACCTCTTTCAGCCCTTGAGAATTCCCTTTCCAAGTAGTTTCTTAAATAGTGAGGCTGCATCAGAACCCCCAGTTCTTCTCCTTAGAAGTTATTAAATCAGCAGAAAGACCGACAATAATGGCACATGAAATCTAAGTTTTGTATAGGAAACAGACAGGCAGTCTACACTTTGTTATTCACTTGATAGACAGAGCCATTTTGACAGCCCTAACCTTGGAAACCACAGGTCCTGCTGAGCTCAGCAGGAGTCAAACGCTGAGTACCATCTGTCAAAGCTTTATTTTTCCCCCTCCTTATCCACGCCTTCACTATAAGATGCTAACAAGAGCTGCTGAATGAAAGTCGCTAACTACAGTTAAACTTGTGTGCATTGTAACACGAATGTTGGGATTAGAAATTCACTCCAAGAATCTACGAAATTTGAGTGAGTTCACTAAGTGGATATTCTATGTCCTTTCTTAGTGGTTATGAACGGAAGAAAGTGTGGGTCGAGGAACTCCATAAATCACACTCCAAACAACTAATACTCCAAAATTAGGAAATTGCACATCATTTTGTTGGTTTTGCCAACTCTGTAGCTGGTTTTGCCAAATCTGTAGCTCAAATGATGAATGGTTTGAAAAGTTCTCAACTCTAAGGATTTTTTTTCTTGATGGGATTTAATTAAATGTACAAAAACAACAAATTCCCCCCCTTTTTTTTCTAAAAAGTAGTGATTTTGATGAGTTAAACTCATGCTTTGTAAAAGGAGTCTCATTCAAAACAAACACTTGCTCTCCTTCTCTCTGGCATAATCAATTTTAAAAACTTAACAGGCCTAATCATAATAAAATCAATTAAATCAAGTGTGGTATAGCTCATACTGCACTTGTGCAGAAGACAGCATATCAATTGGAAACATAAAGGAGCTTGGAAGGGCATTGCTTTCCATTAAGTGCTACCAAAATGCTTCCTATTTTTTTGAAGTACAAATTTATTTTGCTTGCATTTTAAATTTTTGTATATTTCAAGAAGAGTTTTAGTTATTGATTTAAAATCCTTAAATTTAGAATATCATTTCTAGCACACAATTCATTCAAGAATTTAGATAACATTTCCATAAACACAGAATCATAATAGTTTACAATTCAAAAGTTGAAGAAACTGAGGTCTTTTTAGCAGAATTATTCCAAATTTTAATTTTTGGTTATTCTTGCAATAGTAATGCATTTCATTCTTTTTTCTAATCTTTTTTCCAATTCTCCCAAATGCTGAAAAATAAAGATGTCATGTTATGAGAATAATACTACATATACTATGCTATAGCAAGGGATTATTTATTGTTTAATGGTTAATTGTCAAGAAGTATTTTTAAATTAATAATTGTATTCATACAAATATGTACTTTTTTTACTTTGCGATGTCAAACAAGCTAAATATGATAATAGTTTCTAATATACAAGGTTGGATTTTGTCCATCAGTTGTGCAAGACACTTCAGCTGTATACATTTTTGTGAACATATGCATGAATGCATTTGAAAGAAGTCTGAATAGGTAATGTCTGAGTTCAGGCTTTGCCCCTTCTCTGAGCTTCCCTCACCTTCCCTTCATCCTAGGAGGGGCCCAGGAAGGAAGCTGCCTTTGCTGGCAGACAAGAGTCCCTGCTCAGTAAACACTTCTTCCACCGGTGTGCTGATGCCCTCCTGAAATCCCTTCTCTTGGGGGGCAGGACACAACTTTCACTGCATTGAGAGAGAAGATGCAAAGGCAGATGCCCCGGGGAGGAGCATGTGAATCTAAATTAATCTTGCTGACAGTTATTTTGAGAGCAAAGAGAAGCAAGGAAGAGCAGGAGGGAAGGCACCTTCAGTTGGAGAAGGGATGTTGAAAGGGGAGGCAACAAAGTCGGGCTTCCTCAGGGTTTTACCTGAGCAGGGCCACTCAGTGTCCATACGGTAACCTTGCTTTGCATCATGCGTGTGTAGACCTTCTTGGTTCCCCTTGTTATACTGTTAATTTTCATAATCTCATTATGTCAGAATTGGAGGGATGTTAAGGTTCATTTAGTCCAACCCTTCTTTAGAGATGAAGAAACTGAGACCCAGACAAATCTATCCTGTGGTTTATCTAAACCCTGGGTTAAAAAAAAAAAAAAAAGTTCTGTTCCAATGGGATATGACTATGTTTACATCCTTTCAGAGAAGTTGTTCCTGTAGTTTAACTTCTCACTGGGCAAGCAATACCAACAACGTACAACCCCATTGTACAGATGGGCAGGTAAAGCCTGAGAAATGACATTAACAGCTTCTGACCCCACGTCTCCTGATTCCTGGGCCAGGTATTGTGGGCAGAACTATCCCACCTTAAAAATGTAACACAGATTTGTGTTGCTTGGCATGTGTGTACCAAAAATGATGTTGCTTCAGGGCTATTTGAACATGCCACCTGAGACTGCGCTCTTTCATGTGGCAAAAAAGCTTTGTGTGGTGCCAGTCTGTAAGGGCCACCACAATCAGAGGGCTGTTTCTGTCCCCAACTTGACAAAAAAGTATTTTTTCCTCCTCCCAACCCCCATCCTCCAGTTTAGTTTCTGTCTTTCTCTGTGACCTTTATACAGAACCACACAGGTGTGAAAACCAATATTTGGTTTAATCCTTGTAAGAAAACTGCAAGGTAGATATTATTATCATTATTGTCTTTGTTTCACAAAAGCAGCAGCTGAAGTTCAAATAGGCTAACTGCAGTTTCCTTATCCATAAAATGGGGATGGTAATATCACTGATCTCAGAGGATTTCATGAGCAATGCTGATGAAGACTTTAGCACAGTGCTGTGTGCAGAGCAAGTGCTCAGCAATTGTTCTTTTTTGTAATTACCCATGGAGTTCAGAGCCAGATTTGGGTCTGATGGTTACTATGTTAGTTTTCATTTCCTGTTAATAATATTTATTTTCTTTTAAGGAAATAATAAAAACAATAACTACTAAAAATTTAGAATGTACTAAAATTTCATAACCTGCTTTTCTTATTGACATTATACCAGAAATTTCATGTCGCTGCCAATTCTTGGTGAATATCATTTTAAATGAGTAAATGTTCTATAATTTAATTAGCCATATCCTGATAAGAGTATTTTGGTTGCTTTCAATTTTTCTCCATGATAAATAATACTCCAATGACCATTTTAGCACACACAACATTTTCTTCTTTGGGCATATTTTCTTAGGTTGTTTTTTAAGAAATTAGATTGCAAATTAAATTAGAACTTGTATATTTTTGTAATATTTGCTACTTACTGCTAAATCATGGCCCTACTTTTCTATTTTTATGTTATTGACCTTATTTTATAAATGTCCTTTGTTTTATTGGGCTTCCAACCTGTTTTTTTTTCTTTTTCTTTTTTATTTCAGCATATTATGGGGGTACCTGTTTTTTAAAGATGTAATTGGTTCAAAGGCGTAGGGGTGAGTAATGGCAGAACCAAGGCTTGAAGCCCTCTTCCTACCATAGCAATGATGCCAATGGGAAAAATTGTCAAGGTCCAGGCGTGGAAGAGCCAGCTATGCCTTAGGGACCAGCAGAAAGGGCAGAAGTCTAGGAGTCAGGAGTTCTGAGTTCGAGTCTTACTACTACTAATCTTCTATTGTTTGACCTTGATCTTTTCAACTGTAATACAGGTCCATTGATTCTTGCTCATATTTCCTGAGAAGTTTGAGGCTTAGATAATGCACCAGAGTGCTCTTAGAGCAGTGTAAATCCCTGCATTGGAGCAGGGCAGAGTCTGCTCTCTGAATCCTCAGCACTGAGCTGCTCTAAGAAGCTGCAGTGTAGAGCTTCCCAGACTTTAATCTGCATATGAATCATCTATGGATCTTGTTAAATTCTGTTTCATTAGGTTTGGGGTGGGCCTGAGATTTTGCATTTTTATCAAACTCCCAGATAATCCTGATGAGGCTGCTGGTCTGTGGATCACACTTTGAGAAGCAGCCAATCTGAGTACCAGTGACTGTCCCCATGGTGCAGAGCACCCTACACACGGAGCAATTTTAATAAGTGGATAAATGGGGGGGATTAATAATTGTTGGCCAGATGCTCCTGAAATAGTGTCTAATATGCTGGAGTGTGTTAATATTTTGACTTGTGTGTGGAGGAAGTATTATCTGGTCTGTTTCCTCTTTGATGTTGGAGGTTCCTCTGAACCTGGGAATGTCTCCTTTCTTGAATGTGGTAGGAAGTGGAAAGCAGCCATCTGGAATAATAGAGTAGTATGGAAAAGCCCTAGACTATTATTATTATAATTTCCCTTATCGGAACACAAACCCACAAATGACCTTTTCCATTCTTGTTTTATATTTTTGGAGATTCCAACCAAGTTCCCTTAAAAGCTGACCAAGAAAATTTGCTAGCAGCACTGCAGAAGCCATAGTGCTTTGTTACAAATCCTTCCAAACATCTGCTGCATGAAAAGAAGTAAGATCCTGCAAAGGCTGAGGGCAAGAGGGCAACTCGGAAGTGGGATGTCCCAGCACAGCTCTTCGGAGGCCCTTTTTCTGCGTGCAGGCAGCCCCCGGAGGCTCCAGCACCTGTTCCTACATATTCCTGCTGGCTTCTGTTGTTTGCAATTGCTGTCAAAAGCGTCCCAGGAGAGGGCTGGGACAAGCCTTGTCAGGGAACAAGAAAAGCCGGGAGTGTGGCGGTTGGCCTCACACATGTGAGGATGTTCACTGTCCCAGTAGGGACTCTCATTTCCCTTTCACATTACCACGAGCCTGATGTCAAAAGGAAACCCTGTGAGTGTAGGTGCTGTAGCAGCAACAGTCTTTTGAAACTCAAGTGACATCAATAGCCTAGTTTCATTTTTCTAAAACTGAAATGCCATGAGTAGGACTTGGAGGTACACAACCATCTGGTCCTGAGGAGTTATTGCCTAGACAGTTGGATGGTACCTTTCCAAGAGGAAAGAAAAAATCCTAGGTTGACAGTAGTTGAAAAGTAGTTTGTCTGTGCATTAGGCCTGGGCTTGGAAAGATTAGCCTAGCTTTCAAGAAAATAGTTGAAAGGAGAATATGATAAATGTCCTTTTATTAATATTTTTGTTCTGAAAAGCAAAAATATTGGTAGAATTGCTGCATACAGTTACTTCAACTTGATAGTGCAAGTGGCTCTGTCCTTAAATGTCATTATAAGCCTGCATTTTAGGATGTGTGAATAGTTTTTAATAAAGACATGGCTTTCGACATTTTTTGGTATTTGTCTTATTATATGTGGTGGGGAAGTAGGATTCTTTTGTCTCAACTTAAAACTTTTTCTTCTTATTGATCATCAAAATCTCAGTTTAAAACTTAAAGGTCAGAAAATAGCTTCTGAAATACAGAGGACTACTTTAGCCAACAGATCTTGTGTGGTTAAAAGTTAACTCAGTAAAAGATGCATTTTTGATATGCTGAAAAGATAGTGTTTGCAATTTAAAAGTCCCTGCCTTTTTTTTTTTTAGCGTGAACTCTCCTTCATCCCAATGGCTTTAGAACAAAATGAAGTTACAGTCTGGGTTTCAGAATAAAGTTATTTATCAAAAACATAATCACTATTTAGGTCCTGAATTTTTTTCACTCAAAACATTAATATTATTGATCTAATTGAGTTTTGATTGTGATAAAAGATGTTTGAGGTGCTCAGGTTTTCTGAAGCCTTTTAAAATCTAAATAGGAAAACAATTATGCAAGCCCATTTGCTTTTTTAATGGAATACAACTTATATTAGGAACTATATTCATAGTGAATCATCTTTAAGTGGGAAGCAAAAGGTCTGTCTGAAATGTTCTTCTTTTGACCAAGTATCATAATTAGGTTTTGTCTGAAATGGTATTTATTAATTCTTTTGGTCCATTTAAGGTTCTATGTATATTTTAAAATAGAATAATTGCTTATATAGATAATTATGTTACTAGAAAACTATAAAATTATGTTTTGAACATTAAAATCAGGTCTTTTGTCTACCAAATAAATTACTATTATTTTCCTTTGAGGTTTTTAATTCTGCTCTGCTCCTTATTAGAAATATGGTCTTTTAATGTAAATTGCAAATATATGATTTTACAATGGCCAATTAATGTAATGAGTTTAAAAAGTGTTTTTTCCAAACTGTGTGATTTACAAGTAAAGAAACCTGATTTTCAAAATGTTTGGTTTTAGCTGTTGTAGAATTTTGGAAAAGATCCATAATGCAAAATTTAGAAAAAGGATATCTGGTCTTTAGCTCAAAGGAAACAGCCGAAAATGCTTAGGATTAAAGGTGTCTACCTAAGGACAGGTGTGTTTTCACTCACACATAGAGGAATATCTTCTGCCAGAGGAAATTCTAGGAAGTGTCTTGCAAGGCCTTTCCCGAAGGACGCTGTCCTGCCTTGCCTGTGCAGTGGGAGACATCTCTGCTAGCTTGGTTCTTACCCTGACAGTCTTACTTAGCAGTGAATGGAGGAACTCTCCTATCTTAGCAGAGTGAGAGGTGTTGTCAGAGGGGAAGTAGAACTGCTGTTCTCATAAAGGAACATAAATTACAAGTCTTTCTTTCAATCTCACCTTTTTTAAAGTCAGTAGTGGGATACTATTAATAACTCCAAAGAAGGACCTATCACTTCAGGGAAGGAACTGGGGCTGTGGCATTGTAGACTATCTCCAGTTTGTCCCTAAGTAGGAACATGAGAGAGACCAATAGAAGCCCGACTGATTCTTGGGGAGAGGAGATTTCTGGCACTGAGTGACAATAAAGGGACAGCTCCTCTACACAGACAGCTGCTTTACACAGACAACCAGACAATCTTCAAATGAGCTTTTAAATTCTATTTTGGAGGGGCTCTGAAAATCTTTCATTGGAGAAAAATTTGCTAAAGATAAACTCTAACATGAAATGGTTAAACCAAATTGAATTTTTTTAGGTAACAGTAAAAATAATTATGACATTGCACTTCCTAAACTTGTTTTTTTTTTTTTTTAACATTCTGAAAGCATACATATTCATTTGTAAGCTCATGTAATAATTGACTTAACAGAAACCTTGTAACATATTCTGTCAGAGTAAAATGCTGTTTCATGATATTTATTCAGCCTATAGAATGGATTTCTCCCAAACAATATCCTTTCTGGCAATGTGTATATTGTTTATTTGTATACGCTTTATGGGATTAAGCAATTCTGGATCATTTTTCATGCCAGACAACCTAAGGAAGCTAATAGAGGTATGGCATGATTAAGTTTATAGGTCACGAGATAAATTTACATGGAGAGCCAAGTTTCCAGCTTCAAGCAAATGACTTATCTGTAATTTGATGCAAGTAAAATGACTGACCTTTCAAATGTTTGTTGGGCCTCAAGTGTCTGGAACAATCAATATGTACATTATTGTTTATATTTTATGCTCCTGATCCCATTAATGTATGCGTAAGGAGTGCTGGGACACCATTAGGTTCTGATACTTCTAAAGTATTGGGTGGCATTTATCAAACAGAAAGGCAGCACATATTGACTTGTGACAGTTTTGCATTTCTCGAGCTCAATGTTTCATGAACTGCTTATCCAGTTTTGGTAAGCAAGACTTTTATTGCGCTGAAGCCGCCTCAATTAAATAATAATGAACTAATTTGTTTAGAAAGAATTTTTAACTTGCAGATTCATTAATTTCTCCATTGTGAGTGTCAGAAGATATGTTCTTAGGCAGGGGAGATCGGAGAAGTGTGGTGGAATGAAATGATTTCTGGGTGTGGAAATTGGCAAAATGACTGGCTCTGTTTCTAACTGTGTGACCAAGGACAGGTCTTTTAATGTTCCCAAACCTCTGGTTCCCCAGCTGTGAAGGAGGTGAGGTGGCCCAGGTCACCAAGATGGCTTCCAGCTTGGACACTCAATAGATAATGAAACACCAACAGGCAAAGATGCGAGCCGCAGTGCAGCCCTACCAGTAAGTACAAAACCGAGAAATGGGGAAATCCTCTAACCACCCTACCTCCCCTGTGGATACGGAAATAAGGAAAATGCACATTCCTTCTTATTGCCTAGAGTATACTCGACTCATTCTGGGTGTCTGGGAGAGATATTTGTGAAGTATGCACACACACACACACACACACACACACACGTGCACGCACACAGACTGTACATATGCTCCTCTTTTTTTTTTTCTATCTCCCATTCCACATATCTCATCTTCATTCCACCCAAAAGTGCTCAAAGTAAAAAGTACCACCTGTTATTGGGGTGGAACAGAAATGCTGAATTGTTCATTGAAGAGATAGGGAGCAGTTACCCACTTCTGTATTAATTAACTCTCTCTTTCTAGGGTTTTATTATTGGAAAGTCTAATGACTTTAAATTAACCATCCACGGTCCAATTAAAAAATCCTGAATTGATGAATTGGTTTCTAAATTCTCTGTGTTATTGACAAGTTGCTGCATCACTGAAGCTATACGACATGTCATCCATTATTAACTTTGATGGCCTTAAAAAAGATAAATTAGATCTTTTAAGCAGAAATGAGTTGTCACAAAGGCTGCCCTTCTAAAGTGCACGCGGTCTCAATTTTCTCTGAATTTCAGCCCACTTATTTGTTTGAGTTTATTCTTGTTTCACTTAGATTTTATTGATTGTTTTGTAAACATTAACTGATGACAAAAGCTTCTTAATATGAGCAGATAATAGATAATCAATTTGTAATGCAGTTTAAGTGATAAAATACTTTTGCCAGGAATATATAATCTGCCATAAGGGCAGGAAATGCCTTCATTTAAAAAATTAAAATTTACAATGAAAATTTTAGAAAGGAAATATGTCTTTTCAATGTATAAAAAGTTAAGTTTATTCCTAAGACAATAGCAATATATAAATAAAATATGCTATTTCTAAGGTACATTTAAAATATAAACGTATACATTTAGAAATAAATTAGTCTTCTTTGAGCACTTGTAGTTTGCACTGCGATAAGGGTAAAAGGCAATAATAATAAATAAAATTCAAAATAACATTCAAAATTTGAACTCAATAACTGATTTATTACAGAGGCAAAATGCTCTTACCTTGGCTTCTGCAAAACTCCTTATTCTTACTAATATTTATTTCTTCAACCTAAAACAATCTTTTGTTTTATAATCAGAATCTTATTTTTCTAACATTGTAAGTATGAATGTACCATTAATGGCTCCAGTATCTGCTGTAACACAAAATGTGTTGGGGAAAAAATGACTTAGGCAAGTTTTTAATACTTTAAATTGGACCCGCCCTTTATCCCACAATTCCTTTTGTGTGTCTCATTATTGATCAGAGTTATGCTGGTTTTTAAGCCCAGGAATTACTAGGGCAGTGTTTTATTTGACTATTTATTTCTTTACCAGAGTTGTTACCATCTTTGACTTTTCAAAAATGTTTATGACAAGGTACTTGCTGTTAATTGCACACAGGAAGGAGTGAAGAGCACCCCCGACCCCAGTAGGAGCTCACATTTTCCAGAAGATAAGATTTTCTTGTAAAATCCAAGTCTTAGAGGAGATAGGTTTCGGGTGTTTTTTTTTTTTTTTTTTTTTTTTTTTACTTTTACATAGCAATGTACTTAATAGCTTGAGAAGATTACTATTTTCTGATTAGCAGACCCATTAATAGGACAAAAAAAGGAAGGATATGGCTTTAAATAAAGTATGTTGTAGCTCTACTGGCCTAGATCCATCTTTCATCTCTACTGGAAATGCAAGAATAGAGATATAAAATTCTAAGACTGAAAAGGGCCTTAAAGATCATATGCTCATATCAACAGATGCAGAAAAAGCTCTTAATTAGTGTCATACACTCTTGTGTACCTATAGAAAGCACCTGTTAATTCATTTAACCCCTAAAACAGCCCTATGAGGCATTTAATATTATTATTTCCATTTTATAGGCAAGGAAATTGAGGCACAAAGAGGTGATGCAATTCCCCTACAACTGATTAGTATCAGGGCCAGGATATGAACCCCAGTGGTCTGGCCCCAGTAGACAAGGCTCCTTTGTCCTTCATAACCCCACCCTTGGTCACTGTCTAGCTTAATATCTTATTTGGTTTTCTTTGTAGCATTTTTTGCTAGTTGAAATGATCCTATTCATTTTTTTGCTCACTTACTATCTGTCTATATCCCCTCTTCCCCATTAGATTCTAAGGTCCAGGAGAGCAGGAACTCTCTTATTCACTGCTGTTTCCACCCAGGTCTGGAATAATAGTGCATGGAATGGTTTCTCAATAGATCCTGAATGAATGAATGAATTTAAGAAAATGCAGCAGGGACAGTGGGAATGGAAGAGGCTGTTGGGCTGAGAGTTGGCGCCCTGGTGAATGTGCTGGGGAAATGCTCTTAGCAGCAGAAACTAGGCTGATGAGAGTGGGAAGATGTGAGTGGGGGCATCAATGGTGGGCTCAGTTTTCAAGAAGGTTGACAGTAAGGAAAGCAGAGGCATGAGAAATAGCAATTGTGATTTTATGCTTTCATTGGAAAACTCAATAGGAACCTTCCTCCCTTGCAACTTAAGAATGCCTCCTTGCTGCTCTTTGATGATTATTGCTATGTGAAGACCCATCTCTGTCATTTTCCCAACTATTTGATCTGCTTGAAAACTGAAGTAATGGTTTGACCACAGAATTATCATCTGTCTCCACGCATTTTACCAAAGGTGCACTCCTGGGCAGTCATTTCCCCAGGTCATTCTTGGGGGAGCAGGACTTCCTTCATCAATGTCTGTGGAGCCAGAAAGTCTATAAAATACCAGCAACTTGCCTTTGAATCCCAGGAAACACATTATCTGTCCTTTTCTACACCCTCTTTGAAGTTTCCAAGAGCGTTACAATTACAGTTTCTTTTCCCAGACATTGAAAGAAATAGCGTCAAAACATGGGTGGCTCTGAACCATCCTACTGTGGTCTGTGCCCTGCATGGCTAAACAGAGAGGTTTCCGTTACACAGCTCTGCTTCCTGATGTGTGCAGTAAGCGGCCCCTCGTCCCCTGCCTTCCCCCATAGCATTTACTACCATTCAAAGGAGGGTGATGCCAGAAATTTCACATTTAAAAGCTATACTTCTTAGAGGTGGTTTTAATTCAACCAATGAAGTCAGTAATGCTAGATGACCTCTATTGTTGACAACTTGTGGCAAGTGAATTCACCATTCTGCTATTCTAATAGCAGTAGCAGCAAATGACTTGGAAATGTATAGCAAGAATGTATTCGCTAGTATCTTCTCTTTCTGAATCCTCTGAATTGATCTCCCAGTTTCAAAGTGTCCCTGAACCCCTAAGTTAGCTCTGCCTCTGGTTTCTCTAATTAGGTGCCAGTATGAAATCATGGCAGAAGAAACAGGTTGTTTTTACAGACTGTTTATTTTGAAGCCAGATACTGCTACTATTTTAGGGAAGAAAATATTGCCCTCTTTTCAACTGTAGCAAAACGTGTTGTCTCTTTCTCAGTATCAACTACAAATAAAGATTCTCTTTGGAATTCTTCTTTTAGTCCGTGTGTTCTCCTGTTGTTAGCAATCTACAAAGATTAATAATTCAAGTAGTACCAGTATTGTCAATCAGACAATAAATAGTAAGGTTTAATGTGCAAATTTTGTACCAGGACACCCTATGGCCCGGTGTTCCTCAAAGGAGGTGCTACAGGCATTTGGGGACAGGCAAGTCTTCCTTGTGAGGAACTTCTCCAGGCATTGCAGTGTGTTGAGCCTCCCTGGTTCTGGGTCACAATTTCCAGTAGCACTTGCCAGTTGTTGTGATGACCAAAAACACCTTTGCACATTTGCAATAGACCTATAGGAGTGGGTAGTATTTGCCTTGCCCATGTCCTGGCCAGGATGCCTAAACGCAAGTGCCAAGGGTGCCAGAGGCTAGCCAGAGAACATACATTTGTATAAGTATAAGGCCATTCTGAGTGGTATGACCTATGTTTGCTGGAAAAAATGTGCATGATATGTTTAGAAGTGTTCAAGACCAAAGTCGTAACAAACACTACACTGGTCAACAAAATTGCCCTTTCTGCCAAATTTGGCTCTCTCGTCATTAGGCTTCCACTCACATCTATGAATCCAGCCCCTCTTGTCACTCCTTTCTTTGTACCTCATGATTTAGCCACACTGACTTGGCACATAGGAGGCCTGACTTAAGTGCTAGTTGGATAAATGAAGAATAACTGAAAATTCCTCCAGGCCTTTAACCAATTTCTGAGAAGTTTGTAATAGGAGCACTGATGCTTAAGATTTCTGCTCAGGCCACACCAGCTGTATGTAGGCTCTTTAGGTGGCATCCCTGGGCTTCTTCTAAGTCCTCTCCTGGCACATGAACCAGGGCTTATTTTCAGGTCCTTGTATTGGTTCTATTTGTTCAGTACTGCACTGGTTTTGCTGCACAATAGGAATAATTTCAACTGGAGATTGTAAAACCTTGCCTCACAAACTCTCATCACTGTGCTTTGCCCAGGTGTGTGCTGCTTCCTCAGACATGTCAGAGTGAAGTGGCCTGTGATTCTCCTATACCTGTGATGTGCTCAATTTCTTGTGCCAGTTTATGGCAGGAGACAAAGGATTGCTCCTGCCCCAGGCAGATTTAGCCTCACTGGTGCTGGAAAGTGATTTTAGTGGATCTAAAAACTCCTCCTATTTCAAAGTAAAGACTTCCCCGTGTGTACCCCAGATGACTCCTCCCCTCCGTCCTTCTCTCTCTCTCTCTCCCTCTCTCTCTGTCTCTCTTAATTTTAACTTGTTCCTTTGGGTTGGAACTATCTATGAGAAATATATTTTGCTGATTTCCCTCCCTCTTCCTGTTATCTTATTTGGCCATAGAGCCCCCAACAGAGCAGGAAATGTGGCACTCAAAGGTAACAGAGGAAACTCCTCCTCTGTACCCAGGGGCTTAAGCAATTGTTCCCCCAGGACTTTATGTAGAAAATCTATTGGGTCATAGATTCCCAGATGCTCACAACATACCTCCTCTTGTTTCCATTCATACTATTGTTTCCTGAGAATGTTTTTAAACACAATGAGCTATTGTTAATTTATACTCTTCTTTTTCTCCTTTCCCTTCCTGGTCTGCATGTGTTGGTTTGGTTTTGAAGGAGAACACACACTTGACCAGCCGTTTGGTTTCCCACAGCCAATATACACATGCCCAGGGTGTTCCCCTGTGATTTTCAAGGCCCATTTTTCTTCTGATAAGGTCAACAGCACACACAGCTTATCCACATCTGCTGTGTTCCTTGAGGTCAATCAAAGTATTCTTCCTTCTGGGACTAATGGGAATCTCCCAGAGAGAAACAATTATTGCACGTGAAAAATCTATTGATCTACATTGTATGGTTCACCTGGTATTTAGGGTTCAGGGACACTCTGAAACTGGGAGATCAATTCAGAGGATTCAGAAAGAGAAGATACTAGTGAATACATTCACGCTATACATTTCTGAGTATTTGCTGCTGCTGCTATTATGACAGCAGAATGCTGAATTCACTTGGCACACGTTGTCAACGATATAGGTCATCTGGCATTACTGACTTCATTGGTTGAATTATAAGTTCATGATAATAGTACTGGGCACAGTCACAGATTAAAAAACAACCAGTGGAATCATGAATGTTACCATTGATGTGATTTTCCACTTCTCCTTTTTCTTTGCTTTAAATGTGAGGCCCATTTTCTGTCTCCTACTGCTGATCTGGATGGAAACATGAGGAGTAGCTGACAAAAGCACTGGACTCCCAGCTATTGGGATTTACTTCTCATGAGGTCCATGCTGAAATTTTTAAAAGAAACTTGGGACCATGACAACATTCTATGTGTTGCTATCCAGATTGAGGAATTGAATAAATAATTAAAACCCTTCAGCAAACTATTCACCGTTTGGCTCTTTGTTTCACTATAGGTTTGTCACAAAATATTTTTCCCACAGTTGCAAACCAGTTAACTGGAGTCCTAGTCTCTTACCCTCCTTTAGGAATTAGAAAACCTACGTCAAAATCCCAGTCACAACCCTTGTCAGCTGTCTATCTCTTTGTTCTGGGTTTATACGTACAGAATATGAAAGATACTAACCATCTCATAATTATGTTGTGAAAAATAAATAAAGGAACTCACAAAATAGCTAGCATAATTATACCACACACAGTAGGCTCTTCAAACATGAGTCCAATTTGTATCTTTACATTCTGGAGAGTCTAATGAGCAGTGAAATACACTGAATGCCAAAGAAGATGCTGAATAAGTGTCAGGGTGATATAATTGAAGTTTCTTAGGAAAATACTTGGATATGAGCTTTTTTTTAATGGAGTTTTTTTCTGAGGGCTTAAGTGATGAAAACTTGAAAGTTGTTATTCCATTTGAGTATAGGACTAAGGCAATTCTCTGAAGATTTTGTACTGGGGTCTTATTTCATTGCCCTTATACTTTTACATCTACCAAGAGTCACTAGAACACTCATTAAATGGTACCCTCAGTCTTGCCATCTATGAAACTGATTTATTAATTATGATAATCTGATAGGATTTGGTGATTATTGAATGAGATAAAGTATATAAAGACCTTTGCATAATGCCTGGCATATAGTGTTCAATAAATAGTCAATTAATAGCATTATCTTTATTTATAAAGATCCTACCACCAAAGTTGCTAAATTTCCATAGGGAGATTGGAAAAGATGGAATAAATTATCTCCAAGCTCATTCTAGCTGTACAATATACACTTTTGAAATTTTGATAAATCTAAGACAGTAGTAAAACAGTGTTGGAGTCTCCATTTTTTGACTTGTGTAATTCTAAATGACATTTCTCATAAATGAAAATACACATTTTTAAGATCTCAAAATGGTGAAAGGTTCTAAGACAAGCACTAAGTGTTAATAGCACCTAGCCATTTCTCACTTCAAATGGGTATAATTTTATGACAACTTACTCTTTTCAGATTCAAAGATCCTCAAATCTGTTTCAGAAGTTATTCTTTTTTTCCCTGGCAATACAATAAAAAACAAATGGCAATAAACCAATCTGTATTATTTTTTTTCCACAATTAGAGAACATGATGGCTTTAGTTGTTTGCAAATGACTCAAGGCAAAAGTGCTGATGCAGGCAGGCCTAATTGATTGGAACAATATATGGGCTGCCTTAGTGCTTTAGGTCAAATCCTTAGGAAATTATACATTCTCTATACAAAATTAAATGTGTTGCAAGCCTCTTTCCTGTCAAATGCCATTTTTTTTTTTTTTTTTGCCCATTTGGTTCCAAGTTTGACTTGCAGGGATGAGTCCTGGGTAGCGTTGTCACATAGATTCAGAAGCTGTTTGTGGACAGGAATTAAGTCCTGACTATTATTCTCCTTGCTATTTTGATATTTTGTTAATGTCTTCTTTTTCCATTAGAACAGCTCAGCATTTCTCCTTCTATTTTGGTAGTCTGCAGGTTGTGGTTTGGTCCTATTGTGGGATAGGTTTTTTCCTCTCTGGGTGATGGCTATTTTCATCATGTGCTTGAGCTCCCTCGTGGATGGGGGTAAGGTTATGCCCAACCTGCGCTCATAGTATCAGGGCCTTCAGAGAGGCTAGAGGAACCTGCACTCAAGTGGCAGACTTCCCATGGCTGTATGCTCTCCCCTGTAGTTTCATGTCATTGCAGCCAACTATAAAGGGTTGGGCTGTTTTGATGTGCCCGGTGACCAAAAGACCCCTTACTGCCCACTTCAGCTCTGCAGCTCTCAGAGTCTAGGCCAGCTCATTGCAGGTGGGTCGGCAGGTGGGGCTTTCTGGTCTAGAATTGCCTGGACATGACAAGTAGGTAGATGTTAGGATTGAGGGAGAAAGGGACATTGAAAATAACTCTCAGGTTTATAGAGTGGGCTGGTGCGTGGCTAAGGCTGGCAATAACTAAGATAAGGAATGAGAAAGTAGGTTGGTTGGAAAAATAGAAAGTTCAGTTTTGGAGGTGAGTGTGCTCTGCCTTCAGATCATCCTTCAGGTGGAGATGCACAAATAGGCCACTGTGAGTGAGGATCTGCAGCTCAGCATCTGTCAGGCATGGGGGGACTGCCGCTCAAAGGAAGGATCTGTGCCTTAAAGCCACTTTTAAAATTTTAGTGCTGAATACATTTGTCTCTCAAAAACTGCTGATGCTGTTGAATAAGCCAGCGTGTCAAAATTTTCAAGAGTGGAAGTCAAGGCAATATATTCCTAAACTCAGCAGCACAACGGGGTTTCGCAGTCATGTGTAGAAGGAAGGTGCCGGCAGGATGGGAGTTTCCCAAATGCAAAGCAGTCTAGTCGTGTCAGTTCACATACAGGGTTGGCATAAGTCACCTCAGGGCAGTTTATGTAATTCCCTTCAACATCTTTCACTCAAATCAAGCTTAAATACAACACAATATATTAATATTAATTAAACTATAATAGAGTTAGTCATCCTAATTGCCAGTAATATACATTTATTAAGCTTCTACTTTGGGGGTACCCAGTTTTGTCATTATACTGGGTTACCATTGAGGTCTTTGGTTGTGAAAGTTTAAGAGTGATTTTCTCTGAAAATCTTATTCCCTTCCTTCAAAAAAAGGGTGACTAAGTGGATATGTTGGTGTTTGTTGGTTTGTTAACAAAAAATTTTTTTGAAAATTGTTTTAAAAACTCATTTTATATGTATCTTTATCATCAGCCTTCATCTTCAGGTCAGGGGTCATAGACTTTGCGATTTTATGTTCTCTGTAAAACTTCCTACCATCCCTCTGGTTAAAAGTGGGAGAAACTAAAATTCACATATTCAGAGGTGTTTACAGGTTGGGTTATGGGCTTTTGATCGTAACCAGAGTCTGCAGGGAGCCGGAGAACCGGGAACACTGCAGTGAACTCTCCAGGTCATTAAAGAGGAACAGACGGACACTGAAGGAATTAGCAATGTTGGCATTGGATGCAAAGCTTTTTTGAAAATGTACTGGGAGGGACTTTGAGAAATCCTCTTGGGGCCACCTTTCTCTGGCAGCTAAAGCAGTCCTGTCCTCATTGTACAGCTGAGGAGCTGCATCCTGGAGAGCTTCACAGAGAGCTTTGGTGAGTTGGCCAATGTTAGAAAAGGCAGCAGAGGGTGAAAGGAACACGAGTGTCGGAACACTGTTCTCACCATCACCCCACTTTGCCACCCATAGAATACCATTGCCAGTAAAAGGAGAACATGGGCTTCCTTAGCTCTCTATACTTTGAAGCTCTGGGAGGGTTGAGCACCTGCAACATTTCAGAAGGGCTTCATTTTTCAGACTTGTAGCCCCGTATCAAGCCCACCAAGAGAGATAACAGTGGACACTGGTTAAAAACTCAGCCACCAGAGTTAGACGATCTCTGGGTCAATGCCTGCTCTGCCACCTACCAGTTTCATGACTGTGGCTAAGATACTTAATGTCTCTGACCCTCAGTTTCCTTTATCTGTAAAGTGGGGAGAATATATCTATTTGATTTTGCCGTTAAGAGTAAATGTGTGATCATCCCTGTAAACCACGCTCAGCATGGAGCCAGATGGAGTGATGTCTAGAAACTTCACCTACTGTGGTTGTCATCAGCTCACCATCCAAGAGTGGTGGAAGGAAATGCTTAATCAGACTCATTTGTCTCGTGGCTCACAGTATTGAACATGTTCACAGACATCTCAGGCTTTTTGCATCTGTGTTTTTCTTTCCATTTTCCCAGCTGTTGCTAACAATATAAACGATGTAAAGAAAGCAAAACCCTCTTCCTTTGTCTTTTTACCTTCTACTTCTTTTACCTTCTCTGCCCCTCTTTAGAGATGCTCTGTGTGGGGAGGGCCTCATACTCACTGCTAGGTCTCTGCCTACCTAGGCCCCCACTCCTGGACTCTTCTCTTACTTTTCAACCAAAGAAAATTTATCCTTTGGTGTCTTTTACCCAGAGGGTATAGATTCCTGGTCTGCAGGTTTTATCTAACCTCAGAAGTTTTCTTTGGCTGGAACATTAATTTTTTAAAATATTAGTTACTTTGTTTTGAAAATCAGGAAATTTCACATACAAACCAAGAAATGGTGGGTGTCATCGGGCCCACCGTTCCTAATGGAAGTCACTAGCTGAGTAGTAGCTGTCATCTTCAGACAGGTATGTGATGCCCCAGTTCATCAGGGTCGCCACCCATCCCTAAAGCCTTATACCTGGTCTGCCATATTATTTGTATTCCTGTCTGGAGCTTACAATAATTTACTTTTGTGACCCAATCAATTTAAGTCCCCAAAGATAGTAATTGGTAGAGTGGCTTCATGTAATATGTAACTTTCCCACATTCCCCTTATATTAAACTTCAGTGTGCATGAACTGCCTTTTTCATGCCAAGTTAAGATGATGAACAAACATTTCAAGCTGATGCAAGTGGTGCTGCCTGACAATTTAGACTTGGGAGTATTAGTATCTTTTCCTATATATATTTGGGCGATTATGAATCTGTATCTAACTTTTGCTTTTTCTATTTAAAATGTTATAAAAATGAATGGAGATAAGAAAAATGCTAACGCTGATAGAATTTGAAGTCATTCATTGTAACACTTGCTAGTCTCATTCAGTGATTCATCAGGATTTAAACTGGAAATTTAAGGAGTATGTGTGACATATAGGAAAGATATCATCAAAGACCAGGTCTTTAAGAGGAGGTATATTTTCTAATATTTCAGCCGTATGAGAATGGAACTAACTGTCCTTAGAGCATATCAGTTGATTGTTCCATTTTTCCATCTTCAAATCTGGTAGAAGTTTTTAGGAACATTGTATGCATGTAATATGCACTGCCTGTGTTTTTGTTTTTTTGTTTTTCAGAGTACTCTGAGTGACACAAAACCTCAACCAAAGAGAACAAATATTATTGGTAGATTTCATTAGGGTCTGATGCAGGCCATTGGGGAAGATTTTTGGGGAATATTTATTGAACAGCTAGTAGGTGCCAGGCCCTCTGGAATTTTCACAGCAGCCCTGTGGAGTGGGTATTGTCCCTGGTTTGGGAGGCAGCACAGTGTCCCAATCTGCGTAGGTCCATTTCCTGGCTCCTCCATTGACTTGCTCTGGGACCTCAGGCAAGTAACTTTTCTAAGCTTTAGTTTTATCATCTGTGAGATGGGTTGTGGTGGGTATTACATGAAGTAATAAGTGTTACCAATTCCTGGCACCAAATAACCACTCAATAAATGTTGGCTGTTGTTATTCAGACTGAGGTCCTGAAATCCTTCCATTTTGGACAGCTGCCTACTCTTTCTCCAAGTAGCAATGGGCTTAGCCTCCCCAAGGCAGAGGTGGATACTTCCTGTGTGGGGCGCCCCTCCTCACTTCGCAGACCAGCTATGGAAACTGCTGGGAACTGGAGATCAGCTTTTTGCCACTCTGGTTCCATCCTTGGTCCCTCTGTTCCTCGCTCTGACTTTCTGCACAGCTTGACTTTCTGTCTACTGCTCCTTCCTTGCTTAAAATGAAATTAATTTCCCCCTCCGATGCCTTTCTCTACAGTAGCCCACATGTTATTTCCCCATAAAGTTCAAATGATTTCATTAAACTTCATATTGCCTGTGAAAGATGTGAGTGATTGTCCTCGGTCTGGCCAGCAGTTTTAATTAGAGCGACTGTGTAGTGTGCTGTTAATTAAACGAGGAGTTATTTTTAGACATGTGTGTTCATTAGTTCTCTGGAACACCTCTTTAGTCAGATTTTGAAAATAACAGGTTAATTGAAGGTCTGGTTGGGAGCCATTAACTCTTTAACTTCTCCTTGTCCAGCAAAATCCCTCCCTGCGTTTCCCCGTTGCTGGAGATGCAGAGCGAAGGCAGCAGGGGCATGGTGCCTGGGGCAGCGCTGCCTCCAATGCTGCCTCCCAGACAGGGTTCTGGGCTGCAGAGGTTTGCTCCAAATAGTCTAACGTTAGCTACTTTTGAGCTTCATGACAGAATCCAGCCCTAAGAGCTATTGAGCCATCTGAAACGCTGTGCTGTGCTGTCGTCAGGGAATGAGTCACACTCCAGTTTGTGCTTCGGCAAATTTGTCCCCAGGGCTGTCTCTAATGTCTTGTTTGTTGATTGGATCAAATTGAACTTAAAACACTTTTATAAAATTTGAGGCAATATTATACCAAGTAAATATATGCATGTGATTGAAATAGGAACCCTATATGCACTTTTAAATAGATGACTCTTTTCTGTGTGATTCCATTGTATATACTGTATGATTGCATGTATACAACATTCTCAAAATGACAAAATTATAGAGATAGAGACAAGATCAGTGGTTGCTAGGTGTTAGGGACAGGGTATGTCTATAAAGGGATAGATAGGTAATTCTTTGTGGTGACGAATCAGTTCAGTATCTTGATCATGTTGGTAGTTACAAGAATGAATCTTTATGTGTGACCAATTTTTAAAAAAATTATTATGGATATGTAATAATTATATATCTTTATAGGGCACATGTTTTGTTTGATACAGGCATACAATGTGGATTAATCAAATTAGGGTTATTGGGGTATCCACCACCTCAGGCATTTATCATTTCTTTGTGTTAGGAACATTCTTTTAGTGATTCTAAAGTATATCATAACTTATTGTTGATTATAGTCACTTTGCTGTGCTATCAAATATTGTTCATTCTATTTAACTATCTAACTATAGTTTTGCACCCACTAACCATCCCCATTTTATCTCCTTCTCCCCTCTACCCTTCCCAGCCTCTGGTAACTATCATTCTACTCTCTGTACATGTGACTGGATTTCACAGAACTAAACACCCATGCACACACAAGGAAAGAAACAAAAATAATCCCAGTAAGATGTTTATATGTTATAATATGTATTAGGTCAACTGTGCATAAATACTGCACAACGAATAAAATAGAAAGTAAATAAAACATATATTACTAAGATTTGGAGTGGACTTATTAGCTGTAGGTGGAAAAGTAAATTAACAGAGTCATTTAATCAAGTCATATCTACTTGATGGCAGTTGAATTAGGTTCACTAAAGTCTTTTGCTTTATTATAGTTTTAAGTGCCTATTAATGGATAATAATGCTTTTGAATTCCCCACAAGTATATTATGATTTCAGTACCTTGCATTTTGCTTTAGGCTTAGTCAATAATTTCACGTGGCTTTGCCTATCTATGATCAAGGCATAAAAATCTTAAGTTAACAAAGGGTTATTTTTTTTTGCATTAGGATGTAGCAGAGCTTTAATGCATGAGTTTATAAATGCTCATTCCTGTTGTGAACATTAGCTTCTGTGTGGTCAGTCATCAATAATGTGGAATTTATGGGAAATATCTCTTTTTTCTCTTTCCCTTATCACCATCATCCCCCTTCAATATGGCTATTGACTGATTGATTTTTAGGAGTGTGGCAGTAGCTGAGAAAACCATCTTCTTTCCGTTTTTGACTCTTGATTCCTTGTTAACAGTAACTCCTTATATACACTCAGTCTTGATAGATTGTGAAGGGCTTAAGGTTATCTTGTGGGATTTCCCCCTTTCTCTGTGTACTATTCCCCCTTCAATTCTCCTTCATACCAAATTCCCAGTCCTTTCATGGTGCTGGAGTCCTATTTTTCATAGTAGAAAGTGATCTAATAAATAAATAACATGATGACACGTTAAATCATCTATGGGTGATTCTTAAATAAGATTGCCAGAAAAAATAAAAGTAGTCTATTGCAGTAATTCATTTAAGTGATTCTTGTATTTGAAATACCAGCAATTAAATATGTCTAGGAAAATCTAAATAATGACCTGTTGGTATTAGAAGGAAGTTGGGGCAACGCCTAATCTAAAGGAATAAATTTCTAAAATATAGTAGAAGTTCAGTCACAATGGCACCTGGGAAGGAAAGGGAATTTTTGGGGGGGTGCATGGAGTTGGCTTTTTTCATACTGTTTGCATAATAATAAATCTAATAATTGCCTAAATCAAGTATGAAGCTTTTCTTACCTCTGTATGTTCAATATTGTTGAAATTTTAAAATTTATGTAAAATAGAATTTGGGAAATCTGTTTACAAATCTTAGTATCCCTATTAGATTTTAAATTCTCTGAGAGCAGTTGCCATGCCTTTTACAACTTTATGTCTCAGTAATATGTAGTATTTTATATACTTATATTTAATATAATATATTTGATAGTAGATGTTTAATAAAGATTAGTAGATGTAGTGAGTATATTGATATCTTAAAAAAATTTAGACACAAACACACTATTGTATGGGTGAGAGTGATCACTAACTACTCTATTCAAGTTCTCAGATCTCTGATTCTCCTTAACAAATACTACATTCAGCAACAATATAGTACTAATTACATTTTTTGCCTAGATACTCTTTAAGAGATCACTTGGGATATTAATGTTTAATTTATGTACATGTTTAAAAATTCTATTATATGTCCCTTTCTCAAATATGCTACCTTGCTTGAGAATATCTGTGCTTTGGAGAAATGCCAGCCTTTTCTATAACGGGCATCCACAGTGATTGTTCAAAGAGAAAACAACATAACTTTTCCACAGAAATAACAGATGGCCAATATACAATCCATATCATTATCAGTAATATTTTTTCTACATTTCTGAGTTTTTATTTCCAAATTTCATTCCCAGGAGTAGAAAAACAATTCTATATTATTTTGCTTTAAAAATAATCCTAAACTCTGAATTCTAAAAATAGAAGAAAAGGGTTTTAATTTTTCTTTTTTTAAAACAATCCATTTTGCAAAACAGGGTCAGCAAACTTTTTCTGTAAGGGGCCAGACAGTAATTATTTTTGGCTTGACAGACGAACCAGTTGGTTTTTGTTACAACTACTCAACACTGTCCTTGCAGGAAAAGCAGCTATAGACAATATGGAGACAAATGGGCGCTATTGGATTTAGCCTGCAGTTCTTAGTTTTCTTCCTGTTGGAGACATTATTAAGCTAGTTGTTATGGAGGAGATTCACCTGGAAGCACTATTGAGGTCTCAAAATGTTGGCAGTAACAAAAGTTTAGGAGGAGATTAATGAGAAACCCATGGAGTATACAGTGACTGGCACACAGAGTTGGCACTAGCTTCCAACAGAAAAACCAGGTCCTTAGTGCCTAAGTGAAAGGAGAATAATTTGTTCTTAACCCTGTTTTAGTGATATCAGTTGGTAAACGTCCATTGGCCCTCTCCCAAGGTGATGTGTGTATAGCAGATGGTTAAGTACCAGCACAAAAACAAAGGCTGAGGAGTTTGTTTCCGCGTGGTTACTCATTGCCACCTCCTTGATACCAAGACGATAGCATGGGCGCTCAATTTCCATGTTAGAGAGAGGAAAAAAATAGCAATCCATTATTCTTCCATTTAGACCAATCTAAATTGATTGTTCTCATCTTCAATTTACCCTGCCACATGTCTCTCTTAAACCATAACTTCAGGAGTAAAAGTATTTATATATTTTTGCTGAGTTCAAGGATTTAATGTGCTGAGCAACACATCATTCAAAAAGCTGACCTACGATTTTCTGATTGATAATGGAAATGTTAATGTATTGTTACCTCTCTTATTTTTAGCCTAAAGTGAGCTAATAACTAGAATCATTATGTTGTGTCTATAAAGTGTTCAGGCAAAAGGGAAGGTGCAGAAGTTGAGCTCTATTTGTCAAGTTAATTATAATATTGGAAAAACGAATTAGATGGAAGGAAAAATCCAATTGCATACCCTTTTGCTGGTAAAAGGGGCAAAGGAATATCCAGTTTCTGAACTCTTGTAATGCTATTCTGAGGATAAGTTTATTGCAGAAAGTTTTACCCATTAATCCATGTCCTGTAATTATTTGTTCAGTATTTGCTACTGTGGAACCTAACATTTCCCTGAATGAAACACACTATTTCTCTGGGATTGTTGGCAGTTTCTCTGCCCTGATGCCCTCATGTTGCCGTGGCATTCCATAGAGCAGTTACCCACTCACCTTGAGCCTGCTAGCTCTGTGCTCTACAAGGTACAGGTTCCTAATGAATCTGAACGGGAGTGAGAGGGAACATGGAAAGGAATCTCAGGAGGTGCCCAGGAAGAGTCCTGTTGCTTCTCAACCCACTGAGTGGGTCTGTGACATACATTCTTAATAGATGGATATTGCCCCCCTGTGGAGGCAGGGGGTACAAATATCAGTGAGGGGCAAATAAATCTGAGGCATGACAGTGGTTTCCAGCCCTTCAAAGGGTCACAGTACATAAACAGACACACTATTTGTGGCGTTAGAATGTCAAAGGGTGCACTTAGGGAAAAAATCTAAAAAGACTCTGGGTGGGGTGATAATTTCAAAAAGGTCGAGAAACACTGCTCTGTGGTGCTCTGAAGGAGGGCTGTTTTGCCTTTTTTCTTAACCATTCCAAAGCACCTTATTTGGTCAAGTGAACAATGGACACCCTTGTGCTGGCGGATCGCGTCTGAGACGCAGGGGTGCCCCAGCTTGCCTCCCCCAGCCGGGAGAGCCTGGGTGACTCGGCTCTCTACTCCACCAAAGCTAAATGCTAGTTGCAGTGATTTGAGCTACCTCCTGGAATGGCGTGCATTTATTTGCAAGGAGAAACTTTGAAAGACTGGGAGCATTTTCGTGCTGACCAGTTCTGCTGTCTTTAGAGGAAAGGGTTAGCATTTTTGTTTTCTACCAGAATAATTTAAATTTAAATTCTTCGTAAGCGTCAAAATTCCAAATAACATTCCTCCTTCTCTAATATGTGAAAAGGGGAGGGGAAAAAGAAGAACGAAACACATCAGCTATTCCTTGGTCCCACACTCTCCCTTGGTAAAGACGACTAGTTTAAGTGAAAACAGTGCCCTGGAAGAGCGAGGACGTTGTCCTGATGCCATCAGCATCTCCTTTGCAGTGTCATCCCCAGCTCTCCCTTTCTGGGGTAAGACAGCTACTATGCAGGGAGCACCTCGAGCAGCTGAAGGTCCAATTAACAGAGTCTCGGGCTGACATGTTCACACTTGGACACCCGTTTGGAGACAGGCTACACGGCAGTTACCGAAAGATTTTCTCACCTCTGGGATGAGCTCTGTCAGTCAGGAACTCATTTTTAAAAATTGCTCCCTCAACAGTGGGTGAAATTTGGGAAAGATGCTAGAATCTAATGATCCCTTTCCTTTGCCATATATTTTCTCAGAGGGAATCCTTCTACAGAATGGAAAAAGATTAATTGAAGGTCAAGCAGATATTTATCAGTGCCAGGCACTGCTCTCAGCACCCCAGGGAGTGAAAAAGCAGTCTGGGTATGAGCAAGCTGATGAGAGATAAGGAAGTATAAGCCCAACTGCAGGAAAAAGCAGAGCGAGAGCGTGTCATCAGGAAGGCGCAAGAAAGTACTGAGGGTGATCAAAGAAGAGCAGATCACATCTGATTGGAAGGAGCAGCAGAGGCTTCCTGGAAGAGGTGATACGTGGAATAAGCCTGTAAATGCACAGGATTTGAAGGCACGTTCAAATGGAAGGCAGGATTTGAAGCACATTCCAGAGGGAGGAAAGGATGTGAGCAGAAGGTTGGCCCTGGGAAAGCACCAGGTGTATACAAGGAACAAGCAGCTGCTTCTTGGACTAGGCAGTAGCAGGTGACATTTGAGAGAGCAGTTTCCTTCAGTGGAGGGCAAAGGGCACCTGTGAGAGTGGAGGGAGGAGGAGGAGAGCTGGCAGAGGCTGCAAGGTCAGATGGCTCTTCAGAAGGCCTGAAATGGAGTTCAAGGCCTGAGCAGTTCATTCTGCAGAGATTCCTATTTATACGCATCTGAATTTTGATGGGGTGTGTGAGCTGACCCCCTCGATTGCAGGCCAGACAACTTTGTGTCTGTGTGAGGGACGCAGCACTAGAGGGGCCTAAAGGAGAGCTTTAGAGGAAGGGCTCCTTTCTCTGCCATGCCTCAGAATTTGGTGGGACTCTGCTGAATCCAAGAGGAAGTCCTAGAGGAAGTGTGTGACTCAGGTTGGATGGGCCCCAGAACACCAGCCTGGAGTCCTCTGGTCTTGCTAGAACAGCAAGATAAAAAAGTATAAGACCCATTGCCGTGCTCGTACTCATCCTCTGGTTTTATGGGGCGATAGAGTCAAGTCCCTGGGCTTCATTTTCCTGGTCTGGTGCATGGTGCTGCTACCTTCCCTATGTATGCAAGATCCAATTAGGATCTAAAGTGATCTTATCTGTGAAAGCACTTTGAAAATTTTTCTTTTTGGTGCTGGTATAAGACAATAGTTTGATTCATAAATTATAAATAGTTTTTTTTATATAAGCTCTTTGCTCCATTGGTCTAAAATATAGACTCTGAGCCTCTCGGGGTTATTTTAAGCTCATAGATTCATAGAATGTAAACACTGGAAGGGCCTTTAGTACCGTCTAAATCTCCTCGCTGCTGAAAGGCAGCACATCATAGTAGTCAAGTGTGTAGATGCTGGAAATAATCCATTGAGTGAGTCCAGATCCCATCTCCGCTTCTTACTAGTTACACGACTTTGAACAAGACTATTTTAACCGCTCTGTGCCTCAGTTTCCTCATCTGTAAGGTGGGGATGAAAAATGCTCTCTATCTCATAGAGTTGTTGTGAGCATCAGGTGACTTTATTCGTGCAGAGCCCTGAGAACAGCACCTGTGCACAATACGTGCCACACGCACCGTTGTAGCTAGTGCCACTGACTTGTTTTTCAAGTGAGGAAACTGAGGTCTGGAGAGGTGAACTGACTTGCCCAAGGCACATGTTTGCTCAGCGGCAGGGCTGGGAGTAGAACGTGTTTACCGAGTCTCAGGTTGGTGTCTTCCTGCTTCCTCCCTGTGATCTCTGTTGATCCAGTCAGCATGATTTGCTTTTGGTGAAAATTTTAAAACGCAAAAAAATATGCCAAAATCTTTTAGGTATCTTCAATGGGCGAAAAAATCATGGATCTTCAGGGAGAAGGAAGAGCCTTTCAGAAACACCTGTGTAAAATCTGTTCTCTGATGTGCACATGGGCCACGGCACATAGAACACTTGTTCTTTCTCTGGTAACATGTCTCAAGGTGATGACATAGACTCTAGTTTGGAACAAATGTAGAAGTTTCCAGATCACAGCCAGATACAAAGCACTATGTAAAATAATCATACTATCTGTAGTAGTCATTGGCTGAGTATCTCTTGGAACAGTGCTAGGAACTTTATATATCTTTATTTTTAAGCCTCATAACAATTTTGGAGGGTGGGTGAATTATCTTCATTTAAAAGTGAAAAAAAAAACTGAGGCTCAAAGAGATATTAGTTTGCCCCAAATTACTTAATAGGGAAGCTGCTGAACTGGAATTTTAAAGTCTGTGCTATCAGTTCATAATATGGGTTTTATACAAAGAATAGCTACCATTTACCCAGGTCATACTATGTGCCAGTCACTGCACCTAAACTCTTTATATGCTTTATATTACTCAAATCTTTCAATAACCCTATGAGTATGCATATATGTAGATGTGTATGTATGCATATATTATTATTCCAACTTTGCAGGAAAGGAAATTGAGGCTAAGAGAGGCCAAGTTATTTGTCTGGAGTCACAGGTAATAAAAGACAGAGTTGAGACCCGAACCTGGTCTGTCTGTCCCTAGGGCCCATGCACTTTACCACTAGACTAAGCTGCCACCCAACAGTGCAAGCTTCCTGAGAAAGGGATTATACCACCTATATGTCTTGGCAATTTCCCGATCTCCTAGCTCATCTAAGATTGGAGAAGAGAAAGGACCCCCTAAGGATTGGTGGTGTGGATCTGGAATTTATGGAAAGGGGTTCTCTGGATACAGAGGATTGGTGAAGGACAAAAACATTTTCCTGGCTCAGCAGCAGGAAACTGGAGGTGCCTGGCAGTTGGATAAAAATAACAAAGGTGCTATTCTTAAGGGCCCAAATAATCCATACAAACTAAAGGTTTATGTCAAAGTGAAGTGGAAACACCAGAACAGAGAGAGAATGGTGTCTAAAAGCCATGGACATTTCTGAACAGGCGAGAAACCTTTGACCAATAGAAAGGCGCTGGTACATTTTAGAGCTACCATGAGTAATCAAGAGAAAGGAAATTTACCACAGAGCCACTCCAAGTGTGGGCTATATCTGGGAAACATCATCTTCACCTGATAGCTTGTTAGAAACAGATTTCGGGACCTACTGATCAGCATCTCTGGGGGTAAGGTAGGAAACCTGTGTTTCGTGTGCATGCTAAAGTGTGAGCAGCGCTGAGCTGCAGTCTTCTCCCCAAGTTCCATCCTGTGTCAGCCCTGGAAGTGTCCCAAGCTTCAGGACAGCACATCCTCCTGAGATGCCAGGCTGAACACTTATCACACATTTGTCACTGGAGGCTGGTGTTCTGGGCCAGGCCATTCCCCATCCCTTTCTATAACCAGTCGACGACTGCTAGAGAAGTTTCTCCCATAGGTTCCTTAGGAGAGAGACTTATGTGTCACGTGTGAAGGCACCAACCAGAAGGATGACAAGTCACATCTATTTCTAGCACATAAGGAAGAACCAATTGTGATTGTGAAAATACCTCTGTGTTGAAACTTCTAGTAATACTTTTTCCACAAAATGGAGGAAAGAGAGAAGCCTACTAGAGACACAGAACTCAACGGCTCTGGATTTCAAGAGAAAATAAAAGAGCTTTAGGAAATAGTAAGCAGCAGCTAAGGGCAAATGATTGAATTTCTAGTCTAAAGAGGAAGAATGTTCACGTCCACTTTGAGATGAATGAAAATGTGCAACCTGTTGTGTTGCCAGAAGCTTTGACCTAATACATCCAAGGTGCTTTGTTTTTTAATTTGTTTGTGGCTCAAAGAGCACTTAAAGGATGATCTGGCAGAATCCAGGAAGGAGATACTTCTAAATATCTCCCTCACCAACATGCCATCATTGGAGATGTATTGCTCATGGCTAAATAATTCATCCAGGCATCTTTCTTAACAGATCAGGGGAAAGTATGGCCAAGTGACATTAAAACTCCAAAGTCAAATGGGACTCTGGGGAGCTGGGGCATGCGAGGATTATGGGGTGGAGATTGTAAAGGGGAGAAATTATGCAGAAAGGAAAAGAATAACTTTCCTAAAGTTTACCTTGTGTGAACACTTCTTGAAGCCCCAGCTAACCAGCCTAGAGCCAGCTTTAAGAGTTGACAGCCTGTCTTCATCAAATGCCCCTGGTCAGGGAGCCCTGAGCAGAGAACACAATTGGTCCCTTTGGCTTTGGTCTGTAATTGAGGAAAGGGCAATTTCTTCTATGAGTGGGGCATTGTTGCCAACCAGCTGTGGGCAGTGCTAGATCTTCCCCTCCCCACCCTACTTCCCACATGGTAGTACATAGCCAGGTCACATACCAGACCCTGACATGTTCCTCCTTAGGTTTCTTATATCCTTTTCTAAATATTGTCTCCTCCACTCACCATCCATGCCCATCATTGTTACTCCATGGGTCTTGAAGACTTCAGAAATCCCTTCTAAAGTAAATATCCCTGGGTGTGGTCATACTTTATTTTATGTTATCTCTTAATTATGAATTAGTAACTCAACAGGTATTAGTTGATGGTCATTGAGAGCAAGAAAGAAATAATTTTGGGAGATTGTGATATGATGATGCCAAAATCTTTTGCTCTCAAGAACGATAGCTGTGAAGACTTGGTAGAAATATAGAAAGGACAATTGAAAATAAAGAAAAGTGAAAAAAATAGAACTCACCAAGGTAAATATCAAGTTTTTGTTGTGTGTAAAATATATAAAACAGTAGTGTTATAAGAGTCTCCAGAATTTGTAAATGGGAGTAGTTTAAGGCATTGGTTTTTTTTAAAAAAGTTGCTATTTAATAGGATTCAGATATTTAGATGCATTTTCCACAACTTCAGTGTACATATGTAAATGTATGTTATATGTCATAGGTATGTGGTGTACAATATGTATTTTTATTACATGCATTTATTTAATTGTTTTAGATATAGCAGAAGATAAAACATGGAGGAATTCCAGAAGGAACTAAATTGTAAACCATCCTTTCCAAGAAGCAGGAATTGAAGGAGAGAATTGTCCTGTAGAGGGGATGGCATAAACTCAGAGAGGGTGAAGCCACATGTGAAAGGCCATGGGATGCTTGACCAAGGCAGAGTGGCTAAAGGGGGGTAGGAAGTTCAAGCCACAGGGAGGGGCAGCTGAAGAAGCAGCTGATGATGCAGTGGCAGCTTTGGGAGGTGGGTCTGGAGAGTTCCCAGTAAGCTCCTGAGCAGGATGGCTGCATATGAAGAGTGTGAGGGCAGCGTTGGAGAAACAGCTGGGTCAGGGCTGACAGGGGAGGCAGAGGAGTGGAGGGAAATAAAATATCTGAGAAAATGGGCAGAAACAATGTGTCCACCTCTCTCTTATGGTGGGTATGGAGGGTCTGTGCTCAGTCCCTGGTGTTCCTCTCATCAAGGCAATTCCTTGGACAAAAATGGAGAAGTTCAGAGGCATGTTGCCCTCTGGCTAAGGCTGCAGAGTGGGCCAGGTGGCCCTTTTTAGATGGTCCTTGTCCCTCCCCCCCCAAAAGGGGCTCAGGCCCTCTTCCATGTGTCTCTTTTGAGATGAACTGTCAGCAAACCCATCATATCAAGGGAGCTGAAGGTTTTTTTGCCTAGTGGTAGAACAAGGATGCATTTGCATTCTGGCTCGTGTCTGGCTCTATGTTTGGAGCCCTAACAATCATTCCTTTGAAATTTTAGATTGAAATAGCGAACTGAAATCTGAAAGTGGCTCTTCACTTTCAGTGAGTGGGGCAAAGGGTTCTACGCATTCAGTCTCAAAAGATGCCACTCCCCTCTCTCAATTATTTTGGAGGCTGACTTTCTTTGAGAACAGAGAAGCAAAGAGAGGAAATTCATTATAATTTAACTTACTCTTAGTCAGTGTAGAGGGACAAGGACACAACTGGTGTTTGAAGGGGAAAAAATAGAGCCCCTGAAGGAGCCAGGAAAGCTTCCATTTTCTTCTCAGCTTTAAAGAACACACCCTCAGGAAAATGACTGAAGCCTGGGAAATTATGAATATCAAATTAATTGAATAGGAAAACCAGCAAACAGCTGCATTTTCTGCCAGGTTTTCTGCCAGGGGATTTTTTATTTATTTTTTTACTATTATTTAAGGGATAGGAAATCTTTTTATGCATTGAGTTTTCCAAATTGATTCTAAGGGCATATTTATGCTAATATATAGTAGCTTTACAAAATATGAAGACATTGGCTTTCTGTTCTGAATTTTAGGCATGGGGGTTGCATCATGATTGTTATACGTATTCGTTCTGATGAAAGAAAAGAAGATTGAACATTAGAAGCTGAAGGTCATCCATACAGTTGTCCCAATAGCAATCTGTGTACCTTTAACCCTGAGGAGGAAAAGTAATTACCCTTTGGCTTCTGGCGACCTCAACTAACCTTTGTTGAAGGGCCAGAGAAAATAAAGGCTGACCATCAGCCTGCCCTGCCTGCCCTGGGCTTAACCTGCTGTGTGAATGAAGAACAACCCAACAATAGGATGAGAGGATGTTGCCATGGAAATAGCCCTAGACGAAGGAGCAGAAATCAGAAATTTATCACAATTAATTGTTTTATTAAGAACCTCCCATCTTTTGGATTATTCCCTGGGGGTGGGGAGGGAAGATGTGTTCTCATTTAGATCTTAGGAGAGAAAATTCTGCTTGAATAAATGAAGCAGCGCATATAGGAAAACCATTTTAAGTTGTGGATAGAATTGAACAGCTTTGCAAGAGGCAAAAGGATCTATATCTCCTCATAATCTATAAAGATGCAAATGCAAGCAGCCAGGAGATGAGGGCCAAAGAACCTCATTCTACCAGGGGAACCAGCTGAGGTGTGGGTTTGGGTATCCATCTTTTGAATATTATCAGTAGACTGTTGCCTGTTCTTTTATGCCTTGGCAAGGTCTGGAAAGGATAGGTAATAATATTTTAACAGTATGTTGATGGACAGAAATGTATTGCCACATTTTGTTCTCCTTATGTAGCCTTTCTGTTAAATAGAATCCAAGTTCTGTGTGTTTTGAAAGTGAGCTTGTATAGATTAGAAAACAGAGACTTGCCATCCAATTATGTTCAGATTAATTTAGACTAATCCAAGATGCTCTGGCTGCCATAGACTAATTGCAGAAACAAGAAATAGAGGGAACAAAAAATAGTTCTTTTATGGAGAGACTACAAGTTATCTCTTAGGTATAAGCAGACTTCTTTAGAAGTAATCATATTTCAGCTTTTAACATTAGAGTGTTTTCATTTTTACTCATAATGCAAAGATGAAATTAGGCTTTTGAAAAATAAAAATGTGGATTTTTTTTATCAGTTCCTTCATTCATTTTTTTAAGTGGATTAATAAGTAAAAAACTCGATATCAACTTAACTTTTTAATTTTGGGCTATTAGACTAGCAATATGAAACATTTGTTGTATTTCCTAAATAGTGAGCTATTTACGTTAATCAGTTTTTAAAATAATTTGAGGTGCCAAAACAAAGCAGGCAGTTAAGCTCAGATATTGATTTTCTCTTCAGTGGGTTATTTTATCAGTGAAATTTTAACCACCGACGGAGGAGAGTAAACCATAGCAGGTGTTCACTGAAGACCCTTGCTTACATGAGAAGATTTGATTTTTTGTCACAGCATAAGATGCCAACATGAGTTTAATCTATGAATTTTAACAACATATGTGTATAGGAAATTAATCTCATATTGGGGAGCATTATCAACGTTCATTAGAACTTGGAAAGTTACATTTAATAGAAATAAACTTTTTAAACAGAGAGACGTGTTTTGGGACTCTGTTAGCTCACAGTGAAATCTCGTTTTTGTGCTTCTTATTTACCCATCTCCTACCTGCAGTGAGTTTATCACCCATTCTATGTGTTTCTCCTGCTGGTAGGGCCAGGATTCTGTTTGCTAATACCCCAGGTACCCATAGTTGTAAGGCCCATTTCAAATCATATAATAGACTTGGCTAGACTCATTAAACACTCTCTGTGGCCTTTGGCAGGCTTTTACGCTTTTCCTCTGCTATAGATAACAGTTTTAAGTGGCAGCGACACATCTCTAAAAATAAACCTGCAATAAGGTCCTAGTTGTGCTTACCTTATAGTTCCACAGCACCTCGCTGGGGATCATGCGCCTTGATTTCCATTCACTTTAGTGTTCTGCTTGTAGGGTGCTAAGAACGTTCCTTCTGGCTGAGGTGTTTGCAGCGTTGAGCTTGTCTTCACCATCCTCACTTTACTTGGATCTTCTCCAGATTTTCTCTGTTCATTAACCCTCACCTGGACAGCTTGGCTGAGGCAGCGGGACCAAAAGTAACGATGGTAATGGGATTCTGTTGTTTTACCTGTTTGGGCCAATAGAAGAGTGAGAGGGAGAGTGATGATTAAGATAAATGTAATAAGTAATTCTGATCTTCCCTTACTTAGAGAGAGGCAGTAATCTACTGGGTTTCCTCCATTCAAAACAATTATGCAGAATTTCTGCTGGTTTGGGTAATCAGTCCTGTATTACATTTACTGAAAGCTATTTCATTATGTACAGTTTACTTGTGGACTGCATTTTTATTGCTCTCAATTTTGTTTAGAGGAGAGAAATCATCTCTATTCATTAAGTTTACACAGAAATCTTCCCAAAATAATTTTGTAAGGAGCAAGGTACATTAAATCTCCCTGTGACTAGATATCTAAATACAGGCATAAGAGTATTTACTGATTTATAATGAATAAAGCTTCAACTTCACTGTTCTTCAATAACGTCTATAAAAAAGATACTAAAGTATGAAGAGTCATTTAAAAGATGACGACTTCCGAGAACAGTTCTTTAAATTTTTCTAGCCATCTATGCTTTATTGTTAATCCTTTTATCCTATGTATGCAAACTTAACTACAAAATACACAAACTGTGCAGTGTAAATGAGGAGCTAAATACAGGATGTATGAAACACAAAGAAAATGAAAGAAAAAATTAGATAATAAATATGTATGTGAAAAAAATGTTAAAAATTGCCATCCAGTATACTTGGAATACACATATTTAAAAACAACATGGAATTTTGTTAAGAGAGTTTAAGATAATTTTTATAGGGTTAATACACATTTTAAAAAACAATATGGTATTTTGTCAAGAGGTAAACACACATGTTTTTAAAATTACATAGCATTTTGTCAAGAGAGTATATGATAATGTTGGGTTGAATGGGTACTTTCAACTGAAGAGGGGAAAAGCTATTTTAACAGTTGATGATGTTAACACTACCAGTTCCAAATTAAGCAAAAATTAACGACATGGCATTATTCTGATACGTTCAATATTTAAAATATCTTTCCATGTATTGTGTGCAATGTAATGAATCATATATAGATTACAGGATATTTTAGTGGGACCCCTAACTGTGACATTAACACTGTGTCTGGGTTAAATGATGTGAAAACATTATAAAAAGTATATGGTGTCAGTGTTCCTCACAAAACGACATAATTCAGTCTTCTTCAATAGAATGATGGAAATATAATACTGTCAAGCTTCCTATATTTGCAAGCACGATATATAAAGAAGGTAACTCATGAAAACACTTCAGATCTATTTAAATACATTGCAAAAAAACAGAGATATTCCAAAGCAATGGCCAAATTTGCCTCTCACAAAGTCTTACAAGGTGCATCTTCAGTTTGAAGCAGAGAGTAGGAATTTTATAAACTATTATGTTTTTTTAAAAAATACATAATATATACATATATAATGTCATCCTAAAGCAAATGATTAACCCAGTTTAAAGTCACAACCACCAGAATTCCATATACAATAGTAGCATGTATCCAGCAGTGAAGTAGCTCGCACCTTCCCACCACCAGCACATAACTACAGTTAATGTCTAGGCTTTGAGCAAGCATATCAGCCACCCTAAAAGTTACCTTCAGGATTAAATGCCTTTCAGTGCTGCAGCGCCCTGGATTTCCAGTTAACCAAACTATATTTGCAGCAGGAACTCCTGAGGAATAGAGTGGTTCTCGTCTGTAAGCCCTTCCCGCTGGTCTTCTTAGGAAGCGGTGCTGGAGCCTTTTATTTATTTATTTTAATCCTGTTGATAATTTGACTCTCTGTCAACTAGTGCCTGTCGGCCCATCACTAGCCTTGCTTAGGGTGGAGATGACCGGACGCTGGAAGGACTTCAGGCCATACATCATTCTCTCCTTCCCAGTGTGCCTTAATGTGAACATGGCATCATGACTCTGAGGAGAGCAGGGGAAAGCTGAGCCATCATATATTCCACAAATTGCAGGCTTTCCCTATGTCCTGTAGTGCCGGAGAGGGGGATTATTGCTGCAGGAGAAAAAAAATCTGGCCACACTGTAGAAATAATCACTGCAGTTGAGCTTCCCTCCACCTCTCCCTGTTCTCTCTCTCTCTCTTTCTCTCTCTCTGTCTCTTCTCTCTCTTTCTTGCTCTCTGGACGAGGCCCCAGCTGATTCAGGCTGCATCCATCCATACATAAATCATTCCCCTTATTCTATTGGTTACATGGTACATGGCAAGTATTGATTTTTTCCGTTGCCTCATTGCTGGAGAACACTTGGTTTTTGTGAGACAGAAAAAGGAGAGAGAGAGGAAAAAAAAAAAAAAAAAAAACCAAAGCAAACAAACAAAAAAATCATACCAGAGTTTTGTGCAGATAAAAAATAATCAGGCAGATTTGTGCCATGCTAATGATAAGCATGTTCTAAAAAAGCATACTTTTGGAAGGACTTTTACTGCCTATTTACATGTTCCCAACATATCCTGTCTCAAAGAAAAAAAAAGAATTATTTCCAGTTGTGATGGGCTCTGGGTTCAGAAGGAGGAAGGATATGCAGAGAGGGAGACACTCTGTAATTGTGCAAGGCAAGGAGACATCTAATTGATCACTGCTAACTCCAGGAAAAAAAGAAAGTCTAGTTAAAACACAACTCCCTCAAAAATAGGCATAAAGAGGAAAATATAATGTTGTGGCCAAATGGCACATACAGGACAGGAAGAAAGAGATGTTTACCTAGGATTATCTTGTGTGGTGATAAAATGTGCAATTGTGTCTTGTTTGTATGAAGTGAAAATATAAAACACTGTTGAAATATTGTGTCTTATAATAGAGACTGGAAATAGCAAAAAAAAAAAAAGTGAATATGTCTTAGTTTAGGATTCTGACATCGAAGTATCAGAGATAGAGTCCTATTCAGAACCTAAGTTAAAACACACAGGAGTCTTAATATATTATTTGTCACAAAGATCAATTTGTTATAAAGTGATACGGCTCTTGGACTCCATCCAAAAGGGTTTTATTCCTGAAATACCAAAATGACTTCTTTATGAGGTAATGCTATCCAAAGGATCATTCTGGTATAAGAGGAAATTGTTATAACAAGGAAATCGTTGTAAGAAGGTTATAGTACTAATCTGAGGTGTGAAAAGACTATAAAAGCCCACTTTTAATTTTATGAGCCTATGTTACAATTGATTATTAATCTAACAATGGGTGAAGTTTAGGAACAAAAACATATTCAGCATGTTATACAGGAGACAGGATATTTTCTTTCAGGTTCTACTTAGAGCCATCAACTAACAAATTTACCACACAAAACTGCAAGTGAGAAGTGTAATGGATTCTTTAACCTACTTTATGGCTTTAAAAATTCCTTTTAACCCAAACCATTTACTCTGTACATAAACAGAGTCCATTAAGTTAAACTGTTACTAACCTCAGGAGTCAGACTAGGATTTCTCCACTTTTGCCTCACAAAAACTGTAGGGGGGGGATTCTTTTTGTCCTTTTGGTCTGTCAATTACTTTGCAGCCTTAATCTGTGTTTGTGATAAGGTCTGTCCCACAGAAGATTCCGTGGAGTTGAGCTGTAAGGGCAGGTCCATGTGGAGCTGTGGCCAGCCCTTTGGGTGTTTAGCCTATCAATGGCCACAATACTCCTCTCTTCTCATTATCAATTTCTTTTATTGAAGGACTCAGAGCATCTCTTTTTACATAAAAAGTGGTGGTTTACCTAAATTGCCATTTCCAGGGAGACTCAGTGAATTAAGATGTGGAAGAAGGCCTTAGGATGCGTGCATGGAATTTTGTAGAAATTAATGTTGCATTGTTTTTTGTTTTTTTTTTTTGTTTTTTTTTGTTATAGTTTTGGGCTCTAGCCCACTTGCTTACTTTCTCAATGATCTTATATCCATGTACTGGGGATAGTAAGATGGCTTCTTGACCTACCTAAATGGTGAAAGAGTTCATAACAGAGTATTTCAGATTTAAAAGGAAAACAGACAAGAAAACAACAACAAAAAACTATAGGCAAGCCTTTAAACCTGACCTTTTCCCCTCATTCTTTCCTGATTCGACAACTTGAGCAAACGCTTCTTGACTACTGTCTTTGTGCCAGTGATTTGCTGGGCTGAGGCGAAGCTGCAGAGCTAAACGCCCCATGCCCGCTCCGAGTGAACACACAGGGACACAAACTTCTGCCCAAGCGGAGGCACGCGTCACACACGTGGGGTGGCTTTCTGCTGTGTCCCCCTTCAGTACTCCCTATAGGCCCGTTTCCCTAGAAAGATCGTATCATTACATGAAGTCATGAATACCAAAAGTGGTCATTGTTTTGACGTTTTATCTTCATTCATTCTAAGGAGATTTTAAGTGAATTGCACAGAGCTTTGCCCACAGTGAACCCTCAGCAGGCATTTGTTCATTTTAGCTTGATACAGTGTGGGCTCCATAGGAGAGGTGACAAATTATTATGCCCTTAGGGGGTTACTTGTATTATTTCATGTAATTCTCACAGCAACCTTGTTTTTAACTAATTTTATTTTTATGCCCATTTTAAAGATGAAGTTCATTGAGACTGAGAGAGGCCAACTAACTTGCCCAAGGTCACCCATCTAATTCGTGCTGGAACTGCGTTTCAGACCTTGTTGCTCTTAGCTGTTACCCAGTGAGGAAGGGCAGTGGCTGCCTGGCAAAGGCCCCTTGGTGCCAGCTGAGTGTCTTGAGAGAGCTTCACTGAGCGTAAGGCTTCTGTGCTGGCCTTGAAGTACATTGCATCCCAGAATTTTTGCACCCTATGGGTATACTTGGTTCACCATGAGAAAAAAAGAAACATTTAACAATTTTCTAGTGGAGATTGCCATTGAAAGGGATATCTTTGTGAACCCTTTTGAACATGAATATCACTTTTTGGAAAGAAAATGTCTACTTGTTATTACAACTTAGCAGTGGGGTTTAGCTAATGTAAGGCTCACCCGTGGAGAAAGTGACAGTGGCAGGCCCCAGGCTCAGGCAGAATCCCAGCCCTGCCTCTGAGGAGCCATGACTTCCCCACAGCAAGTGGCAAGAATGCTCAGTTGAACTGATAGTTTTTTAAGAGAGCCCAAACACCACTCTGTTATTTCTCTTCTACTCAAACTCTGCCCGGGGAAATAATAAAATAGTGAGTGAGATTTATTTACCTCAGATGATCACCTGTAACGTCATGTCCTGCTGTCCTCAAAAATTTCAGGGTAGGAAGAAATGTAGTTGAGAAGCTGGTTAATTACCTTGTTTGTAGCCAGCACCTTAGAGGAGGTAGGAGGTCCAAACCTATTCTGATGGAGGTAGGATGTAGTGGGGCCTGCCTGTAATCCCAGCACTTTGGGAGGCCAGGAGTTTGAGACCAGCCTGGGCAACATAGCAAGACCCTGTCTTTTATTAATAGAAAAAATAGAAAAATTGGCCAGGCATGGTGGTGCACACCTGTAGTGCCAGCTACTTGAGAGGATGCAGCAGGAGGATCGCTTGAGCCTGGGAGTTTGAGGTTGCAGTGAGCTATGATGATGCCACTGCACTCCAGCCTGGGAAACAGCATGAGACCCTGTCTCAAAAGCAAAGAAATGAACAAAAAACCTATTCTGATGGGACTGAAAGGAGGTTTTCCTGCCCAAGCCCCCTCTTACCCAGTGCCCTTAGTCTCTGTAACATAGAGTAACTTACTTAAAAAGCACTTATGCAAGTATTGAGGGCAAGGATGCATTTAAAATGTAATAATAGTAATAATAAAGTTGATAACTAATGTGGGCACGCATTTACCTTTCTTCCCATCCAATCCCTCTCATTGGTTTTGCTCTTCTTTGTGTCCATCTGACTGATGCATCAGCCACTGCCCAAACTCAGATCTGGAAGGCACATTTGGACAGTGGTGACCCACGAGCATCCCAGCAAGCACTGCTTCCCAGCCATTTGCTTGTTCTCCTGCCTGCGTCCGCAGCTGAGGAGGCCCAGCAAACAAGGGCTGTGCAAGTTATCAGCACTCCTTTCATGGCCTGGGTGGAAAAACAAAAGAGGTGTGGGTGGGCTGTGGAGGACAACAACTCAACCTACACCCTGTGTCTAAAACCAGACCAATAAGAACCAAGGAAACGTTATTTTACCTGAATTCACTGCTTAGCAACAAAGACTCTACCTCCAGAGAATGCTATTGTATGGGTTACCAAGGAACTGGCTGTGACAATTACCAAACATCTGGCCTACTGATCTACATACCCTTTAACCCCGGCCGGCTGAACAAGGGACCACGGACAGCTCACAAACAATAGATACAATCTAATATTTTATTTAAGAGCTGACAGAAGCCACAGCTGTATAGGTCTTGCGGCCACTTGGCTGAACTCTTGTAGCTTGGATATGCTGCTCTGCAGGGTCTGCTGCACTCAGAGGGGGTTGAAACAGGGAGACACCCTAGACGCCTTCTACCAGAAGGCTGCCCTGTGGAGCTTGGGGGGAAGTACTTCTTGTAACTGAATACAAAGTACAAAGTTCTGTTGAGGATGAAGAACCACCTGGTAGTCATTCAGAGAAAGGCAAGACAAAATCTGGTGCTCCCCAATTTCCTATTGATAAATGCTGAGTTGGCCTGGCTATGGAAATATATATAAAAGATTAGAAATTTACAACACTGTTAGCTATAGACAAGTATTTAGCACCATTTTAACTCTAGGAGGATTAGATTTAGACATCCTTATTCTAAAGTATCCTGTTATAAGTCAGAATTCCTTACCAAGTAATTTCTCTTCTGGAATTAAAAAAAAAGCCAAGATATATTTGCTTGCATGTATTATTCACACGTCTTTAGGATTTTTAATTACTAACATCTGAAAATAGTTTCCTCTGTATATGTGAACCCCTGAAATGTCTACTTGCAGGCATCCATGAAGTGAGTCTGTTGCACAATGGAGTATTTGGAATAATTTAGAGGAGGCCTCACCATAATCACCACCTCCTGCCCCAACCTGCCTCCACAAGACCCACTGTGGGGATCTGAGAGACTCCATTTCTAGGAAATAGAACCATGAAAGATTAAAACTGGTCTTTAAAAACAAACGTACCAGAACCTCCATGCTCTATATCAAAATCATGAGTGGTCACTTTCAGCAGCTTTGCTGCCATTTTAGTTATGCTGCTACCAGGTGAAACACCTTAGGGACTCTTCAGAATTGGTTTACCATCGCAAGGAAGCCTGTTATCTTACCTTATATATACATTTCATTTTGGACCCATGGATAATCTAGTACCTAGAACTGTGTCTGGCGTACAGTCACCCTCAATATATATTTGTTGAATGAATGAGTGAATGAATCTATCTTGATCCACTCATCTTATTAACCAGAAAGTTCTAAATGAACTTGGCTGATTCAAAAATTTACATCCACATCATTAGATGAAGACTGGCCATTTCTGAGACTATTCAAAGGAGTCTAACATTTCTGAAAGGCATTTCATCCCTTTATTCATTGAACAAATGTCTATAAGGTGCCTTCTATGAGCAGGTAATGTCCTAGGTCTTGGATTACAGTGATGAACTAGACAAATGTGCTCTTCGCTTTTAGAGAGGGGAGACAGACAAACAAATATATGATAATGTGTCAAGTAATAGTCCATACCATGGTGGGGGGGCAGTTAGCAGAAATAGAGTGAGGGAGGGGGAGAAAGTGATGGGACAGGAGGAAAGTGTCTCTAAGGAGGTGGCATTTAAGCAGAGACCTGAATGGATGAGGGAGCCGGACATGTGAAATTTGATGAGAGATCTTCAAGGGGAAGGAATAGCTAAGACCCCAAGGAAAGGCACTGTGTAACTACTATAATAAAAAATCATTAATATAGACAACTTAAAGTCTAGCAGTTTTGGAGTAATTGCAGTGCCCCTAATACATTTACTTTGTAGGGGGAAAATATTTACTAAATGCATAGGTTTCAGGAAGCATTTACTACAGAAATCTTATTAACTTTATCCTAGGGCTGCTAGTTTGTTACTGAATCACTTTTTAGTACGTGTTATGAATCTTTTTTTCAATATCACAATCTTTGAGACACGAAGAGCCTTTTGAAACCACATAGTGTGTGCATAGTGCTACGATGTGTGTGCTGCGACACGAATCCTACATGACCCGATGTTGGAGTTGTCTGTGGGTCTGTGGTGCTGGCCTAGTAGTGTGGAAACTCTTCAGGGGTATGGACCCCCATCTTTTCCTTTGCATCCTGCCCACCACCCAGTGTGAGGTCTTCCACACATACGTGCTTGATAAATATCTATTTTAAACATGCATAAATATAATAAAACATTTGGCACATGACCTAACTCACCCTGCACCACACTCAAAGATTCCCATCCAAGTGCACCCACAGCAAATGCTGTCCTCTCAGAACTACACTTTTGGGGAAGATTCCATTCAATCCAGAATCAGAATTTCTGCTCCAGTGTCTCTCCTTGGCACAGCATATGTGAGGCCTGGAGATGAATTTTTGCCTTTGTGGCCTGTTCCTTCCTCTTGGAATGTTCTTATCAATAATAGCCCTTTGCTTTTGAATTGGTCACAGCCAAGAAAAAAGAAAAAGTCTGACCCCACTTACCAGAACGGCACAATGATAGCACCATTTGGTGGCTTCAGGTTTGTTTAAAATAATGTGTTTTAATGCATTAATGGCCATTCTACTGAAGAAGATAATCTGAAAAGATGTATTGAATGCTAAAATTTGATCAGACAGCCCCTATAGATTCTAGTGTTTCTAGGATTATGCATAGTTTTTCCAGCCCTGAACATTCTAGAGGTGTTAGGTTTTCTATAAATTTATAAATATGCCGGTTATTTTTAGTGATGGCATATTTAATAATCATTGAGAAATCAAATATCATGCATTTTCTATGAGTACATGACACTTTGGATATTTCTTGGCTATTTCATCAATCAAGTTAACAGTCCTAATATGAATAATAGCTGCTATTTAATTAAGCTCTCGTTGTGTACCAGTCACTTTACAGGCATACCTCAATGATATTTTGGGTTCAGTTTCAGACCACTGAAATAAAGCCACAACAAACCCACTCACACAAATTTTTTGGTTTCACAGTACACATAAAAATTATGTTTACACTATACTGTAAACATACACAGTGTACATTGTGTACAATAGCATGTCTAAAAAAAGTACTTACGTTCATTAAAGTAATTCAAATTAATTAAAGATACTTTATTGCTAAAAAATGCTAACGATCATCTGAGCCTTCAGCAAGCTATCATCTTTTTCCTGATGGAGGGTCTTGCCTTAATGTTTATGGCTGCTGACTGATCAAGGTGATGATTGCCGAAGGTTGGGGTGGCTGTGACAATTTCTTAAAATAAGATGACAATGCAAACAATGCAAAGATGCAGTTTGTTGCATTCATTGGCTCTTTCATAACACATTTCTCTGTAGCATGTGATGCTGTTTGATAGCATTTTATTTACAGTAGAACTTTTTTCAACATTGAAGTCAATCCTCTCAAACCCTGCTGCTACTTTAGCAACTAAGTTTATGTAGTATTCTAAATTCTTTGTTGTCATTTCAACAATGTTCACAGCATCCTCAGCAGAAGTACATTACTTCTCAAGCAACCACTTTCTTTGCTTATCCACAAGAAGCAACTCTTCATCTGTGAAAATTTTATCATAATCTTGCAGCAATTCAGTTACACCTTCAGGCTCCACTTATAATTCAAGTTCTCTTGCTATTTCCATCACATCTGCAGTTTTTTCCTCCATTAAAGTCTTGAACCTCTGAAAGTCATCCATGAAGGTTGAATTGACTTCTTCCAAACTCCTGTTAATATCGATATTTCTGCCTCTTCCCATGAATCATGACTGTCCTTAATTGCATTTAGAATGGTGAATCTTTTCCAGAAGGTTTTCAATATATTAATACTTTTCCCAGATCCGTGAGAGGAACCACTCTCTATGGCAGCTATAGCCTTACAAAAGGTACTTCTTAAGTAATAAAACTTGAAATGACTCCTTGACCCATGGGTTACAGAATAGAAGTTGTGTTAGCAGGCATGAAACACATCTCTATAAAAGCTCTTGAATGACTAGGGGCATTGTGAATGAACAATATTTTGAAAGAGATCTTTTTTTCTGAGCAGAAGGTCTCAACAGTGGGCTTAAAATATACAGTCAGCCATGGAGTAAACAGATGTGCTGTTATCCAGGCTTTGTTGCTCCATTTGTAGAGCATAGGCAGAATAAATTTAGCATAATTCTTAAGGAAAACCTTATGTGCGCATATGGAAGTAACATTCATCAAGTGTCAGGCAGGTGGGAGGGGGGAGGAGGAGATGTGTAAGCTCATACCTAATTGGTGCAGTGTGTGCTATCTGGGGGATGGGCATGTTTGTAGCTCTGACTGAGGCAGTGCAAAGGCAATTTATATAACCAAAGTGTTTTTACCCCCATAATATTCTGAAATAAAAAATTAAACAAACAACTACAACAACAACAACAAAAACCCAGGAAACTAAATATCTAGTGTAATTGCATCTTTAAAATAAATAATAGACATCTATGTATTTATGTATACAGTTAAAATCTGGAAAGATGTGAAAAAAAATTCTTAAAGATCCTAGGATTTTCAAAATAGTAAATGAGCATTGGCTTCCACTTAAGGTCACCAGCCGAATTAGCTCCTAACAAGAGAGTCAGCCTTGTGGCTTGTGTCATTTTTAGCTAAGTCCCATCTGTGCCTATTTTATTAAGTGTTCTTATCATAAAAGGGTGTTGAATTTTGTCAAATGCTTTTTCTGCATCTATTGAGAGGATCATATGGTCTTTGTTTTAGCTTCTGTTTATGTGGTGAATCACATTTATTGATTGATGTATGTTGAACCATTCTTGCATCCCTCGGATGAAGCTCACTTGGTCATGGTGGATTATTTTTTTGATGTGCTGTTGGATTTGGTTTGCTAATATTTTATTGAGGATTTTTGCATCTATAGTCATAAGGGGTATTGGTCTGTAGTTTTCATTTTTTGTTGTGTCCTTTCCTGGCTTTGGTATCAAGATGATACTTGATTTACAGAATGAGTTGGGGAGGATTCTCTCCTTCTCGGTATTATGGAATAATTTCTGTAGTATGGATAGCAGCTCTTCTTTGTAGGTCTGGTAGAATTCAGCTATACATCTATCTAGTCTGAGGCTTTTTTTGGTTGGAAGGTTTTTTTAATTACTTCTTTGATCTCACTGCTCAGTTTTGGTGTGTTTAGGAGTTTTGTTTCTTCCTGATTGAGTCTGGGAGGTTGTATATTTCCTCTAGTTTTCTGGTTTATGTGCTTAGAGATTTTCATAGTATTTATGTATTATGTTTTGTATTTCTGTGGTATCCATTGTAATAGCTCCTTTTTTCATTTATGATTGAGCTTCTTTGGGTCCTTTCTCTTCTATTCCTGGTTAGTCTAGCAAGAGATGTATTGATTTTGTTTACCTTTTCAAAAAACCAACTTTTTGTTCTGTTGATCTTTTGTATTATCTTTTTTTTTCCATTTCATTTAGTTCTGCTCTAACCTTTGTTATTTTTTTTGTTATGCTGGCTTTGGGTTGGGTTTGGTCTTCATTTACTTGTTCCTTGAGGTGTGACGTTAGGTTGTAAATTGGTGATCTCTTTGTCTTTTTGATGTAGGCATTTAAGGCTATAAATTTTCCTCTTAGAACTGCTTTTGCTGAATCCCATAGATTTTGATAGCATATGTCCCCTTTGTCATTCACTTCAAAGAATATTTTGATTTCCATTTTAATTTCATTATTGACCCAATAATCATTCAGCAGCAGGTTGTTTAATTTCCATGACATTGTGTAGATTTGAGTGTTTCTCTTGGGACGGATTTCTAGTTTTATTCCACTGTGGTCTAAGAAGATACATGGTATTATTTCTATTTTTTTGAATTTGTTTAGACTTGTTTTGTGGCCTAAGATATTTTCAGTCTTGGACAATGTCCCATGTTGCTGCTGAGAAGAATGTATATTCAGATCAGAAGATGGCGGAGTGGAGGTGACCTCCTGGATTTGTGCTCCCAGAGAGGAAGGCGTGGATCTCCACCTGCCACAACGCTAGAGGATTGCTTCTCCACAGGAACGGCGGTGTGAACCCACGGAGAATCACCGTGGGACACGGGGAACAGGAAAAAACAGAGGCGAGTGAGAAATCAGACCGAGATAATTTGGAGAGTGCGGGACGGAAAACAGACAGCGGAGTGCGGGACGGCCGTGCCTGCCTCACCTGCGAGTGGGGCGGGTGCAGCCCCACAGCAGAGCGGCTTGATCTCCCCACTGACCCCCACATCCACTCGGTCAGGGATCTGGCTGAAATTGGTGCAGAATCACCGCGGGAGACGTGGAGCTCCGAGGACAGGTGACATAGGCGGGAGAGAGCTTGGACTCGGGCGGGTCTCCGTGGTGCCCTATCTCTTAAAGGGACAGACGCGGACCTGCACCGAGGCGAGGGGCCGCGAGCGTGAAATATTAAAGCGGGACTTTTTTGCTTTTTTTTTTCCCCCGTACGGCAGCTCTCCGGCTGGGGAGCCGCTGCGGGCCCTGGCGCCTGCCGAGCTCTGAACGCTCTCGCGTGGTCGCCATCTCGGTTCCCACAGCTAAGCGGAAAGGACCTTGAACTCTGGCAGGCCTCCGCAGTGCCGGAGCCCTATCTCTTAAAGGGACAGACGCGGACCTGCACCGAGGCGAGGGGCCGCGAGCGTGAAATATTAAAGCGGGACATTTTTGCTTTTCTCTTCCCGTACGGCAGCTCTCTGGCTGGGGAGCCGCTGTGGGCCCTGGCGCCTGCCGAGCTCTGAACGCTTTCCCCTGGCGCCTGCGACCCACGGACGCGCAGTGGCCATCTCGGTTCCCACAGCTAAGCGGAAAGGAGCTTGAACTCTGGCAGGCCTCTGCGGTGCCGGAGCCCTATCTCTTAAAGGGACAGACGCGGACCTGCACCGAGGCGAGGGGCCCCGAGCCTGAAATATTAAAGTGGGATTTTTTTTTCTTTTTTTCTTTTTATCTCTCTCTTTCTTTCTTTCTTTCTTTCTCTTTTCTTTCTTGTTTTCTCTTTCTTCTTCTTGTTATTCATATTGTTTCTCTCCTTTTTTTTTTTTTTTTTCTTTTCTTTTTTCCTTTCTTTTTCTTTTCTCCTTTCCAGTGTCCCTCCAGCCCAGGAGCTACTGTAAACTCCTGAGTGCTCCAGACCCCCAGCTGTGATTCCTATCGGACCCTGAAAATTACCCCCCAGTGCCAGTGATCTGCGGGTGGGCAGGAACAATTGTGCGGGCCAAGGTCTAATTGCTGCAGAGCCATAGGGTGCCAGGCGACTCCTCAGGAGGCTCCATCCCCTGATCCATAGACCCTCTCCAGGTCCCCTTCCCAGGTGTGAACACTGAGTGCTTCCCTAAACGCAAGAGTGTGGAGCCCGGACCTTGGGAACACTGGGACAGTGTAGACCTTTGCCCGTGGGAGCTGCAGCAGCTGGGGCACTGAGGGAGTGAGGGCACTGCCTCCTCGGCCTAGCCAGTGTCTTTCCTGCTGAAGGAGACAGAAACCACACATCCAGAGGAAGAACCAAAAAGCCAGGGGGAGGAAAAAAAAAAAAAAAAAGAGAGGGAGAAGAGGCTTTCTGCTTGCAAATCGTGTGAATCCTGCCTACTAACTGAGAGTCCGCAACACAATGATTTAACTTGCCAAACTGGTCTTAGGTCAAGCCAACCCTCTGGGGGTGGACCCATCAGAAGCAGTCCCCCAACTGAGATAGAAAAAAGAAACTCTAAACAGCACACAACAGTCTCCCCCTATAGATAAAGGAAGCAACATTCCTAGACTGTTCCATAGCCTAAGAACAGAGTACAAGACGTGCTGTTAACTAGACTAAAGCTGTGAGAAAAGATCTAACGATAGAGCCAGATGGGAAGGGCTCAGCGGAAAAATATGGGGAGCACAAAAAACCAAACGGAAACCTCGCCCCCAAAGAGAAATACCAACTCTCCTCCAATTGGCACAAGCCAGTTTCAGAATACCAATATGTTACCAGAAGAATTTCAGTCTTGGGTTATAAATAAGCTGAATGATATACAAGAAAAAATTGATATCCACCGCAAAGAAACTGCAAAAAAATTCCAGGATTTGGAAGAAAAATTCACTAAAGAAATAGACGTATTGAAAAAAAACCAAACTGAACTCCTAGAAATGAGGGATTTATTCAGGGAGCTACAAAACACAGTGGAAAGTCTCAAGAACAGGGTAGATCAAATAGAAGACAGAATCTCAGAAATCGAAGATAACTCTTTCCAATTAAATAAGACAGTCACAGAGATAGAGCAAAGAAATAAGAAAAAAGACCAGAGTCTTCAAGAAATGTGGGATTATGTGAAGAAACCTAACGTGAGAGTTATAGGCATCCCTGAAGGTGAAGAAGATAATAAGCAAGGGCTGGATAAACTATTTGAAGACATAATAGAAGAAAATTTCCCAGGCCTTGCTAAAACTTTAGATATACAGGTTCAAGAAGCTCAAAGAACCCCTGGTAGATTCATAGCAAATAGGAAAACACCACGCCACGTAGTCGTCAGACTGACCAAAATATCCACTAAAGAGACCCTTCTTCGAGCTGTAAGGAGAAAGAAACAAGTAACATACAAAGGGAGGCCCATTAGAATTACGCCAGATTTCTCAACTGAAACTGTATAAGCAAGAAGAAGTTGGGGCCCCATTCTCACTCTTCTGAAACAGAATAATGCCCAGCCTAGAATCTTGTACCCAGCTAAGCTAAGCTTTCTATATGAAGGAGAAATTAAGACATTCTCGGATAAACAAGGACTGAGGGAATTCACCAAGACAAGGCCACCCCTCCAAGAAGTACTCAAAAGAGAGTTACACATGGATCATCACAACAAAGACCCACGAATGTAAAACCACCCAAGAGCTAAAGATCAAATTCTAGCCACCACAATGGCTCAAGAGAGAAAACATAGCAATGAAGTTCTACCCAATAAGATAAACAGAAATCTATCCCAATTATCAGTTCTCTCACTAAATGTCAATGGCCTGAATTCCCCACTCAAAAGACATAGACTGGGCCAATGGATAAAAAAACACAAACCAAGTGTCTGCTGCCTTCAGGAAACTCACTTAACCGGCAAAGATGCATTTAGACTGAAAATAAAAGGATGGAACCTGATATTTCAAGCAAATGGTAGCCAAAAGAAAGCTGGTGTGGCAGTTTTAATTTCCAATAACTTAGTCTTCAAACCAACAAAAGTAATAAAAGACAAAGACGGTTACTACATACTGGTGAAAGGCACAATTCAACAAGAAGACATAACCATACTTAATATATATGCACCCAATCTAGGTGCACCCAGATTCATAAAGCAAATCCTACTCGATCTAAACCAAATCATAGGCAACAACACTTTAATAGTTGGAGATTTTAATACCCCACTGACAGCACAGGACAGATCCTCCAAGCAGAAAATAAGTAAAGACATAGTAGACTTAAACAGAATGCTAGAACAAATGGGCCTGACTGACATCTACAGGACATTCTACCCGAAAACCACTGAATATACATTCTTCTCATCAGCTCACGGGACATTCTCTAAGATTGACCATATCCTAGGTCATAAAGCAAGTCTTAAAAAAATTAAAAAAATAGAAATCATACCCTGCATCTTCTCAGATCACAATGGAATAAAAATAATAATGAACCTTAACAGGAACTCTCATTCCTACGCAAAGTCATGGAAGCTAAACAACCTTCTCCTGAATAACAATTTTGTAAAGGAAGAAATTAAGTCAGAAATCAAAACATTCTTTGAATTAAATGACAAAGGTGACACAACTTATCAAAATCTATGGGATGCAGCTAAAGCAGTCCTGAGAGGAAAATTCATTTCCATAAATGCCTATTTCAAAAAGACAGACAATTTACAACTAGACAACTTAATGAATAGACTCAAAGAGCTGGAGAAAGAAGAACAGACTGACCCCAAACCCAGCAGAAGGCGAGAAATTATTAAGATCAAATCAGAATTAAATGAAAAAGACAACAAAAATACTATAAGGGAAATTAATAAAACAAAAAGTTGGTTCTTTGAAAAGATAAATAAAATAGACACACCACTGGCTAGACTAACCAAGAGCAGAAAAGAAAAATCTTTAATAACTTCCATCAGGAACATGAAAGGAGAAATCACAACCGAAGCCACAGAGATACGTGACATTATCTATGAATATTACAAAAATCTTTATGCACACAAATTGGAGAATGAGGAGGAAATGGACAAATTTTTAGAATCACACAGCCTTCCCAAGCTCAATCAGGAAGAAATAGAATTCCTGAATAGACCAATATCAACAACTGAAATTGAAACAGCAATAAAAAACCTTCCCAAAAAGAAAAGCCCTGGTCCAGATGGGTTCACACCTGAATTTTACCATACATACAAAGATGAACTGGTGCCCATCCTACATAAACTATTCTTCAATATTGAGAAGGATGGAATTCTCCCCAACACATTCTACCACGCCAATATAACATTAATACCAAAACCAGGAAAGGATGCAACAAAAAAAGAAAACTACAGACCAATTTCTCTCATGAACGTAGACGCAAAAATTCTCAATAAAATCCTAGCAAATCGTATCCAAGTGCTGATTAAAAAAATAATTCATCATGACCAAGTAGGCTTCATCCCAGAGATGCAGGGGTGGTTCAACATACGAAAATCTATAAATGTAATTAACCACGTAAATAGAAGCAAAAATAAAGACCATATGATCCTCTCAATAGATGCAGAAAAAGCATTTGACAAAATTCAACACCCTTTTATGATAAAAACACTTAACAACATAGGCATAAATGGGACCTACCTAAAAATAATACAAGCCATATATGACAAACCCACAGCCAACATCATACTGAATGGGGAAAAACTGAAAGCATTCCCACTCAGAACTGGAACCAGACAAGGCTGCCCACTGTCCCCATTACTTTTCAACATAGTATTGGAAGTCCTTGCGAGAGCTATCAGACAAGAGAGCAGAATCAAAGGTGTCCAAATAGGGACAGAAGAGATCAAACTCTCACTCTTTGCTGATGACATGATGTTGTATCTGGAAAACCCCAAGGACTCAACCAAGAGACTCCTGGAATTAATTAACGAATTCAGTAATGTCTCAGGTTACAAAGTCAATACACACAAATCAGAGGCATTCATATATGCCAATACCATTCAATCGGAGAACCAAATTAAGGACTCAATACCTTTCAAAATAGCAACAAAGAAAATAAAATATCTAGGAATATATTTAACTAAAGAGGTAAAGGACCTCTATAAAGAGAACTATGAAACGCTAAGGAAGGAAATTGCAGAACACGTAAATAAGTGGAAATCCATACCATGCTCATGGATTGGAAGAATTAACATCGTTAAAATGTCTATACTACCCAAAGTAATCTATAGATTCAATGCAATTCCTATTAAAATACCAACATCATTTTTCACAGATTTAGAAAAAATAATTATACACTTTGTATGGAATCAGAGAAGACCCCGTATAGCAAAAGCAATCTTAAGCAATAAAAACAAAATGGGAGGTATTGATTTGCCAGACTTCAAACTATACTACAAAGCTGTGGTTCTTAAAACTGCTTGGTATTGGCACAAGGGCAGGGACACAGACCAGTGGAACAGAACAGAAAACCCAAATATAAAATCATCCTCATATAACTATCTAATCTTTGACAAAATAGACAAAAACATACTCTGGGGACAAGAGTCCCTATTCAATAAATGGTGCTGGGAAAACTGGGTAGCCACATGTAGAAGACTGAAACAGGACCCACAGATTTCACCTCTCACAAAAATTAAATCACGGTGGATAACAGATTTAAACCTTAAATGGGAAAGAATTAGAATTCTAGAAGAAAATGTAGGAAAGACTCTTACAGACATTGGTCTAGGCAAAGAATTTATGAAGAAAACCCCTAAGGCAATCGCAGCAACAACAAAAATAAACGACTGGGACCTGATTAAATTAAAAAGCTTCTGCACAGCCAAAGAAATAGTCATGAAAATAAACAGACAGCCTACAGAATGGGAAAAAGTTTTCGCATACTACACATCAGATAAAAGACTGATAACAAGAATCTATTTAGAACTCAGGAAAATCAGCAGGAAAAAATCAAACAATCCTATCAAAAAATGGGCAAAGGACATGAATAGAAATTTTTCAAAAGAAGACATAAGAATGGCCAAAAAACATATCAAAAAATGCTCAACATCCCTAATCATCAGGGAAATGCAAATCAAAACCACAATGAGATACCACTTAACTCCGGTGAGAATGGCCTTTATCAAAAAATCCCAAAACAACACATGTTGGCGTGGATGTGGAGAGACAGGAACACTCATACACTGCTGGTGGGAATGCAAACTAGTGCAACCCCTATGGAAAGCAATATGGAGATACCTTAAACAGATTCAAGTAGACCTACCATTTGATCCAGCAATCCCATTATTGGGCATATACCCAGAAGAACAAAAGTCATTCTTTAACAAAAACACCTGTACCCGAATGTTTATAGCAGCACAATTTACAATCGCAAGGATGTGGAAACAACCCAAGTGCCCATCAATCCACGAATGGATTAGTAAACTGTGGTATATGTATACCATGGAGTACTACTCAGCTATAAGAAATAACAATGATGCGACATCTCTTTGGTTCTCCTGGAGAGAGCTGGAACCCATTATACTAAGTGAAGTATCCAAAGAATGGAAAAACAAGCATCACATGTACTCACCAGAAAACTGGTTTCCCTGATCATCACCTAAATGTACATCAGGGAAGGATACCAATTGGATATCAGACTGGGATGGGGGGTGGGGGGAGGGGATGGGTGTATGCCTACATGATGAGTGCGTTGCACACCCTCTGGGGAATGGTCATGCTTGAAGGTGCAGACCCGGGGAGGTGGGGGGGGGGGAGGGGATGGAGGTATGACTACATGATGAGTGCCAGGTGCACTGTCGGGAGAATGAGAATGGACGCGCTTGGGACTCTGACTCGGGGGGATGGGTGGGACATGGAAAATGTATATAACCTAAACTTATGTACCCCCATGATGAGCTGAAATAAAAAAATATATATATATATAAAAAAAAAAAAAAAAAAGAATGTATATTCAGTAGTTTTTGAGTAGAAAGTTCTGTAAATATCTGTTAGGTTCACTAGTTTTACAGTCCCATTTTTAAGTCTAGTGTTTCTTTATTTTCTGCTTTAAAGATTTCTTCAGCTCTGACAGTGGGGTGTTGAAGTCCCCAGTAATTATGATGCTACTACTTATTTCCTTGCTTAGTTATAGTAGAATTTGCTTTATGAATCTAGGTGCTCCTGTATTAGGTACATAAATATTCAGATTTGTTACGTCTTCTTGTTGAATTGATCCCTTTACCATTATGTAATGACCATCTTTGTCTTTCTTTACCATTGTTGGTAAAGAAAAAGTCAATTTTATCTGATATGAGAATGGCTACACCTACTGTCTTCTGGTTTGTGTTCACGTGGAATTATTATTTTTTTCATCCTTTCACATTGAGCCTGTGTGTGTCCTTGTGGTTTAGATGTGTTTCCAGGGGACAGCAGATAATTGGGTTGTTTTTTCATCCATTCAGCCAGCCTATATTTTTTGTGTGAAGCATTTAATCCGTTAATGTTGAGTGATATAATTGATATGTGGGATGTTGTTTTGTTCATCATGTTGGGTAGGACCTTATTGCTTTGTTTTCCCTCTTGTGCCATTGTTTTATAAGAGTTGTGAGCTTTAGCTTTTTTGGGTGATTTTACACTGGTGGGTATCTATTGTGATGATTTGTGTGTAATGCAGTTCTGAGTATTTCCTTCAGGGCAGGTCTGGTCATGACAAATTCCCTCAGTGTTTTCTTGTCTGGAAAAGATTTAATTTCTCTGTCAATTGTGAAACTTAGTTTTACAGGATACAAAATTCTAGGCTGACAGTTTAATAAGATTGAAGATGGGGCCCCACTCCCTTCTGGCTTATCAGGTTTCCACTGAGAATTGTTCAGTTAGCCTGATGGGTTTACCTTTGTAGGTTAGTTATTGCTTACTTCTTGCTGCTTGTAGAATTCTTACCAGTGTTTGATAACCATCTTGTATGTGGATGTCTGAATCTCTGGCAATACCAGGAAAGTTTTCCTTAATAATTTCCTTGAATAGATTTTCCATTCTTTTACCTCTTTCTTCTTCCTCCTCAGGAGTACATATACTTTGTATGTTAGTTCACTTTGCATAGTCCCTTATCTCTCTAATTCTTTTTTATTCTCTTCTCTGCCTCTTTAAATGACTGGGTTAGCATGAAAGTCTTATCTTCAAGCTCTGAGATTCTTTCTTCTCTTTGGTTTAGTCTGTTGCTGAAGCTTTCTGCTGTGTTTTGAAATTCCCTGAATGACTCTTTCATTTCTTTAAATTCTACTGTATCATTTTTTTATATTGTCTAGCTCTTTAGTCACTTTTCATTAATTTCCTGAAATATTTTTTTAAGTTCTTTTTGTTGGTTTTAAACTTTCTATTCAATTCCATTCATCTTATTTGCCACCTATATTCTGAATTTCATTTTGGTCATTTTGGCCATTTCCTTGTGGTTGAAGTTCACTAGTATGGCTCCATTGTGATCCCTTGGGGGTGTCAAACTGTTTTGTTTTTTCTTGTTGCCAGGATTAATTTGCTGGTTTCTTATCATCTGGAATCTCTTTTCTTGACTCAGGCCTAATAGGTTTTCGGGGCACCTGTTCTTTGCTGCAAGTTCTCCTGCTTAATTAGAAGTGGAGGTCCACAGATTGTGTTTTGTTTTCCTATGCTAGTATGTTGACATGGCAGGGAGGGCCATGTGCACTAAAAGCCTGTAATGCAGCTGTTCTGATTTGTCCTGTTGCCCCGTGATTGCTACTGTTCAAACTTGTGCTGGGTGTTGGGTTGTTCCCTAGATAGTTGTAAGAAGTTCCAGTTGGGAGCGGGGTGATATGCTCTCCATAGAAGCTTGTGTCATGGGGATTGCTCTGCCTAGTGTCTCTCTGTAGAGGAGAAAGTGACAGTTGTGTCAGGCTATCTAGGCAATGGTTATGGATTCCTGGACTGTGGGCCTTTGCTTGAACCAGATCCCGGTGTAATGGCAGGTCAAGACTAGGGGATGCCTGGCAGGATGTTGGACCTTGGAGAAGTTCCACCAGCTCTGCAGCAGTGGTAGAGACTCAGGGGTTGGGTCTTGGGGTCAAAGTGCAGTACTGGAATCTTCGGGGCAGTGTTCCATGCCTGGCAGGAGCTCTGATGCCACAGGGGCGTAGCCCTGGGCTCTGATGCAAGAGCCTCAGAGCTGGGACTGGAAAAGAGCCACAAGCAGGGCTTCTGAGCAGGGCCTCAGAGCTGGAAACAGGGCCATGTGGGTGGTGGGCCATTCTAAACTGTGGGGTACAGGCAGAGCTGCCCAGGCAGTGGGCTATTCCCACCTGAGGCATGGAGAATGCTGCAGAGGTGGTGGGCTGTTCCACAGACTTGGGGACTGTGGAAGCCAAGTCAGTTCCAACAGCCCAAGGACCATGGAGTTCTCCCCACCCTCCCAGGTCCTGCTGAAGCAGTCACCCAAAGCTTCTGAGGTTGGGGTCTGTAGTGCTAAGGCAATCCCTTTGCTCAGATCCCTCCATGCTGGGGGGGGCGGTGCTTGGCTTCCAGTCACAGGGTATAGCCCAGAGGAGTGTTTGCTCAGTCCACTCCCTCCCCAGTCTGGTGGGGGTGATGTAAGGGCTACTCCTGCAAAGCTGAGTCCTGTGCAGACCTGGTGCCATGCACCTTAGAGCACAGGATGGCATCAGCTGCAGAAACCCAGTATTGGCTGCCACCAGATCCTTACTGTGCCTGTTCTCCAGTGCAATGACTCTGCACAGACTGTAGGCAGCTCCCCCTTCCATTTAGGCAGAGGCCTGTGGCAGTGGAGGGAGCCCTCTCACAACTTGGCCACAGTGCCTGTGGGGTGAGCATGGTGCCCAGACTCTGTTCTCCTAATCTTCCCCGTGTGTATATGCCTCCCCACAGATCTCTTTGATCTTCTCGAAACTGTTTGCATGCCTGTTTAAAACTACCTTTTTGTTCTGTGATCAAGGGAGACTCACATATGCCTAGTCCCTGTTCCTAGAGCTACTAGGTTTAGGATGGAGTCATTTGGGAGGTAGCTTTAAAATCGAGGCTCTTGATGTATGTCCTAAATTCCTTCTGGAGAGAAACAGGAAGTTTTATTTTAAGCCCCTTCTCTGCACTGCTCCAAGGGGGATGAAGTCCTTTGAGGTGCTTGCACACCCATTTAAAAACACCACTTTTTCCCTGCAGTACAGAGAGATGTGTATGCCAATCCCTTCTGCTCCCAGAGCTGGGAGATTTAGGATGCAGTCCCTCAGGTGAATGCTGAGTTGGGGTGCTTGGTGTGAGTGCAAGCTTCTAGGCTGGGGGTGGTTTAATAATGGATGAATGTGGAGGGGAGTAGCGGGATTGAAAGTTGGGACATGTCACAAAAAGTGACCTGAGAACTCAACCTAAATTGCATACTTGGCACTTAGTTTCCAACACTTTTGGCTTTTCTTCTTGTGGTCTTTTGCTTTATTTATTTTCAGATTATCGGAGTTATGCATGTTTGTGTTGGAAACTTTGGGAAGTACAAATGAGTATAATAAATCAGAATAACAAAAAGTCACTCTTTTCTAGCATGGCTAGCATATGAGTGCTCCCCCTCGCCCTTCATATATTGGAGATAATTTTGACGGTAAAACTTTGTGGTAGGCTTTTCTTGCTTAACTTTTCATTATGAGGCTCCATTTTAACTTCATAATATTTCATTAAACATGTTATAGACGTGTCTTTGCTGCCTGCTCCTCCTATGTCTACGTTTTTGGAGTTTCCTTGTACCTAGACCTGCTGAGAAACAGGATAGGCCTTATACCAGTTTTGTGTCCACCGGATACCCCCTGCCCCAGTGGTCACACTTGGCTGAACCATACGTAGACAACTGACCCAAGTTGAGTCTATTATATCTTCTTCCTAGAAGTTTGGGACTAAGGCACTGAAAGTCAGTGGATAGTGCTGGGTTCTGGAGGCATGTTTGGCACTAAGGCCAGTCAGTGGCACATGCAAACTAAAATTAAAGAGGAGGAGCAGGTACAGTTCCCTTTGGAAGACAGATTGAAGGAGCATGTGCAGGGCCAGAGAAAAGAGACCACGTGGATCAGAACTGCCTAATCATTTTCCTATTCCCATGAGATCCAGCTGTACTTCCTGTACTTTGTCTCAGTCAGATTTCCCATACGCTCTTCATGGGGGAAGTCATTTGAATAGATACCTGCTCCTTGTAATGAAAACATTCTTAACTAGAGCAATTTACTTAAGCGTTTTTTTGTTTTGTTTGTTTTACCTTTAGTTTTTTCCCCTAATTTTTGCTTTGGTGTTTTTTAAATATACAGATGCTTTAAAATTTTTGATAGTTATACCTCTGATTTTTTCTTTGTTATTACTTCCAGTGCATTTAAACTTAAATATTCTTTCCCTAATCAGAGATCAGATAAAAATTCACCTCTATTTTTTGTAGGTTTGGAAAAAATGGTATAACCTTTTACATTTAAATGTATAGTAGACATGAACTAATTCATAGAATCCATGGATTCTAATTTATATAGAATTTATTTTGGTATATGTGTGAGATGAGGATCTAACCGAAACATTTTTTTTATGAAATGCAAGCAGCTAATTAGTTGTTCCAGAATGATCCCTTTCTTTCCCATTGATTTGTGATATCTCCTTGGTCATATATTTCACATGGGTTTGTTACTAGGCTATTTTGTTTACTCAATTATATAAAAAGAAAATATTAAAGAAAATACTTCTAGTCTATGGACAGTGATGACCCCTAGAAAAACTGACTGGATTTAGAAAAGGATAGTGCTAAGGTAGAGGACTTAGGTTACCAAGTCATTTGATTCCTATGACTTTTCCCTCCAGGACTCTGAATGACGAGTTGATGTTTATATTGGAATATATCCATGTTCTTTCTGGGGCAGTGTGCGTAACCCTGACTTCTGGTAATTTCAGAAGTCTTACTATAGGTTCTACATTATAGAATTTCAACTTATGAAATTGTGTTTTAGTTTAGAAAATACAAAACTGTCCAGAGTTATAAAATGTGCTGATTTGAGCACTTGACAGGGATGACAAGCACATGCTGTCATTCTCTCTTTTTGCTTCCATAACAAATATTGTTAATGGATTAGGGTATTCCTTACCACTCAAGTTGGATACTACATCAGAGTCTTTCTTAACACAGTACTTTAAGCAACTACTATTACCAATTGGTATTCCTTGGTAAGATGTAACCTATTTGCAGATTAATGCTAGCAAATGATATAAATCCAAGGTTAAAGGTAAAATAGTGGAGCTATATTATGGAAATGGCTAATGTAGATTTAGCATATTGTTTAAAAATTTTTTTTGACTGCAGCCCATATTAATTAACACATTTTACATTCCAAATTTATCCATATAAATAAGAGGAGAGTTGGGCAAAAAATGGATGCCTTTTTGTTAGAATCAAAATAGGATAGCCTTAAAATAATTCTGATTATTCAGAAATAAAACATTCTTGTGTTTAATATTCTCAGCAATTGATATAAACAGACTGAATAATTTTTTGTCCCAATCTCTTTGTGATTTATATGAAAAAAAATCCACATTTTTATTTCCCTGAACTTAAGTACCCCCTCATGGCTTAGAATAAACCTCAGTAGAAATTTGCCAATATGTAGAAAAAAAGTTTGTACTATCATCAATTTTCAGGCCAGGCACTATTCATTAAGTTTGTAGTAGATTTATAGGTCCGAGGATTATCATCTCCCTGATGCCTAATCATTATTTCGTTAAGAAAACAACAACTCCGGGCCGGACTCTAACATTGCAAGCTGTGTGGCCTTACCCAAGTTACTTAGACTTTCTTGTCTGAAACCTACAACAGCTTTGTATTATTTCAAAATTTATGCTTTTTTTTTTATTATAGCAAACCTGAATATTTTTTCCCTTAAGAAGTTTTGACCATTTCAGCTACAGTTTCCATCTTATTCTTCTCTTGGTATTGTATCATGTGCTCATGCAAGTGAGGTGAAGTGATGTTAAAACACATTAAACCAAGCAAAGTGAAGTGATCCCAGGAGCACGTTAAACCAAGTCAGGTTGGGTGAAGCTAGGGTGTGCTTGGAGGCTGGACAAAGATGGAAAGTGGAGGGAAAATGGTAACCTCACATCTCCGGAAGGGGATTTCACAGAGTTATATTTTATATCCTGGTTATTTCACATTTGGCTTTGGCATTTAAGGTAGGCAGAGGGACTATTTCTGGGATTTAATAACTGCTGTTTCCATCCTTGTCATGAGGATCTAGAAGTTTGTTAGATTGTGAGTGCTCCAGAAGTGTAACCAATACCCTTTGCCAGAGTTGAAAGTTGGAAGCTCTTATAGTCAGGATTTCAGTTCTGGCAACTTTTTCTTCTCTGGTAGTTCAAAAGTGAGGCATTCCTGGACTTGACCAGCACACCTATGAAAGGGACCTACTGAGAGATTTATGATGCTGGGTTGTAAGAGAAGATGACACCCATAGAAAACTGGTGGTCCTGGCAGGACAAACAGGCAGGCAGTTGGAAATAGTTCAGAAATGTCTGCTTCTACAATCCAGGAGGCAATATATATCAGACTTGGAGAGCTCCAATGAGGTGGCTACTCGTAACCTTGGAGTTGAAGACCGTGGAAATTTAACCTGCTGTCAAGTTTTGATCATTGTATAAAGTTATTGATTCATTGGTTGAGGATTAGAAAACTGAAAACGTAGAACACTGGGATGTTATAATATTAGCATGCTAATAAAAATTTTAGAAGTACATGCTCATGGAAATAAAATTACAATCAAAGATAAGAGTGCCAAATGAAAAGTACATCTTGTTCCACTATTCATAGCCCTGTTCCCAAAAGGCCACACCAGTGATATTTTGTTTTTAGCTCTTCTAGTGGTTATCACTGTAACTCTAAGTATCTATTTTCTATAACTTGTATATTTCTTGGCTTATAAATTCAAGCTTGTCTTTTAACTCTTTGTTGTAAAAGATGATTATTTCAGCTATCATCCATCATTCTTCTTCCTTTTTCCATGTATCTTCTCCTAATTGTTTTTCTTTTGGCTCTTCTATTAGTTATACTTTAAATAATTTGTTTGACTTTTACTTTTTGTTCCGTCCACCTCAGACATGTCATGTAGCCATCTATGGTGTAAGATGTGAAGTTGATCACTGTTGCATCCTCTCCCATATCTCCTCCCTACCTTTAACTCCTACTGTTTGTCAGTTCTGCCACTATTTTTATACTGCCAAGGTTTAAAGCATTTACATTCTGCATGGAAACTTTAATTCTCTGTTGCCTTGTCTATATATCAATTCAGAGAAGCAAAAAGAAATAAATATCATTTACAATATTATGTTGTTCAATATTATTCACTGTAGAATTAGAGTGTAACTGAAGAGATTTAATTTATGTCCTTAAATCAGGTCTACTTGAAATAGAATATTTCAAGTTCCAAGTCAAGATTTTCTTTTCTTAGACTCCATAAATTTCTTATAATCATGTTTCATATTTTTGTCCTGATTTTTTTGAGCCGTATTTTCTTTTTCCTGGAATTTCTAGTTTCCTTTAATTTTTCTTGTTGACATCAGAAACATAAGCCTTCTTCATTATCCACCACCCCAAAGCCAGCCCACAGGTTCTCTAGCCAGCTGCGTTAGTATCTGCTCTCTTCAGGTCCCCAATGCCAGAGGTCTCCCCATAGAGTGACAGATCCCACTTTGCAGCTTCTCCTGTGCCTTCTCTTGTACTCTGAATAGTTCTTTTTCTTAGTTTCTGTTTTATCTGTCAGTGTAGTCTCATATGCCTTGCATTTTTAAGAGACTTTCCTAATTCTTTGGCCTGCTCATGTCCTATCCTTTTGTGTATCTTTACTGTCATTTTTATGGGTTTGGGAAAGAGAGGGAGGCAAAACTACTTCATAGGTTCAATATACTGAATTAGAGCCCCCAAACTTCTTGATTTACTGGGCAGACATTGATATTAAAAGGAAAAATATACACCTAAAATTTACAGACTGCCCCCTCGATCTTAGAGCAGAAGCATTTACTCTTATGTGAATGAAAGTTCTGTCTTCAATTTGGAGAATCCTTTCTATGTATTTGATCTCTTAACCTACTTAGAATTAAGATACAACCTGAAATTAATGATGCTGCAAAATTGCTGTTATTGCATTGGCCTCATGTAGGTATTGTTATTCTATTATACGTACTGGGAACGGGATCTCACTTTATCATCAAATGAGATTCCATGTCTACAACCTGGTAATTGTCAAAGGACAGAGTATTGTTCCCAATAAGGTCTTAAAGGCAACATGTTGAGTTTACTGGAATCAGAAATCACCAGATGGGGCCAAGGAGTTTGGATTTTGTCAAATAGTGGTCTTTAATGGAAAAGGAGTATGTGTTGCTGCTGAGCAGTTTCTAGAAGGTGTTTCAAACTTGTTGAGAAAGTTTTTTTCTCTACCCTCAAGTATAAAAATTGTCTCCTAAAAGAGACAATATGGGAATAATTTTCTAAAGTTAGATTGCAGAAGGAGAGACAGTTCACTATTAATAAAATGATGATTTGGGAGGTCAGGAGGTGAAGTTTGTATGTGGCAGCCAGAGGGAAAATGGAAGGTGTCTCCAGGACCCACTGGATTAAGAACATTATTTGTGTTCTTGGAAGAGCTCTTTTATTTCTCCATTCTGAAGATGCTTTGTGGTTCTGGAAAAAGGTGAAAGAACTATTTATGAACCATGGGCATTGATGGTTCTGGGGGACAATGGCACTAGAAGCTAAAGGAGTTTTGGGGATAGAGACCACAAATGTTGTTCAAGTGCCTCCCTCTAATATGTGCCTCTCTTGTGGGCCAGGTACAGAGGACTGAATCTCTCTGCAGACAGAGATCTTGTCCATGCCCTTGAAGATCTCATAATCTTAATATATTTATTAAGTAATTACTTTGGGCTTACCCTGAGCTAGGTGAAGGGAACACAAAACCAAAGAGAAGTGACCCATGCTCTGAGCAGTGTTTGGTGCATGGGTAAGTGAAGTAGTAAGAGGACTGAGTATGGGTAGCACCAAGAGATGCTTTGTAGTAGGTAAAAACCCAGAGGAATGTGAGATGGGAATTTATAAAAATCCCAAATTGAGGAATATCCCACAAGCACCTGAATTCAGAAAAGATGTGAAGCATTGATGTTAAAAATCTCCCATTTGTGGAGAAATAACACCTACGTTCAACCCATTAGAAGATTGTTTGAATCAGTGCACCGCTTGTTAAATGGTGCCAAGAGTCTCACTTTTTTAAAAATGTAAAGTTTTAAGTTTCATACAAATTGCTCAATGAATTTTCACAAAGTAAGTACATTCTGTACTCAGAAACTGATTATTACCAACTCCCTCTTCCAGTCCCTGCTTATCACTCCTCCCAAAGAAAAAAAATATCCTGATTTCTAACAACATAGATTAGTTTTGCATGATTTTGAACTCTGTATACATAGAATAATATAGTATGGTTTTTTTGGTCTCTGATTTCTTTCACTCAAAATCATATTCGTAAAACTCATTCATATTTGCTTGTATAGTTGGAAATTATTCAGTTTCATTGTGGATTAGGATTCCATTCTATGAGTGTACCACAATGTATCCATTCTATTGATGAACCTTTGAGTTATTTCCAGTCTTTGGTTCTTACAATTAGTACTGCTAAAAACATTTTTGTACTTGTCTTTTGGTAAAGGCATGTACACATTTTTGTTGGGTATATACCTAGGAGAGAAATTGCTGGTTCCAGTGGTGCCCAACTTTTTTGGCACGGAGTTGGGGTGGGATGGCAGAGCTAAGACTGTGATGCGAGCAATGGGGAGGGAAAAGGCTATAAATACCCATGAAGCTTCACTTGCTAACCGGCCCGCCTCCTGCTGTGCACCCTCCCCACCCGCCCAGGTTTCATGGAAAACAATTTTTCCAAAGGACAGGACCGGGGCGGCGTGGGTGGGAGTTGGGGGTGGCAGAGCTCTACTGTCCGGTCCCTAACAGGGGGCCGACTGGTGATACCAGTCAGTAGCCCCGAGGTTGGGGACTGCAGTCTGGATCAACTTTGGTAGATACTTTCTCAGTTGTACTAATTTATATTCCTATCAGCACTGTATAAGAGTTCCCTTTGTTCCACATCCTTGTCAACACTCGATTCTTCCTCATTTTAGCCATTTTGGTAGGTATACACTAACTGGATTTTGTTGTTGTTTTGCCTAGCAGAGAAGTTTTTCAATTAATGAATTTTTTTAAAGCTTTTTCTTTGTAAAGGATAGATCTGTGGTGTATCTGCCCCCTTTAAAAGAAAGATCATTTTGGTTTTGAATTAAAACATTTTGATTTCTTAAGCCATAATTGATTCCTGGTATATAATTTTCATTTATGTTTAAAATTTGGGCTGACAACAAGGTTAGTAATGATTTTGGTTATAATGCCACTAAAAGAGGAACACAGAGAGGTATTCTTAAAGAAAGGAGCATGTTGTTAGCAGGATTATGTTTGCTCTAGGGTTGAAGGTTTTACAGTTTGAAAATTTAAGTATATCTATTTCTTATTTTCTTTTAATTACTCAAGAAACATTTGTTGACTACAAACTATTTTTCAGTGCTAGGCATTGTGGGGAATATAAAAGTGAATCAGATATATACCAACCTTTTTTTAGTAGAACAGTAAGAGAGATCTGGCTCTCTAACAAATTATAAAATATAAAGCAGAAAGTAGTAAGTATCAAAAGAGAGATGCAGGCAGGGCCAGACGTGGTGGCTCACACCTGTAATCCTAGCAATCTGGGAGGCCGAAGTAGGAGGATCATTTGAGCTCAGGAGTTCGAGACCAGCCTGAGCAAGAGCGAGACCCCATCTCTACTAAAAAAAAATACAAAAAAATTAGCTGGACAACTAAAAATATATAGAAAAAATTAGCCGGGCATGGTGGCACATTCCTGTAGCCCCAGCTACTTGGGAGGCTGAGGCAGAAGGATTGCTTGAGCCCAGGAGTTTGAGGTTGCTGTGAGCTAGGTTGACACCACAGCACTCTAGCCCAGGCAACAAAAAAAAAAAAAAAAAAAAAAGAGAGAGAGATGCAGCAGGCAGATGAGTTTTTTCATATAATCTGATTTTTTGGGGGGAGGGGGGGAAGGATAGTATTGATGAGCTTGAATTGAGTGAGAAAAAAGTTGGATGTGAGTCATAAGACCTGGGTTATATCCTGGATCTCACACTTACTAAGCACGTGGCTTTGAGCAGACTACTGAACCTGTTCCACCCAGTTTTACTCTCTCTAACATGGCGACAGTAGTACTTTTCCTGCTTATAGAACATAGTTATTGGAAGGCCCATAACAGGTAATATGTACAGTTTTATATAAACAACTTATACAAAATAGGTATCATTTCTTTCAGAGAATAAATACTGTTCTTTAAAATAAGGAATTAATTTATATTCTTCTTATTCCAATGAGGTATACCATGGGCCAGTTCTAGGAATAGTGGACATGGATTGAATTTAAGTATGAATAGGTAATACATATAAGATAGCAAAGAGCTTCCTTATGGCGCATCCATCACATGTCATTCTCCTACGGGTCTGGTGAGAGCCAGTTGTTTTGACTTCGATGCTGACTGCCTTTGAAAGCCCATGCTGTGCGGCAGTGTGCCCAGGGTTTAGCTTTCCCACAGACCTGACATTTGTATGTTGTTTTGTTTTCCTTGATCTTCTCCCCTTCTCCCCTAGTGTCTACTGTTTGCTGAATGTAGCTGATACTGCAGATTGTAAATGGGCTAAAGTGGGACAAAGAAGTATCTGGAACTGTGGTTCTCAACCCTGACTGCACAGTAGGATCATCTCAGGAGCTTTAAAGATACGCTGACGGCCAAGCTCCGGGGCCTCACTCCTAGAGGTGCTGAAGCAAGAGACATAGGGTGGAGCCCACGAATTTACTTTTACCACATCTCCCAGCTGATTCTGAAGCAGGTGATCTGGGGGCCACACTGAGAACACAGTTTTTTGTAGTGTCTTAGAAACAGCTGATATCAACATGATTGTAGCCGTCTGGAGGCCTCTTTATGACATGGATTGCTAAGGCCATCAGAGAGAGGCATGTTTCAATACTTGGAAACTTATTTCTTTATTTATTCACTGTTTCTCAAACACCTCTATTTGAGGCACTGTGTTGGGGGCTGCAAGGGATACAAAGGATGAATCTAACACAAATGTGATATTCACTAAAAATAGGGTTGATTATAAAACTATAATCCATAGCCTACATAAAGGCTTACTTCTAAAGTTGGTTTATGAGGTGAAGATTGTAACTAGTCAAAACTATCCTTGGAACATTGCTGAGGAGGGTCACACTTTGGAGACCAACAGGCTGCCTTCAAAACATTCAGCACAAGCCATTTTCCTCTAACTTTGGGACAGAATGTGGCCTCTGTAGTTGAATTTCAGATGTGGCTGGCTTGCATTTAGGAGTAATGCCTGGAAAAGGTATGTCTTTAAATACTGGATCATATGGGGTTCACAGGACATGACCAGTTCATGGCTCCTGAATCAGGTTCACTGAAGCATGTGCCTGTGAGTCGGACAGAATTGGGCTGGGGCTGGGGGTCACCTGTACTATGTAAATAGGGTTCCCTGCTTGCTCATGCTGTCACTCTCTTCACCTGTTGTTGTTTATCTAAATTTTCCTAAGGTAAATTGGTGTCTAATAATATAATACAATACTCTATTCTATAATGTGAAAGGTGATAAAGTGTGAAGACAGACACAGGCAGCCCAAATTGAGAATAATTTTAACCAACTTCAAAATAACTGTAAAAATTATCAAGGAGAGAACATTTATCAGATTTTAATAATGTCTGTTTATGAGGAATAAGGCAAAATCCAAGAGTAAGGTTGTTTGGGAGATTAACTGGAGATGTAAAAAGATATACCAAAAAGATTCATAAAAGGTAAATAAAAAATAAGACATTAATGTGTGAATGAAAGAGTAATGCATTTCTCTTTAAGGGTTCTGAAATGAAAACGAAAAGTGGAATAATCATGTTTCACCCTAGTCTTGCTTTGCCCACACTGCAGTGAACCAGATCCGTTAAGTCACAGCCAGGCAGGGAATTGCTGGGCTGATCATATTGAAGTCCCCATTATAATTGCAACATGGAAGCCACTGGCGGGGCCACTAACCCTGAAAAGCCTCGTTGTTATTTTTGTATTCTTGTTGCATTATTTTGTGTACTTTATGGGGCCCTTAAACACAGACACAACTACATTCAGCCAAACAGTCCAGCCCTCCCAAGAACATTTGGCAAAGCCGAGTGGGTGTTTCTCTGATATGACTGCATGGACGGTAACACTCCAAGTTACCACGGCCTGCGTGCCTGTGCCCAGTCTCCACGTGAGACTGGGTGTTCAAAGAAAAGAAAAAGAAAAAAGAGCCCTGGCTTCAAGGAAAGGGAAGAGACTTATTTTCTTATTTTCCTTGTTGGCTTACTTTGGGGCCTCAATCATGTTAAGTTAACTTTTGGTGACTCCTATACTGGCCACCCCCAGCACCTCAGCAGCTGGGAGGATAAAGGCCCACAGACCTTATGTCTACACACATAAGGTTCTCTCTAAGTCAAGCTGATGAACTGATAAATTTTATGTTCTTACTTTCTGCTTTGACAAATATACCCTCCTAATGACAAAAGAAAAAAAAAGTGGGTAAAGCCATGGTTTTTACATAATAAAAAGCAAAATACTAAAGATGACTAAATTTAATTATTATCATGCATGCCTTGGTATTCTGTTGATGGGCCAGTATTGTTTGGATGAGTAATAAAATACATGCATAGTTTATCAATTATTATATATTTATTCTGTAAGATATATTTTTTTGTTTTAGCAAAATAATTATGTTGTTATACTTAATATTTTTCATAATTTAAGTACTGTTTATAGAAATGAGCTCAAGGATTAAAAATGAAATGTATTTGTATGCAAACTATACACTTTGATTATATTTTGTCAAAAATAGAGTACATATAAAAATCAAAAACTTAAAATTATTTACCAAATGCTATATATTTTAAAAATTACATTTCTCCTAAAATAGCCTAGCATTAGTCTAAGTAAGTAGTAAAATATAAATTATAATTGATGAATATAACAATTTCTAAATAAAACTGGCATTCAAAATTTATTTTGAAATTTTGACTATTTTTATAAATGTAAAACCATTCACGATTCTAACACTCAAGTTTTATCTGGTTGCCAAGGTAAAGAATTTTTATTATTCTCCATGTATATTACGTCTAGAGTTATCTAAAGATAAATTTAAAAGTACTATAAATTGCTTAACATTATGAAATATTCTTGAACCTCTGCAACTGTTGTGAATACAGTACTAAATTTTGAGCACCTCTGGTGTCACAAATTGGTACCCGCAGAGAAAAAAGTAACTCTTAGTTAAGGGAGAATCTATCACATGCATTCATTCTATCTGAGAGGGGAAAGTTTGATGAGGAAATTATTTGGCTTTTTTTCTTGCCCAAGTGCTTTTGGGGCTCAAATTCTCCTCTGCTCTGTGACAGTGTTCATCTTGACTTTTGCAGTGGCACAACCCACAAACCTTCTCAGCATTTGGACATAGTTGCCTTTTGTTTTGAGGACATAGGACAAGAAATATGGAAACGACTAAGCAGTGTGGGTCATGAGACTGACAGTTTAGGGTTCTGGGTAGTACTATGCCAGCATTGAGTGCCAAATCCTGTGTGGCGGAGATATTTGTGTGTTTCTAATGCAAGTGTGTGTGTGTGTGTGTGTGTGTGTGTGTGTGTGTGTGTGTGTTATACTGAGTCCTGTCAAGAGTTCCTGGTGGAAGACACCACAGTGTGCAGGATTCTATCTTATTCATCTTTGCAGCCACAGTACTCAGCTCCTTGCCTGGCACTTAGCATGTGCTTAATGGACATTTGGTGAGTTAATGGATGGAACATTTGCCTGGTGAAAGCTCCAGAAAGAGTTTCCTTCCTCTCCTTTTCTTTAAAGTCATGAACTATACATAGTCCAGATCATCTTAGGGACACAGATTCAGACCAGGGCAGATCCAGGCTTCTATTCTGGAGCTCAGTCACTGCAGAAGATCTGACCTGGGGACAGCCCATCTTGAACCCAGGTCATAAATCTGAAACTGTCCTAAAAGGCTTCATTATATCTCATTAGCTGCATATTATGTAGACTTCCATCATTTTTCCCCTTTCTTGCTCTTCATACTAAGACAACTTTTTGGCCAGTGTTAATGCCTCTAGGGAGGAAAAAGAGATAGAGCAGCTGGTGGAGTTTGTCTCCCTCTTTCTGAATCCAGGTCCACACTCAGTGCTTTCCCCAAGTCCCTTCATGAGCTTCTCTAGAAATGGCAGCTCAACAGGCTGAGTCGGGATCGTAGATTAGTAAACCAAGCACCAGGCAAGGAGCAAGGAGACTTGGATTTCATCCTTTTTCTGCCATTCGTTAGCTGCATGCCCTTGACTTAACTTCTTGGGACTTCAGGTTTCTCATCTGTGGAATTAGGGGATTTGTACTAGATTTTCGAGGTCACACCTGTTCTAAAATTACGTGGTTTTATTTTACTAGCATAACTGGGAAAAATATTTTCTATGTTTTGCATATAATGAACTATGACAAGTTTTAGGACTGTTTGGGGGTACATAGCAGATTGAATAGATACTTCCAATGCTTATATAGTTTGCTGGCTCTGGTTAAGCGATATTTGTTTATTAACTCATTAGGAACAAAGAAGATCTACCTGAAAATCATTTATTCACCACCTACTATGTGCTGCTAGGCTGTTATTATGTGAGGCGCTAAGGATTCAAAAATGAAGAAGCCAGAGTGCCTGCTCTCAGGAAGCTCAGGTAAGCATTGCAAGCAAGTAATTCCAGTAGAATGTGTATTACTTACAGTTTGTCAACGTGCAGGGGAAGGCACAAAGGACAAAGGGGTTCTTTTTGAGGCAAAGTGGCAAGAGAGTGTGAGGAAAGGTCCCCAAGTGAGAAGACCCATAAGGGTAATACTAGGGATATTTTAATCTTGAAGCTCTCCAGTAGTATTAATACAAGAGCTATTTGGGCAGTAGCTTTTAGATGACTCTACTCTTTTCAGCAAACCAATATGACAACAGTGATTGGTGTTAATAGAGAGGATAAGCCAGAAAGCTTCAGACCTTGCTGTGGGCCAGCTGCCTTTAATTCATGTATTTCTCTATGGCAGCGGATGGTTCAGGTTTCAAATGGTGCATATTTTCCTGCAGTGGACCCAGAGGAGGACATACTGTTGAGCAGAGCCTTAGAGATAGATTTATGGGCATATTGTTCAAGCTTTTATATTACTTGTCTCATTAGCAGTGGTGGGAATGGTTAGGGGTAGAGGAAGTAAGAGGCTGGAGACTCTTGGTATGCAAATGATTTCATAGTCCAAGTAAGGGACTCTAGAGGAAGAAATTCCCATGCCTGCTTATGAATCATTTCATGTAAGGAACACAGTACTGAATCTACAAATAGCAAGTTCTCTAGAAATAGTCTGTGTATCAATAAATAGTTCCTGAATACCTCTGTGTAACAGGTACTGTTGTAAGCACTTAATAAATATTTGTGGAATAAATTAATCTCATTTAACTAATAAAACAACAACCAAATTACCTATGTGAACATTTGATTGCCATGAAATAGAAATGGAATAATGATTAACCTCTAACCACACAGTATACAAACGCATCCCTCCATGATTATGTAGCTTGCTGATGTCATCCAAAGAACAATGTTTTTGTATAGTGTCTACTTGTTAAGTAAAGGAGGAAATGAAGAGATTAGTTTGGCTTTGTATTTCCACTGGGTGCTCTTCTAGTGGTTTTCCTCTACCGTTTATCTCATTATCAGACACACAAATTTGGGATCAATGCAACACTGCAGAACGGGAGACCAAAAATTAACATTCTAAATAGGTTAAAGGTAACAGAACCTCCTCTCAATATTTATGCAGGAGGCGGGGAGGAGAGGTATAAACCTGCTAGACATTCCAGTTATCTCGGGACTATAAGGAAGCAAAAACAAACATGAAGGTCTTTTTATTTTATTTGTAAGATTGGGAAAATAACAAGAAAAGAAATAAAGAACTCTGATGTTCGTTTCTTAAACATTTACTATGAGGATATATTTTTAGTTAATGACATTTGAGAATTGCAATTTTCTACTTTTTTGTCACAGGTTCATCAAAATTCATGAACTCCCATCTTCAGTCACCTACTGTACAATTGGCCGTTTGAAAATAACACCCAAGGAAGGTAGGATAACCCTAATTTTGTGTCAGAGGAAATTGCCTTCTCAGGCATCAGCCAGACCACATTTTCACAATTATGTGTCCAAGTTCTCCAGACCAATCCAAACTCTACCTTTTGGACTAGTTCTTTGTCTTTCAAAGCACTCATAGAAAATTTGGATAGGACCCGGTGGAACAACATGTTCTATCTGAAAATAGCCAAAGCAGTTCTCAAAAATATATTGGAAAAAAGATGGGAGTTACCTAGAAAATGGAAAATAGAGGGAAGGAAACCTATTTAGATCATAGCAATCTCAACCAGCTTGTGCTTATCTGGACAATGGAAAAAGTTGCAGTGGAGTGGATTTTTCAGCCGTTGGGCCCATCTTCAGCTCAATTTATTGACGATGTTTATTCTGTACATTAAACTGAAGTGCTACATCCAGATCCAGATTTTCTTGCTGAAGGCTTATGCCTGTCTTTGAAATTTGTCTCATTATTCCTCACCTTTCTGACTTGAATTTTCCCCATTCTCTCTGAGTTCTATTTTCATTGCCTTTTCCAGCTGGCCTTTCTTCCCCAATTGGGTACCAAAAAGGATTCTCAATGTTTACAAGTATGTTCTGGGCATGAGACAGTTTGCTGGCTTGGAGATGAGACCAGCTAGAAACAAGGTAGGGAGAGGTAGAGGGAAGGAAATGACAATAAGTAAAACAGTCTTTACTGATCCGATTCTCAAATACTTGGATAATATTTGGAAGAATAAACGAGCCTCTAAAATTTGTCTACTTTAAATTAGCTGTGTCATGGTGGTGGAGGTACAAAAATCAAGGTTAAGGGTCATTTGTTCACCTGGGATCCAACCAGAAATTAAATAATGGTTATTTAATTTCTTAAAAGAATCTATTTGTAATAGGTCTGACCTAAGCTAAGCTGTTTTTTTCCTAAATCTCTAAAAGCTGTGGTGTGAATGGGGCCTGGTGTTAATAGTCTATGGCCTTTTCTTTTATATAAAAAATGCCTAAGAGGGGAAATAAAAACCCAATACCAGTGGCCTGTGCCCTGTAAATAAACCTTTACGTATTTCTCACTTGTGAGTTCCAGGGTTTCTCAAAGAGTAGGCTACTTTCTTTGGGATGAGGAAGAGCACTGTTAACTGGTGTTGTCAAGTATAGCTGAAAGAAAAAACGAAGGATGTTTGGAGGATCCTCTAAAGCAAACTTTCAAACTTTAGTGAGCATCGGAACACCTGGAGGGCTCCTTAAAACACATCCTGCTGGGCACCTGTCCTCCAAGTTTCCCATTCAGGTTCAATGAGTCTAAGAAGAGACCCAGGAATTTGCATTTCTAACAATTTCCCAGGTGAGAGTAATGCTGCTCCTCCCAGGAACCATCCAGAACCATTGAGCTAAAGCCAGGGAGATGTGAAAAGGAGGCAGAGATTGAGTAGCCGGGCTGTCTGTAACAACATAATGAGCAACGTCAATTCATTTTGTGTGGCAGCACTTTAGTGCCAGTACATTTTCGCCATTGTTTTATTTCTTGGGACTTTGTCTTAAGATACAGGTGGTTCCCTTTGAGGATCAGCTCCCTTGTGCCTCCTGGATATTCCTTGACTCTGCATCACCAGGTACCTTTGTTTTCTTTGTCACTGTCTTTGCCGTTTTCTTAAATTCCTTTTTTCTCTCTTAGCCTTTACATATTCTCTGGCTCTTAAGACCTCACTTTGAGCTAAGAGTGACATTTATGCTGTTACAAGTAGGATTTATCAAATACTGCTTTGCAAGGGCTCCTATTTGAGATTGTCTTTTTGCATTGTTGTTATGTAATATTCTATCGTTATATAACAAGGTATGAAAACTGTGGGGGAAGCGGCTTAGATTTATAGTAATGCTTGTGTGTCTCAAAGTACTTTACAAATAATATTAGGTGTTTCATAAATATTAGTTGTTCCAGTTACCTACAGAGCAGTCTTGGCAGTGTCATTTTAGAGAGGATATTAAAACATGTTTTATAATGGAAAGATGGAAGCTCTGAAAAGTGGTGAATCAATTTCAACCAATAGTTTTTAAATTTGTAAACTCTTATAAGTTGTACTCTCCCTAAGCTACGAATGGAAGTGGACAGAAAGGAGCAGTTTCTTCTATTTTGGCTTAATATAAATAGCTAACATTCCTATGCCTTTACAACACAACAGCCATCAAGCTAAGGATATTTTACATATTTTGTCATTTAATTATTACAACAACCATAATATTGGTGCTGGCATTACCCTTGTGAAACTGGGGAAGGAAACTGGGGAAGATGAGGCTCCAATATATTGACAGGTTGTAAGTATCAGAGCTGTGATTTGGGCTTTAGGCTTCTTGGCTTCCAAGCCCAAACTTTTAGCCACAATGCCACGCTGTCATGAAGTGTCCCCTACCTATTCTCCAGGAGGCTAGTCAGGCACTCAGCAGGTGTTTTGTGCTCTTTCATTGTGGTGATAACCAGAAGAAATGTGTAGGACCTACTCTAGTGGTTGAGAATCAACTGGACCAAAGCTTGAAACTCATAACCCTCACATAGAGCTGTATGGGAGTAAGTTCCTTAACCTTTCTGATTTTTGGTTCCATATCTGAAATATTAGGATCATAATTCTGCTAAATAATGCTAACAAAACGTTTAGCACAGCACCTGTAAATGCTCAAGAAATATGAGCATTACTACAATTACAATCCTGCTTAACACTACCACAGATTACATTAATGAAAGTGAATGAGGAAATCAGTCATTGGAGTTGTGTGTAAAAGGGATACTTGGAAATACTGACTGAACTGCAGGCACCTCAGGGGCTGAGAAATATATGGCATATCAATATTTTTTTTAGATATAAAGGTAAAAGCATGGCACCCACCTGTTAGTCCTACAAGGTTGCAAGCAGGTTAATGAAGATGTATATCTATGGACATGTAAGGGTTTGGAATGAAGTGCTCATGATCAAGTTTATGTGAGACATACCCCTGCCCATCGCTTCATCTGGACAGGGCTCTAGCAGAGCCTTGTGTGCTGCCTGCAGAGACCCCTGAGGCATTTGGACAGAAAGCTGTTGGAGGAAGTGGAGGTAAGGACCAAGTCAGGATTAAGAAGTTACACTATATGGGACTGAGAAATTTGGAATCTTTTTAAAACCTTTTACTATGTTTTTTCAGGTTCTCTGTTTTCTTGTGTGTTTGCTAAGTAAATTTAGGGCTGTGATGGCTTTATATTTGAAAGACTAGGGTACCAGAAAGAGCATCGTCTTTAGGGTGAGCTGACTGGCTTGAGATTCTACCACTCACCAGCCTAGTGACCTTGGGGAAACGGCTGACTCAGCTGTGCCACTGTCCTCTGTAAAGCAGGGATCATAGGATTGCTCTTCTAACTTCCAGGGTTGTTGTGAGGGCCAAGGAAGGAAAAGGTGTGAAGTGCTAAGCTACGCAAACATTTTACTGAAAGAGCTGTCTGTCGTACAGCTGCTTTGCACCTTTGTCCCTCCCCATGTCCTCTTTTCTTTTCTTGCTCCCTGTACTAGTTCCTCTAAACCTCCCCACCTAAATCTGTGAAAAAGAGTAGGAAAGTTTAAGGATTGAAAGAATAATCATGTTTGTGCTGTTGGCCTTCATCTGCAGAGGTTGAGCATCTTGGTCCAGCCATGAGTAGCCACCCGTCTCTACCCACAACCCTCCCGGAGCCTCCCACTGCTGCTGCTTGGAAACGAAGCTTCACTGGGAACACCTTTCTGGTTACTTAGGGCCTGGCTCTCCTCGCACTCCCTAATCCCAACCTGAGGGTCTTCTCAAAGGGATGTATTAAAGGCCTAGCATGATAACATGTTATAGATGGGGCAACAAGGCCTGGAAAAGAGAAGTTACTAACCCAAGGCTCCTAGGTGAGGAGGGAAGAAGTAGACCTTTTCATTCTACCATGCCATGCTTCATCCGATCTACCGGACAAGGGAAGAACAGGAGAGAGCCAGGGCCAGAAGAGGGGAGAGTTGGAGGAGAAGACAAAAAATGAAAAATGGAAGTGGCTACTTACTTCCTTCTCCAGCAATAAAAACATTTATACAAACATACCTCCACATTATAATATAGGCATAATGCAATATATATGCATATATAGCGCTATACAATGCCCCCACCCTCAGCTGCTCAAGACAAAAATTCATAGAGAACCCCTTACTTACAATCAGGAAAGTCTGACAAAAATTCCTTATCAGAGACCCCTGGTCCACTTCTAACTCTTGCTTTAATTTTTTTTTTTTTTAATTTATAAAATGACAGAAAAGAGCAAAGATGAAATTGTCTCTGTTTCTATTACTTAAAAAGAACTATCGTTAATATCCTGGCATATTTGCTTCTAATCTTTTAAAGAATAAAAATAGCTTACATTTATAAAATTATAAGTTTATTTATTTTGAAATAAATACTAAATTTGATTTTACTTGAATTTACAAAAGAAAGGTTAAAGGTACTATTAAACTTCAAATGTATATTTCCTCATCTCAAGAAATATTTCACGAAAGGGCTTTCTAAAGTTAAAAAAACAAGAAAAATATTGATGTTGGAATCACAATTTTTAAAGTTATATATATTAATTTTCAACATTTTAAATTTACTTCCTGCTATGAAAGAAATAGGGTCACAGCATTATTGCACATCTTCACATCTTTCTGTACTTCACTTCTAACTTTTGTAAATTTTTTTATATTATTTGGGTTTATAACATTGCATTTTATTTTGTAACTATAATTTCTGTATGATTAACAGTCAACCTTTAAGTGGATTGAATGTTTACCATTGGTCTTCTTAAAAAAATCATAACCTCTATTTCTGAGTTTTAAATTTTGCTTAAAAATGAATTGGCAGGTTTTCATCATCTAGTTTTTAGAGACAGGCTCATGGTAGCATGTCGCATTATTCCTTTCCCAGTTCATAATGTTTGCTGCCTTCATACTTGATTGCCATCTTGGGTATAACCCTATTGGATCATGCTGTGTTCACCTCAGAACAATTGCTCCATTGTCTTACAGCAGAGTCACACCCTGGCTGATGCTATGGAGAAGTCCAAGGCAGCCTGATTTTAACCCCTTGTGGGTTATTTGATTCTTCTGTCCAAGTGCCTGAAATTATTTTATCCCTGAAATAAGGAGCTTGACTAGAATTTGTCTCGGTGTACAGAGTCCTGTATTAAATTTTCTCATAACACATGTTCTTTCCAACTATAGATAATTAACAAAAAGTTTCCTTGAGTTCAGATAAATTTTATTGTATTAATTTTTGAATACATTAACTGTTGCATATGTTAGACTATTTCAAGAACTTAAGTTATCCTGTATCTTTTATATCAATTGTCTTTTTTTCTCATTGTTTTATCTTTTTAAATATGCATGTGTCCTAATTATTTCAAACCTTTATTCTATGCCTGCATTAATAATTTGATTACCAATGGTGCTTATTCTGTTTTTTGCCCTTGTAAGTTATTTGTTATTTCTTTCATGATGCTCTTTGGTTTTACAATGTATTTTCAGAGGTCTTCAGTTTTCCTTTTTATAACACTCTTGTTTCATCCTTTTATCTTTGATCCAATATTGAATTCATATTCTTAAGATGTTTTTTGTCAAAAAGCAGTTGTGAGAAAAGTTCCTTCAAGTTTTGTTTTTTTGTTTTTTGTTTTTTGGTTTTTTATAGATGGTATGCTTCCTTCTTCTCTTGTTGTGAAAAAAAAATCCTCTCCCAATCGAATTGAAATGAAAAGTCCAGAATTATGTTGAGACACCTGCCTGTGTTGATTATAATTTCCTAACTGAAATTTCTGGTAGAAACCAAGACAGCAAAAAGGATTTGTGGATAACCAAGGTGAACATAGGCATCTACACAGCTCACACAATTTCATCAAGAGTTTCTTTATTATAACTTGTAAGTTTTCTATTCCTGCTCTGTTCCAATTCCTGGGCCTCTTGTAGACTTCATGTGGTTTCTGTGGAGTCAGAGAACATTTTAAATTTTCACTCCTAGGCTTAAGCACAGAGAAAGGTTAAGAAATCCTTTTCTTTAACTCCTGTCTTCTTTGTACGTTAACTAGAAAATGAGTACATTAGAAACTTTTAAATTAAAGTTTAAATTGTCACATGCCGGGAATCTTCGCTATAGCTTAAGCAATTAACCACATCTAACAATGCTTTTTTTGGCATCAGAAGCTGAAAAAAACAAACAAAATGCCTAATTGGCTGAGAAGATTAGGTGTAAAGAAATAAAGGCACAGTCACATCTTTCTAAGGAAAACACTAACATATTCATAGGGAAGATATAAGCACTTAAGACTTACATGGTATTTAAACAGCATTCAAGTAATAGCAAGATAATTGGTAAGAAAATGAACCAGCTTCATTTATGAGAACTCAATTCATCATGATGCCCTATGTTCTTACAGTTTCTCCTCGATGCTCTCACACTTAAAAGGAGGTAATCTATTTCTATTACAAGTGCTAAATTTTGTGGTCTTCTCAAATGATGCACAGTAATGGGCTGCTTCAGCAAATATAACCAAATTGTTTCATTTACTTTAGCATGCAAATTCAAGCTCTCTAGAGCAGTTCGAAACGAAAAAAAGTTGCCAGCATGGCAACTTGATGTCTTTGTTTGATTCTCCTTGGGCTGAGAGCAGAAGTTAGCTAATAATTTTTATGATCTTATATGGAAAACATTACACCACCATGCAAAATACTCAATAGTATAATGATTTTTGTTCAAAGTGCATGTCCACCAAAATCTCTTTTCTAAATTCCTACCTTCGAGAAATATTTAATAAAGTATAAAATCTAAATTTTGTTAAACTTTACTGGAGAGTCAATTCTAGACATATAAGAAGGGGAAATCCAATTTTCCATTACTTGCTAAAATGGGAGAAATGTAAAATCCAGAAAAATCTAGATGCTATAAGTAAGTTTTCTCTGTTCTAGCAGTTTATTATTGATTCATAGAACCCTTTACTCATAAGAATCATTGTGGAAATCTGGGCTCTCTAGGGATGTATTGTCAAGGTAAAAGATGTCCCAGTCTCTTTTCTTGCCTTTTCTTATTTATGTTTATTAAACTTTCCTATCATTTAATTTCCTAGCTGCAGGCATATGTAATATCTGAAATAAGTTTGTCTCAAAAAGCCAAAAGTAATGGAAAATGAATGTATCCACCCAAGAGGACGTGCTACCAGTCAGAGTAAGGTAGACTTACTTACCTCCACTTTCAAAAACAGAACAAATAATTGTTTGGGTATCTCCTGGGATGGCCATTTTGTCAAAGGATACATATAACTCTTGCAAGGAACTTTGGTTAGGGAAACACCCCTTCCGGAACAATACAGGGCAATCAGCAATGTTCCTTCGAATTGAGTCAGAGCGTGAGGTTCCACAGGAAAGTGCAATGGCTACTGCTTCTCTGAGTTGTCCATAGATAAATGATGTTTTCTAGGACTCCCTGGTCAGACCTGAAATCCATGAGTCCAGTCTTAGTGGCTGTGCAGGAAATATTCTAGCACTAGATTGTGCCACAGGAGAGGAGCTGGGATGCTTACCAGGAGGGAGGTAACTGACTGAGCCCCATGGGTTAGAGGTCATTTTTATGTTACAACTTTCAAATTTATCTCTGGTCAGGTTCATGAGTTCCAGGGTCACATATCCCTCTACCTATTTGACACATCACACCTCACAGACAACACAACACTGATGTGTCTGAAACAGGACACTTGATTCTTTACTACTGCCTGATTTGTGTCTTCCCTATCTTAACAATTATGCTTCCATATGTTGATCCCATTGCCACAGAGAAGCCCAGGAATCATCCTGGATAATTCTTTCCCTCATCCTGCTCCACACACCCAATCCTTCGGCAAGTCCTGTCAATCCTCTCCCGTAGTTTGTAAATGTGCCTGGAATATACTACTTTCTATTGGTCCAGGCTACCATCCTCTCTCATTTGGATGAAAGCAACAATCTCTGAATTTACTCTGTCTCATTCGCAAACCCAGCCCATTCTCCATTTGGTGGCAAAGCTAATCTCTCAAAAGACACAGCAGATTGTTGCTGTTATAATCAAAACCTTTCAACAGCTTCTCAACAAAATAAAGACGTTCAAACTCCTTATGATGGGCTACAAAGCTCTGTGTGCTCTGGCCCCAGCCTCCCCCCAAGCTTACCAGGGCTCCAGCCACTCCAGCTGTCTCTCGGTGCCTCGGTGTCTCATTCTGAGTCTTTCCCACCTGAGGGCCTCTTCGCTGATGTGGACAACTTCACTCTAGTAGTCTTCATCTCAACCTCTCGTTTGTTTCCTCCACACTTATTTGCACTTCATTATGCTGGAATTATTTTATTCATTCGCTTACTTACCTAGTTCTTCTGTCTTTGCCCACTATTATGTAACAACTATGAGGACAGACACTGTCTTTGTGATCCTGCCCTTAGCAGTAGCACATAGAGGGAACTCAGGAAATGTTTGTGGAATGAGTGAAGGAATGATTAGTGTGACACAGGCAAGACCGTGGCATGAAGACACACTGTAGGCTTTTCAGGGGAAAAAGCCTGAGCTAAGACATGGGCCAAATCTATAAAATTATGAACTGAAAGGAAAATGGAGCTTGATCACCAAATGCCAAATCTCAGGGCTGGGGAGGCCCCCTTGACATTTTAGAGAAGTGATTTTGGAACAATAAACTTGTCAGACTCATTAATTAAGAGGTAACCTAGGGAGGATATAGAAATGAATAGAAATGAATATCAAAAGGGTTTGGGCAATTTTACAAATATTGGTGTCATAAAAGGCCGCCAAATGAGGCCCAAATGATGGGAATTTTATAGGCGAAGGTGGGAAGATTCACTACCCGTTCCCTTTTTTGAGAGTCACAGCTCTGGCCAGTCTCTGGGTTGAACTCAATATACACAAAAGCAGCCACCACATTTCATTTTTAAACTGAGAGCTGTATGAAGTGCTTTATCCTCCCAACTCTATCTGGTGGACACTCCTGCTTTCCTGCTTTGAGAACATAGTCTCAGGAGGCCAAGTGACCGGCTGCAGGTCATGTTTGGTGAGAGAAGAGCTGCAGAATGAAAGCAGCGCTGTCACCAGAGCCCCTGCTCCTACCTTCTGTCCTGACCTTAATTCATATTCAGCATCCCAAGCCCCAGGGAAAATGTCAAGGTAGAGAAAATTGCATTTAGCATCTTTCTCCATCCTGTACCCTCTTAGGTGATCCCCACTCAGGCCCCCTAATCAGTTCTCAGCACTCCCCCTGGTTAGAGTCCCTTTAGAAATAATGAAAGTTGATAAGTCATTAACACCTTAGCGTGAATTAGCTAATGGCCCTATGGGGAAACCACTGACCTTTGTGGGGTGAAATATTTTGGCTGGAGGCATTCCCCTCCCCCTCAAATCCTAGACTGCTCCTCCTGGGTCCATGCTGGCTAATGAGCATGTGTGGGCAGAGGAGTTCAATAAAGATTGACTGATTTATTGATCTGTGGAAGCAAAGCTGAGCTTAATCTTCCCTTGCAGCTGCTCCTTTCCTTGTACATCTCTGGAGACTCGGGTGTGGCCCGGCCTAACATCACGCATCGCCTGTGCTACTCCTTTGAACCAGGCCTTACCGGCAGTTTGGTGTGAAGTTAACCGGTGGCAGTGAAACATCTAGAGACCCTAAAGAGGAGGGGCCAAATCTGTAGCTCCAGGGTTGTGCTCCTGGCAAGGCAGGAATTCCCGTATCACCCGCGGGGAAAGCTCTCCGTGGCCTTTCCCACTGCCAGGGGGGACAGGGAAGTGACCTGAATCCCCCAGAGAATGCACAGGCACAGGCAGCTCTGCGCCCCCTGCCTCTATGTATGAAGCCCTGTAAAGAGGTTGGGACTGGCTCTCGGACCGTGCACTGTGCGGGGAGAGGTGGCCCTGGAGCTCTGGGCCCTCTTGCACACTGGCTGGGAAGGGAGAGAAGCGAGGTGACCACCTCAGCCGGTAGCTGGAGAAGGCCCAGCATCCGGCACAGAGCAGAGCCCTGGACTGGTTTTCTGAGCTGGGCTGCCTCATCTGGGCCGAGAGGTTCCCTGCCGCCGAGTGCAGAGCGTGCAGTGTGGCTGTGGCAAAGGTGGCAGTGGTGGTGGATGACCGTTGTAGCCAGCAATGTTTGACTTCAAGGTCCATACTGCACACCCAGTTCTGGGGCTGCATTTTGCAAAAGATACATAGAAACTACCCAATATCCAGCATGGAGACGGGGCTTTACACTCTGTCCTGTGATCAACCATGGAAATAATTGAGTCTACTTACCCTAGACACAAAGAGACTTAGAGGGCGCTCAAGAACCAACTTCAAATACTTGCAGGATTGTCACACAAAGGATGGCTTTGACTTGTTCTGTGTCTCCCCAGACGTTGGTATTAGAACCAGTAAGTAGGTGGTGGAAAGGAGAAGATGAATCTCATGTAAAGGGAGCGTTTCCTTATGACCAAAGTCACCTGAAAGTGGAACATGCATTCCCAGAAACGGGGTGAGCTGCCTGTTCCTAGGGGCATTCAAGAAGAGGATGAGGGATTAGCATGGCTGTTGTATAAGGTGCACTAGCACTTGAGGAGAGATTAGACTAGACCACCAAAGGCCCCTGCAACTCTGAGCTATAGGGTTCCAAGAAATCAGGATGGTAGCAGCATCTGCCTGTTAGGCTGACAGCAGGAGAGTTAAAAGTCTTTAGAATGCTCTACCTATGCACAGGTAGCTGGGCACCAAATTGTTGGCTGTTTTTCTGCAGAAAGAGACCATCATAGAAACTCTCACAAGCTGTCTTTAAGCATTGGAGCTACATCTAATTTCAGAGTTTAATTTTCAAATATCTCTCGTTTTCAAAAATCACATACGTGGCTCAAATTCTGTATCTATTGGACAGTGCTACCCTAGATCCAGGATAAGTAATTCCGTTCATTATCTTATTTAATCCTCACAACTATGACATGAAGTAGGTACTGTTATCACCCCCATTTTATTCATGAAGGCATTAGAATTGAGGGAGATTGAATTACTCCCCCAGGGCCACGCGGCTTAGAGTTGCTGCATTGGGATTTGAACGCAGGCCCCATTGACTCTGTGACCAACCACACTCTCCCATGACATCATGCTGCTATATTGATGTCCTCTGTAGGGAATTGCTGCTATGTTATAAAATGCTGAAGGAAGGAGCATGAGAAATGGTGGTGGAAATGCTGACGGTGGCTAAATTACATAATTAAAAATGAAGAAGGCTTCTGAAGTCTATGTCACAGGGGGCAGGAAGGGTCAGTGAACCTGGCTCCCAGTTAGACTGGAATCTGTGCCCTCAGGTGAGGGAGTCTGCAGTCCTGGAGCCTCAGAAATGCAGGTCACTCAGAAATTTTGTAGCATCAGAGATGGGGAAGGGCTTTTTAGGGGTAGATCTCCCACCTAGCCTGAGCTCTGTGGCCTGGATTTAAGCCATGGCAGGAACCCCTCCTGCTGCATGAAATGCCTTAATGCGCACACTCTCTGCTGGGATCACTGATGGAACAGGGAGAGAAAGGGAGGTCAGGGGGTGTCCTGGGGAGAGTTTAAGAGCCTCCTTGATTCTGACCCAACCAAACTTACTATCATAGATATCCTACATAGGGAACTGCTTTATCTGACTTGAGGCATTTTCATCTTTTTCTCTTGTTCTTGTTAGTGTGGAGTGGAAGGTTCGGGCCTGTTTGGAAGGGGTCCCTCTAATTTCTCCATGCACAGAAAGCCCCCACCTCCTGGTCTGCCCCAAGTGCCTCCCTGGAAGAGAGAGTGCTGCTTCCTCTGGCCTTTTTGGACCATGGGGGTCTTCCAGCCAGGCCTTTGGCAGGCTGATGGCTGCATGTTGGGGGACCTGTCAGAGCTGTGCCTTAGGAAGGTTCCTCCCTGGGGACCATGCGCCCCTGCACTCACACTTACAAAAACAGAAGGCAGCCTTAGGCTGTGGAAGGCGGGAAAATCGATGACAGGCCTTCAGCAGTTCTGAGTTAAATAAATAAGTAAAATCTCCCCCCACCCAAAATAATATTCAGTTGAGAAGATTCATGAGAAGTGAGGTAAATGGCCTGTACAAATGTCTGACTGGGAAGAGAAAGAAGCCATGGTAATGATTTTACCAGCCCAAAGGGAAGGGAAACGAGAGTCGGGAGGAAGTGATTGACTTATAATTACACTGACTGGGGACCCTGGGGTTTGTGACCGCTGAAAATTACCCAGGTTTTCCATAGCCCTAGAGCAGCAGCAAAACCCCTGAGCCCAAGGCTCCAAAGCAAGTTGGCTACAGTCACTTCGGGGTCAGTCAGGAGGAGGTGGGGCCCAGGAAAGGGGCAGCGGGATGCTGGCTGGCTCAGGAGGTTCTGGCTGAGCTGCGGAGGGAGCTTTCAGGGACCACAGCACTCAGGACCATGGAAGTGGATGTGGGGAGACAGGATGTCGATCAGAAAAAGAACAACATGCATAAGCCATAGAGAAAATTTGAGGGTCCCATCCTCCCAGCTAGTAAGGGCCCCAGAAGGGTGTGGCAGAGCCCAGCAGATAGGACAAATGACCCTCAGTTCAGGCCCACAGTTGCTTCAGCTCTGCATTCCGAATCTGAGAGACATCCAGAGCGACTTAAGGGAATGCAGTTGTTTTCCTTGATGACAACCTAAGAAGGCTGGGGCTGCACCTGCAGACCCGAACAGATCTGCCTGCTGGGAATTTATCCAACCCTTTTGGGATCCACTATTATTTCTAGTCAGTTTCTACTGGTAGCATTGTCAGCAGTAAGGGCAGTGATCAATTCAGGGTCACAGTGGAGGGGGAAGGTCAAGAGAGCCTCTTTTGGCCAAAGGTGGCTGTGCAAAAGTCTCACACTAGGTGCCAGCTATAATCTGTGACTCTATTTCAGAGGAGCAGGAAGGGCAAGGCTGGTGTGCCTCTGAACATAACCCCCGACTCCTGTGAGCACCAGCAATTCCATCAGAATTTTTACCAGAATCCTAAACAAGGAGGTAAATTAATAAAAATTTGAGTTTTATCTCTCTATATTTTCCCACCCCACATAGTAAGTTGTTAATGTCCACAAAATAAATGTCTGAAAGCTATAAAGTAGTGGCTTTGCAGTTATGTTTTTCCAAGGACTCTTCACTGCGTTTCCTCTGAAGTGAGCACACAGTGGTAGAAGAGAGACTTATCGAACCAACTGCTTTGCAAAAGCTGCTGCTTCATTCAGAGTATTTCCTTCATGGCAGCACCAGTGAAGCATCCATTAGGCTTTGTCAACTGGGCCAGAAAAATACACGTCCCCCTCTCCTAATAAGGGGGACACATTATTTTAGGCTTCTTAGGGGAGTCTTCTAGACTTTTGGATGGAGGCGGGGCAAAGCTTGTCATCTGACAGCAGCCCCAGTAAAAGCGTCAAAATGATAGCAATAATTTGAAAGCCCATGTGAGATGCTCAAATGGCATTTGGAATGAAAAAGAGCTTAAAAATGAAAACTAGCTCAGCATCTCGCCCTGCCCCACCTCTGTCTCAGAACAGTATAGAAAGCAACCCCCCCACAGATCCAGCCCTGCCACTTGCCACACAGTGTTAGCACGTAAAGTGCAGGGCAGGTCACAGTGTTTCTAACTCAGATTAATGACCCCATTCTGCCCTGTCTCCTTAGCAGGAAATTAGAAAGTGCAGGAAGAAGCAAATAGTGATTCATAATGTGTGACTCTGGGCATTGGCAGTTGTGCTCGTTAAAAGCTAAGATATTGTTTTGATATAAAATAATTGAGTCTGACTTATTTATGGGATAAAGTGTTCTCCATAATGGGAGATCTCTTTTCCAAAGCCAGCTGGTTACATACCCGTATGTTTGAAGGACAGGAGACTAGACTTTGCCCCTTTTGTGTTTGTTGAAGCTGTCAGAAACAGTAATTTGGGGTGACAGGCTGGTTGGTCTTGTACCTTTCTGTTGATCCTATATTTCTTCTGCCCCTTGTCATCTCTCCCTACCTGGTCTTCCATTCTCCACCCTGCACAGTTACTTTTTCAGGGAACTTCTTTAATTTGGAGGCTTCATTTGTAAACTATTTGCCTCCAGCCAACGCCTTTTTGGAAGTCTAGCCATTTCTTACTTCCCAACCGGCACGCGCACACCCGTACACCTTTCTATTTGATTCACATAGACTTATGTATAAAACCCAACTCATTGTTCCCATGTAAGTTCCATTCCTTCTCTAAATACCTATTTATGGTCATGCATATCTATTCTTTCCTTCTTTTGCCCTCCATATCTTGCCTGTCACCAAGAGCTGCCCCTTCCTTGTTGGATTCAGCCCTTCTCCTCCATTTCCTCATTCAGTATATAAACTTGGCTCAGGCTCTTGTTTCAGAGAGAGAAACAATTTCTTTGAGACAAAACCATGCAAAGCCCAGTCCCTGGATATGCCCAATAAACCTTACCCTCTGAGGATGCATTCTTTGTTGCATGTTCCAGGGATGTGTTTACTCACAGATCCCACAACCAGATAGTGTTGGATGAGCTTTAGAAATAAGTGCATCTGAGAAGTCATTCCCAAACCTAAATGTACGTTGGATTCTCCTGCAAGATTTTTAAAAATGCCAATTACGTTTAATTCTGAATCTCATCTCCTAGCGCTTTCCCTCTTCCCCACCCCCTGATGCCAGTCCCCTTGCTTTCCCTTGAGCACAATGGGCACTTTCCTGCTTCGGGGCCTTTGCACTTGCTAACTCCTCTTTGTAACTCTCTTCACCCAGATATCCACACTGACTTGCTCCATTGCCTTAGTGAGGTCTCTTTTCTGATGAATGTTATCTCCTCAGAGAGGGAAACATACTGTTTAAAACAGCCTCCCTCCATTTGCTCACTTTTATTCTCTTTGTCTTTCTTTGGATCCCTTGATACATTATGTATTTACGATTTTTGACCTGTTGCCCCCCCTAGACAGTGAGTTCTGTTGGGGTAGGCATTTTGTCTAGTTGTGCTACCGCCTTATCCTCAGAGCTCAAAAGATGCTTCACACATAGTAAGCACTCAAGCAATGTCATCTGAATCAGGGAATAAAAGGTGGATCAGAGAGGCTGAGTTAATTCGGGAAGCCTTGTTCTAAAGCAATGGTCCTTAAAGTATGCTCCCTAGACAAGCAGCTTTAGCATCTCTTGAGAAATGTTAGAAATGCAAATTCTTGGGCTTCACACCAGACCTGCTAAAGCAGAAACTGGGAGGCAGCCACGCGGGTTTCAACAAGCCAGGTGATCCTGATGCTTGCTAAAGCTTAGGAGCCACTGCTCTAAGTCATTGTTTTGGTGCCATGTTATCTTTTGCACCTACTCCTATTTGTCAAAACAAAAAAAATCTTGTGGCATTCATATTTGACATTCACACTAACTTTAGAGTATTCCCTAATTGTTTTCGGTTCACTGGGTCAGGGAGCTGGCGTGTCCTGTGGTCCTCACGCATCAAGGAAGAACTCAGAATACATTTGTTGGCTGATTGGTTTTACAATATTCCTTGTATATTCCTTTCTTTTGGCTCTAAGTGACATAAGGAGAAAGAAAGGTTATACTCTTCCACTGAGTGTTATTACAAGTATATATTTTATTAGAATAGAGATAAAACATTGATTACAAATACTTGTAGGTTGTTTAATTTTGACTCATTGCTTTATTACTTAAGGAAGTAGTAAAGTAATTAAGAGTGTGGGCTTAAGAGTCAAATTTGGGCTGCACTGACCCTTAATTGGGCAGTAACGCCTATCTTGGAGGCTAAATACCGCTGGTGCAAGGTAGGTGCTCAAAGTAGTCATTAATAATAATATTTGGTATTTTAATGACATAATATGTAGCATTTATTATGCTGATGTGTGTGCACGATTGTAATCATTAAGACAGAAAGAAGACAGTGGAAAATATGTTTTAGGACAGTAGTGCTCACAAAGTGGTATTCAGACCAGCAGCCTCAGCATCACCTGGGGAACTGTCACAAATGCAAATTTTCAGCCTCTGCCCAGATCTACTATAACAGAACTCTAACGATACACTTAGCAATCTATGTTTTTACCATCCCTCCATGTGGTTCAGGTGCACACTCAAGTTTGGGAACCCCTGCTTTAAAATCACACACACGCACATACACACCCCACACCACACACCCCTTGTATACAGTGTGCTTGTTTTGGAGAACAATCTATTAACAGACGAGAAGACCATGGTAGCCAAAAACTAGAGAATTCCTGCTAAAGGCCAAGTCAATAGAGTCCGGGTTGTTGGAATTTGGGAAACATACCCAATTCTTGGTTTCTGCATACACCCTTTGGGTGGACTAGCTTTCTGACAGCCCTGTGAAAAATGAGGTCAGTGGTAACAGCTCTCTCTCCCTCAAATGTTTCCCTGGCCTGCAGCAATCAAACAGCTGAGCAAGAAACTGGACCTGAAGTTCTGTTAACCCTTTGTCAGCTAAAGCACGGGAGCGATTTGTCTTGGTGGAGAGATTTTATTTTCAACCTCTTTCCCTCCCACTGCACTACAAAGGAAAACTGCCTCCTAAAACATCTCCTTGTGGAGCTTCCGTGTCTGCATGATTGAAACAGCCAGGTCAGAGATCAACAGAGGTGAAAGGTCATTACAAACTCAATGCAGCTGCTGAATCTCCTTGTGCTTCTCCTTGGTGTCATGAAGACAAATAGCATTTTAAAAAAAAATTCTCCCAGTGAAGCAGTTCTCATTTTCTCCTTTCTTGTCCCCCTCCAAGCATTTCTTAATGAAGTACAACTCCATCATCTATGAGCCTGATGGTTTTAAAGCCGAGATAACCTAGCTGGAAATGACCAGAACTGAGCCGATTAAGCCAGCTTTCTGAATGCTTTTGTCCTTGTCTTAGTAAGTTTGAGCTTTTACCACAATCCAAGTCCTTATTGTTACTATTTATGAAAGTATCAAACAAACCTGCAGTAGAGTCAAGCCAGGCCTTTGGTGCCTGGCAGGACTGAGACACTAGACAAACAATACCTGTGTATTGGTAACTGTGGGGTCTTTTCCTTTGTCTTTTCCATACATTCTTCTTTTCATTGTCCATGTGTGCTTTATAGTAATAGATTTTCCTTGTGAATTTTGAATTCTAGACCAGCATCTTCCACCTTTTACTAAGGCATTTCTCAGGAAGCCCAGGCTAATTTGAATGCAAGTTTAAGCAAAGAACCATTGGGATCATGATTTTATTTAAACCACAACTGTTAGAACCCAGTGATTCTTTATTAAGGAAGGACAATCCCGCCTTCCTGTTTCTCACTTTTAAGTTGAGAAGTTTTGAATTTAGAAAATAGAATAGGTAGCAAACAAAAGTGTCCCAGTGAATACCTCTTTAATGACAACAATACCCTGTATTCAGCTCAAGCCAATTTTTACATGGTCTTCATGGTGTTGCATGCTTTACTCACTGTAGATGCTCAATATCTTTTTGATTCAATATTATTTACAAATGTGAGTTTTAGCTACCAAACGCATGAAAACTGGAATGATGATATAAAACATTTTTTGGTAAAATGAGAATTTATTAATCAAATTTGAGTTTCTATTCCACTAGTGCAGATAATGGAAGAAAGAATTGGACTCTTGCTTTTAAGTGAAAATACATATGTAGAACAGTCGCTATGGGTCCACCCTTGCCACACGATAAGTGCTTGTTGTGTGACTTTCCTTCTCCCTCTCAGGTGAATAATGGTGTGGAGGAAAGGGTTGCAGAATTATCTGCAAATGCGTTTGGATCCATTTGTGCACCAAGCATCACATATAGACGGATTAAACACTATCTCTTACAGAGAGTTCTTACTTTTTCCCAAATACCCACATACACACTATTGTGGTAAATAAAATGCACATTTACCTATAATCATTACAAAATTAATTGTAGCTTTTTTGCTATCCTGTGTTTTGTCAACCACTATCAAGTTGTGGCTTAGAAATTTTTTGAGTAGAAAAGGTTTCCACCTATTGAAAAGCAGAGGGAACTGCTGTTTATAGCATTGCTTAAGGCAGGGCTTCCCAGAAGTGGCCTTAAGACCTAGTGGTTCCTTTTTAAAATGTTGATTGCCCGGCTCCATCTCTGATGCTGTACATTAGAATCTCTCAGGTAGGAACCTAGCAATCTGCTTTTTAAACAAATTTCCTACTGTCAATTTTCCTGTGTATTAAAGCTTGAGAACTATTGGCTTAAGGCAATTGGAAAATACCTTCATACAACCAGGAGTCAGCTCCAGAAGGATGAAGCTTTGTTTTTTGAAGTTTTAACCTGAAGATAGAACATCTCTTTCATTTATACACTCATGCATACTGGCTAGAATATCTATCAATCATGCCAGATAGTCTAGTGACAGTTTTAAGGCACTGTAGTCCTGCTGGAACTCTAAAACCAATAAAGAAATGGTGTTGGGTCACCTACAGATGTGGCTTAGTGATATAACTATTTGCCTTCACTTGTGTGCACAGAAATACCATGGAAATTAAATTACAGTAGGTGGGGAAGCTGTACCACAGATCTGAAATCATTAGCAATTCCTGGGAGCATTTACCTGATTTGTGTGCATTTAAATACAATCTTCAATAAAATTAGGAAACCTTTACCACCATCTGCGTTGCTATAGCAAAGTGCAGGGGCAGCAAATATCTGTTCTATGTTTCGACATTCTCCTCTCCAGCAGCTAGACATTTCTAATCAATTCCAACAATCCTTCCCCTTGAGCCAGGATATTTATGCCTCAGAATCCTGCACTCCAGGCAGCCATTACCAGATAGGATAGTTGGAAAATGAAATCTATTCCTTATGTTTGGGGTGGGGAAGACTTTGCATGGGCTTTGCAGTCAAATGGCTTAAGAGGTTCAAATCCCAGTTTTGTCCAGTTGTGGGACATAGAGTAAGAGACTTGAGATATTTAGGTACTCTTGCAGCCTCATTCTTCTCATCTGCAAAAGTGGGATAAAAGTCCCATTTCACAGGATTATTGTGAGGATGACAGAAAAAAATGCATGTAAATTGTTTAGTATTCCTGGCACATAAAAGGCACTAAAAAAATTCTAGTAGTTGTTATTTTTTAATACAGCTTGGTAGGATGCAATGATGAGCCCAAAGAGGAGAAAGGACCCATTCTGAGGGATGTATGAGTTCTATAAAGGAAACATGGAGGATCTTACAGCAAAATGCATCCTTGTTGCACCCCCCTTTCTGGGATTATGGCTTTTATAGCCCATAATTTATTGAGGGCTTAATAAATGCCAGAGACTGTTCTAAACACTTTATAAGGATTAATTTATTTAATCTTCACAAGAACCCTAAGAGGTAGGTGTTCTTATCCCCAATTTATAGATGAGGCACAAAGGGGTTAACTGACTCATAAGAGACAGAGTTAGACCAGTGCTGTTCAAAATGAGGTCTTGGGCCAGCAGCAGCAGTAGCAGCACTGGCAATTTAGGGAAATTGATAATTCTTAGGCTCCTCCCCTGACCTCCTGAATGAGAAACTATGGGTGGGGCCCAGAAATCTGTGTTTTAACTGGTCCTCCAGGTGATTCGGAGGCACATTCAACTTTCAGAACCAGACCAGCAGACAGAGGAGATTGGCAGGACAAAGAGAAATGCAGGGAGGGAGATTATGACCCAGCAGAGAGGACATGAGAAAAGGCACGTCCTCACTAAGGAAGTGTGAGTACCTTTTCAGGAACTTTCTCTAATTCCTTCCCATATTTCCTGCTAGTATTCATCCTGGAATTCTGTATGTACTTTTTCCTGTTAATGGGGAAAGTTGGTTAACTTGTGCTTTCTTTTTTCTTTCTTTCTTTCTTTTTCTTTTTTTTTTACTTTGTGTTAACGTGTTCCAGTATGATAAACAAGAAGCAGCGCTCAAGTCTCCTTTCAAATCCGTGCTCCCCTCCCTGCAAATGTGAGTTTCTGCATTTCATCTCTCACAGGTTCTTTGTCTTCTTCTAGTCCTTCAATTCAATTCAGCAACTTCTGACCATCCAGGAAGGTTTTGAACTCTATCTGCGATATGAATTTGGAAGTGACTTGTCAGAGGACCATGGCACAAAAGAAAAATTACAATAAAAATCTGAACGTGCATGAAGCCCAGGGCTAAGGATGCCTTGTCGTTGCGTCACTGAACCTTGGTAACGATTTCGTGCTGCGACACTGTTACTATCACCCCAGTGCAAATGGAGGTCACTAACAAAACCTTGCCAACACTCACTGACCCTCCAGTTTGACAGTGACCTAATCTGCTCTGTGTGCGCTGCAGAGCCAGGATCCAGCCCTGGGTTTGTCTGACGTCACAGCCCATTGGTAGTCCCATGCTTTACGTGGAAGAGGAGGAACGAGGTCCAGAACTCTGAGGCCACTGATGTCACCAAGGTGGAGAAGCCAGAACCAACTGCTCAGGGTTTTTGGAAAGAAGGTGGAAGCTGAGATCTAGAGACTCTCCTTGGTGATTTTTGTCTTGCTTTTCCCTCGACTCAGTCACCCAGGAACCCAGGAAAGCTTTCTCTGTTATTTGTTAACTGTATTCCATCTGAGTGTTGTTGTTTAGCTGTCAGAAAGACAGAGACACTCTATTTGCTTTTAAGATGCTACACTGTTTCAAGTGCTATGGAGGAGACTTTTTAGCACTCACAGAGACAAGGGAGGATTTAGCAGCCTTGTGCCGATTTAGAACGCAGATTATAAATCCCAGTGTCCTTGTGGGGTGTTCTGGGGGCTGTCCACCTCATGAGCCCTACCGTGCAGCTTGGGGCTGGAGGAGGAACCATTCCAAAAGATCACTTGTATTTTCCAAGTGACCTACAGTGTAACTCACATTTTGGGAGAGTAGTAAAGAAGAAAAGCAATTCTTTCTAAACCTAAAATCTCTGAGAGATACCTGTATCTGCTGCCTTCCTGCCATCTCTCTAACAGATTTGTTCTGCTGCTGCAAATATAAGTCATTAACACATAAATACCCAGCCAGAGCAAGTTATGAAAAGACAAGCCAATCCTCAGCCCAGCATTGAGCTGTATCTTTGGAATCCAGCCAGACTCCCACTCGTTTTGGCCACTGGGGCTCTCCGTAGCTTGCTTCTCACGTCTCTAGGTCCAACCCCTCTGCTGCAGCACCTTAGCTTCCTATGTTCATTGCAGGGTTCCTTTTTCTAATAATCAGCTTTGGACCCTCATCACCAGGCTTCACTGTTAGTGTTCTCTGCGCATAATTATGCAATTTGCCTGGGGCTGATATGCCACATCTGTAGTAGGGAATGTCACTGCATTCTACCACTGTGACAGAGGTACAGCCCTTACCAGAGGAGGGAGACGGTCAAATACCTAGTGTGGTGGAAATTTCCCAGCTCCCAAGATCTGGGCAGTGGATCTCAAACTTCAGAGTACCTAAGAATCACCTGGGCCTTTGTTAAAATCCAGATCCTCAAGTCCTACTTGCCACCAGGTCTGATTCTATAGGTCTGAGGTAGAACCCAGGAATCTGAGTTCTAACAAGCACCTGGGTAGTCCATATGCATCGTTTTGAGAAACGGTGGTTTGTTTGTGATATGGGGGTATAAGCCAATGTCACATCCAGCGTTTGGGGGATAGAAGAGTCAGGCGCAGGGGTGGGGTGAGGTGGGTTAGCTGATGTCCGAACTGGGAGTCAGACAGTGGTGCAGGAGCAGTCAGGGGACACACTCCTTTTCTCTTCTTCCTTCCCTTTCCCACCTCCTTCTCTTCCCAAAGAAATTTCTTTAAAGGATCTCCTGCAAGGAACTTTATTATACACAAAACAGCTAAAAACAAAGCTAAGCTATTCTAGTTTGGGGGGGGGTTCCTGAGCACTCCAAGCTGGTTCTCTCTTCCCCTTTACCCTTTGAGGAAGCTCAAATGATTCCTAATTCCTACTCTCCTGTTATGAATGTCAGAAATTTCTCCGTATCTAGGGCAGCTCTGAGGACACTTTAGGGTTCCTTCAGGGGTTGTTTGAAAACGTAATCTAACCCCCCTTTTATAGAGGAAGAAATCGAGGCTCAGAGAGGGGAAGTGAGTTTTGTGAAGCTGGCTAGAGGCATAACTGGATGATCACTGTGGTCTGCTCACTCTCAGGCCACTGAGGTTTTCCAAACTGGGTTCTGTCAACAGTGTCCAGGGTGAGGTCCACAGGTGTTCGGGGGAGGATGGGGTGAGCTGTGCAGCCAAATGAGTTTGGGGATCACTGGATGAAGCCAGTGATCACTTGGAAATTCTAATGTGAATAGTGAATCTTCAATAAGCATTGTAGAGGCGGAGTTTTCCAAACTCATTTATTAACAGACAGTCCCCCCACCCCTTGTAGTACATTAGCATCTCAACAGACGCTATTGCTCTAAGGAAAGCTGTTTGGGGACAGTACACTGTGCTTCCCTGAGACAAGCCAGAGTAGAATTCATAGAAGGTTTTGAATTCATATAGACTTCTGGACTGGCCACCTCTGACACCCAGACTGCCACACTTGGGCTCCAGGTGGACTGACCACTTCCCATGAGGAGGAAGCTGCAGGCCAGCAGCCGTTGTGGTCCCACTGAGCTGCCTGGTAGGGTGGGTGTCAGCCCCACCCCCACTGGATGCAGAGGTTCAGCTCTCAGAATTGCTCAAAGGACAGCGTTCAGCATGGCAAGGAGGCACAATTAGCCTGTGTTCAGTTGAAGACACGAGTATTGCTGTTGTCAAGGATGGAACCAGGGAGGAGGCAGGTACTGGGAAGCACTCACCAGCCACCTGCTATTGGAACAGACATGTTACCAGGGCAACTGACAGAGCCATGAGGTGCAGGGGGCTCTGTCAGGGTGTAGTCCTGAGTTCAGGAGATAGGCCGGAGTTGATGATCTGGTGACTTTGTCTTGTTTTCTGCCTGCTTTTGAAGCTGTGGCTGTGATTTGTGGAACCTGGCAGCCCATCCTCAGAAGGTCACTTAAAGTGAGCAATGTAGGTTCCACTGGCAGGTAAACCAGAGACTTGGTAGCGAGAGCAGGATGGAGCTGAGGCGAGCAGAAGGTCTGGAGAAATAGAAAGGTCAGGTCAAGCCAATGGTGATCAGATCCCTGTCTTACAGACCTGATGCAGCAGGCATTCCCAGGGAGGGCATGAGCTGACCTACCGCGAAGCAGGTGCTTCTGCTGGCTGGGGACAATGACTGCAGGGTAGCATGTCCTTGCAGGTACTTGGCTGGGGTAAGTCCAGATTCACCTGAATGATGGACAATGGGCCAAGCCCAGGAAGCTCCCAAGTCCTGCTGGGTAACCACACATGGAAGAAAATTTAGTTCCCGGTCTGGTTTCATTTGAATTGTTAACTTTTTGTCTGATTAAAAAGTAAGTGCATGCCCATTAACTACTGAAAGGCACCTGGTGTATTGTTATGAATAAGGTCTTTGGAGATTGAGTTTGAACCCAGAATTTACAAGCTGCGTGACTTTGGGCAAATCATTTACCATTTCCTCTTCTGTGAAATGAAGAAAAATAATTATACCTACCCCCAAGAGGTTATTATGAGGATTTAATGAGACAGCTTATGTAATGTCCTTAGCAAAGTGCTTGACATGTAGTAAGCACTTAGATTTTACCTATTATTATCATAATCATTATGGTCTCACCAACCTAAGTGATCTATTAATGTTTAGTATATTCCCTTTCAATCTTTCAGTCATGCATTTATACTTTAAAATAGGTAGGATCATACTAGACATATATAATTTTGTGTCCTGCTCTTTTTAACATTCTGTTCTATGTACTGAGTTTCTAATGGGGTAGAGGTAAGAGGACTGGTTTGGGATTAAGCAGACCTGGGCTAGAATTTAGCTTTACCACTTACATACCCAGCTCTGTGACTTTGGGAAGGCTACTTAACTCTTCTGAGACTTAATTTCTCAACTGAGTTGGTGTAATATCTGCTACCTTACAAGGCTGTGAGAATTTTTAAGAAGACGGAAGGTTAAAGATCTAGGTCAATGCCTGGCAAATGGTTAGTACTGAACAATTATTGGTTCCTTTGTCATAGGGACGAAAAGTGTAGTAGTTTTTCTGAGCTTCCAGAGAATTTCTGCTACATGTCTCCACTTACTAGAAAATCCCTTAAAACTTCCACAGAAAGATCAATGTGATGCTGGAGCACTCACTTTACATGTGATGGACAAGTTTGTGCAATGTTCTCTTTTGCTGTGCCCCCACCCTCAGCCAAATAGTCTCTGAATAAGTTTGCAGATCACTGGCCCTTGAGTCATGAAGTTTCTCTGAGCTTTTTCTCACACATTTTCTCTAATTCCTGAGAGTGAGATGAAAGTGCCTGAGCCAGAAACACTGTGTGAACACAGCTATCCAGGAATTGGTGCTGGAACAATGACCTACCCACCACCCAGTGGTGCTTCTAGCTGAGGATTTATCAGTAGCACCCTTCCTGTGAGGAGTGGCTAGTTAACTCTTGAACGACACTGTGGTGACCCGTAAATATTATTTTTAGTTAACTAATTGTCTTAGATCCAGCAGGTAAAACAAAGAACCATAGACTGGGTGATTTACAAACAACAGACATTTATTTCTCACAGTCTGGAAGCTGGACGTCTAAGATCAGGGTGCCAGCATGGTCAAGTTCTGGCGAGGGCTTCTTCCAGGTTGCAGACAGTAGTCTTTTCACTGTGTCCTCACATGGCAGAAGGAGCTTGAGGGAGTTCTCTGGGGCCTCTAATCCCACTCATGAAGGACCCACCCTCATAACCTAATTACCTCCCAAAGGTCTCACCTTCTAATACCATTGCATTGGGGGTTAGGTTTCAGCATATGAATTTTTTGGGGGACACAGTTTATAACACTAATCACATATTTATGTTTGCATGTTTATTTAATAAGCAATATAAAGTTCATATAGTTCATTTTATATTATACTATCATGTCTGTTCTCTACTTTCCTTTTTGATGTTTACATACATTTTTGAGTCAAAGAAGCCCCTACAGGAAAAAAGTATCTATAACATGAAAGTGGTCCTAATAAAATTATCTTTAAAAAGACAACTCAGTAGAAAAATGGGCAAAGACTATGCCTTGGCAATTCACAAAGGAAGAAATCAAAATTGTCATCCCACTGAAGTGATGCTCAACCTTACTAACAGTGAAGGAAACGCCAATAAAAGTAACAGTGGAAAACCATCTGTACTCGTCATAAAGGTGCCCATTATAAAGAATTTTGTAGAATGTAAAGACTTACAAATAATGACAATACCCAGTGCTAGTGGGCATGAGGGGAAAAGGCACTCTTAATCATTGCTTATAAAAATGTGAATTATAATACCTTTTAAAAGAGTAATCCAGTAATGCCAAAATTTAAAAAATATAGAGCTTTTGACCTAGCCATCTCATATCTAGGAATAGAATCACTGATAGCTAAGGATATATGTACAAAAATGTTATATTTTTGGTAATAGTAAAATAGAACAAAATAAACAAAATAATAAAAAAAGTGGAAGGAACCCGAATACCTATTGGTAGGAAACAGTTGAATAAATTTTGGCATGTCCATAGCATGGATAATTATGTAGCTATATTAAACAATAAGTTAGTTCTATATTAGTTCAGCAGAAGGGATTTCCACAAAGAATTTTTCAGTGAGAAAGATAGTATGTACAGAAGTATCTACTATATGATAATTTTGTATTTATAAACCAAAAAACCCTACTTAGCTCTTGTAAATGTGGAAATATGTCTACATATGTTTGTGTGAGCATAAAGAAAGGTATAGAATGATAGAAAACAGGCTAACAGTGGTTACTTAGTGGTGAGAGGAGGAGAGAGAGAGAGAAGATAAGGAGGGAAAATATACATAGCATAATACTAATGTCAAGTTTAGAATATAAAATAATGGCTATTGTAAATATTTAAAAATTGAATATTTGTATTCAATATTAAGATAATGGCTTAAAGTGCCTGACATGGATAAATCAAAATATTGATTTGATTTTAGGTTGTGATGTGGAGAATTTTCTTCTTGGGCCCCTGTTATTTCAATATAATGTCTTCATATATTTATTATTATTATTATCTCAAACGAGCTCCTTCACGTTGGATTATGGTAAGGAAACTGAATTACGTAGGCTTAACCAACATTTATAGTCAAGAGCCTGGTGTCCCGAGCAGTCAGATCTATTGTTTTCAAACTATTCTGTCCGGAGCCCCAGTTGTTCCATGGATGTAACTCAGAAGCCACCAGGTGGGAGAGGGCTGAGCTCCCATGTCTGTGTCTGCCTTCTAGTCTTCACAGTCTCCAACCCTCAGCGGCCAAAAGAGCAGCTCACTTATATCTATTTTATATACTGGAATTTTACATACAATTTTATTTGAACAAAGTCCTGGTGCTTAAAAACAAAATTGAATACCAATGCTTTAGAGAATGATGACAGAGCAGAGATTCTTGCTGATGGATGTCCTGAGCAGGGTTGTTGGGGAAAGAGAAAAGAATGGGGCCCTCTATAGAGGAGCAAACTGAGAGGGGCTGCTGGCCAGGTGGGGGAGAGAAGGGAGGTGAGATGAAAACGACTGTATTTCCTACCGTTGCTCTGAGTGCTAACATCTGTCCTTTGAATGCCTCAGTCCTGGGGATCTAAAGCCTTGGAGGTATTTTGCCTTCATTTCCATGCACATCACTGAAGACCCTCTAACAGCATGTTATCAGAAAAACCTTGTAGCAGTCTGTGTTCTTGATGGTGAGCAGCGGCAGCAGTGGGGAGCAGAGAGAGGTCCTCAGGACAGATCAGAGGAGCTGGAGGGTGGGCTGACGAGGGGGTGCTCTGTCAGTGTTACCTGCGCCAGGACTGATGGCAGGAGAGCGATGGAGGGAGGAGATTGCAAACGGGAAAAAGGTGATGATATTCCTGCATCTGTGAGAGATAACTCCCAGGGGAAGCAGCAGATTCAAGGAAGCAATGTCACAAAAAGGCAGAAGCCTCTGTATGGTGATCCATGCCAGCGTTTCAGATATGGATAGCTGATTACATCGTCCCTGTGATAAAACAGGCAAATACATAGTTACCAGAATTCTGCATTTAAATGCTATTGCTATTTCTGAGGCTTATAGGTATGTAATATAGTTTCAACTTTGATCTGTGCACCCTGTGTTTGTGAAAACAATTAACAACCTGTCTCATCTCCCCAACTCCACCCTTCTATCCTTTTTGTTTGTTTGTTTTTCAAGTGGGCAGTATTACCAACCCAGTTCACACACGTCAGCCTGATATTTCCCTGTTCACCTAACGCCATTTTGCAGTCCCAAGTGAGAGTGATGGTAATCAGGTTATTGGTTGAAAATGGGTTTCCTCTGTGGGTGATCAGAATGTTCTTGAGTTGCTGCCTCAGAGAGGGGCCAGGCTGGGCCATATATCATCTGAACAGTGGGCCAGGCCTGGCAGCTGGGTCTTCACTGAAGCCATCACTTATTTCCGTGGTTCCCGGTGGCAGCGTCAATAAGATCTCAGGCAAGGATAACTGGGAATGGAATAAATGTTGCTGCTGAAATAAATGCAAATGAAAATCTGCGGGATCACCTGGCCAGGAGCAGCGAATGAAAGGAAAGACGGAAACTTGATGCTTTCAGTAAACAGACCGGCTAGTTGTAGGAGGTAATTCTAATTCCATTGTTAGAAACTGCCTATTGTCACAATCCTGATACAGTAATGATTTCTTTTATTCCCTCTGAAGCTGGGGATGTCAGAGACTAAAATTATCCTTAGCATAAATCATGCCTTTTCCAGCTTTTGACAGCCACTGTCTCAAACTCAATTAGTCATCATGCACAAGGAAAGCCGAGATCATCACAGATTCACACGTGTTTAATGGATAAAGGACGGCTGGGGAGAGATTTCCTCTGTTTAATTTCTGCCGTTTAATATTCATTAGTAGATCACATGGCTATTAAAATAAATAGGGCAGTGGAAGTTTCTTTTGGGTAGGGTTAAGCAGATGTGCTTTATTTAAAAAGACTGAATGAATTTTATCCTAGAGAGATATAAATAAAATTTGGGAGGTAGAGCAAATGAAAGAGGCACCAGAGGATACAAAGAGTGTTTAGTCAGGAAGCTTGTCTCATTGCTTGGACTTCCCATTGGGAAGCACATCTCTGAACCTTGGAATCTGAGCACTAGAAGAAAACCAGACCTCTAGAGTATCAAAAGGCTGACTCACATTTCTGGGAAAATTGCTGAGCAAGAGACAAGGGTTTTTTAAATTGACACTAGAAAATGGAATTACTTGGATCATTTCTGTTAGTCCTGTTTAGCAATTTTCTGCACAGTGATGTTCCCACTACCTGTGTCTTCTCTCTTGGAGTAGTAATAGTCATCATTTTATTATCCCAAGTGGGGTTTGTAGGTGGTTTCCTAATGCTGTACCACTAGTTGGTTTTAAGCTGGAGACCTGAATACAATTCAAGTCTGGGAAGTAGTTTTAGACAGTACTTTTTTTTTTTTCCACAACTCAAAGTGTTTACCTAAATCCCAATTACTTTGCTTGTCTAGGTCAGCATTGTCTGTTTTTTGGTTTTTGTCTTTTTTTTTTTAATTTGAAATTATGGGGCCTATTTTTATATACAGTCAAGGGCAATGTTGTATAGAAAGAGGTTCTTAGGATCACAACAGTCTTCCTCATGGGTTTATGAAGTTGTTTTGATGAGTCCAAACACCCTAGGGGGTAGATAAGAGCAGAGCAGGGATTACTCCTATTTTAATATGGAAAAACTGAGGCCCAAGGGGTTGAATAATTAACACCAGATCTAAATCTCCTAAATCTTAAGTTTGCCTCCCCCCCCATGGTAATAAGTGAATTCCTGCTCTATTAGTTCATGTGAGAGATGGTTATTTAAAGAGTGTGGCACTTCTGTCCTCTCTCTTCTTTTCTTGCCATGTGACACACCTGTTGTTAGCAGCTTCTGAGCAGAGGTTTTTCCTAGTTCTTGGTGATCATCAGGAAAAGAATTTCAGTACACACCATGTGAAACAAGCAAGCACCTTTTTATTGCATGTTCTCTCACTCTCTCTCTCGGGCAGGCTCAAAAAGAGCAACTGTACAGGGAGGAAGTAGTTTTTGGTCTTTTGAAGTCTTACCAATTCTGGGGAGGAATATTCAAGGCTAAGGGGTTGGCTTTTACTAAGAATTTGAGTACTAATTCCTCTAATTGGGTTCCCTCCCATTTTCATACTTTATATGGTTGTCTTGGAATGGTCATGGTGATTTCAAGGGTGGAGAAGTTTTAGAGCCACAATATAAATGACATTATAATTAGCCAAAGTTCATGTAAGGTGGCAGAGATAGCTGACAAGCCAGTTGAAGCTGGTTCTTGCTTGCAGTTATCAGTCCCTTTTGTTTAAGAGTTGTTCACTTTAACACCTGAACCCAATTTCCAAGCCCCTGCAATCAGGTCTCAGCCCTGTTTGCCAGTCTCCTAGTTCTAACGCTCCCATTTCCCCTTTTGCCTTGACTGGGAGCTCCCTAAAGCCCTCACTAGAAGCAGATGCTGGCACTATGCTTCTTGTACAGTCTGCAGAACCGTATGCCAAATAAACCCCTTTTCTTGATAAATTATCCAGCCTCAGGAATTTCCTTATAGCAACGCAAAATGGACTAATATAGAAACTAACCTGGGAGCCAGATGGCCTAGGCCCCCCACCATTTAACTTAACCGAGCAGGCTCACATCCTTAGGAAGCCACTGAGCCATGCTGTAAACCAGCAGAACTTCAGAGCAATGACGTTGTGTGGTGGCCTGTGGGACAGACTCCCACCACCAGAGGGAGCTGAAGAAGCAAGTCCCTGAGAACTCAATTCGAACTGGATTAAGCCAGTAGTAAACTTAATTGTTCATGTATCTAGAAGTCTAGAGGATCATCCAACTGATCTTCTGGGTTGACTCAGCCCAGTGGTTTTGGAGTATAATCCAAAAGTCATTGATGTTCTCTACCTTCCAAGTTCTCAGCTGTGAGAAATGAGGGGGTCAGAGCCAGAGGTTGATCCTTTCTCCTGGAAGAGAATAGGGAGTTAGAAAAGGTGGGGGCAGGGGCTGTGGTAGCTTGTCTCTTACCTGGAGAAGCCAGGGTACTCAAACTCAGAAGTTTATGGACTCTAACATCAGTGGGGAAGGAAAGTCACCATAGTAAGTAGGGCTTAAGGTAAATTTTAGGAGCTGGAGTATAAAGGTCATGGAACCCACCATGAGGAGATGAGAGCAGGCCAGATCAGTCAGATTTGAAGTGGGGGCTATTGTTGGGGCTGGGTGTTGTAGGTTTGTGCATTCCCTCAGTGCATGGAAGGGGTGGGCTGGCAATGTTTGCAGAACAAGGATGGATTCTTCAGAGAAACAGTTCAGGGAAGGGCTTACCTTCCAGTGGGAGAACAAGAATGCATTCAGGTAAGGATTGGAGGATGGTTCTTTCTTGTTCTAAGGACTTCAGATAGCCAGTCCCATCCCAGGGGCTCTGCATTTGGCTTAAGGACAGCAAGACCAATCTTAGACCCTACCTAGGTAGGACCGGGGTTCCTAACTCACCTCCAGGCTTGAAGAACGGGCTGGTTCTTCATGACCTGGAACTGGTGAGGTATTTGCTCACCTTCTTCCTTTTCTCAGAATGTGAATTCAAATTTGTTAGGACTCATGTTTCACAATGCTGGAGTCCTTTCCCATAGCATTTAGTTATTGGCTTCTTTGCTTGCCAGTGTGCCAGAATAAATTTTTCTACAATATGGGCCATGCTCTACTCACCATGGCAAAAGCAGCCAGCAGAGACAGAGCACATGGGCTGAAACTATGGTAATAAATCACTGAGTTCTATTCTTTCCAAAAACTTAAGAGTGGATGGCCAAATTCCATTGAGTGTGGAATATTTTGAAATAACCCTTCTGAGGGGCAGGGGAACGCTCTTGAATGTGAGGATTATCATCAAGGAGGATGATGCTATGGGGGAGGGATTTTATAAAAGGGGTCACTGAGACTGTTTTACTCATGTAGCCAGAAATTGATGCAGGGAATATTTTCTAGAAAATTATTTTCTAAATGTTTTTAAAAATAGCAATGTTACAGCATCATTTGGGTCAGCTATAATCTCAAAGATTCAAAGGGTAGCACCCAATCTCACACGCAACAACTTAACATGTCTATATAAAAACATTCTAATTATTACACCTTCTACCTAAAACCTAATTTTTTCAATTTTTGAAAAATCAATTCATATTTTATGTACGTGTTTAATAGAGACTTCCTCTTATTTATCTGTTTTGGATAGTAAATGCTCCCCACATTCTCTCCACTCTGCATTTATTTTCTGGACTGGCTGCACTGTTTGTGGGCAGAAGGTAATTGAAAGTTGTAATGGGGTGCCATCTACTGGGGAACTAGAACAAATAGATGAGAAAACAGAATTGACAGAGGTTCTCCTTGCAAAAGAGAACTTGCTGAATATGAAATAAAAGAAAACATGGAAAGAGAGAGGAAGTTTACGTTTTGCTTAAGAGTAGAAAATTTTTATTTGAACTCTGATTCTGTGACATAATATTTTGTTTCAACACTAGGTCAGACACTAGTAGATATCAGGAGAAACCCTCCGTCTGTACTTAACAGTCCTGAAACTTTCAAATGGCTGAGTCTTTTGGGATCATCCAGTTCAACACCCTCATGTTACAGATGAGAAACAGGGGCTCAGAGAAGAGAAGGGATTCATCTACGCTCTCCAGCTATGTAATGTAGAGATCTATGTCCCCTCATCTCCAAGATGGTCCTCACTTAGATGAAGTGGCTATTTGGCTAAATGTTATGATTTAAGGGACACCAAGAAGTTATCCCAAACCAAATGTAAGATCTCTCTCACTGACCAAACAGACTGTTAGAAAGTCTCCTCGTTAGAGTTGCTCCTTTGAGTGGAGAGTGGTGCTTACTTGTTTGTACTGTAAGTCCCCACGAACACCTTCACACAAATAGGGTTTTTCTGATTAACTGTTATTTCACTGCTCATTTGGAAAATAACCAGCAGAATTGCTGCTTCAGATCTAGTTCTAGCCAGGGAAGGGTGTTGAGGAGTGAGAAGAAGGCTGTGAAAGTGACTGTAGCATCCCAGAGGCAGTGATATCCGGGGAGGAAAGCTGAGCATAGATTTGGGCTCTAGAGTTCAGACAAAAGCAGGTACTTGCCGGGAAGACCTTGCATGAGGGATGGGGGAGCTCTCAAAACCACAATGCTCTGACTACACAATTGTAAATACATCAATGACAGGTAATTAAACGGGTGCTTAGGGAAGCCAGGGTGGCTACACAGAGAAATCTCATGAACTCTTATTTCCAATGAACACTTACAAAAGATAGGAAGGAGTGCACGGCAAGGCCTTTGAGAAACGCATTATACAGTCTTTAGTTTCCATCAGCTTGTAAGAAATGGTCAGGGCAACAGAAACCATAAAGTTATGTTCAGAGTAAGTCCCACAAGAGGGGAAGGGGTCTGCTTACTTGGAGTGATTCTTGCGTGCTGATTAATTCTATAAAAAAGTCAGAGCTCCTCCACCTCTGTTCATCTTCATTTTCTGCGACAGAGAATTATGTTTGGATTGAAAAACATAGAACAAACATTGATGAAAGGGAATGAAAGTCCAGTCTGGAAAAACCTGTGTCAGGGAGTGACAGCTACCCATTTGAATGCTTCCTGTATTCACTGTTTTGTCTATGTGATCTCGTTAAACTCTTAACTTTACAGCTTTGGGCACTATCTTATTTAGCTATTAGGAGCCTCAAACGTAGAGAAGTGAAGTTATTTCTTAAAGTTCCCTGTAATAAGGGGAAAGGTGTAAGGGGCACGATTTATACCCAGGCCCTTTGATCTGGAGCCTGAGAGCTGAGCTGCTCAATTACACAGACTCCAGAGTTCCTGGAGGCGGGGGTGGGGTGGGGGTCAGGTTTCCGGGTGCAGGCGCAGAACACCCCAGCTTCTGAGGGATCTTGCATGTTGATATATGAACCAAGGTGAGAGGCTGGAAATCCAGGAACGGGAAAATTGGTTTTCCTTTGGAAGCTTTTTTTTTTCCTAAAAAAAAATAATAGAGAATCTAGGGCCGGGTGCAGTGGCTCACGCCTATAATCCTAGCACTCTGGGAGGCCGAGGCGGGCGGATTGTTTGAGCTCAGGAGTTCGAGACCAGCCTGAGCAAGAGCGAGACCCCCGTCTCTACTAAAAATAGAAAGATATTATATGGACAGCTAAGATATATATAGAAAAAATTAGCCGGGCATGGTGGCGCATGCCTGTAGTCCCAGCTACTCGGGAGGCTGAGGCAGGAGGATCGCTTGAGCCCAGGAGTTGGAGGTGCTGTGAGCTAGGCTGATGCCACGGCACTCTAGCCCGAGCAACAGAGTGAGATTCTGTCACAAAAAAAAAAAAAAAAAAATAGAGAATCTAATAGATTCTACAAATCGCAAAGTGGTGAGCTTAAGGTAGATACTGGGTAAAATTCTAAGAGCATAAGATAATAACTGTAAATCTTAAAGGGTTATTGGAAACACCTGGGAAAGGAAGTAACTGATCCAAGCACCCAGCAAGGGTTAGTAACTATGTCATGTCATTAATTCATTCAGAAAATACTCTGTGCCTGCTGCTGTGGTGGGCACCCTGGGAGAATAAACAGAGCCTCCCCTCAAAGTATTCATGACCAGTGTGGAAAGACAGGGCCAGGACTCTGAAAGTTTTATTCTCTGTGCAGGAATGCATTTTGTGTATGAGCGAATGTGGTAAACCTTTGCAGATGCCTCAGAGAGGTCAGTAATGCCTCTAGCTCTCTGCTGTAAATAGCCACCCTCTGATACCACACGTGACTAGAAAGCATGTCCCCAGTGAAGAAGACTGTCTCCTGGAGTGAATTTCTCATTTTTGGGTCACCCTTAGTTTTACCATATGGTGTGTCTTAAAATATATTGTCATCCATCACACTGATAGATTTTGCATTTTTTAATTATTCAAATCCTGGAAAATATATTTGTTTAATGAAAAATGCAAAGAATGCCTGAAAAATATCCTGAAGCTAATATAGGAGAGGATGAGAATCGGGGTTTTGCTTTGCTTTGGATGGCCACATGGTTCTTGTGGAAGAGTTCTGTGCTTTGGATTTTATGGGTGGGTTTGGCAAATTGGGGGCAATTTTCCTGGAGATCTTCACTGCAGCCTCGGGGTTATGTGACTGGAGGTGAGTAGGAGAAGGACGTGGCTTGGCTGACATCAGGCTTCCTGTGCATCTTGGAGTGGTGGAATGGTGGTCTGGCCCAGGGGACCCTTTTGAAAAATCTCTTTCTTCTCTTTTCCTCAAATGCCTGTTCTTGGTGTTCCGTGTCCCCTGTATTCCTACTGAGGTGGCTGACCACAGTGATGAACCTCACTAGTCACACTGCAGCCAAGTTCTGTCTTTCCCTTCTTGCTCCCTTCTTTTGAGGGAATCTGCTACTAGTCCCCCAACCTGGTCATGCGGTACAAATGAGGACTGTCATCCTTTCACATGTCCCTAGTTTCCTAGACAGTGATGGGTCCAAAGATGGCCCATGAGCTCTTCCCTGTGAGTTCTTAAATGAGAGCTCCCTCCAGTGAGAGAACTGCAAGGATGCAGTGTGTAGCTCTGGTGCCACGTCCATGTAGAACGAGGAATGCCCCAGGGAGAACAGCATGAAGGTGGGGCAGAGAGAGCCCAGGGGACATGCAAGTCCCTCTTTTCTCTGAGATCTTTAGTGCTGTCCTCCCTGTCCTGGTCAAAGCTTGGATGACAAGTTCTTCTTTTGATTCCATGGAGCTATCCCAGAGTCCTACCAACAAATTCCCTTTTGGTTAAGCCATTTAGAGTTGGGGTTTTTTCATTTGCCATTTTATAAGGTTTGGAGTGGGGATGGCAACAGAATGTTCTTCAAAATCACACTGCAGCAACAGTGGCCTCTTCTTCTGGAGGAATGGGGGGCATGGCCTGCATGCAATTCCTTGGACCTCATTGCAAGACCTGCAGAATTGTAGATGGGAGCTGACCCTGAGGGCGTAGATAATCAGAACACTTGAGGCTGGTCGCATGGTGAGAAATCACTTTTTGTAGCCCCAACAATAGACAGCTAGGGGGGAATAAATGGGGGGAAATGATCTGATCTCTGCAGAAAACATCTTTAGGTTTGGCTTTGTGCAGCGAAGGAAACTCCATTTGACTCTCTGGGTTCTCCTTCAAATGGCCCCTGCCCACTGGTCCATCTTTATTGTTCACTGCAGAGACAGGACTAATAAACCTTCCCTGAGCAGGGCTTCTGCTTTCTTGCCTCTGTCTTCAAACTGAGTGTCCTTCTCCCTATACTCTTCCACCTTTTGAAATACTACATTTACTTCAGGGTTCATTTAGGATGCTGCCACCTTCATGAAGCCTAGTTTTATTGGCCCCAGCTAAAATTAATGTCTGCCTCTTTAATTACAACAGGAATTTTATAGTTCCTTTAGCATTTATGCACTACTTCTCCCTGTAGCTACAGGTATACTCATCTTATTTTCATGTGAGCTTGTATAACATTAGGTCAGGAGGTTGGCCAACATAATTTCTAAACTCCCTTATAGTAAGTCTGTAACTTCTGTAATTCTATAACTAATATGAACTGTTCACAAACTTAGAGTATAAAGAAAGGCACTTCTTTTTATTTTTAAAATGACTACCTTAAGACCTCTCACCCCTTACTATCAGAAGTTTGGGATGTCCTTCTTTCTTGAGATTCCCCGCTTCCTGGCAGGCACTGTCCAATAGAACTTTCTGCCATGATCATGGCCACATGTGGCTGCTGAGCACTTGAAAGGTAGATAGTGCAACTGAGGAACTGGACTTTTAAATTTAATTTTAGTTAATTTGGATTTAAATTTAAATAGACACATGTACATGTGTGGCTGGTAGTTACCATATTGGATAGCACAGCTCCAGGAGTTTCCACAGTCCAAAAAGAGGCTGCTCCCTCCTCTATACCCTAGTGGAGTATCACTGGGGTCAGTCACTACAATAGTTGATGCTTCCCATCACCAGCTAATGTTGCCTTTGGAAGTTCAGTGCTGCCCTGCCTGCTCACTGTTGCTGGTGCTTTGCTGTGATGGGAATATGATAGGGCCCTGCTCTTCCTGCTGCAGCTCTTGGGGACTATGATCTTACTCACTTGGGTTAACCTTGGCCAAGCTGCCCATGCTTGGGCTCCAAGGCTTTCAGTCTTATTAGTCATCTATTCCCATGCACAACTACTATCCTGAACTTCTGCAGCATCCAAGGAGGAGGGGGTCAGACCTGATTCAATTGTTCATCATCTCATGGACCCAGAGTCACTTCCCCCTACTCTGTCTAGGTATCCCTCAATAGGAGTCAGATGGACTTTCCTTTTGAAGCCCCCAAAGCACAAAGGCTCTGCCTTTGATTAGATTCCTCCAGAAATAGACAAGAATTCAATTGTAAGTAGTTTGTTTTGAAGGTGATCCTAGGAAATATCAACAGGGGAGTTGAGAAGTAAAAGAAGAAAGTGAAAGAAGCCAGTAAGGAATAATGAACAAAACAAGTTACCACTGGGCAACTGAAGCTCAGCCCTCCTGGGGAACCATAAGCATGTGTAGAACATGCTTCAGTTTTATCCCAACTGAGAGGCAAATAAGATGGAATCTCTTCACCAAATCCCCATCTCTCACTGGTTGAGGGCTTCCCGGAAAGGCCTCAAATCTTGCCCTTTCAGCTTGCCCTGTGGGCAGCCAAGTGCACACTCACTGCCAGAGGGGCCTGGTGGGCAGAGCTTACAGGCGTTGGCAGTGAGGAGTTACAGGTGTGCAGAGGTGAGCAGGGGAGGGGAGAGACATTGCCCGCTCTGGGGTCCTGGACAAAGGGGCGCTCGTATGTCCTTTCATAGATCTGGCTGCCATAACTGGTTCTGGGGTTCTCACACCTCCCTTGCTAGGGATGGCTCCCTCACAAGTTCCTCAGAAGACAAACAGAATCTCCTACAGTTGTAAAATGTGGGGTAGGGGCATCCTCTGTAGTTAGCTCCTTCATTTCAACTCGGTTTGTCTATTTAGTAATATACTAGCCATCCAATGTACCAAAGACATCAAATAAAACTTTTGTGTGGTCTGAAAAACACATTAAATGGAAACTACCTCCTCCACAGGTTCTACCAGTAGCGCTGGCTCTGTATACAAGAAGAGGGCTTGGGAGGCAAAGATATCTTAAAATTTCAGATTTTAAATGCACACATTTTCATAAGCTCTTCCTTCCCCCAGTATCAGCAGGAATGAGCTCTATTATGCTGTCAGAGATGAATAGAATATATACACACACAAAGTGAAAAAGCAAGTTTTCAAGGTAAAAAGTGAAGAATGGAATTTGTTTTTAAATAAAGTCAGGTGGATTTTTGTGATATGGGAGCCTCTCTAGAGATGAACTTAATGTTCCTTCGTGGTAAAAGTATTTGGTTTAGTTTAAAAGGGATCATTTTAGAAAGCTTGTTGGTGACAATGTCTCCTTTGACTGGTTCTCAAGGCTTGATATAGAAGGGATTTTTTTTCTACTTTATATTAATCACAAACTTAATTTGGTCTATATGCAAAGATTTACAATCTCTCTAGATATGCAGCATATCAATAATAGAGGAACTACTTAGCAATGTGTTTCTCATTGAATATTCAGTGTATGATATGGAAATTTATCTTATAAATATCAGTTGTTATAGTCTTGTAAATTCAGAGATATGTCATCTATAGCTCAGCTTTGAATATAGAGCAAATGAAGGAATGATGAATCTTTTAAATGAAAAGATCAAAAAGGATAATTAATATTTTATAATCTTAGTTGACTTTTTCACTGCATATCGGTGTTTTATGTTATTTGGGGTATAAGATGTGATTATCGCTTTCATAGCCAAATCAGAAAATCTGGTCACGAAGTTAAAAGTTAAAGGTAATGTGAACATCTTGTTTGGCTCGAGAAATGAGTCATTAAGTTCTTCAATTAGCTGTATGCTTATTCTGGGGAAGTTACATTACACAAGTGAATAAGATTGTAAGCTTTTAGAATAAAAAACAAGTTGTTAAGCATGTCGGGTTGGAGTCTACTGGTAAGAGATATGTGAGTGGCCGATTTTTTGGGAACAGAGGAAGCTTGCACCAAGGAACATGGATTAAATCAAGTTTTCTAGTGTACTTACAATCATTATGGGATTTAATAGACCCCTTAGAGCAATAGAGTGGGTTGGTGCTTCCATTTTCAAAGATACCTGGCCCTTGAAGCCAGTCAGAATTACCTCTGCACACCCACCTGCTGGCCCAGTAGTAGTGAATGGTGCACACCAACCAGGGCTAGAGAGTGTTGGCCAGGACCTTTGATCATGACTCAGTTCCGCTTTGGCCTCATCTTTCCTTGGAGCACTTAGCTCCGGGACTCTGACTTAGACCCTACTTCTGACTCTAGTCCTACTTCTGACCAACCCTTTCAGAATTAGCACATTTACTCCTGATCTCTAGGTTGTCAACTCTTTCTCTTGCACCTCCCTTGCTTCAGTGACTTTCCCAGCTTTAGCTGAAAATTCCCTCCTTCATTCTGGTGACTTGGTTACTCTCCAGCTGGCTCTGTCCCTGACCTGCTTGAGGCTGAGGTGGCATTTTGGGGAGAAGAGGGAAGGAGAGATGAGATGCAGATAATTAGCTCCTGGGAGGTGACTAGAACTTCAGGTTCTGCACTTGCTACAGAGCATGCTAGGATCACAAAGGCAAAATGAGGGCCGATATGGGAGCTTTGGAGAGATTGCCAAGAACAAGAGGCCCTTACATGCAGGGACTGCATTTTGTATATATTAGGATATGCTATGTTATGCGGTAATAAAACAAGGCCCCTGGATCAGCGTTATAACAAAATGAAAGTTTACTTCTTCCACATACAAAGAATCGAGATGGCGTGTTGTGATGATCTGCGCCACTGTCACTCAGGGACCCAGGCTCACTGAGGCTCTGCCATTTTAGTATTTGCATCATTTGGGTCATGTGGCCTTAACACGCTGCAGCAGGAGGACGACACTGGAGAATCCGGCATGAGCTTTTCACTGCCTCAGCGCAAGGGTGACACATGTCATTTCTGGTCACTTTTACTGGCTAGAACTAGTCAGATGATCTGGTAACTTTAAGGGAGTCAGGAAATGTAGGAGAGGAAGTATAATATTTGGGGAGAATTACTGCCCCTACTACAAGATCTGTGGTAAGGGTCCCATCAGAAGGAGTGAGGTAGGGGTGTGGATGTGCTCGCCAGGAGTTCGGGGAAGCAAATCCAGGGAAACCCATCAGAAAGAGGTGAGGGAAGGCAGCAGAGGAGGCTGGTCCTGGCACAAAGGAGCTCCGTAGGGCCCTCAGCTAGCTGGGTTCTCATTCCACACCACTAGCATGTTCTCGGGCAGGGACTGACATGCAGAATCTGAAAGTCACCTTCAGGGATCACTGTTTCACATTCTTGTGAAGGGTGTTTAACGATAAATTCCTAAATGTATAGAGAATGCACTTAAAAACCATAGGCAGGCTGGACTTGGTGGCTCACACCTATAATCCTGGCACTTTGGGAGACCAAGGCAGGAGGATTGCTTGAGGCCAGGAGTGCAAGACCAGCCTGAGCAACAAAGCAAGATCCTGTCTCTACAAAAAGTACAAAAATTAGCCAGGCATGGTAGCATGTACCTGTAGTCCCAGCTACTCAGGAGACTGAGGCAGGCAGGTTGCTTGAGCCCAGGAGTTAGAGGTTGCAGTGAGCTATGATGATGCCACTGCACTCTAGCCTAGGCAACAGAGCGAGACCCTGCCTCAAAAAAATAAAAATATAAATAAATAAAATTAAACCCGTATGTATTCTTGTGCAATGTTTTGAATTAGTCAATTATCATTTCAGGAGGAATTGTGCCTTGGTTTGGGTTCATCACTGTGTTGGGAGAGTTACCTACCCTCCTGAGTCATATACTTCATGTATAAAATGGAGCTAACTTTTGACAAATTATGAGTACTAGTTATTACATTAATTACTTTACATACATGACCTCATATTATCTTCCCTATAACCCTAGAAGATTATTATTATCACCAACTCTACAGATTAGACTACTGACTTTCAGAGAGGTCAAGGTTATATATCTTGTAAGAGGCAGAGCTGGGATTCAAATCTAGGTTTCAGCTGAATTCGGTATCTCACATCTGATTGCTAGAACTAAAGAGAATAATAGAGCATATCTGTTGTTTTCAAGGAGCTCAGAAATGTTGATTTCTTTTCCTCTTTTCTTCTCTCTTTTCCTTCCTCTCTCTTATTCCTGGGACTCTAGCCAAATAACTCTTCACCTTTTGGGGATTTCTTTAGGGAGTTCTCTTTTGAGAAGAGCCAGAGAACCACTCACACAGTGATTTCTTCAAGTGAGCAGGTGACAGGAGCTAGAGCTGGAGGTAGCAAGACTGGCCAAGTGCTTTTGCCCGCCTTGCTTCTGGCTCTCTGCCTACCCTGGGGTCTGGGAGAGGCAGGGGAGCAGGGGACCAGGAAGGGTCTCATGCCTATTTACCTATGAAAAAAAAATAATAAGAGGGATAGCCTTTACTCCTTTCTTTTCCCCTTTTGCAATATTTCTGTGCTTAGTGCTGTTACAGGTATTTGTTTACATTTGGAGAACATAAATAACTTGGTCATATAAATGTTATTCTTTTTTAAGCAAGGAAAGTTCTACCAATTCCCAGCTCTTCTCAAAATTGAAGCCACTTTAACTCCCATTCTTAAAAATATGTGAGTTTTAACATAAAAATGTACTTATTCTTCCTCTGTTTTCTCATAACAAGCTCCCCTGTGGTCTTCTGTTGAAAGGAAGAATAATTGAGCTCTGTAGGAATTGGTTCATCTATTGAATTTCCTTTTAGCTTTAAAGAAAAATCTTCCCCTCCTTCCTCCAAACACTTATGCTCCTCTTGTCAAAACCATTCACTTGGCAGTGGTACTTGTCACACTCTGCTTGTATTGGGAGTGAAATTCTTGTGTGTCAGAGTCTAAGATCTCAACTAGATAGAAAGTTCCTCAAGGCGAGGAGCTGGGCTTCCCACTCTTTTGTGTCCTTACATCTTCTAGGTTTGAGCTTAATTATGAATCATTATTCTGAATTATTATCCTAATAATTATGGCTCATTCATACTCAATGAATAGTCAAGGTTAAAAGTATGATGCTTTCTCTCCTATGTATTTTTGTACAGTCAATACAAGTTTATGTTGAGTCATTACCTAAAGCTCCTGTGAAGGAAACTTTCTTTATAGAAGATTTATACTCAGAATGCAGTTTATTTAATTCAGTGAGTATTTACTGAGTTCCTGTCATGTAAAGGGTTATTTGCTATAAAAAAGAGATAAGATAGTATCCAAGCACTCAGTGACCTTTTAGTCTAATACAGGAATAGGGAATAGATTTCAACTTAACTGTTACCTCTATCAATTGCTAGCGGCTACTCGGAGTGCTGAGAAGAATTATTAGATTTGGTAGGAAAGAGTGCTATGCTCAATTAGAAAGAGTGCTATGCTCCCATTTACTTAGGAATGGAGAATGGTAGCATGAGTGGCCCATATTTACAGTCCCCAATTTGAAGAATAAACTTAAAGACTAGATAGTAGAAGGTTATTTTTAGTAGAACCCAATCAATCAATAACTTAACCAAATTTGTTTGGTACAAAGCAAGTACCAAATAAATACATAAATTACAGTAAATAATACATATATTAGTCTGCCCTGGCCATGACAAAATACCATAGACTGGTTGGCTTAAACAACTGAAATTTATTTTCTCATCCTTCTGGAGGTTAGAAGACCAAGATCAAGATTCATAGCTGATTTGGGTTTTGGTGAGGGCTCTTTTTCTGGCTTGTGGACAGCTGCCTTCTTCCTATGTGCTCATATGACCTCTTTTACTTGTGCACATGGACAGAATGCTAGTGAATTCTCTGGTGTCTTTTCTTATAAGGACACCAATAGTACTTGATCAGGGCCCTGCCCTTATGACCTCATTTAACTTTAATTCCTTAAAGGCCCTATCTCCAAATACAGCCACATTGGGAGTTAGGGCTTCAACATATGAATTTTGGGTGATACAAACATTTATTTCATAACAATACATGATATAGTAAAGCAGCGGTCCCCAACCTTTTTGGCAGCAGGGACTGTTTTCATGGAAGACAATTTTTCCATGGACTAGGAGTAGGGGGGATGGTTTTGGGATGATTCCAGTGCATTACATTTATTGCGTGTGTACTTTATTTCTATTATTATTACATTGTAATATATAATAATGTAATTATACAATTCACCATAGGTTGGGGACCTCTGATATAAAGGGTAGGTTTATGTCTCCTATTTGAAGAAGGGGTATCATAGAAGTTATAGATCTAGATAGGGTTATCATTTCTTTTTTTTTTAAAAGCAAGACATCAGAATTGATTCCTTAATATTTCTCATAATATCTGCATTTATGAATTTTAAACACATCTGGTCTTATATATGGTTCATTGTAAATCAAGTAATCTACATAATGTAATTTTTAAAATTATATCAAACAAGCCAATGGTTCAAAGTAATGGGTGGTAGATGGATTTACAAATACATATTTAACAAAAAACCATGCACTTTTCTAAGTCTTAGTGACACCTTAAAATAATAATTAAACATTAAAAAATACTATCCTCCAAATAATATTAACTGCAAATGTTTTGCCTTGGATTCCTGTCTTATACATACTGATGGAAGAATGTGCCATCCTTCTAACTGCACACATGCCTCATTTTTGTATTGATGTGTGCTTAATAGACTGAGAACATGATATTTGTTTTTATGGCTACATCCATTACAATGGAATTAAAAAATGTGATTTCTGAAGGTAACATTTGTTCCCAGTGAAATTTAAATCTGGATCCAGGCTTGTTTTTGTTTTCTATGTTAGGTTTTTTATTTTTCCCCAAGAAGATGCATTTATTAAAGTGATAAGATACTAGAACTAGCTACTACCCATAGAAAAATAGAAAGTATACCAGTGCTTCGATTTCAGCCCTATCTAGCTCTTGTTTATCTCTCCAGCCCTCCAGGGTTTTATATTTCAGAGTAAAAAAAATTAAATAACATTTATTCTTTATTGTTAAAGTAAAAGGCAACCTGGGTTTTAACATAACTCTTAGCTTCAAATGGGTCATAATATCTCGTCATTTCTCTTTCATCCTGACATGACTGAACTGTAGAACACCTGTGTTGATGATAAATGTATTCCTTTGATTTTAATAACAAATAGAACCTTCATGAGATGTTTAATGAATAAGGTCTAGAAAATTATAGAGAATATTTGTTTATCCATATTCCTATCTCAGAATGACTTTCTTTTATTAACATGGGAATGATTCAGTGGCTCAAGGTGACACAGGAAAGTGTGACTGAGTAATGATTGAAATGTGCACATGAAGAAGACCTGAAAATTCTGTAAATAGGGAATCATAACATTTTAAGAATTTAGCATGGAAATAATCTCTCTTTTATGCCTCTGATATATAATATAATATGTGGAATTATAATCTAGAATATTCACTGTTTTAATTATAGCACTCTTCCAATTAAAATACATATCAAGTATAGATTAGAACCACTCATAAATATTCATTGAATTAATACATTAACTCAGTGATAAATATCATTAACATTTTAGTGTAACTACTGCCTGTCTTCAAAATTGGGATAATACGGCATATTTTAGAATGCTATATTTGCTTAATAATATATCACAAACATTTTCTTATTATATATTAAATATAATTCTATCATAGATATACCATAATTTAATAAATCCCTATTTCTGAACATTTATGTTATTTGCAATTTTCTGTTATTTCAAATAATTTTGCTTCAACTATTTAACATATTTGAGATATATATTTGATTGTATATGAATTTTTTTAATGATAAATTCCTAAAAGTGGAAGTCTTGGCTTGAAATCTATACTATTTTTGTGAATCTTAATAAATATTGCTTTTCAGAAGATGTACCATTTTACATTCCTATCAGTAATTTGAAGATTTCCGTTTCTCCCTATCTTTGCTAACACAGAGTGTTACAATTTTTATGCTTGTCAACTTGGTAGACTAAAATTATGATATATTATTGTTGACTACTTATGGACTTAGCTCTGGGCCTAGATCAAAACATAGTGTAAGAAAATATACAAGAAAGCCTTGTCAGCCTGTCTTAGTGTTCTAAAGACCAGTTTTAGATTGATACCTTTTCATTAATCTATTCAAAAAAGATTTTGGAGTGCCTCCTCAAAAAAGGAAAAGAACATAGAATGTAAAATTTTATATTTGGCAAGTTAGTAATACTCCTCATTGATACCACATTAGCACCATTGTCTATGCAAGAATGCTCTTGTATTTTGTTGTATTATTTCCCCTCCTTTCATCCTCACTCCCATGCCTTTTCCCTTCTTTTCCCATAGCAGCCATTCTAGTGTGTTTAACATACATATTTGGATATGCATGCATCCTTGAAGAATATTTAGTGTTTTGATCTTACATATATTGTATTATTCATAAATCTGGTTTTATCTTAAATTTTCCACTAATAAACATACACTTAAAAATATTAAACTCTATCATTGTTGAGAGCATATTTCGATTTTTGCTCCTAATTGCTGCAAAAAATTCCACAGTGTATGCCTGAGGTCCACAGGAGGAGGAAAATATTTGTGTTCAGTTTGTCATTCTGGGAAGATCAAATGAACATTTATATGTTGTTATTTCTTGAATAAAAGAGATCATAATTAGTTACATGGTTATATATATCTACAATGGATCTGTAAACATCTGAGAGGGCTGCAAGTACTTTTAGGGAAGTTTAAATTGGTAGCACTCCCTTAGGATAGAAACACTCCTGGGAGAAACAAGACTCTTCTGTCTATCCTGCACATACTTCTGGTGGGCTGTGTGCAGCATGCCATTGACTTTGGTGGGGGACAGCATTGCTGTCACACGTTGTAGTGTACCTCTCTCACCCTGCCGTGGGGTACTATCCTCAGAAATGTAACACTACTTCTTATATCTTCAACAACATGCACAGTGCTGGCACATAGAAGAGGCACTCAAAAAATATTTGCTGAATGGATCAATGAAAAGAAACCAATCTAAGATTAATCTTAGAGCAATGAGATAGGGTGACAGGGATTCCAGTTGTCCAAGAAGTGAAGGATTTCCAAAGAAACAACTTGTAGTTAGTTCATGGCATCAGATTTACCTAGGTTTGGTTCTCCTTTCCTTCCTGAATACTTGGAACACCATACTTCCTAGCTCTTTTGCAATTAGGTGAAACTGACAAGTTGAAGCCAAAGAAATATGCATGGAATTTATATGTGCCATTTTCACATCCAGGCATTTAAGAGCCAATATGCCACCTCCAAGCTCTCTCTTCCCTTTCTGTGGCTGGGAGATTCCATGTTCCAGATTGTGAAGTACAGGATGACAGAATCTTAAACAGCCTTCCACCCTGGGACTGTTGGGAGAAACCACCCCTCTCTCTCTGCCAATCTGCATTGGGAGAAGGTTTGGAAGTATTGGAGAGGAGGTTACATTTTAAGTAACATGGCCAGGGACGCCCTATGGAGATGTTTAAGTTGAGACCTTAAAACCTGAAGGAGTATTCTGAGCAGAGGGAGCAATAAGTACAAAGGCCCTAAGGAAGGATTGAGTTTAGTATATTAAAGGAAAAGAGACAAAGTCAGTGTGTTTGAGGCAGAGTGAACAAGGGAGAAAGTATTAATCATAGGGATAAGGTCAGCAGGTACTGGAGTTATGGGAGAACAGATTGTGCAAGGCCTTATAGGTGATTATAAGGACTTTGGCTTTCACTTTGGGTGTGATTGGGGGCATTGGAGAGTTTTGCATACTGGTGTCACTTGATCAGATTTATGTTTTACCTGTGCTGAGAATAGACTGGAGGGTGGAAAAGGGAAGAAGCAGGGTGTGTGGTTAGGAGGCTATGGCAATAATCCAGGCAAAAGATGGCAGTGGCTTAGCTGGGGTGATAACAGAAGTGGTGTGAAGCAGTCAAATTCTGGACATATTTTGAAGGTAGAGCCAATAGAATTACAGATGACAGGATGAGGGGTATGAGAGAAAGAGTCAAAGACAGCTACATGGTGTTTGGCCTATGCAACCAGGAGAACGGAGTTGCTATCTGCTGAGATGGGGACAGGGAGGGGAGAACAAGTTTGAGAGACTATTAGGAACCCAGGTTTAGATGGGTTAAGTTTGAGATGTTCATGGGACATGGAAGTGTTGACAAAGGGGGATCACTAGGTTACCTTGGCAAGGAGACTACACTGGTGAGAATGACAGGGATAACGACATACCTTATTTGGAGACTGAGGTCCAGGTTCTCTAAGTGGAGACTCAAATACTAAGGGAATTTGGGAGCCTAATCCATGATTTCTGTTGGACAGGCTGGCCTGGAACTAGGTTTCCCAATCACTATGATTAAGCTGAGTTTCTGTAAGACTAGCTGTTGATTTAGCAGCCAATATATCTGCCCATGAGAGCTATCCTATCCATTTGGCAGTCAAAAGGCCAGAATTTCACACTCTGTGTGAAAAATCGCCTACCTCCACCAATCCCAAAGCTTCTGCATCCTTGAGTCTGTGATTCATTTCCAGGTTTTCAGATCTCAGGGATGAGCACTGAAAAAATATATTTTAAGGCAAGGCAATTTATGTGTATTCTTCCAGCATAAAAAATTGCATTTCCACATCAGAGTCATGTTTGGTTTCTAAAGCTGTTACCATAGCAAGAACTCTATTCCCCAGCTTTCCCTGGTTGCATTGTTTATATTTCTTAGCCAACAACATCTGAACCTTTTTTTTTTTTTTACCCACTTGGAACTGCCATTTATTGCAACCATTTGCTTTGTGAAACATTTGTATATTGTATGTGTGAACCTTACATGGGGAATTTTATATGCCTCCCCCCACCTCCTGCCTCTCTTCTTTTTGGAAAAATGATAAAGGCAGGTTTTGTTTGTTTTTTGATGCCAGCCCTACACCACTGTTCCCTAGGCATTGCATATTCCACTCCTAATTGTCGCACACGTGCTGAACTTGACAGCACCCTGTCATGGCTGGTAAACAGTGATTCATTCCGTATGCTTCAGTGTTGCACAAGTGTCATTTCTGGGACTCAGTACTCACTGAGTGCTTTCTCAGTTGTTGTTCTGTTTATATCCCTGTTCATTTACATCATTTTTTGCTTTGTGGATTCATTTTGATTTTTTTGTCCTCTTCCTGATATTTTTATTATTTTCTCTGTTCTTTTATTCCTTGCTCAGGGGAAATTGAATGTGTTGCACAGACCTGCCTGTCCCAGGAAATCTGTGCTTCTTCCATTGAAAAGAAGGGTTCAGCACTGTACTCTTTACCTGTGTAAGTCACTTAACTCAGATGCTTGTCTGGGGAGCCCCAGATAAAAACTTAAAAGGTAGCTGCATTCTAAAAACTTGTAAAGTGAAATAACCTTTGTTGGGGTAGAATATGGAGCCCAAAGCCATGATCAATCCAGAAACTCTGATGGGTTTGAGGTAGGGCTAAACAAGTTAAGTGAGTCACAAAGGCAGGACTCTAAGGTACCTGATTGTAGAGGAGAGAGGAGGCCGTTTCTCAGAGCAGTTGGTAATATAGACTGTGCAGACTGAGCTGTATGCCAAGGTATCTGCCTGATAGGCACGTGGGGCTGGAGTGCAGCCTGGGGCTCACCATGCACCGCACTTGTGACGGTTAATGTTATGTGTTAACTTGACTGGGCTACACGATGTCCAGATACAGGGTTAAACATTTTTCTGGGTGTGACTGTGAGGGTGTTTCTGAATGACGTTAACATAGGAATGGAAGGCTAAGTAAAGCAGGTTGTCCTCCTTAATGTGAGTGGGCCTCATCCCATCCACTAAAGGCTTGACTAGAACAAAAAGGTGGCAGAGGAAGGGAAAGTTTGCCGTCTGCCTGTCTTCTGCCTTTGGAATTGGACTTGGACTGGAACTTACACCACGGACTCTCCTGGTTCTCAGGCCTTCAGACTCAGACTAGAACTATACCATTGGCTTTTTTGGGTCTCCAGCTTGCTAACTGCAGATCTTAGGTATTCTTGGCCTCTGCAACTGCATGAGTCAATTCATTATTATAAATCTATGTATGTATGTCTGTATCTATCTATCTAGCTAGCTAGCTCTTATTGGTTCTATTTCTTAGGCGAACCCGGACTAATATACTACTTGAGACACACCACCTGAAGGAGTGTCTTTTGCTAACTTACACAAAGGTTCCCCACGGACCAACTCAGGCTCTGGCAGTGAGTGGGGAGTTGGATGTGGAGAGGTGGGAAGGGGGCTAATGAATAAACCTCCTTGAATAATTATGTCCCCCTTTACTCTCATGTAGGTTCAGATATGGTTTAAAGCTCCAGGTTTCAGCACTAGTCATGTAGTATGGGTGATTCTTGCAGCTCCAGAGGAACAGAAGCAATTAAGACTAGTGGTGAATCCTTAGAAAACTTTTGCTGGTTGGAGAAAGATACAGCAAAATAGGGATGAGTCACATCCATTAAAAATACTCAAACTTTGCATTTTGGTGCAGTGATTTGTACTTTTCAAAACATGTTCCTTTTATTGCTTAGATACAAAGAGGTATGACTGATGCTTGTTGTCATTCTCATTTTAAAGGTGTACAAACATAGCTGCAGAGGAGACAGTGGGTTGTCCCCATGGCCAGCTGGTGCCTGGAGGTCAGATCTCTTCTCTAATTAAGCTGTTCTTTCCACCCTGACCTATGGGCCTGACAGAATAGTCAAAACATGAGAGCACTGTTTCTAAGCATCTTGGAAATAAATAGAATGGTATGCTTAGGAGCATACTTTTCTTAAAAAAGAACAAACACTGGCCATCCTGGCTGGTGTAGATTTTCACTTTTTTCTTTTTTTTTGAGAAAATGGGCATGTACTTATATATTTTAAAATCCAGTTTTCTACTCTCATTGTCTAAGGATTCTTTTCTTCTACTTGCTGTAAAGGTGAGAATCCACACATTATAAATGGACACATACGCACACATCTATGGATACACATGCACACTAATATATCTATGAACGTGCATGGACTGTTTTGTTCAGAAACTTTCTTAAAAAGCTCTCAGCCTGCACACACTCAGGGCACTGTGGTATCACACAGAGTCCTGCAATAGAAGCCAAATGCAGGGTCATGTTTGCAGAACCTGACATATTGCTCCCCAAATAAGAAGCATTGTTGGTGCACATCCACAGCGGGTGGGGAAAGGGTAGCAGTGGCATTAGGAGGCAGTTGAGAATTCTTTGTGCCCTAGGGAGAAGATGAAAGTCAATGAACCAGAGAACCAATGTTTTGTTTTTGTTTTGCTTTCAGCTGCTACCCAAATTGGTTTCATGATTCCTTGCACTTTTATGTAACCTTCCCTCTGGGGCATTGAATGCAGATGAAAGCAACATAGCCAGTCACACTTCCAACTCTGGAAACACCACCTCTGAGGAATTGCACATTATATTTATGAGTATTAATAAGAGATTCGTAACCCATTTTCTGAAGTTTTGTGATCTTCATACTCACCTATCATCCTCACATACTCACCTATGATCCAGGAGACGGGTTGGATGAAGTTCTAAGCAAAGAATGCTGAAGAGAGACTGGTAGAAGCAGACCTCAGTGAGCTCTCAGATTTGTCTTTACTTGACCTGGCACTGCTACCGAAATTCCAACTCTAGCTCTCAAGGCTGCACTCAGTGAGAATATGAAGTTTAACGAACACTCCTTGGCCCCACCGAACTTATACACTCCCAGAGGAGCTGAGATAATCGGGAATGAGAGAGACATTTGTTTTCCCTAGTCATGTTACCTGTGGATAGGATTGAGGCTTGAATAAGTTTGCAGCAGAATTTCCTCTAAGCTAAGAAATTTCCTAAATTTAAGGGATTTTGTCCAGTTCAGCAAGCCTCTATTTGCCACAGGTTTAGGTCAGTGATTCTTAAACATTGATGTTTCCAGATCAGCAGGAGATGTTGAAGGGCAGAGTGAGTGGTTCTGGGGCAGGGGTGGAGATTCTGAACTTCTAACAAGGTCTTCGGTGAAGCTGATGCTGCTGGTCCGTGGAACACAGGATGACGACCAAAGGCCCAAGTGAAGTTCACTTCTCAGGTGCTCTATTCCTTTCCTGCTCTCTCTTTTGATGCCACCTCGGTGCGGTGGGGCCCCTACTCCCTATTGCTGTCATTTCAGGCTCCGTTCTCCGTCTGTTGCTAAAACAGTATTTACAGGTGGTCTCCCTTCACTCAAGCCTGAGTAGAGTTCATTTGGCCAACCTTGGGTGGTGTAGCTTCTGAGAGAATTGCAGTTCTTTTGTAAGTTCCAGAGGATCTGTGTTGCTCTCAGACTCTTAGGAACTTAGAATGAGTTTTTCAGAAAGCCAGATTCCTTGGCTCCCCTGAATATTCCTCCAAAGACTGTGGGGGCCTTTATCTCTCTTTTTGGCATGGGCGTGTTAACTCATGGTGTACACATGGTAACATTGGCTGTAAATTCTTATTCATGGCTTCTGGTGAGTAGACAAGTAGCACAAATGCAAATTGGATTCATGGGATACTCTCAGGCACCCCAAAGACCCAGAGTGTGTGAATTAGGTCGTTGCCATGCCTCTCACTGCAAAGAGAACAAAGGTTGTGTGAGGGAGGCAGGCACAAGAGTCCCACATGCTGTTCTACAGACCGATTGCATCAGAAGCAGCCTTCAAATACACATTTCCAAGGTCTCACCCCTGACCAATGGAATCAGAATTCCTGGAGGGACTTTGCATTGTGATAAATCACAGTGTGGTTGGGAGCTCAGTGTGGGTGATCAGCAAATATTTAATACCTGCAAGGCATCCATTCAATGAAAGAGTTACAGAGGACCTACTACAGATCAGGTATAACACAAACACAGCTTTTTCCCCTCATGCCTTTCACAGCTTAAAGTGGAACATAAACAAAATAGGAAATAATTGCAAACGATAAGTGTTACGAAGGAAACAAAAAAGGTACTTTAGGTAACTTGGTCAGTGATGTTGTCTCTGGGACACTGCCATTAAGGCTGAGACTTGAAGGTGGAGAAATTACCCTGCACCTTAATGGTGCGTAGGCAGAAAGCATCACAGGGGAGCATCCTTGAGTGAGGAACTTCCATAGATGCTACCAGAGAAACAAAAAAGACAAGTTACAACTCCCCTCTTTGCAAATTATTCTGCAATTAGGACTCCTTTACCAGGTGACAAAGGCATAAAGACTCCCTTTCGGTCACCTTCAGAGCCTGTTCTCACTCTTTGCTTGCTTCACTGCTAATGCCAAAAACCTGAATCTCACTGCATATGCCACTGAAGGCCCTGATGCCACTTCTTGAAGGCTGTGGTGAAAGGTCAGGGGCTTGACAGCCACCTGTAGAGTCCTCAAGTCACTCCATGTTAACTGCACCAGTCTGGCCTGAGCCTCATATGGCTCTTCCATAAAATGGAATAATAGTGCCTGTCCCATAGATGCTTCAATAAGATCATGTGCTTCATCTGTGATAGTTCTTGTCCAGTTACAATGCGACTGTGTCCCTTGGAAAGTTTTGTTCCTAAAGGCAATGAGTGTACTTTAATTTTTGGTCTGTCATTTATAACTTTTGATTATAAGGGGGGGTACAATTGAAGCAAACATCCTAGGTGATCCTGATGCTATTAAGGCCTGGACTATTTGAGGAATTGGCAAGAGCAGACATCCTAATCCAACTTGCACACTCTCACAACAGCTGATGTCTGTATTAGGAGAAAAGCAATCGTGTTGAGCAAATGTGTGAAGAGGTATTTTCGCTTGTGAGACTCTTCACTGTCTATTTCAGTCATCACAGCAAATGGACTGAAAAATTCCAGATCCTGTTGGGGGCTGAGGGGCGGGGAGAGGTTTGCACTGGGACTGGCAGAAGTTGACCAGTTCTGTTGGGAGTTTGCTTTGCAGGTCAGACCTGTTAGGCGGTCCCTGCTTTTTAGCACTTTCTTCCTTTTCTCTGTTCTGGGGGTCATGGCTTCTCAAAAGTACTTCAAGTGACCAGGGCAGGCAGGCATTACAATGGCCAATCTGGGTTGTTTGTGATCTGTAGCTTTTCCGTATGGAGATTGCTTCAGGAAGCAGCCTTCTTTTTTTGCTCTTCTTGTGTGCACACCAGAATACAGGTGCCCCAGAGACTGAGCTTCAGGTACATTTGAACAACTTTTACTGTGCTCCTACAACAAACACTTCACTTGCCAGGTGCAGAGCTGCATTGATAAATAAGGCAGATCCCTGTCCTCCAAAAAAAAAGTCAATAGATATAAAATAGGTATAAAATAAGAAAAACTGTGACAACTACAACAATACAGATGAAAATGTGGTGCTTTCTTATAAATGGAGCTGTATTAGTTTATTATTGTGGCCACAAACTTAGTGGCTTAAAACAAAAGAAATGTATTCTCTCACGGGAGACCAGAAGCCTGAAAGGAGTCTTCGAGGGCTAAAATCAAGGTGTCAGAAGGGATGTGTTCCCTCCAGAGGCTCTGGGGACAGTCTGTATTCCTTGACTCTTCCAGTTCCTAGCAGCTGCTGGCATTCCTTAACTGGCAGCTACATCACTCCAATCTCTGCCTTTGTGGTCACTGCCTTGTCTTCTGTCTGTGTGAAATCTCCCTCTGCTTAAAAGGAAATGTGATTGCATTTTGGGTCCACCTGGATAAGCTAAGCTACTCTCTCCATTTAAAAATCTTTAAAGTAATCACACCTACAAAGTCCTTTTTTGCCATATAAGCTAACATTCGCAGGTTCTAAGGATTAACTTGTGGTGGATATCTTTTGGGTGGGGCATTATTCAGCCCACTGCTGGTGCCACCCTCATTTTGCCACGCCTTCCAAACCAAACGTGCTTCAGCTGTGATGTCCAATATGGTAGTCACCAGTCACCTGTGGCTATGGAGCACTTGGAATGTGGCTGGTCTGAATTGAGATGTGCTGTAAGGGTAAAATATACACTAGATTTTGAAGACTTACTACAAAAAAGGCTAATTATTTTAATACATATTTAAATAACATTATAGATATATTAAGTTGAATAAAATATACTATTAACATTAATATCACTTTTTATTTTTTAAATGAAAATATTAGAAAATTTAAAATTACATATGTGGCTTGCATTTGTGGTTTGTATTACATTTCTCATTTTAAATTTCAGAATATTATATGGGGGTACAAACATTTTGGTTACATGAATTGCTTTTGTACAGTTTGAGTCAGAGTTATAAGTGTGCCTATCGCCCAGATAGTGTGCATTGTACCCATTAGGTATATATTTACCCACCTGCTTGATTTCTGTTAAGTTTTTATTAATATTATCATATGTGTGCATGAGTGTTGATTGATTAGTTCCAATTTAATAGTACAGGTAGTGTTTGATTTTACATTCTTATGATACTTCACTTAGAAGAATGGTCTCCAGTTCCATCCAGGTTGTTACAAAAGGTCTTAGTTCACCATTTTTTATGGCCCTGTAGTACTCCATGGTATACATATACCACATTTTATTAATCCATTCATGTATTGATGGGCACTTCCACACACAGAATGAAACAGGACCTCTATCTGTTGCATATAAAAAAATAAATTCAAGAGGGATAAAAGACTTAAATGTAAGGCATGAAACCATAAATATTCTAGAAGAAAACATAGGAAAAATTCTTCTAGACATCAGCCTAGGCAAAGAATTTATGACTAAGACCCCAAAGGCAAATACAGCATCTATAAAAATAAATAAATGGAACTTAATTAAATTAAAAAGCTTCTGCACAGCAAAGAAAATAGTCAATAGAGTGAATAGACAATCTACAGAATGGGAGAAAATATTTGTAAATTATACATCCAACAAAAGACTAATATGCAGAATCTATAGGGAACTCAAAAAAATCAGCAAGAAAAAAACAAACAACCCCATCAAAAAGTGGGCAAAAGACATGAGCAGAAGTTTTTAAAAAGAAGATAGACAAATGGCTAACAAACATATGAAAAAAATGCTCAACAGCATTAATCATTAGAAAAATGCAAATTAAAACCACAATGAAATACCATCTTACTGCTGTCAGCATGGAGAATGGCCATTATTAAAAAGTCAAAAAACAATAGATGCTGGCATGGTTGCAGAGAGAAAGGAATGCTTATACACTGTGGGTGGGACTGCAGACTAGTACAATGTCTATCGAAAATAGTATGGAGATTCTTCAGAGAAATAAATGTAGACCTATTATCTGATCCAGTAATTCCACTGCTGGGTATCTACCCAAAGGAAAAGAAATCATTTTATCAAAAAGACACGTGCACTCAAATACTTATTGCAGCACAATTTACAATTGCAAAGATGTGGAATCAACCAAAGTGCCCATCAATTCAGGAGTTGGTAAGGAAAACCTAGTATACATATATACCAGGGAGTACTACTTAGCTATAGAAAGGAATGAAATAATGTCTTTTGCAGCGACTTGGATGGAAATCATTATCCTAAGTGAAATTTCTCAGGAATGGAAAAACAAATGCTACCTGTTCTAACAAGTGGGAGCTAAACAATGGGTACATATGGGAACAAAGAGATATAAAGGACATTGGAAACCAAAAAGGGGAAAGGTGGGAGGGGAGGTGAGGCATAAAAAACTTACCTATGGGGTACAATGAACACTGTTCTGGTGACAGGTACACTGAAAGCCCTGAATTCAGAATTATACAGTGTATCCACATAACAAAAACATTTGTACCCCCTTGATATTTTGAAGTAAAATTATAAAACAACACTGGTTTTACTTGTGATGTTATTGTAATATGTCCAACTTAAAAAAAAAAATAAAGTCCTAGCTTTCCTTGCAGCTGGTGGGATGGGCATATGGCAAGCTCTGCCTTTTAGAATATAAATGAGACTCGCTTGATCATATTACCAGGAAAACATTTTTAAAAAGCAGGTGTCCTTTAGCATTTGTTCTTCCCTTCTTCCTGCTTTAAGTGTAGATTGCTGGCTGGAACTCCAGTAGCCGTCTTATGAACATGAGGCGACCATGTCAAGGATGGCTACACAGAGAGAAAGAGTGTAAGTCTTTGCTGACATCATGAAGACACCCGACCACCCCTCAGCTGCCTGTCTTTAGAATACCAGTTATGTGAAGAAAAAAATAAATGCCTTCTTTAAGTGACTGAGTTTGTTTTTAGCAGACAAGTGAAGCTCCTAAAGGAAATCATACCTGACCTTAGCAACATATGCAACATTATTCATTCATCAATTATCCTGAATCGATGACCAAAATTAGAAACATTAAAACCTCAAGGTGATCTAGCAGCTGCTAGTGTATATAATTTGCGGAGAATTTTTGTCTTTGCTTTCCTTCTTTCTTGTCTTCCCAATGCAAGTCCAATTCCTCCTCTCAGCCATCTATCTGCCTTCTAGTATCTACTTAGGTGTTAATTGATCTGAAGGAGTTAGCAGAGAAGGGGGCTGGCTGTTTCATTTTAGAATAGGACTCTTGAAGAACCTGTGATGGAGGAATAAACAGAAGTCCTGGATCCTATTTCCAGACAGGAGGCTGCTCAGAGGTAATATCAGTAATAAGGTTGCATTTCTGTAGGGTAACTTGTAAAGCACTCCATGTACATTGTATCATTAGCTGCCTAAGGGCCTGTAAGGTTAGATGATTTGTTCAAGAACAAGAACTAACAAGTAACAGAGCTAGGACTCGAATTTTTCTGACTTTCATTGTCCCTTCTTGTGCTAAAACTGGTCTTAGAAACTTCGTTGAGGAGAGCCTTCTGTGGGCATGAGAGACAAGGAGAGGTGTCAAAGAAAAATTACATCAGGTACAGTTCAACAGGCAAGGAAGTCTTTTTTTTTTTTTATTTCAGAGTATTATGGGGATACAAATGTTTAGGTCATGTATATTGCCCTTGCCCTTCACCCTCGTCTGAGCTTCAAGCGTGTCCATCCCCCAGACGGTTCGCACTGTACTCATTACGTATGTATACACCCTTCCCCTCCTCCCTCGCTCCCATCTGCCCGACGCCCAATAAATGTTATTCCTATATGTGCACTTAGGTGTTGATCCGTGAAATCAATTTGATGGTGAGTACATGTGGTGCTTATTTTTCCATTCTTGGGATACTTCACTTAGTAGAATGGGTTCCAGCTCTATCCAGGAAAATACAAGAGGTGCTATATTACCATTGTTTCTTATAGCTGAATAGTACTCCATGGTATACGTATACCATATTTTATTAATCCACTCATGTACTGATGGGCAGTTGGGTTGTTTCCACATCTTTGCAATTGTGAATTGTGCTGCTATAAACATTCGAGTGCAGATGTCTTTTTTAATAGAATGTCTTTTGTTCTTTGGGGTAGATGCCCAGTAATGGGATTGCTGGATCAAATGGTAGGTCTACTTGTATCTTTTTAAGGTATCTCCATGTTGCTTTCCACAGAGGTTGCACTAGTTTGCAGTCCCACCAGCAGTGTATGAGTGTTCCTGTCTCTCTGCATCCAAGCCAACATTTATCCAAGACTACTGCAACAGGGGAGAGAGACTGAGTCAACTCCACTGAAACAAAAGACAGAGGGTGGTTAAGGTGCACTAGTTGAAAAGGACTGGAGGACACAGGCGGGGGCTGGTCCATGTAATGAGGCCATTTGTGTTTGCTAATGGAACCCATGGAAGTTAGCTCCTCCCCTCCACAGGGACTGGAAGGTGGGACACTATTTTTCCTTGATGATTACATTTTAAAGGGATGCCTCCCAGGTGAGAAAGATATTCCTGGGTCATAAAAATTAGCAAGAGGCTGGGAGGAGATTTACATCTGAAAGGGTCACAGAAAGAATTTATAATAGAAGATGTGCTAAAGTGAGTGCTCTGAGAAAAGTGAGGTCGGGGCCTATAGTTGGGAAGAAACTTGCCTAAAGCTTAGACAACCTGAGGGGCATGTTAAGGCCTCCGGGGTCAGGGTACCTCCTTTCCTTGCTCTCCAGGAAGCCAGCTCTCAGAGTGTCCAGCTGATCATCTTTTAACAGGTGGCGGCTTTATCAGGGGACACACTACTCTCAGGTGGAGGGATTCTGATTTAGATCCTCATCCCACCAAATGGAGATGATTCCCTCTGCACCCTGGTTAACTGGCCCCTGGTGGGGCTAGTTCCCTGCAGGTTTCTGGCCCCACCTCCATCCCAGAAATGACATGCTCAGGGCCAAGTGCATCCACTTCTTTAGGCAAAAAGCCTGTTTTCAGCTTGGAGACAATTCCTCCTGACTTTACAATTGAGTAGCCAAAAGACAGAACCCAGGGACTCAGAGTTCCTCCTCCCAGAAATTACCATCACAAAAAGCTGACCCAGTGAACACTTGGCAGCCTTCAGCACGGAGGAAAAGGGAAATTTCCGTGGCTGGCATTTCAGTTTGCCTAAGGGGGCCTTGCTTTGCTCTGAGGGGAGGTGACTGTGCTGACCTTAAAATCCAGACCTCAGGAAGCAGGAGATGAAGGTATTCTATTTTCTCCTAAAGGCTTTGATATTTTTCAAATAAAATTTTAAAAGATCCAGTAACTTCCCCTGAAGCTTCTTCACAAAGTAGTAGATTTTTAGGAAAGACAAGGCCTGGAGGTGGGTGTGGGTGGTCCCTAAAGCTTTTTTCCCCTTTTTAGACCATTTGGACGCTTAAGCCCGCCTCCCCCACTTTTTTTTTTTTTTTTTGCCAACGGCCTTTTCTCCCATTGTCCAAAGTAGAAATATCTGGTTATGCCTCAGGTTCTGCTACCCCATCTTTCCTGATCCCCAGTCTCTCCAGATACCAAGACCCTCTCATTTTGGTTGGCAGCTGTCTCCCCTGCCGGGTGACCAGCCCGGAGTGCGGCAGGCAGAGGAGGGAGCTTCTTCGGCCGCACGGTGGCGCGCGCGCGCCTCCCAAGGCCCGGCGGCCGCAGCTCCGCAGCTTCCCGTTCCAGCCCCACCCGCGCCCGGGCTGCTGGAGCAGCCGCGCCCCCAGCCCTCCCGGGCGGGACAGCGGGCAGCGCTGCTCAGGGGCCCCGGCGACCGTCCAGGGGCAGCCGCATCTGGCCGGGGCAGGAGGCGCCGCCGGCTGCGGGCGGCTGGTGCTCCAGGCTCCTCCTCCAGCCGACCCCCCACCCTCCACCCCTCCTCGGCTCGGCTCTGCAAATCGAAGACTTCCCGGAGCAGCCTCCGAGCGGCGGCGGGCGCAGCGCAGGCCGCCTTCGGGCAGCCGCGGCGGCGTCGCTCGAGCAGCCCGGGGGCGCCGCAGAGCCCGGCGCGCCCTACTCGGCCAGGAGAGGAGGGACGCCGGGGGCCGCGGCTGGGCAAGGGGGAGGAAAGTGCGTGTGCGTGCGCGTGTGGGAAAGAAAGAGTGTGGGGGGCGACAGTCTCGAATTAGGGCGGAGGAGAGCGCAGCGGAACCGGGGTGCAGCCCGCTGGGCGGCGTCCGCCTGTCCTCGAGGTTTGCCCGCGGCGGCCCCCGCTCCCCAGCGCCCCTCACCATGGACTTGCGCGGAGTTGGGACCGGCCTCGGCGGCAGCGAGCGGGCGGCTGCCCGGCCCTGGGGGTGCGCGGGCGCGCGCGCGGGGATGGCGAGGTAGGATGGCCGCCCAGCGCGACCCCCGCCGCCCCAACCCAGCGGCCCCTGGGCGGTGCCGCTGAGTCGCCCGAGCGCACAGGGGTGTGGGCGGAGGCAGCCCCGCGCCCGCGCCTTTGGGAGTCGCTTTGCCTCTTCCCCCCACTCACACCTGCTACCGCGCGGATACCATGTCGAAGGCGGCCGGAGGCGCGGCGGCGGCGGCGGCGGAAAGTTGTCCCCCAGCCCCGGCTGGGTCGTCCTCAGCCGCCGCCGTGGAGGACCTGTCCAAAGTGTCTGACGAGGAGCTGCTGCAGTGGAGCAAGGAGGAGCTGATCCGCTGCCTGCGGCGCGCCGAGGCCGAGAAGGTGAGCGCGATGCTGGACCACAGCAACCTCATCCGCGAGGTCAACCGCCGCCTGCAGCTGCACCTGGGCGAGATCCGCGGGCTCAAGGTGAGCGCGGGGCCGGGCGGGGAGGCTGGGCGCCCCGGGGAGGTGGGGCCCGGCAAACTTTCTCTCCCTCCATCAACAGGTGATCCTCCCCTTTCTCCCAGTCAGCACCCCCTGCCCCCAGTCCCCAGCCCTTTGGAAACTTTTCCAAACTTTGGAGGCGTTTACTCCCCTCCTCTTCCCCACACCTGGCGCGCCGGCATCCAGCTCGCGCTCTCTGCGGATGGAGGGGGAGGACGCCGAGGATGCTGAGAGGCAGGGAGGGAGGTGATGGGCACGCACAACCTTTAATTTGCCCAGGGAAAATCAGTGCTTTGGAGAGGCGGGTTACAGGCAGTCAGGGGCAAAGGCTAGCGAGGGAGCGAGTCCTGAATGTCTTTGCCTTTGGGCGTCGGTGATGACGGCTGCTCTGGCGCCGGCAGCCCTTCGGCGGGCAGAGGGCGAGGAAAGGGCGCCACGGGCAGCGAGAGGGGCTGGGGGCTGGGCGGGGGCGCCACCCTCTGAGCCGGCGTGATCACCCGGTGCGGAGTTGCTTAAGCTCTGCCTTCACGTCTTCCACCAACTCCTGTCCTTTCTTTCTCCCCGAGTTTGGATGGCGTCACCTTGAGTTGCCTTACTCCCTCCCTAATTAACCCCTAGTTTGATTTAGATTTTATCCGGCATGGAAGAGGGGGGGTGGAGCAAAGGGACTCCGAGTGGAAAGGTGCACGGTTTTGAAAGGGTGCCCCGAGTGTCGGTCAGTGATGCTTTCTTTCTGAGCCAGCCTGCCCTCTGCTATTAGGAAAAGGAGGGAAAGTCCCCCCAAACCCACTAATTTATGTTTCTCCATGGAGAGCGCCGAGGGTGCGAGCAGCGTGCCCAGCCCGCCAGGTTGCGGCAGACCGGTGGCCGGGAACCGCCCTGCCGGCGTGCACCGCAAACTTCCTCTCCTTCCAGCTTGCGCTGGTGCCTCTTGGTATTCCTTCCTCTCATTGTTCTGCTTTTGTTTATAGGAAGCCAGACACAAATGAAATCACTGCAGGGACTTCAGGGAATAAATTCCCTCAGGCACAAGTTGTTCTTAGCCCCTTTCCACTCTTACCCCACTTCTCAGGCAGTAGAGCTGTTCCTTAATTGCCTCAGCGCTCCAGCTCTGGGATTCTGGGGCAAGGAGGAGTGGGAGGGCGGCAGGCCCAAGGCTTACCTGTGTGCTGGGCCCAGTCCTGCTGGAGATGGCCCCCTTCTGAGGCCCAGACTCACTGTCGTGTAGTCCCTGGAGTGGGTGTAGGTAGGAAGATCCCACAGTCAGAAAAATCCCAAGGCTCGCTCTCTCCTTTGGTTTAATTCATTACTAATGGAGTATTTATTAAGTATCAGGCTCTTTGGGGAACAGAAGAGAAGCAGGCTAGTGCAGTGGGAAGGTGATCTCAGAGGTAGCTTTGAATCTAAAATTCACATTTGCCAGGAGCGTGTGCTTGAGTAATTAATTTCTCAGGTTCTTATTTTATTCATCAATAAAATGCAAATGGCAATAACTATTTCCTAGGGTGTTGTGATGATAAGTTATGATAATGTAGGGCTTTAATACTTGCCTGCCAAAAATGATAGATACTGTCATCAGGAGGAGACATATAAATAAATGTATAGCAGTGAGTCTCCAGGATCTGGGTTTCTTAGGCAAAGCTGGACAATGGTATTGGTTTGTCATCCTCCAATTTAAGCTGCTTCCATGATTTGAAAAGTAATGTGACTTGGAAGAGTTTTTAATCAATTTCTTAAAGATTTTTATAGTGTGGAGCATCGATCTACATAATAGCTCAGAAATACTTGAAAATTCTTTTAGATCATATGGATTGTGTGTGTGAGGATCTATGTGTGAGTAGGGTAGGGCTGGCATGAGTGGTGGGGTGCCTGGTCTTCATTCCAGTAGCTCCATTTAGAGAAACAGCTATTAGGGCAGGTAAGGACACTTACACCCAAGTAGGAAAGTCTCCTTGTGGTCTAGATACATGACTTTACATTAAAAGACTTTCCAGTTCAACTCCTTATCAAGTTGAGAAATGATGGAGGCTGGTTACCTTCAGATGGAGCTTCTATCCGTCCTTTCATGTCATCTCCTGGGCAGCTGCAAGGTAGTAGACCCCAAGACCTCTGGCTTACCTCTCAGGGGTCTGTGGTTTTACTCTGCCGACAGGCCAGCCTTCTCCCTTCTCTTCATCATCTTGGCTTGGATCTTCTTTCGACACCATAGTAATCCATAAATGTGGTTGACTGAATAAATGATAGGTGCATCTATTTATTTTGGATTAATTGGAAGGAAGAAGGAAGAAAGTTTTTTTTTAGTTTTGGTGGCGGGAGGTCTCTGATGGTTTGTCATGCTCATTTAAATATTGGGTAATTAAAGCCACAATGCTTTTTTTTTGAATGCCCCTTTCTGTGAGCTGACTTTGAAACTGCATCTAAATATTTTTAAGGCTACTAGATATTTCTGTAGCTGTAGACATGGAAGATGGAAGCATGTTTTCTTTTGAGGGGCCTGTGACTGAGTTCCAACACTGTCTAACTTGTTTGTATTTAAACATCTGGGAGGCAGGTCAGTGTGGGGGTGGTGGAAAGATACCGATTTGGAGTCTGACAAGTAGGGCAGCTTGGGCAAACTGTTAACCTCTCTGAGCCTCAGTTTTCTCACCTGCTCCATGGGGGATTTTCATTCCACATGAGGTTTTATGAGCATTAAGTGACATATAGAAGAAACCCCAGTGAGGTTAGATAACTTTCTGAAGGACACACAGACTTAAAGTGTTCATAATAGGCTTTCTTTTCTTTTGGCTTGTTGACGTTCTTCGTTTAGCATGTATGGTCCTGAAAGGAGTAGAGAAAGGAGATTCTGGTTAAGATTCTTGTGTTGTAAGGAATTAGATTCCTGAGAACCATGTCTTTGGACTGCTGAGTATATACCAACACTCAGGCTGTTCTGTCTCAGTATCCCGGTGGAAGCTAATTTTGGGGAATTCAATCTCTGAGATTTGTTATCTACATTACATTAATTTCCCTCCTTGCTCCCTAAAATACCAACCTCCCACCCTGCAATGAAGAAAAAGAATGAATTAAAACAATTCTTCTTTAACCATAGATACAGTACTTGATAGTCTGCAGGCACAAGATTGAAATTCTGGGTGGTATTCTGTGAGGTGTATTTAAACTTTTAAAAGTCTACTTTATACACTTGTATAACATCTGGTGGCCTGTGGCACTGTTAAAAAGACACTTGGACTTTCTTTTTCAAAACACTCAGTCTTAATGAGGCAAATTTGAAGAAGGTGGCTTACAAGGTTATGATCAAGTTGGTTGGTTCCTTATTCCTAAAAAAACCGATAATAGGAAGAGGGAGCTGTGATAAAGAAAAGTGAATGGCCCAATACCCACTCCTGCCTACTCCATCTGGAATGCTGAGAAGTATATGTTTCACTTCCTTTGAAAAGCGAGTTAACTTTGTGAAGCCCAAGTTGGCACCAGTCCTGTTTACTTTCCAGTTTTGGAGAAATCAGGAATAGCTATAGGACAGCCAAAGGGAAGTACTTCCAGATGGAAGTTCATTTGGATGAAAAAATAATGACTTGAGCTTTCTATCAAATGCCAGGATTAAACAAAATGTGAATAACTTTTGAAGCTTAGATGAATTTTGTTTAGTAGTATTTTCTCCAAATATCTACAACTTCTGATTTCCTCTAAAGCATCAGTATCAAGGGATAATTTATTCTCTTACTACTGTAGATTCCAACATAGCAAGGGCTTGCTGAAAATAATAAGAAATCCTTTCTCAGTAGCTATAGCTGTAGCTTGTTTTGTGCATATACACATATTAAGTGTCTACTGTATGCAAGGCACGATGCCAAGTATGTTACATATTAACAGAAAGACTTCTAGAATGGACTCTGCCCTCTAGAAGCTATCTACATTAGAAAGGAGAAAAAATTGATGCTTAATGAGTATTCTAGCTGATGTGTGACACAGGCCTTAAGCAGTGAGTGGGAAGGTTATGTCATTCATTCATTCATTCATGGGTGCTCTTCTATGCTGGGGAGACTTCTCAGGGGAATCTCTCCTCTAAGGTAAGTTTACATGGGGGAGAAGACGATATTGTCTAGTTGAAAGGCACAGACATAATCACAGCTCATGATTAGCTGACAGGCCGCTAAAGGTGGAAAGGCAGGGGAAAGCCTTTCTGGCCTGGCCAGGGAGTTTATTCATTTTCCCCAGGAAAGGGGAGGTGATGGGGGTTGGTAAGCAGGAGGGGCAAAACACGCAGTGAGTGTTTGTGAAGATCAGTCTGGCTGATTTTGGATTGGAGGGGGTGAGGAAGGTAGAGGGTAGGGCAGACCCAGCAGGAAGGCTGGGTGGGGGGCTGCTGGCAAAGGTCAGGCCCGAAGTCAGAAGGTGGCAGTGGGAAGCAAAAGGAAGAGATGGGTATTAGAAACAAGGGAACAGAGTTGTTGGTTATGCCAAGAGTCAGAACTGGAAGTGAAAACTAAGCTGCATAGGCTTCCTCCTCAGGCCCCACATTTACTCCCATCTTAGGCCTCATGGCTGTCAGAAGTGAAGGAAGTGGTTAGCAGATGTTTCATACGTTATCTTCCAGTCAGTGTCAGGGGCAGTGTTGGAATCAACCTGAGTTTAAGAGAAGTCAGTCCCCTTTCTGAGTACCTCAGGTTCTGGGTTGGATGATAGTGTCACAAGACCAGAGGTTTTCAGGCTTTGTTAAGCAGATGAAATCTTATGTAGTAGCCCCATAACTGCCTGTTTCATCCCTACCAAACCATGGTGCTTCAGGAAACACTGGGCCCCTTGACTATATGTGCGAATAGAGACTAAGTGGGGACTTCACCACATATTTTAAAAATTGCCTGGTTTCAGGTATCTACAGTGGAGGTTCTGTGTTCTGGATACACAGAAGTGAGTAGAATAGATGAAATCTGCATTCTTATGACTCTAGTGAGGATGTAGACTTGAACTGACAGGCACACTCATATGTATGTGGTTGTAAATTGTAATAAATAATAACAGAGGAAAAGGTTGAGGGGTGATAGTAGAGCATAAAAGTGGGCCTTCTTTGCACTGGGGGTGGACTGCCTTTAGAACAGCTTCTATGGGGAAGTGACTTATAAAATGAGACCTCATGGTTGTGTAGAAGGCCGGCGGAAGGCATTCCAAGTGAAAGAGGGGAAGGGCTTGCCCCTTGAGGACCTGGAACAAGGCCAGGGTTGGTGGTGCTCAGTGCGTGATGGGGAGGGGGTGTTTTCATCTTCTCCACTGCTATCATGAGACCAAGCCACCATCAACTCCCTCTACCTGGACCAGCCCAGTAGCCTCCTAGCTGGTCTGGCAGCTTCCACCTTATCCTGACTCCTTCCTTCCCTCCCTGTCAACTCCAGCCAGTCTTGGTAGACTTGCTCACTGTGCTTTAGGCACCATGCTGGCCTCCCTCTAACTTGAGCTCTTGCTCTCACACTTGTCTCAGCTTTTATACTTGCCCTTTCTCTGCCTGGGATCATCTTCACTCAAGTGTTTGCTTCTTCATTTCACCCAAGTCTCTGTTCAAATGTTTCTCTTTTCTGCAGAAGTACCTTCTCTTGCAAAATAGTGTTCTTTAACCTGCTTTAGTTTTCTCTCCAGAACTTTGCACTGCATGACATTATATTCTATCCTTGCTTTTTGCCATTCTTTTCCACCGAAATGAAAGCTGTAGGAAGTCAAGGTCTTTGCTATGGCCACTGATAGATCCCTAGCACCTGGATGGTACCTGGCACATAATAGATGCTTATTAAATATTTGTTAATGAACAAATGAATCACCATTCATGCTGGAGATGTAGACTGAGTCAGAGCATTTGGGGCCTGTGAGACTTGAAGGATTTTGCACCTTATCTTAAGGGCAGGGAGACGCTATTAAAGGGTTTTAAACATGTAAGTAATAAGATGAACTTAATTTTGGAGGCAGAGCTCCAAAGACTGTTTGGCTCAGAAGTGGAAGGTGAGGGAGAAGGAGATGCCAGGGATAACCTCAGGTTCTTATAAGGAGCAATGGGACAAGTGGAGGTGGCATTTGCAGAGAGATGCAAATGGGGAGGAGGATTTGAGTATCAAGGGCTCAGTGTTGCTTGTGTTAGGCGGGATGCCTGGGAGACAAGATGGCCAGGTGGGTGTGGCACATGGGGTTGGATGTGCAGGAGTGAAATGCCACTAGGGGGCAACTGTGCTTTTCCCTAGTGGCGGTGGGGGGCGGCTGCTCATCCTTGTCAGGGCTAAAATACTAAGCAGTGTTGTTGTTTGCTCTGTTTTAAGGTCTGTTGCCTCAGAGATTTTAAGCATTCACAGGTCATGAGCAGCCATCTTTCTTTCTCCAGGGTGGGGCAGGGGAGCCTTGTTTTTCTACTGACTGATTTCTTGGTAATTAACTGGCTGCTCCTGCTCCCTAAATATTGACTGGGTGACCTTGGACAAGTGAAGCTTTGAGAGGTCCAGTTTCCCCTTCTGTAAAAGAACCTTAATAATTATTATTCCCTAAGGTTTTGGTGAAAATTAGATGAGACAATGCAAGTAAAGTATTATGCAGGGAACATAAGCGATACCTGTTATTTTTACTTTTTATGGATAACTACAAGTCTTCATCCTCCCCTAATCTCACAGGGAATTCACCAGTTCCAGGCGCTCCTGCTCCCAGGAAGCCTTAGCCCGATGACGCCTGATTTATGTATGTCCCTTGAATGGTTGCATCTCTCTTTTCAGGATATCAACCAGAAGCTCCAGGAGGACAACCAGGAACTGAGGGACCTCTGCTGTTTCCTGGATGATGACCGGCAGAAAGGCAAGAGGGTGTCCCGGGAGTGGCAGAGACTGGGCCGCTACACGGCCGGGGTGATGCACAAGGAAGTGGCCTTATACCTGCAGAAGCTGAAGGAGCTGGAGGTGAAGCAGGAGGAGGTGGTGAAGGAGAACATGGAGCTCAAGGAGCTGTGTGTGCTGCTGGATGAGGAGAAGGGCACGGGCTGTGCGGGCAGCCGCTGTTCCATCGACAGCCAGGCCAGCCTGTGCCAGCTTGCTGCCTCCACCGCGCCCTATGTGCGGGACGTGGGTGACGGCAGCAGCACCTCCAGCACCGGCAGCACCGACAGCCCCGACCACCACAAGCACCACGCGAGCAGTGGCAGCCCCGAGCACCTGCAGAAGCCCCGGAGCGAGGGCAGCCCGGAGCGCTCCAAGCACGGGAGCGCCAGCCCTGAGCATCTCCAGAAACCCAGGGCCTCTGGGACCCCAGATCACCCGAAAGCACTCAAAGGACCCAGTCCGGAGCACCACAAACCCCTGTGCAAGGGCAGCCCTGAACAGCAGAGGCACCCGCACCCCGGGAGCAGCCCAGAAACGCTGCCCAAGCACGTGCTCAGTGGGGGCCCCGAACACTTCCAGAAGCACCGGTCAGGGGGCAGCCCTGAACACGCCCGGCACAGTGGAGGGAGCCCGGAGCATCTTCAGAAACACGCCCTCGGGGGGAGCCTGGAGCATCTCCCGAGAGCCAGGGGAACCAGCCCCGAGCACCTCAAACAGCATTATGGAGGTAGTCCTGATCACAAACACGGAGGAGGCAGTGGCGGAGGTGGCGGTGGCGGAGGTGGCAGTGGAGGTGGCGGCGGAGGCAGCAGGGAGGGTACCCTCCGACGGCAGGCGCAGGAGGACGCATCACCCCATCACCGGAATGTCTACAGTGGCATAAACGGTGGGTCAGTACGTGCTGGGGAGCTGCCTTGGTTGGGTCAACTCAGTAGAGGGTTATGAGTGATGAAGAGCTCTCCGGCCACATAAGAAAGTGCAGGTGCTGACTAGGGGTTGGGTTGGAGAAAGAAGCAAACATTGGACTCAAAATCATGATGTGTGTTTCTTCCCCTGGATCTGTTTTTATTTTATGTAATTAACCAGCCAAGTAAGCCTGAAAAGGTTGAGAGTGAAGGGTTACAGGAGAGAGAGAAACAATAATTCCCTAGGACCCTGAGTTGTCAGGGTGAAATCTGTGGGTACTGCAGCTAAAAAAATAGAACCATTCTAGGATTCTTTCAGCTTGAACTTGAGCATGTTCCTGTTTGTGTGGTGTTTCCTAGTAGGGCTCACTTGTGGAATGGTGACCAAAAGGTTTTGAATCCGGTTAATAGCTTAGGAAGAGATAAGTATTTATTTTGAAAAACAATGACATTAAAAAAGAAATATGTTGTCCCTAAACAGGCTTGATGCTGGTTTGCCTGAATGCCTATAAATAGGCCTTACTTTACCTTGAAGATTTTTTCCATTGTGTTGGGGGCCTGAATCTGTGACTTTTCTTTGCATTTATTAATCAATGCATCAACGGATTCCCTTTTCAGTCAAAAGCCACCAACCCTCTCCTGAAACTCCATTAAGCATATTCTGAACAGTATGCTCTTTTGATTACAGGAGTCATCTTTCCTGGTCATTTAAATGTACCTCTTTAAAATGTACAGATGTGTTTGGACACGCCTTTGGTTTCCAAAGCATAGCATCTGCATTTTCTGAAGTGGCTCTAAACATGAGCTTTTAAACCTTTTGGAAGAGGCTTAATTTTCTGCATCTTGGTTCTGAAACCACTTTAAACTTAAGAGAGAAAGAAATCATTTCTTAAAGAAAAAAAAAAACCCAGCCCCCCACAATCCTTTTATGTTACTCATGGTTGAGTTGGAGCTAAAATGATTGATTTTATAGACTGAGAGTTTTTTTCCATTCAAATGTCTGAGGTTTTTCACTTTATTTGAAATGTGCTCTGGAGTCTGTGTGCAGCCAGCTCCTAGTAGTAGAGGAGGCTGCCAATTTTAGCAGTGACATGAAGGGGTAAATTTTCAATATTGTATTTGGGGATTTACCTGTTGGATTCCATTTCATCTTAATTCCTTTCTCATAGTGCTGAAAATTGACTCCTGAAGCTTGGCTTCTAATTCTTCCTATGTTCTTTTAAGCGCAAATGGAAATAGAAAGGGTGGGGAAGATGGGAAGCTGCTGCTTTCTCAGTTTGTGTTGGGAGGTGGGAGCCCAGAGAAGCCAATACACCTGTTGTGTCGAGGCCTTCGGCTGGTGCCTTTCCAAGTTGATTGAATCTTCACTCTTCTCATGGGCAATAGAGATGCTGCCATGATTGCTGTAGGCAGCCTTGGCTACCCAGTTCTCTACAAGAGATGAAAGTCATTTAAAAACAAAATTTGGTTGTGTTACTATCATGAGATGGGCCATTGGCCATGAAGCTTGACTTTGGTGGGGAGTAATGGTTTAATGGGAAGGTAAAGATAATGACTATTCCATTTCTTGATTACTTTTTAATGAGCTTGAGAAGTAAATGTGTTCACTGTTACAAGGAAACTTTGTTTCTTAAACTAAAAAGAATACTTAGGGGCACGTGGTTCATTCACTCACAAAACAATTCTTTACAAAAGGGATCCTTTACATGAAGAACTCCTCTAGTTTAATCAATGTGTGATTTAACTTACAAGAAAAGTGTTGAGGTGCAACTTTTAAACAATACTTTGCATAAAGTAAGGTGTATCTCTAAGTAAAGATGGCTATTATATCATGGCATATTGCCTGGATTCAGATAAACTTAGTGGGTTGGGAAAATATTTTTAAAAATTTAAACAATTTAGTTAAAAATTTGGTGTAACATAAATTATCATAGAATGGTACTGTAGTTCACTTCTTGTGTCTACTTCAAATTTTCTAATTCTTAAGTGACAGATCTGCTGACAGTTGATATCCTCACCAGAGTGTATTTGTAGTACATTTGCATTGCATTTTTATTTCAGTAATTAATTGGAAAATGAAGTGGCACAAAGAAATGTTTATGGATCATCAGCCTATAAACGTGGGCATTGGTAGCTCGTATTTATCCTGCCATTACAAATTAATTTTTGATATGGATGGCAAGACATGCTTTTTCATATTTTTAAATCCCCACACAATTTGTTTGAATCATTGGTGTATGAAGAGATAGGAACCAGTTGTGAGGCTAATCCCAAATTGCTGATTTGCTGAGTCATTTCCAGAGTCATTCTGTTTGGGATTGATGTGAAATATGAGTGTTTTGGATGAGCACTTGGATATTTTTGCATGAACAGGAAGCAGTGAAAGCACTTGGGAAGTGTATGTGCATTATGGCCGACTGAAACAGAGATGAAGTATATACTGGCAGGATATTGTACTACCTGTAAGGATATGCATTCCCTCCAAAAACACAGACATATGCACACTGAGGGAACCATCACTGAAAAAGATTGCTGTTTAAGTTGACTGTGCCTTGGCATCTTTAAATCTCCTTGTGCTTTCAGTTACAAACTCAGTGGATACAGTAGTTGAACTTGATGTCTAAGAGCTACCTTTGGTTAAAACAGTTGGTTTAACCTCCAACTGGAAAGAAAATATGAATTTTAGTTATTTTTTTCCTCTCTCAAATATTTCTAAGCCTGTATAACCATTTCTTAATTAGTAGCTGATCAGAAAACAACGAAAGTAAAAACAAACACAAGAAAAATCCTCCAAACTTAACGAAACCCTCATGACTGTGTTTATTTCTTTAGAAGTTATTATTCAACTATTTCTTTTCAGTTTGAAGACAGTTCCATTTTCAAATAGAAAGTAAATTCAACACTTATCACATCTAGACATTGAGGCATTTGCCCATTCATTCAAGTTGCTTGCTGTAGTCCAGATTTGTAGATTAAGTAATTGAATAGTCACTTCTAGCTATTGTTCATAAACTGGCAGCCTCAGTTTTTGAGAATGGGGGTTTCACTTACCTGATTCCATTGAAATCCAAGTTTGGGTGGAACTTTCTTAGGTGAAAGTGTTTCCTTCTGCAATGAAACTATAGAGTTTTGCTTTCAGATACCAGCTGGCAGATCTTTGCTTTCAAACAGGGTTTAGCCCAGGTCATGGATGTCTTGGATGATTCAAGTTCTTCAGTAGCTCTGTTTTTTGTTGACCTTCCAGACAGAGATGATTCTGATAATCAGAGACCCTTACAAGTAGTTCACCTGTTGGACATTATAAATCCAGATGAAAAAGTAGTAAAAATAGTTGGATTTTAATTCTAGAGGCATGTATTGTTGGTTACCAGCAAATGAGAAGGAATAAATAGAAGAAACATTACTCTTCATTTTATTGTTTATCCTCTTCCTTCTTCTTCTTCTTTTTTTTTTTTTTTTAAAAAAAAGGGGGGTTGTTTAATTATCATGGTTGGTCTGATTCCCCTTGCCTTTTTTTGAGCAAGTTCCAGTAAACAATAGCTTTGTGTCCTCGTTCAACATCACCCTGGCCAATGAGAGCACACATGAGGGAATCATTCACTTGTGTTAAAAAAAGTCTGTTTAGAACTACTTTGGCCTTGCTAGATGGAGTGTCAGGGCTATAAGTCTTCATGCTGAAAGTTTCTTACTGGTTCTTTTCTTCTTTTGTGAGCATATCTCTAGAGATGGAAAGAGCAGGCTGTTTCTCCCAACAACTCTTCTTCCAGTTCAGGGTTTCTTAATAGTGTTGCTATTGACATTTTGGACCTGATGATTCTTTGTTGTGAGGTGCTGCCTTATGTGTTTTAGGAGGTTTAACAGCATCCCTGGGCTCTACTCACGGACACTTTTCCAGTTGTGACAAAAATGTCTCCAGACACTGCCAAATGTTCCCAGGTGGGGTGTAGGCAAAATTGCTCCTGGTTCAAAACAACTGCTTTAGAATAGTGGTTTTTAATCTGGCTGCAGTTTAAAATTACTGTGGTAGCTTTGAAAAAACAGCAGTGCCTGAGCCCAGCATTTAGAGATGCAAATTGAGTTCATCTGGCACTTTGCAAAAAAAAAAAAAAAAAAAAAAGAGATCCTCAGGTGATTCTAATAAGGAGACCAAGTGGCTGCCACTGCCCTTAAATCAGTGACTCTTGCATAAGATCGGGTTGATGTGCGTGAAGGTTTCAAACACCCCAGCTTCCTGGGAAGAAGAAAGTTAACTTCTCTTTCTTTGTTGAACTCTAGGACTGAGAAGGACTGACCCAAGCTGTTACCGTAAAACTTCACCCCCTCTCAACTCTAGACCAAGGTTATCTAATAACACATTACTTTGGGATATGGGTTGAAAATTTTCATTTTTGGTGGCTCAGGTGGTTAGGTTAATTTGGGGAAGCTCTGACATATGTGTAGGTTCATGACTGCTTTACTTTTTAAATCCTTCACATCCAGACAGAAAAAGAAACATCTATTTATGGTGGATATTGGTGGCACATGTAGATCGTACACAGCCTCCAATGCTAATGACTGTTTTCCACAGGAGCACACTGCATTGCAAATCTCCCATTTTATAGCTTTTACCCTGAGTTTTAAGACTGCTCCTTATTCTCTGTTGAGGTTATTAACGAGTAAATGAAAAACGCTGGTAACGCAAAGTGGCCTTGTGTATGAGGGGCAAGATAACCTGTGTGTGGAAGAACCCAGCAGGATTTCTCTGAAGCTAAATTGTGTGTGAATTAAGTAGTGTGCACTTTAGCATGAATAATTGCTCTCATAAATCTTTTATTTTGCTTAGGAAAAGTCAGAACATCCCTTAAAGATGATTTTGGACAATAGAAATTGAGTACCTTTTGGAAGAAATGTTTCAACAGTTACGGTTATAGAATACCAGAACTGATTTTAATTGAGGTCCTCTGAGTGTGGAAATATTGTGTGAACTGACACATGGATGGTTAAAGTAATAGATAACAGTTTTTGTTCTTCAGGCTGCAATACAATAATTTGGTAACATTTGATAGGACATGAGCTTAAGAAATTCTGAAAAGTAGAATTGATTTCTTGGACCATACTTGGATGTGCAAAATGTATTGCATTTATCATAAGAATACATTTTAACTTAATGACATAGCTTAATATTGGAAATGTGGTTTATTTTAAGAAAATTGCAAAATATCTGAGAGGTGAAATATTGAAAAACCTACATGGCTTAGAAAGGTATTTACTAGTACGATGTAATATGCTTTAAATTTAGGGGGCCATTTTCATCTTTTCCCTAAAGATTGCCTATCAATGTTGTGTATATATAGTTATATACATTTTAGGAACTTTAATATTGCATCTGAATAATGGCACACATTCAGTTGGTTTTGTCTGGTCAAACAAATCTGGCATTCAGTCACATAAATTTGCTGCCATGAAATAAACCAAGGATTTCTTTCAACTGATTAGTATCCTATCCTTTACATCCAGTTGGAATCAATTAAATGTTTATATGTTCTGGCTCATCGCAGCTTTTCAGAAGATAAAATAGAAAAAATGTGATCATTGAATTAGTGATGCATTTGTCATTTCATTTTAACTGAAATAGTTTAGAACAAAGCATGTGGAAGTGAAAAGCTATGGTGAGTTATTCCACCTAATTAGGTAACAACTTTTTACAAGTGTCACATGAATATAGATACATGAACACATATTCATAAATACATGAATAAGTGAATACAATACAAATACAAAATGTGTAAGACTACATACATTTACTCTTAGTAATGATAGACTATTCTGGAGGCATGGGTGTTAGGGATCTTAGTCAAGAAATAAGAGCATGTTCAGAAATAAGAGTGTGAAGTCAAACTTTGCCAAGCATTAAGAAAATAATGATAATATTTTACTTGTGTAGCCCTGTTAGGCCAGTGTGTGGGTAGAGTAAGTTTTCCAGACTGAAATTTATGACCTTAGACTCTAAAACTTCTCAAATTTTGGCCACTTACTTCTCATGGTTGGAGATAAAACTAACTGTGGGTCCCTACATTAAATGGCCCTGGATGGGTATTCTTTTTCTTTTTAATATCCTGTTTTTAAAGAAAGATTTCCATTCACTTCTGGTATCAACATGCTATCATCAACACCCCTTGCTGTCCTCAGGCCTGACTTTAACTCGTTTTCTTGTTGTTTCTAAATTCTGTTTTGCTGTATCTCATGGCTGGTCATAGCTTAGCAAAGTGGATAATCACACTGCTTAGAATTGTGTTTAAGCATAAATAACCTTGAGGTGCCCTTTTATGAGTAAAGTGCATGAGCTTTAATGCATAATCTATTTGTCATCTATAAGTGTTGTGGCTTTTCAAGTTTCATTTTTGCTTATTTTCTGGGTCTTGAGTGCATTTCAGTTAATTGAGAGGGTGCATTTCTTTAATATGATAAGAACTCAAATATATGCTTCTTGGATACTTTGGCATAACCAAGTTGCCCTTAATACTTTAATGTATAATATTTATGGCCAGCATTGTGCATATTTAAGAAATATTTATTTTGAACTTGATTGTGGGACACATTAAGATAGTTTCATGTTCTGAAATGAGCTGATTTTCAAGAGAGCTAGGAAACTTAAGATTCAGTATCAAGAGTAGACCATGGGACACTTGAGAATACAGACATGAAATCTCAGCTCTAATTTATAAGAGTCTCTAGGCAAAAGAGTGAGGTTCAAGTTACTGCTGCTCCTGACATAAATGCTTTCTCTTTAGAGTGCCATTCAAGGGTTTCCAATAGAAAGAACTGCTGTTCTTTCTGAGACAGAGGGTGCTTAAGCAGCAGAGAGGCAGAAGAGGTATTTAGAAAAGGGAAAATGGCACAGGAGTAGCAGGTTACATTATCATCCTTACAAAGGTAATACTGGTCTGTCCTCCCTAAGATAACAGGCAATAACTGGGTTATTCACACATGGTGTTCATTTACCGTTTTCCTGTAACAGAGTTATGTGTATTATGGAGCTTTTGTACTCAAGTCATTATGGAAGAGTACGGTAAGTCTTGGGACTTGGTCGTGGTCCTTGATTGAAACTAGGCACCTACTCAGTTACCAGATAAATGAAACTTCAGAAATATCTACTTTAGTTTTTTTTTTCTTTTTAAATTCTTCAGCACCTTTGTTGTTTAGGCCTTCTGCAGGCTTTTCTGTGAGACAGGACATGTTAAGGAAAAGTTGGATTTGGGAATTGCTCAAAAACTATATTTCAATTATTTGGTCACTCTCCCCTTCACACATACGCACATGTGTGCGCACACATGCAAAGCATTTAATGGCATATATATATTTAAGAATGTTATATGCGTTAGATTTAAAGATACTGAATGACTTTTTCCCCATACCTCCTTCACTTTCATTTTCAGCCACGTGAAGGAAAGTGAATCCTTTCATTTTTAAATCGGCAAACAAAATATTTGTAACACCATTTTTGCCTGCTGATATGGTTGAGGGATAGGATGTTTCGGTTAACTTTTGAAGACTAAGCTAGACTTTTCTAGTCACGTATATTATTACATTGTTGCATTAAACTCAGAATTTTGCCTTCTGGTCTTGATAATAAAGGAAACTAAGAGGTCCCATCTTTCTCCCAATTATTGAGGACTTTTCTGGCTTTTAGGGAAATCCCTGATTTGGGTTATGTGTACTTATAACTTCCTAGGTGTCCATAATTGCTAGTTGCTTAAAAATGTTAAGAAGCATGAATTGCTTTTGGGAGAATGGTGTTTTCTTATCAGTAGGAGAGAAAAAACCCAATTGGTGGTGAATATGTATATGCACATGTACACATATACTTGCATATATTAATATATTTTATTCAGTTAATTGAGACTAGATGTCTATTTTAATGCTAAAGAATTAAGTTAGAAAGAAATTAGGACAATATAGTTGTATTTAGTTCAGAATGCCACAGAATGGTAGAACGTAGAGCTGTGATGTACTCTACAGCTGTAAAGTACTCAACCCTTCCATATCCTGAATGAGAAAACTGACTTCTAACAAAGTTTAGTGAACTGCCCAAGGCCAGTTAGTAGAGGACTAGAAAGAATCAAGCTGACTCCCAGGGCACCAAATGAGTTTTATAAAGAAGACATTTATTCTTCTAGATGTAGAGGGCACTTGAGGTAGGGATAATATCAATGATGAAGACTCTAAATGGAGTAAGGAACCAGTCTTTCTCTATTCCTGTTGGAAACCCCAGAAAACTGTAATAGAGACATACAGTGATGGGAGTGTGAGATGAGGTGAGTATTTCTAGACTCCAGGTTAGAGAAGTACCAAAGAAGACCTGGTGCTCTAGTAGGTGAGCTCATGGCTACTGCTTGGGAGCCTCTGATTCAGCCAAATGGGACACACAGTTCACAGTTGGATGGACAGCTGCTAAAATGGATTCTTAATGGAAAAAGTATTCCTACTCCTAGTCTGGGAATTCAACCACCTCAGTATCTTTTTTCTTCCTACACGGACTCTCCCCACCCTAAGGGGAGAGTCATTCATTCTTTCCAGATGAATGTTCTTGAGGAGGTGAACTGATCTTGGTCTGGTCCTTACACACTCACTTGTATTCACAGTCAAAATGCTGTGTGTGTGTCTGGAGAAGTGTTGGTTTCTGGACTGCAAGAAACAGAAGGGAAAGAGACCAGGAGCAAAGGCATGGGCCAGATGGCAACGCCAACTGCTCTCAAGGAGTTGTGTTTTTTAATAACTCAGCTTACTGCAAACACAACTAATTAAGCCAGTTATTCTGATTTATGCTACTATAGGCAGAAGTAAAGTACACTTACATTCCACTTTTGATGGCATTTAAAAGGTCAGAATATCTGAGTTGCAGATTTTTGTTCATAGCAGCCTGGTCTGTTGAACCACTCTTGAGAATTCAAATTAACCAAGCTCATTAATTCAGCATCTCTTCTCTTTCCCGAGATAGCAAGTGCCAATTCACCCATCCACCCAAACAGAATAATACAACCCTGAGAGGCGAGTCGTTAGTCACATCTGCGGATGATGGATTACATGTGATTTAAGAGGAAAGTGAGGTAAGAGTCAGTTTACAGTAAGGAAGAATGAAAATAGCAGACAAAGGCAATTGAGAGACACCAGTTTGTGAGGGGGACGTGGTGAAGAATTTAAAAGACTGTTTGCACGTTGTTAATGGTCTTATGGTGATTGGCAGGGCAGGCCTCTTCATTGTTACAAAAGCCAACCAGAATTGCCTTGGTTATGGAGTCGTGGGGGAAACCGGCTGAATTTAGCTGCTTATTTTACATATGAGGACACTTACGAAGAGAGTACATTTATAATTATGATCAATTTGAGGTCTAGGAATAAACATTATCCAGGTGGTTTGCCATGAATAGCTCCCCCAGTATAGTGACTTTCATGAAAAACGGTTTGGAACCAAGCTTTTCAAAATCTGGGGAAGAACAGGCTTGAAAATTGCTTATTTTTATAGTATCTCCTTAGCACTTAAATGGAGATCAAGAAGTCTTCAGTCATTCCTACCCTAAAACCGTGTGCCATGTGGTTTTTCATCCTTAATTTGGCTTTTTTCCTGTTGCAGTCTCAAAATTGCCCACTTTTGGGTTTATTGGCCAAGCACCTAAATCTGTCTTTGATAGAAACATTTTTACCAGAGTCCATACAGCCAGGTATACAATAGTTATTTACTTAAAAAAGAGAATTAGGCTGGTACTATTAGACCTGTTCACAAACCTTATGTTATTTTTACATTTATGAGTGTCTCTGTGGAATTTTACCTGTATGTTAAGGTAATGTGTAGATGCTAATGTTGGCATATGGCATCCTAGATTTATTTATAGCTTTAAAGCAATGAAAAACAATTTTCAGATAAGTTTGATTTTAATTGTGAGTAAAAATGACATTTATTTAAAATGTGTTTTAAAACACTTTAATTAATTTAAATTCTCTTAGTGTCAAAAAAAAAATAGTGTGATGCACTAACTTCCTGAAGGGCATGATGGCACACTTACCAGCTGGAAATTCAGATGTTGAACTGGCTTTGCCGCTTTCTTGCCCTATGACCTTTTAGTACACCATCAACCTCTGTGGGCAAAATAATTTATCCATCAAGTAAGGGGCTTGGAATAGAGATTTTCTAAGTCAGTAACCCCAGAATCTGGATTTCACAAGTAGATAGAACCTGAGAATAAACCTGGAATTGTGAACTTTTTACTTTGTTAGGTGTGGACGGTACAATAAATAAAAATCTACCAACTGCTGGTCTATGAACACTATCATTTCATAAAAGAAGATCCTTTGAACATTTAAAAACAGAAAATGTATACATTTACTAAAGGGCAGTTTTTCTCTCCAAAGAAACAGATGATCACATTGTACTGACACATAACCATTAAAATGTTTTTGGAATAGTAACAGCACATAGCCAAGTGTTCAGATTCAACAATGCAACACAAAGTGTGTTTCTAGTGTTGAACATGTTTTGAGACTTTACTTTTATCCCAGTCATCATAGAAAATCTGGTTTCGTACAGGCTTGTATGCTGATAAACATAGAAGCCATAATATTAACTCAGTTTCACTTAGGCAGAGCCTGGGCAAGGAAGCCAGGAACCACTTCCAGCTTTTTGCCCTTCCTCTCACCAGGACAGGGAAAAAGGAGATTCATTATCCTGGAGGTCTAATCAGCTCGGACTTGTGGCTCCTCTCCCTGCCTTCTACCTTACCCAACTTCCAGAGGTTGTGCAGCTGGGCCTGGGCTCCCGACATGGAGCAATGAGGATATTTTCCTAGAGGAGTTCTGTGCATAGGTGGAAAGTTCACTCTGCATGGCATGACCTGTTAAGAACCATTGTTCTAAATTTTCTCTGTACTCATGTGAGTGGTAGGGAACCTATTAGGGTTGCAGCAATTCATCTGGCAATATCAGAATGGAACCCATCCCCCTTGAAGCACAACAGTGATGAGTCTGAACACCTCTTGGTGAACAGGGAGCTAAGGAAGCTGTAGTAAAAGTGACTTGGGATTTATTCTGTTCTAAAATCTGTTGATAGTAGGTTTCTTTTGCTTGGGCAGGCCTTAGATGGCAGACTACAAATGGACTGACCATGTGTGAAACATGTGCATCTGGTGTCTAATCTCTTACGTATTCTCCCACATTGCTTAGTGGGATAGTGCTGTGGAACGTCAGAGTGGAATCTCACTTTCTACTGCACTCTAGAGTGGATTTTCTCAAGTCTCTTTACTACCTGGGCACCAGATAAGAGAGTATGGCTTATCAACCAAAGTTTAGAAGAGAGTAAGCTAAAGGCAAGGCAGTGGCACCAGGCTCTCTGTGTGCTTTAGTTCCAGGGTAACATTAACTGAAGGGAAGGGCAAAATCTATAGCAATTTCATTATAAATCATTGCCTTGACTAATCAGACAGCCATGCGCTCTAAAGAATGTCAGGAATAATAGAGATTTATCACAACAAATTAAAGGCTAATCAGAGTATGTCCTGAGATAAACACCACAGTTAAAACAAACATAAATGACAGTACGGGGAAGCATGAGCTGATAAGACTTACAGAGGTGGGTGGTAGGAGGAAACCAAATTCTCGTATTTCACTTGCTTTGTATCAATTTCTGCACTGTTTGATGTGTAGATGAGAGATTGAGGATACACACATACTCATTTGTTCAACATGGGTACAGCATGGTGATAGATACTGTGTGAAGTGGCACAGAAAAGTGAGCCACAGGCCCTTCATACCAGGAGTTCATGGTTTGACCCGTCCATGGGAGGAAGTAAGGAATGATGAAGGTGTGAGATTAAGAAGCAAATGGGAAGAGTGAGCAGTTGGTGCTATGGGCCTCCGTGGGCCTGGGAGGATGGCTCATAGGTTACTGTGTCAGGGCTGTCTTCTCCAGGGAGGTAGGTGTGTTATGAGGTCGCTGAGGTGTGGTTGGACTTAGATAGGCTGGCAAGAGGGGTGGGGGTGTTGGAGAGGAAAGGCATGGAAGTGAAAATGAGCAAATTGTGTTAAAGGAACAGTGAGGAGACGGGTAGGTCTGTGCTAGGTTCTGGGAGATAATTTTGGAAAGTGGATTGGGGCCAGATTACGCAGGGCGTGAAATGCTATCCAAGGGTGTTTCCTAATAGCAACATTAGTTTCTTGTACAGGAAGGAATGTAAAATGTTCTTCATTCTTTAGACCATGTAATAAAACTAAGTGGAACGGGAAAGCTAGTTAGTTCCTTAGCATTTAAAAGAAAAATCTGTTGTTGAGATTTTATAACTCAGTTTAATTCTAATAGTTTCTTTTTTTATTTCTTGAGTGTCTTAGTTGGTTTTGTGTTGCTATAACCACAGACTAATTTATAATGAGTAGAAATTTATTTTGCTCACAGTTGTGGAGGCCAGGAAGTCCAAGAGTCTGGCACTGGCATCTGGCAAGGGCCTTCGTGCTGATCATCCATCCTCCATGATGGGAGGTGGAAGGACAAGAGGGTGTGAGAGAGCAAGCAGGAGGCGGCCAAACTTACTTTTTCAGCAAGACTGCTCTTTTGATAACTATCCAGCCACGACAACATTAATCCACTGCCCTTATGACCTAATGACCTGTTACTAGGCCCCATGTCCAACACTGTTGCATTGGGGATTAAGTTTCCAACTTTGGGGAACACATTCAAACCCATAGCAGTGTGCATTCCTGAACTAAGAGGTTTTACAATGATTGGTGCTTGAGGGCTATATGTACCCATATTTATACCATGATTTAATCCTTTTTCTTATATTTTTCTAGCGAAGGTTATGCTGAGTTACTGTTCTTTAGTGGAGGAGTTTGCAATGAGGGAATCATCAGTTAAGAAAATCCATCTTCTGACTAATATCTTCTGAATCAATAATAAAGATATTGTAAGATTTTGGGGGGAAAATATGGCCTAGTTGCCTGGAAGGCAGAAATATTCTGCTAAGTGAAAATCAATAAACTAATTCTGTTAAAACAGTAAAGGTAGAAAAACAGTCTTGGAACCTTGTTGACCCTTTGGTTGGCCTAGTGTGGTAAAATTAACTTAGCTTTTAAATATCATTCATTTTGATGTTTTCCCACTTTAGTATTTTGACCTTATTTTAGCTCGCTGGGTTCTATATTAAGTCTCAGATGACTGTTCAGCTGTGCTCCACTGAGCCCTAGAGTGTCTGTGGAACCTCAGTGGGCTGGTGGGGATTTGTGGGGAGGAGTGGGCAGCCTCTGCCACCCCATTCATTCCCACCGCGGATAGCCGTCAGCTGGAGCAGCTCTACATTTAACTGTTTTGTTTGCTCCCACTTCCGCTTAAGCTCTTATTTGAACATAGTAATCTTCACAAAGTGAAAACCTCTGGTCTAACCCAGCAACACCAAAAGAAGCAAACATTTTGGAACACCAGCCAGGTTTCTGGACCAGTAAGTGGAAGTTGCCAGATAACGCCATTTTTTGATTCTCCTCATTGCTAAGTGTGTGTACGATCTCAGCTGTGATGATATGCATGTTGTAAAAATATACAATCAAGTGAATTTATAGACATGCGGCTTTTATTTTTCAGAGATAGACATATAAACTGGTGTATCTTTAAAAGCTTTCACCTTCCAGCTTCTCCTCCTTAGTATCTACCATCTGTTCTTTATTCTGTGATGCCTTCTAGGGCAAGAGAGGAAATAAAATAAAAATCCTTTACAGGAAACCAAGCTTTTGCTGACCTCTCCCTGTAGCTGCTGGGGTGCTGATTATATTGAATAGTCTTTAAAGGAAGTAATAAACCTTTCTTAAGAAACATAACTTTATGTTTGAATCTACCAACACTTAGCCTTTTTCTGTTTGAACCCCGTCTCTTCCTGTATTCCCTGTGGAACTATTTGGGCAGCATTTATGTTTTAATAGCTTAGTTAGGTAAATGGGACCTTTGTTGTAACATCAGTGGGTTGCCGTGCAAAAAGGCTGAGCTTGAGTTTTTGGGAATAGGTTTTTTTTTTTCCTTTTCTTTTTTAGTGTTAGCTTTTTATAGTATTCAGTATACTAAATTTTCTTAGCCCAGAAAAAACTAAGCTAATTTTTTTTTCATTTTGTCTGTAAAATGAAGTTTTGTTCCAGCACAGTCTCCCCCTACTACCTCATATGCACACATCTGAACGTATGCATCAACCAGTGCTGACTGTGGCAACTCTCTGAAGATACTGTTCTACTGCAGCAGTGTTTTGAAGTAGTATATGTTACAACCAAGGATCCTTTATTCCCCATAGTGACAGCTTCAAGAGTCCTGCATTAACGTAAATCAAGAAGTACCTGGTTTGGTGAGCAGTCTTGGGAGAATTTATTGGGTACAGGATGAACCATTTGCCATGGGGGCAAGCAGTGTCTTGGGCCCAGCTTGACTCAAGAGAGAGAAGCTTTTACAGTGATTTTATAGACTTCCAAATGGTAATTATTTTCAAGCTTCCCCTTGCTCTTCCTTCAGGTTCTCCTAGTGCATGTGATAAAGGGGAGATGGGCAAAGGGAACTATTAGAAGAGCCGGCAGCCTTGGCTCTTTGTCTCACTCAGGATATTTCATCTCGTCTGCTTGTAAATTCTTGGTACTTCACGGGTTTTAGCATCCGCTTGTAAATACTAAAGAAAACAAAATTTCCTTGGTACCACATATCTAACCTTGAACACCTTCCATTTATAATCCAAATAGTGGGAAACAGGCATTCTTCACCTTTCTCAAGGATATCTTTGTGTACATAGGCCTGCAGTCGGGTCTAACTCAGGCAGCCAGAAAGGGAAGAAAGGTATCTTGTGGTCATTCTGCCAAAGTCTGGCCATTCTAAGCCATCCTGATCTGAAGGCCTGGTGGCAGACTTGAATTCGCTGTCTGAGTACATATCCCAGTCTTCTTTAATATTCAATCTTGATATGATAATTTATATCATAGCTCACTAGTACAGATGGCTGTGGTACAGTGATTTCACAGGAAGTAAACAGAATGCTAATTTGTTGAATGCAACCTATTTGAAAGTAAACATTCTTGCTAAGTCTCATGTGACTTCTTTTCTGTGCTCCTTATAAAGAAAATTAAAACAAACAGACAAATAAAACCCTAGTTTCTTATAAGAAGATTATTTTAGGCCTGGATGATATTTGGGAAAAATAACAGAGATGCAAATAGAAGTCTGTTCTTTTTTTTTTTTTCTTTTTATTTCAGCACTAAATGTTGACTTGTATACAAAACTCCCTACTGAGTAGTATACATGAGAAAAGCCTTGTTTGTTTAGTGTTTTTATTTCGGGCAAAACTTTGAATCTATAGTGGACTATAATGAGCTAGCTGCTGTGGGAACTTGGGAGAATTTGTCATTTCTGTTTTCATTAGTTTAAGACTTACCTTTGTGGACCTAAACTAGGTCGTGATTTTGTCTTTGCAGAGATGCCAAAATACAAGGTAAGGGAAGACCAGATCAATCATTTGTTGAAATGGTTATTTATTTATTCATTTATCTTTTATTGAGCTATTGTTATGTACTAGTAGCTCTGTGCTCACCTCTTACTCCACAGCTGAATTTCTGCTTTATAGGTCATGGATTCAGGCGTAACACTGGAGCTTATATTTGACTTCCAAACTTACTGGGCCTTGACATCTGTTGTCATCATCATAGCTCTGAGGTGTTAGAATATGGACCTTAAGATCCATGGAGATCTAGAACTTCAGCAAATCCTGGAATGTTTTTGGGAATATTTTTGGGGAGTATCCTTGTCCTCACTAGGGCTGACTCTTGGCTAACATTGTCTGAGGAAAAGCAACAACAAAAGCCAGTGTGGTGCAGAATGGTAAGGCAAGGTGGTCTGAACCACTGAGTGTGTGCTCTTTGAACGTGGCTGTCAGCAAAGGCACGTTTCTTTGCCTGTGAAGAGTCTGTGTACTACCTGAGGAGTTGCAGCTAGTGTTCCAAGGGCCAAGTCCAGTCAAAGTCATGTTTTATTTGTTCCACACAGTGTTTTGACAATTGGAAAAGTCATATACAAATGTAAGTGTCTTCTTTTGATAAACTGGAAGGTCTTCAGACACTGACTGTGCATCCCCATATGGCTGTAGTCAGTGGGAACAGAGCAGTGGAGGCGTTATGGTTTTCTATTGCTATTTAACAAACCATTTGAACACTGAGTGTTGTAAAACAGCAACTCTTTCATTTATGCTTGTGGATTCTGTGGGCCAGGTGTTTGGACAAGGCACAGTAAGGATGGTCTGTTTCTACTCCGCAATGTCTGTGGCCTCCGCTGGGGAGACTTAAATTCTGAGGCTGGGAATCATCTGGAGGCATCTTTACTAACATACCATGTGCCCAGGCTGGGATGGCTTGGAGCTCCTTGGGCACCCCCCAAATCTTTGTGCAGATTCCAGGATTTCCATGTAGTCTTTCCGTGTGTCTTCTGCAACATGGTGGCCTCAGTATAGTAGGGTTTCCTACATGGTGCCTTAGTGATCCAAGGACAAGTGTTCTAGCAGAACAAGGCAAAAGCCACTAGCCTTTTTTTTTTTTAATTTTATTTTTTTAAATTTTAATTTGGGGTTTTATTATGTGGATTTCCAAAATGTATTTAAAGCCAGTATACGCAGTTAAACCCACTATAAGACAAAATATTTAAAAATAAAAATTGGATACAAATATAGCAGGAACCACTATTATTGCATTTTTAAAACCACTTTTCTTTTTTTTTTTTTAACATTTTTTTTTTTTTTTTTTTTAATTTCAGCTCATCATGGGGGTACATAAGTTTAGGTTATATACATTTTCCATGTCCCACCCATCCCCCCCGAGTCAGAGTCCCAAGCGCATCCGTTCTCATTCTCCAGACAGTGCACCTGCCACTAGCCTTTTATTACTTAGTCCTAGTGATACTGTGCCACTGTACTGGTTGAAGCAGACACAGCCCACCAAGATGCAGGAAGAAGGGTCATAGACTACCCTTCTTGATGAGCTGAGTGTCAAGGAATGGCAGCTACGTTTTAAAGCCACTGAAGGGGTCAAGCATGTTTCCATTTGCTCTAGTCTTCGCCAGTCCCTCTTACACTGCATCCAAGCTCCATTACAATTTCTGTTATCTGACTGTCCCCAAGGACATGTGAATTAGGGATCACTGTTCTTCCTTGTTACTTCCAATTTTAGATAAAAATTCTAGTTAGGGTTTATCTTTTGTTGGAGTTCATGAGGATAAATCTGAGTGTTCCCTTTGGGGAAAAGAATGTCGGTCACATGGACTTATAGTGCAAACTCTATTTAGGAAGCTGTATATGATTTTTGGCTGGAGGAGATAATCCACTGACGTATGAGTCATGCTTGGTTTGGTCATATCCTGTATTTGCACTTGAAGAAATGTGTTCTCTTATTCATATATTCATTTCTTTCTTATTCTTGGGTATGTGCATTTCCTCCTGGATTTCCTTATTCTGGGTAATATGGGTTAAGCCATTTACTTTATTATTATTTTAAAAACATCCTGTGGCTGTTATCACTATCATTGTCAATGACGAAGTCTTATTTAGTGCTGCTGTACTTCTAAGAAAGAAATAAAGCGATCACAGTTTTTTAAAATTAAAGAAAAGCATCTAAAATTGGTATTATTAATATACTCTTCCTTTTCATTTTTACCAAATTCTCATCTTCCGATGAAGGCATCACAATTTCACCCGTTGGAATACTACATATTATCCCAGATTCTTCCTTGTCCATCATCCCAGAATGTCAACAGATTTGGGCTATTTATTCTCCTAAATGCCCCTGTCTGTCCCCACTGTTACCGCCTTTCTCAGACCCTCATACTTTCTCACTTGGGACTCCCGATAGCAGGCTGTCCATCTCTAATACCTTCCCATTCCAAACTGTCTCCTAAAACCTTCATCAGATCGTGCTGATTCTCTGCTAATAAGCCAGCAGTGGCATCTCTGTGCCTCTAAATAAAACTCAGTCTCTTTTTGTATGTGGCACAGGAGGGGCTACAAGACCTGGACTCAACTTAGCTCTTAGACCTCGTGTCCAAATTGCTCCCACATCCTCCATATTCACATCCCAAGATGCTCTGGTCATAACTGGCTGCTTGCTTCTGAGTACTTGCTAGGTCCACCTGGCCAGATTCCACACTGGAGGCCTTTGCTGATATTCTGTCTTTCTCCTTCTGAGCTAAATGCTTCATCTTTGAGTTTCTGTAGCATCCCATAGCACTTATCCCAGTATAATATTATGTTTTTTTTATTGTCTGTCTTCCCAATTCTAATTCAGATTTCTTGAGGGCAGAAACCATCTTTTGTCTCCATGTACCAGTGCCTGGCATGAGCAGGACTCCTAAGTGTGAAATGTCTGACTGACTGAAGCCCACCAGTGATTCCGATCCAGAATTACTGTTGCCAAACAGCAGTGTTCATAGGATACTTACAATGGGAGAGAGGACCCTTCGAGTTCGTATTTGACAGGGAGAGTGTATCACTTCCTGTGCTCTCTATGAAAGAGAAAACATAAATATATATTAGGGAGGAGAATGATGAAAGATCTTTATCTAAAATCTGTGTATCTTGGTGATATATTTGTATATATCACAAGAGTGAAGAGTCTAAAATACAATCCTCACTGGTAAATGCCAACAACAACTTTCCTGTTTGTGTACCTGCACTTGTAACACATTTCTTCGTGCTTTCATTGAGCAGCCAGAATTTTCACACAAGTTCTATCAGAAGCAGCCTGGTACAGTGGGAGGCACATGAGCTTTGGAGCCATGCACACTATGCACAGATTCTGGTTCTAGTTTCTTCGTAAGCATATTATTAGGGACATCTTACTTCACATCTCAAAGCCTCACCTTATTTAGAAAATGTAGGTAGCAATTAATAATAGTGGCAGCTGATAAATGTTAGGTCCCTTTCTTCTTCCCGAAGGAAAATAATAGTGCACCTGATTTTATATTTATCTGACAGTTGAATAGCCATCTCCTTCACCTCTTAGCTCCTTATTTTGTCATTTTAATATCTGCATCTTAGAAGCTAATAAACCTCGTATGTAAGCTAATTATCGTTAACTGTATGTAAAGAGGACATAACATCACAGAATCAAGGATATGAGAGGTGAAGAGCTCTCAACTGATTGCAGTCTTGGCTAGGGCTCTATACTTTTATATCATCTCTGATAGTTTTCAAAGGGCTCACCTTGGTCACTATTGTTTATAAAAGAAGAAATGAGCACTTAGATATGCTTTGAGTGTGTCCAGAATTTCCCAATTTCAAGCTTTCCGAGTCCTGGGGCCTCTGTTGCCTGCTATTAGTGTATTAGGTCCATATTTCACATTTGTCTGTATTATTTCACACCTTATAAATACAGGCTTCGAATGGCTAGGGTGGCAAGTGTTACAGTTGGAATCCACGATCTTGTTTTATAGAGAATTTAGATTTGTTTAACTGGGAGCAGTTTCTTTGCATTACCAAGAGTTGAAGATAAAGTCACTTATGTTTCAAATAAAAAGAGTTGTTCTAGGAACTGCCTTTTTCTGAGAGGCTGGAGGCAGAGAAGAGAGAGATGACTTTTGCTTGAATCCCCAGACTCTAGGATCTAGGCCAAACAGGGATTGAACTGCCTGTTAAAATTTTTATTATTGTGCACTCTAGGAACCCCTTGAAAAGAGACTAATGCACTTTTAATGACTGGATATTAAAGAGTATTTATTTCAAGTATAAAAAGTTGCTGTTTAAGTGATTTTATTTTTTCCCTTGTCTCAACTCAAGCATAAAAGGAGCAAAGTCTGATAACTGAAAATAGAACAACCAAAAATAGTCCCTCTGATACATGTGACCTGATCGTAGATGGCACAGCTTTGGTGGGGTCAATTGACTGTATTTGCGTGGGTCTACTTCTGAACCCTTGGCAGTGGATTGGAATTTAAGGGAGGAAGGAGTACGGTCAGCAGCAGGACATGGCATGTGGGCAGAAGGCCAAGATGTGGCAGCAGACATGTCCAATAAAGCTGGACAGACAGGGGACCAGACTTGACTGACAGTAGGGGGTGGTCTTGAACACTGCTGAGACAAGACTGTATGGATAAGCACAGCTTCCTTCTAGGGAGAAAGTTGACGTTAGTATATACAATGTTAAGAGTACAGACTCTGTGGCTGGACAGGGTTTGAATCCTGGCGTCTCCACTTGCTACTTACATGACATCAGACAAGTTATGTCACCTCTTTGGGCCTCAGTTTTCTCATGTGTAGGAAGAGGATGGTAATATTTCCTACCTCCTAGAGATGTTGTGAGTAGTAAGGCAATGTATGCAAAGCATATAGATTGATACTTGCACATACTAAATCCTGCATAAATAAATGTCTAAATTGAATTATTAGGATTTTCCATTGATTGCCATACTACTTGGAAACTGTAGGTGAAGATCAATGGTAACAGATGTGAAAGATAATTAGGGAGCTAATTATCCAGTGTGTGAATTTTGTGGTTTACATTTAGGTATGTGATCTGTTTTGAGTTAATATTTGTGAATGATATAAGGTCAGTGTCTATGATAATTTTTTTGAGGGAGGGAGGCAGATGGACATCCAATTATCCCAGTGCCATTTGTTGAAAAGACTGTTATTTCTTTATTGAGTTGACTTCTTTGTTAAAGGTCAATTGACTACCTTTGTGTGGGTCTATTTCTGAGCTCTCCATTCTGTTTCATTGATGTATATGTCTGTTCTTTCACTAATTCCACACTGTCTTGATTACTGTAGTTTGGAGTAATTATAGAAACTGGGTTGTATGAGTCCTCCAAATTTGTTCTTCAGTATTGTGTTATCTATTCTGTATCTTTTGTCTTCCCACCTAAACTTTAGAATTAATTTGTTGATATCTATGAAAGTCTGCTGGGATTTTGGTTGGGATTCCATTGAATCTATAGATCAAGTTAGGAAGAATTGATATCTTAACAATATTGAGTCTTCCAGTCCGTGAACACAGACTGTCTCTGTTTATTTAGATCATCTTTGATTTGTTTCATCAGTTTTGTAGTTTTCCACATATAGATCTGTGTTGTTAGATTTATACCTAAGTACTTCTAATCTTTTTTTGTATGTGCTGTTGTAAATGGACATTTACAATAAAGTTTTAAAAATTTGAATTTTTTAAAATTTCAAATTCCACTTATTTATTGCTGGTATATATTGCTATATATTAACCTCATATCCTCTGACCTTGCTATGCTCACTTACTAGTTTCAGTTCCAGAAGGTGTTTTTGTTGTTTGCTTGTTTTTTGTCAATTCTTGGGGATTTTCTATACAGACATGTCATTTGCCAGTAAAGATAGTATTATTTCTTTCTTTGCATTTGGATACTCTTTATGTCCTTTTCTTATCTTGTTAATACTAGCTAGGATTTCGAGTGTGATGTTGAATAGGAATGGTGAGAGAGGACATTCTTGACTTATTCTGAATCTTAGGGGGAAAGTCTACAGTTTTTCACTATTAAATATGATAACTGTAAGTTTTTTTGTAGATTTTTTTCCATCAAGTTGAGGAAGTTCCTTTCTATTCCCAGTTTGAGAATTTTTATCAAGACTGGGTGTTGGATTTTGTTAAATGCTTTTTCTATAGCAATTGATACTATGATTTTTCTTCTTTAGAATATATTCTCTTTGAACTTTGTCAATTTTTTTAAAAACTCAATCTCATGTTCATTAATCTTGTGCAGGTAGTTACACTTTGTACTTTTTTTTATTGCTGTGTAGTATAGGTTGGTAAACTGTGGTCAACAGGGTATGTCTAGCTTTCTGCCTGTTTTTATATGACTTGCAAGCTGAGAATGCTTTTCACATTTTAAAATGGTTGAAAAAGATCTAAATAAAAATAATATTTTGAGACTTGAAAATTATGACATTTAAATTTCGTTGTCCATAAATAAAGGGTAATTGGAACACAGTTATGATCATTCACTTATGTATTGTCTCTTGCTGCTTTTGCACAATTGCAGTGTTGAGTATTTGCAACAGAGATCATAGGCTTTCAAAGCCTAAAATATTTACTGACTGGCCCTTTATAGGAAAAGTTTGCTGACCCGTGCTGTATAGTATTACATTGTATTAATATTCCACAAAATGTGTGTTTATTCTACTACTGATGGGCTGAATCGTGTTACTAGTTATTGGCAATTGTGAAAAAAGCTGCCATGAACTTTTCTATGTGTTTACTTGTGCATCTAAGCATGCGTACCTTGAAGTGGCATTGCTAAGTCCTAGCAACATGTCTGTCTTCAGCTTTACTAGATAATGCCACGTGTTTCACAGTGGATATTCCAAGTTGCATTCCTACTAACAGTGGCTGAAACTCCTTATTGGTCCATGTACTCACCAAGAATCACTATTATATAACCTATAAATTTTTTCCAACATGATCGGTGTAATCTAGTATTTCATTTAGGTTTTAATTTGTTCCTTCCTGACCATCAATGAAGCCTATTATATATTTGAATAGTTTTCTTCTTCCAAGACACCAATTATAGATGTATGTTGTCTCCCCCACCCCCAATCCTTCTTTTTGGTAATATACTCAATCCCATCCACTTATTTAGTTATTTATTCCATCTACTTTTTTGATTGTGAGTTTAGTTATATTCATTCCATCTATTTCTCCTTCTAATGTTTTTCATTTCAGTGATATTTTCATTGTCTATTTTACTTGGTATTTAATCTTTGCCAGATTATTTTTATCTATTTTTTTGAAACTTGTTTCTCTCTCTCTCTTTTTTTTTTTTTGAGCTCTTTTACCTAAAATTTCCCTGCAGTCATGGAGAACTATTTGCTTGAATTTTTCCTCTGTTTCATTGTGTTTTTCTTTTTGTTATGTTCTTCCTCTTTTGCTCATGGGCTAGGGGAATGTGACCTGGGACAATCTGAAGTTTCATTTTTGGCTTTTGTTTCAAAAAATCTCTCACCAAATAGTTGAGTGTTCTTTTGTGTTTGTGTTCCCTTAGTTTTTAGCCTTTAACAGGTAACATGGTACACGGTGAAGCTGTCAATGTCAAAGGCTGTCTGCGTAATCTTCTGGTCTTACTGCTTTTTCTCTTGCAGTCTCCCTCCTCAAAGACTAGGTCAGAGGTAGTACAACTGAGAATGTAACAAAAGGTTTCTGTTTTAACTGTATCTCCCATGACGTTCTGTGGCTTTTTCTGTGTCTTTATTGCCACCAGATATAGTCCCTATGACCACCACCTAGCCCCTTGCCCGGATACACACCCCTTGGTCTCCCGAGTCATTGGATGGGCCTCTCCCTGGATGCCTAGTCTGTCTTGAGCTTTTAAGGAAACCTGGTTCCCCTGATGTATGAGGAGGTATGAGTAGTAACGCCACCTTCTATTATTTAGGTGTGCTTCTTAGTTTGCATTTTGTAGTTGTCACTATGTAAATCTCTTCCATCTTTAATTTTTTGGCTCATTTTGATTGGTTTTGAAGGAGGAGAATGCCTTTGCTTAGCCATTTCTAACTGGAAGTCATGACAAACTTTCTTGGTGCTTTAAAATGAATGAATGTTTTGTTACAAAGACAAAATAAGTAGATAATTGATTTACTTTTTACCCACGTATGTTGATGTCATAAAAAGAGAGCCAGCATTATACCTTTCCAAAGGTATAAATGTCTAGAAGGGAAGGAAAATTTTTTTCCTATATCAAATAAAAGAAAAATAATGATGTTCTTTCCGAAAGCTTAATGTAGTGTGTCTTAATTATCTAGGGATTAAAGTATATGATGTACAGTTATTATATTAATTGTACATGAAAATTATGGCAAACATCCGAATATACATCTCTGAATGTGATTTGCCAACTTTTTTGTAGTCATAATTATCTCTTTCTTAATTAGGTTTGCCTGATTATTGGTTTCTTAAAATATGTGCATATTTTAAGGATCATAGGGAAGTCAATTTATGGAAAAGAATCATTAAATTGGTTTTACAGACTCTAAGCTATTCCTACTGAGGTTTGGGGACATATGGTATCCTGTCTGATACAACATCTTGTGTGAAAAATCTTGCTCAGAAAGCAAAACAAAAACAACAACAAAAAAAAGAATAATCTTTAGCAATGTAAATTTTTCCACAGTCAAAATGCTCTTAAGTAATTTAAGCAAATATATACCAAGACTGCAGATTCAGGGCTAAATATCTTCTCTATTTGTGAGAAAGAAGAGTTTAAAACACATTTGAAAATTGAAACAGCAATCTAGACTATTTTAAAGCAAAACTATGCATGTCAAAGAAAGAATAAGTTATATAGTTCTCTAGTTTTTTAAAAATTAAAAATCTTTTAATTATTACAATATTAATAGGTATCCATTGTAGAAAATTAGAAAATACAAATAAGAAAATTCAAGACAATGAAAACACCATCTTCCTACCACCCAGAAATGCCCATTGTTAATACCCTATTGTACATTTTTTATATCCATTTCTATGTACATATATATCTGTTTTTTAAAACCAAAATGAGATTATACTTTATATGCTGTTTTGTAGTCTGCTTTTATTTTAGGTAATAATCAATAGGTTTATTATATCATGACTATGTTTATGAATTTACCTCTTACCTATTATCTGGTCCATATTCAAAATTTAACAGTTGTCCCCAAAATATCCTTTAGAGCTTGTTTGTCCAGTCAGGATTCTATTCCAGACTTCTCTTTGCATCTAGAGGTGATGTCCCTTTAAATTTCTGTCATCTAGCATGGCGCCCACCTTTTTTCCTATGGCACTGACTTGTTGAAGAGGCCGGGCAAGGAAAGACTGGGCAAGTTGTTCTGTTCTCAGAAATTTTTGACATTAAATTTTTCTGAGGTAGTATTTAACTTTTTTAATTATTAAAAATTCACTTCTTATGGTTTAGAGAGGACCAGAGACAGCAGCAGAGGAAACGTAGACATAAATATATTACTAAAACGAGAAAATCCTTTTATTCATCTGCAAGGGTATGCTAATTATTTATTACTTCTATGTTTAGTCTAAGATGTCTCCTGAACTGAGAAGCTCTGAATTCTTTAAGTCCTTCCTCCATTTTTTACTATATTAATTAGGATGATCCATGAGCATCAATATACTAAAGAGGTTGGTGGTAATGCAAGGGTACCTTTGTGGAATTTTGTTTACATGATTTTTTGCCTTCACACTGACTTTATGTGTGTGCACATGCATCCATGCATGTATGCACACACACTCACTTTTTATTTTTTTCTCGGCCCTTTGGCCCACTGCTGCAAGTAATGCTGTAGCGTGCCTGCAATGTGCTATGCCTTGTGTTGGATGTTATGGGAGATGCAAAGGTAAACATAGTGTATTCCCTTGGGAATCCCTACAATATAATTGTAGAAAAAAGATCTACCAGAAATGTAAATAAATAAATAAATATGCCAAGCTAGAGGGTACCTTTGGAACAATAAATATGGTAGCATTACAAACACTCCATGATCGTGCATTCTAAAATCAACTGTATGGAGGTATCATTGACATACAGTGAAATGCACCCATTTTTAAGTGTCTGGGCTCATTTTTGAACCACTGCCTGCTTTATTCTGTGTAGTAACAAACTGCTTATAAAGTTTTCTACACATCCCACCTTTCTATTCTAACTGTTCAATATATTATGCCTTTGTTTATTTTCTCTGTGTGGAATGCCCTTCTTCCCACTCACTTTGCAAGTTTAACTCCTCCTTCTTCAACCCCACATCTAGCTGTTTATCCTCCCCTGTGCTCTTAGAGATCCATGTGTATAACATCATTTACCAAGGAAAGCTACTGCATAATATTCTTCAATATCACTCGAACAATATCTTAACTATACTTTTGCCCCCTCTTGGCACATATTTTTCTTGGCCTTTTCTATTTCATCTGTTTTGTAAATGGTTGTCCAGTGACCATTATATATCAGGCTTGATTGCTAAGACCTTGGGGTAGATAAAACGTAGGTATTATCCTTGCCTTCATGGTACTAAAATATAGTATGACTATCAGAGTCAGAAACAGTGACGGTACAGTGTGATAAATGTGATAGCATGAGTGGGAACAAGGAATAGAGTGTCTGACCATATGGGAAAGAGGGAGACCTTCACAAAGGTCAAAACTGAATTTAGTCTAAAGACAAGTGGGATTTGCCAGGTAGAGAAAATGAGGAAGGGCGGGCATTGGGGTAGAGGAAACAGTATGTATGCATGGTGGTCAGAAGTCAAGGTCTATTCAGGGAATTTTGAGATGTTAATGTTCTTGGAAGATCATTTTGTGCATATGAGTGTATTTGTCAGTATAGGTACACGTGTTCCCTTCTGTATCCCTTTTGATTCTGCTTCTTACTTAAACTCCTTTACACCACTATTATAGTCTTTCCTTAAAGGGCTGTTAAATCAGGCACCCTGCACATGCTAAGTAAATATTTAGGAATTTTTTTTAAATGAAGTCAAGCTTATGTAATATAAGGACAAAATACTAAACTAGTAACATCCTTAGAGAATAGATGTGATTATAGCAATTCAGTAAGCTATCATTAAGCTTTTGAAAACAGCTTACCTTTGTAATAATGATTCTAAAGAAAGACAACTGTACTTTTAAAGAATAAACTAGGACAGAAAACCACACAGAGGGAGTGGTTCTTTGTTTTCCAGAAACTTTATCACTTAATATTCCTTTCATTGCAGATAGTTTAGCAGGTCAGACATTTCTGAGAAGGCAGTTTGTACTTCATTATTTCTTCTCAGAAGCTAAATGGCATTCCGGAAGATCACACATCCGAAATGTCAGTGTGCTTAATGATAGGACAAACCACAAAAGCATTGTCTAAAAGCTAAATAACACTGGCTTTATCTAACCAAATAGTGATAAAAGTTGATCTCCATTGATATTCTCTTTGATATCTTCTTTTAGTCTCTTCATTACCAAAAATAGCTTGATATCTTCTTTTAGTCTCTTCATTACCAAAAGTAGCATATAATAAATTTTTCTATAAATCTAGACGGAGAAAAATACGCAGTGGTCAAGGTTGTAGGGTCTCTTTATTGGCTCTTAAACTGCTTCTACATTCCCATCAAAGCTCCAGTCCCACTTTCCCTCACCACCACATTTGGCCGACTGGATTAGAATACATCCCCTCTCTTTTCAAAACAAATTCCCATTTTGTGAAAACGTTCATGTTTAAGGTTCTAATTCTCATGGTGTTTTCTGTGGTTTTTTGCTTTTCTGACTTCATTTCCTGGTACAACAAGCACTAGCTTATGAATAAGAGATGAGCTACATAGAAATGTCTTAAGTTGGTTTCTGCTCATATATATTCTACTCAAGAATAGAATCAGCTTGTATGCAAGGTTTCTCTTGGCATTTCAAATTATCAACTGCCAAGGCATTTTAGTCCCATCATGAAGTTGTGTACCACATACACACTTTTACTATGTAGTAGAACTTCTCCTTCATTTACTCAACAGATTAAATGAAGCTCTTTATTTTTTTTTTTTTCCTGTAAAATATATTGACTGAGGCCCGTAGCACTCATGCCATTTGCAGCTAGCAGGATGCACTCTGGTACGCTTGTGCACCTGCCCCACTAGTTGAACTGTTTGCTCACCAGGAGTTAGCTAGTGTATTCCCAAAGCTGTTTGTGTCAGTTGCACTTATTGTAATTTTATAATTTAACAAAATAGTACACAGCTGATGAACTATAATTGTAAGGCAAGGATTATTTTTCTATGAAAAGTAAATCAAATGCTATGGAAAGATTTAGTAAAAGTAAGTTGTTTCATGATAATTTCTGTCAAATTAGGGATGGCAAAGAAAATGGTAGAATATTTGGAAACAGACTCATAAAAATCTAGAATGAATTTGCTAGGTCATACATTTCTCAATCCAAATTTAAGTTTTTAAGTGTTTTTATTTCTCACTACATGTATTATTCTGTTTTCTGCTGCAGTAACAGAATACCACATACTGGGTAATGTATAAAGAACATGTATTTCTTATAGTTTTGGAGGTTGAGAAGTGCAAGAGCATGGTGCCAGCATCTGGCAGAGTTTTCCCCATGGTGGAAAGGTGGAAGGTGGAAGAGAGCATGAGAGACAGAGAAAATAGGGCTGAAATCCCTCCCCCCTTTATAATTAACTCACTTCCATGATAACTAACTCACATGACAAGGGCCTTAGTCTGTTCATGACGGTGGAGTCCTCAGATCTAATCACCTCTTAAAGGCCCCACCTCTATACTATTGCCTTAAGAGAGATGAACTTTGGGCAACATATTCAAGCCATAGCATTATGCTTTAGAGAGCAAACCCAGAAAATCTAGGTGATCCATTTTTCATTGGGTTTTGCGAGCATTACAGTGTAAACTCTGAGAAAAGGTCTTTGCTTATATTTATAATATCATTTTTAAAATTATTCCAAACTTAATAATTTTTAATTGAAATTGAATATATTTAAGTTATATAGTGTGATGTTTTGATATACATAAAAATGATTCCTAACTTTTAAAATTAATGGAATAACCCCTATTATGCTGTATCTTAGGCAAAAGACTTAGGAAATATCTGAAATACAAGGACTCCCTGTTTTTATGTGCAGTCATGCAAAGAGGAGTATTCCCTGTTAGAACCACTGGGCTGGAACACTTCACTTTTATAGAAGAATAAATTTCTGGACCAAGTCATGGAAGGAGATATGCAAGCCCTCCAGCTATTAGGGAACCCATCATGGATAATTGAGCCATGGAGAGTTAATGTCTTTGTAAATCTGTTTTTCTGGCACATAATATTCAGGGGCATACCAGACACATTTTACCACTCATTGATAGCAAATATATCCTAAGTTCCCAATATGAGCTGTGACTGGGGAGAAAAGAGACAAATTTAACCAATATGCCAGAATTTATACATCCAAATGAGCTTTCTTTTTCAAAATAATGACAGTAGGAGGTTCAGCAATTATTCCAAAGATGCTGTCTCTACTCAGAATCATTTTTGGAACTCATTTAAAATTGCTTTCAAAGACAATTTACATGTTTCATGGAGATGCCAGCTGAACTGCTTCAGAGACACCTGATTTTAAACCAAGGATAGTTTTACCTACCTTGATTTACCATCTTGGTTCCAAATAACCACCTACCTACCCATAAGTGCCAAAGTTTTTCATTAGTAGGTTTTTAAAAAGCATGCATTTCAGGTTTTAAAAACAGCCCAGAAGGGGAATTTCAGAAAAGCCTTGAGCAATGTTGACATCACTGAAAGAAACATAAACCATCTATAAAGAGGTAAATGCTTTGAAGAGGAGAGTATTCATTTGGATGTATAAGTTGTTATTTATTTGTTAAAAAGTTGAATCAGTCTTTTATTTTCTAGAGAGATGTCTACAAACTTTTTCTGTAAAGGGCCAAATAATATTTTAGACTTTGCATCCTGCAGGTGTCTGTCACAACTATTCAGCTCTGCCCAAAAGCAGACATATGACGAATGTGTGTGGCCTGTTCCAATAAAACTTTACTTACAAACAGAGGCAGTGGGTTGAATTTGGCTCATAGACTATATTTTGTCAAGTAGTACTCTGTGGGGTCCTGAAAAACAAATTATCATCAATAGTTCTATCTTAATTTCATCCACTGAAAATATAGATTATAATCATTGCTTCCATGTTTGATACAATAATTACCATTTTATAGGACACCTACTTTTGTATCAAAGAAGAAAACAAAATTCCTGACAAAACTAGCATATAATTACAACCTGAAATTCTTAGCTAGTAGCCTAAGGCGTAAATCTAAAGGGGAATTTACTCCTGTATTTAATCAGCTGAAAGTGCTCACTACCCTTATATTATTCTGACCATCACCGTTGTTACACCAAAGTCTGGTCATAGTATACCTGGAATGGCTACATTGGGGATTTAAAAAGATATGAGGGGACAGGTCTTCCCATTTCCCTAAGTAATCCTCTAGGATCCGCTTAACTGTCCAATGGCAGCTTTAGACTTCTGGCCGTCTCTCCCTTCCTCCTGCTCTTCCTCCCTCCCTCTCTCTTTTCTTCATTTAATATCTTTATTAAGATATAATTCACATATGATAAAATCCACCTGTTTAAAGTGTGCAGTTCAATGGTTTTTAGTATATATTCACAGAGTTGTGCAACCATCACCACAAATGATTTTAGAACATTCTTACCTCCCCAAAATAGAATTTGCATTTAACACCGTACCCATTAATAGTTGCTTCCCATCTTCCCTCACAGCCACAAAGACACCACTCATCTACTTTCTGCTTCTATAGATTTTTCTGTTATGGAAATTTCATTTAAGGGGAATCATATACTGTGTGGTCTTTTGTGACTATCTTCTTTGAGTTAACATACTGTTTTTAAGGTTTATCTATCTTTAAGTATGTATGAGTACCTCATTTCTGTTTATTGGTGACTAATATATTGTTGTATTCATACACCACATTTTAAAACTCCATTTATTAGTTGGACATTTAGGTTGTTTTCACTTCTAGCTATTATGAAATTGCTACTACAGATATGAATGTGTACAATGTTTTCATATTTCTTGGCTAAATATGTAGGAGTGGAATGTCAGCATATGCCAATCATATGATCTATGTTTAACATTTTGAGGAACCGCCAGCTGTTTTCCAAAGTGGCTGTACTATTTTACATTCCCATCAACAATGTTTGGGGGTTCCACTTTCCCCATATCCTTGCCAACATTTGTTATTGTCTGCCTTTTTTATTATAACCTTCCTGGTGGGTATGAAATGGTATTTCATTGTGGTTTTGATTTGTATTTCATCAGTGATTAATGCTGAGCATCCTCTCATATGCTATTGACCATTTAATTGTATATCTTCTTTGGAGAAATGTCTGTGCATGTCTTTTGCCCATTTCGTAATTGGTTTGTGTTTTTATTATTGAGTTATAAATGTTCTTTACATATTCTAGATACAAGTTCCTTGTTAGATATATGATTTGTGAATATTTCTCATTCTATGGGGTGTCTTTTCACTTTGGTAGTTTCCTTTGAAGCACAAAAGCTTTTATTTTTGATGAAGTCCACTTTGTCTATTTTTTTCTTTCTTTGCTCTTCATTTGATGTCATATCTAAGAAATCATCAGTTAACTCAAGTTTGTGAAGATATGTGTATGTTTCCTTCTAAGAGATTTGTAGTTTTAGCTCTTAGAATTAGGTCTTTGGTCCATTTTGTGTTCAGTTTTGTGTATGGTGTGATGTAGGGTGTCCAGATTCATTTGTTTGTGTGTGGATATCCAGTTTTCTCAGCACTGTTTGTTGCAAATACTGTTTAATCCCCAGTGAATGGTTTGGGACCCATGCCAACAATCATTAATCGTAAATGTCAGTTCTGTTCCATGGACCTATATGTCTATCCTTATGCCAGCACCACATGGTCTTTCTTACTGTACCTATGTAGTAAGTTTTGAAATCAAGAAATACGAGTCTTCCAACTTTATTCTTTTTTTCCCCATGGTGATTTTTGCTCTTCTAGGTCTCTTGAATTTCCACACATATTTTAGTATAAGCTTGGCAATTTCTGCAAAAAAAGGCAGCTGGGATTTTGATGGGGATTGCATTCAATTTGTATATGAATTTGGGGAGTATTACCAGCTTAACAATATTAAGTCTTGTGGTTCATTAACATGGAATGTCTCTTCATTTGTATAGATCTTCTTTATTTTTTTCAATAATGTTTTGTAGTTTTTAGTGTACAAGTCTTACATTTCTGTTGTTCAATTTATTGCTAAGTGTTTTATTCTTTTTGATGCTCTATAAATGAAATTATTTTAATTTCACTTTTGAATTGCTCATTGCTAGCGTAAAGAAATAGAATTGATTTTTGTTATTGATCTTGTATCCTGCAATTTTTTCTGAATTCATTTATTAGTTCCAACAGTTTTTAGATGATCTCTTATAGTTTTCTATGTGCAAGATCATGTCATGTGCAAATTAGGCATTTTTAAGAATCTGTTTCACTGGACTTGGGTAACATCTGTTTTCATTTTCCTCAGCAACTATTTCAAACCTTCATCACCATATTTCCCTGCAGCTGTCTCCTTTGGTCTCAGCAGAAGATCTTTTCCTAGGTTGACAAAAAGGCAGAGAGATAAATGATAACACTGCATGTATGGAAAACCTCAAACCCGATTTGCATTACTGGAACCTTAATTCTAAGTCAAGGAGAGACTGAAAAAATAAAAATTCTATCATTTGTAGCTGGTTTGCAAAATGTCCAAGGTCAAAATAGTAGTAAGAGCTTTTATAAAAAAGTAAATTATTATTTTATTAATGTTGAATGTCCATTCTCCCCTACCCCGACTTCTCTTTCTTTCTTTTTTGTCATAACCAGACAAAGTGCATGCTTGCTTAGGTTATTTATTACTGGGAAGAGTGGGCCAGTGAGATCAGGATCATTAATTTCATCACTGTGTTATCTGGTCTTGTAAATATGTACATGTGTATGTATCTGTCATGAGATGCTGGTGAGAAGGTAAATTGAGCATGTAAGGCCATGGGCACCAGTGGAAATAGAACTCAGTGTGTCTACTTTAATTTTAGAAGGTCAGTCCTGCCCTCTTGGTTTCTGAAGGGTAGACAGGGTTGGGACATGGCACATATGGCCTGGCAAATTGTGCATTGAACAACTCCAGGGGGTGTAATTCATGTAGACTAAAATGCATAATTGTGCTCTGGTCCTATAATAGGGTGATATATGTTGCCAGAATTGGAAGCCTTTTAGATTTGTTAGTAGAGAATTCAGGGTTTTGAATATTCATTTATGTTTATCAACTCACCTGAGATTCCTGGTGCTTGGGTCAGCTTGGCTTCGGCCCCACTCCTGCCATTTCTTGGCTATTATTGTTGTTTTGATTCTTTTTGTTTGTTTAAAAGGAAATCAGCAAGTGTTAAAGGGAATTGTTAAATTGATACCTAAATTAGACTTCCTTCTTGATGTAGTCAGCATAATTTAAAAGGAAAATTAAAAATAATATATATTTTTTTCTAGAATAAGGTATTTAAATGTATGGGATTTTAGAAATGAGTTGATCTAATTTCCAGTTCAGGACGTGTCATCTATATCACCATCAAGGGGTTACTGGCCATTCCCTACTTGAAGAATTTTAGTTCTTGGAAGCTTGTTTTATTTTGAAACCACCTGTCGTCTACTTTGGGCAGATTTTGTGTCAAAAAGCTCTTGTTTTTGTTGAGCTGAACTCTGCCCCTTGCTACCTGCTCCCCCTTTTCCATTATTTCCTACCCTTGTCTTACTCTTGTTTCAGGCTGCATAGAGTAAATCCTATACTTTTTTTTTTTTTTTTTTGAGACAGAGTCTCACTGTTTTGCCCTGGCTAGAGTACCGTGGCATCAGCCTAGCTCACAGCAACCTCAAACTCCTGGGCTTAAGCAGTCCTCCTGTCTCAGCCTCCTGAGTAGCTGGGACTACAGGCATGCACCACCATGCCTGGCTAATTTTTTCTGTATATTTTTAGTTGTCCAGATAATTTCTATTTTTTTTAGTAGAGACAGGGTCTTGCTCTTGCTCAGGCTGGTCTTGAACTCCTGACCTCAAGCGATCCTCCTGCCTCCACCTCCCAGAGTGCTAGGATTACAGGCGTGAGCCACCGCGCCCGGCCCCTATACTTTTTTATGTGAAAATATTTCTGTTAGATAAGGATACTTATCACCTAAGTCATCTCTCCTGGTCAGACAATCTGGAGAATTCATGATATATATTCCAGATGTTTCATTTTCCTGCTTGACAAATTGGAATATATACAGAGGAACTCAGTGCCTTCTTAAAACGTGCCACATTGAACTGAACACAGGTTTCCAGGTGCTTTATCATTGCAAGGTCAAATGGAATAATTATCTCCTGTATCCAGAGCACATGTAATGCACGGTGGTTAAGACTCTAGGCTTTGGAGTCAAACAGATTTGAGTTAAAATTCCAGGCCTGCCACGTGCTAACTCTGTGGAAAAGTTGCTTGAATGTGCCTTAATTTCCTCATCCATAAAGTAAGGATAATAAGCCTTGGAGCTTATCTAGACTATAGATTTCATGAGGGCAGGGACTGTTTTGCTTTGCTTACCTTCAGTTCCCCGATTCTTAGTACTGTGCCTGGATCATAGTTGATGCTCATTAAATAACACCTGTTGAATGATTGAGTGAATGGGTACCTGTCCCATAGCAATGTTACTAGGATTGAAAGCACCACAATGCCCAGCCCTTAGTAAGCACTCAGTCATTTTTTAAAAGGCTTTTAAGCAATTGTGTCATACTTTGCCTCATGTTAAACCTCCTTTCAATGAAAACTCCATGGTCTTTCACAAATGAACTCTTTTAAATCTTATTTTCCAAATTCATGCATTTTAACTTTATTACCTTAGATGTCATTAACTTTGGTATTATGAATTTCATCTCTTTTGTGTTGAACTCTTGCATCCTCATCATTGTGTCTCCCCAATGCAGTAGTGGCAACCATTCCCCAGCCCTCCCACTGTTACCACTGGCCTTATAGGATGGATGAATTCAATGACCATGCTAGTCACATCTTTAAAATTTCTGTTACAGGTTGGACATCTGACTTCCTAGCACAAGTACAAGGCTGTTAGGATGTATTGGTTTGTAACTTTGGAATTTGGTCACTGAGTATTGGTGCCTATTTCTTGGTTATTTGAATACTCAACTTGGGGGGAGGGGGACACATCCTGAGTAATTTTAACAGGCAAATTTTAATAACTTTTATTTCAGAAAGGAGCAAAAGCAAATGAAAGCCATTCAATAACTGAAAATAATTTTAGCTAATGTGCTAAGGGTGACATTGCTTTGTTTTCACGTGTCTGCAGTCATTTAAGTAGCTGCATAGAATCCTCCTTAATTGTTATCTCCACACACTGTGGCCTCTGAAATTGAAGAACACTTAGTTTGTTGTTTCCAGGGTAAAAATCAACTGATTTGAGTCCTATTTCTTTCCATTCTCTCTTTTCTTTCTTTCTTTCATTTATTTTTTTATTTTTAAAATAAATAATCAAGATATCCTCTTTCTATGTACTTTCTATACAACTGAGAATGTTAACCAAGGTCTCAGATTGTATCATAGCAAAAATCTGTTGCTTGGCAACAGAGAGAAAGATACAATGTTTTCAGATTTTAAAAATAATTCAAGGTTTTATTTTTTATTAAAATGATTTCATTATTTATGGGAAAATAGCATGGAGGGAGAGAAAAATGGACCACGGCAGCAATATTTTTCTTATATTTGTTTTCTAAGTAATGTTTTAAGTAGGAATTGTGTTTTTCGTCTATTAGGGCTGTATAGATACCCTGGCTGGGTCTCAGGTTCATGCGCTGAAGTTTTGTACAGTTTACCTGTATGTGTGGAGGAAAATTCTTTTTCTTTTATTTTCGTTGTTCTTTTCCAAAAAAATTACAACCCATGAGCCCTCTTTCTACAGGAAGCCTTCCTGGAATTAACCAGAGCCATTTTTGGACACACTGGGGCCTCTTCCATTTTCTCCATGTATTTTAATAATATTTATGGTGATTACATATTGGTCTAGCCTCTCTGCCACGTCAGAGTTCAAGGTCTCCGAAGCCTGTTTTCAGAAAACCATGTGGGCTTGCTGTGAAGTTTGTCGATGGTCTGATGGCCCTTTTCGAACTACAATTGCCTGGATTTCAAGAGTTTTTGAAAGGTTCTGTAATTTAGAATCCAGTGCTCTATGCACAGTACTTATCACTGTGTTAGTGAGCCTTCCTTGTGACTTACAAGATAGATCAGTTCTGTTCCACAATCCTAGAAATGACTGGGTTGTGGAGAAATTAAGAGCTGCTTTTTTTCATTAAAAAATCACCTGTAGTCCTACCTGCTTGGGAGGCTGGGATGGGAGGCTCCCTTGAGCCCAGGAGTTGGAAGTTGCAGTGAGCTGTGATCGCACCCCTGCACTTCAGCCTGAGTGACAGAGCGAGACCCTGACTCAAAAAAAAAATGAGAGCGAGAGATGCTTGTTTTCTTCAAGGTCATGGTGCAGAGCAGAGCACTAAAGTTCCCCCATTGAGCACCAGGGAATAACTATAACGGAGACTTCCTTTAGGCAAGGCAGCTGGTCCAGCATTACTTTCTGGCTCTGCTATTTACAAGCTATGTGATATGGGCAAGTCACTTAACTTCTCTGTGCCCCAGTTTCCTTATCTGTAAGCTGAGGATAATAATAGTACCCATCTTATAAAGTTGCTCTCAGAATTACATGAGACAGTGCTAGCTGGCACCTAGTAAGTGTACAATAAATGTTTGCTTTTATTAGTATTTAAATGCAGTAACTTAAGTGTTTTTCTTCCTCCCTCCCTCGTGTTCCTCCTCCTTTTATTTCTTTAATTCTATTATACTTGACCACATTAAATTTCAAAATCAAGTTGAGGGAACATATGTTTTTATCTACCTTCTAAATTTGTATTCATAGGACAATAATATGTTTAAAGAACAAGCCATCCATTAAGACTTTCCTACTACACAATCGAAACAAAAGAAGAAATGGATACTGATGATGATTGTGAAGTTTTCTGAAGACACTGTGAACTTTCTCCTGGTTATGAGCCTCTTTTTTTATAAAAACTAAGCCAACAACAGAATTTACCCACTGTAGTCTGTGATGGCTATGACAGGAGTACTTTTACCCACAGAATTTAGGACCTAGCCCTTTTGTTTGGAAATTTTGTTTTCCTTGGATGGATGTATCCAAACTTGATTTGTCATTTCGTATCCAATGTGTTTTTTCTTCCTCACAGTATTAGCTTATGAGTTTAATCATACCTGATCAAGACACAGACTTATGTCTGTAAATATCTGTACTATTTCTCTTCTATTTTATTTCTTCCTTGGATTGGCTAAGTTTTTTTGACATGTATAAATTTTTTTTGCCTTTTATAAAGGGCTTTAAAGAAGTATTTTTTAGGTATGATTAATAGCATTGTCACCAGTAATTATGGCCCAAGTTATGGGTCCTCGATTGCCAGCCATTTTAGACCTTATTTCTGCAAGGTTTTGTGAGACTTAGATGTTGGTAGCAAGTCTGAGATACAGGGGGAGAGGAGAGGAAAAAGTAAGAGATCTGAATAGAAAGGGAGAGAAGGAGAAAGAGAAAAAGGAGAGGCACATGTGGTGGTATTGTGAAACTCTGATTTCTGCTCTAGGTGATACATTTTTTGTTGTTGTTGTTTGGTGTGTTTATCTTTAAAGATAGAAGAACCATGGTGTAGCACTGTCAGGAACAACCAGATCTATAAGTCTAGATATTTTTTCCTAAATGAAACATGAAAAGTGAACACTTTTTCAAAACAATATATGTTACAAATTAGGCTTTAAGAGCCTACGCTGTCTTTTATCTGAGGCAAAGAAGAATCAGCCCCAACAAATGGGTTTTCACCAGGGAATTAACATGACTTTCACCTTGAGCTAATTTTACTTTAGCACAAGCAAGATACAGCTGAATTCTGCCTTTTATATTTCACTGGGAAATTTTGTTTCTTTATACAATTGTCAGAGAATCTTTATGAACTTCATACAAATATTCATGATGTCACTGAAATTATGCTTAAGTAACTATTGCTGAGCCATTTTATTTTTTTTCAGTTTTGGGCATCTCATTGTCAGAATTAGCCAGTGAAATTTAGCAAGATATTTGGCAATATACAACCCAGCATATTCGACATTATACTTTCTATGTCTCATATTTTATTTTCATTTTCTATGTTTTGAACATTTTCTTGTGGCTGGATGATATTTGCACAATTACTTAGACTAATTGAACTAAACCCTTCTCTGAGATATTAGTAACTCATGACTGATGATTTAGGAACATAGACTTACTGTAGGGACAGATACCTTGGGCAGATGATATAATTCCTGGACCAGGCAGTAAAAAAGTACAAGTAGTTATTTTTTTGTGTTCCCTACTGTCTTAATTAGTCATTGAAGACACTATAAAAGAAGTAATGACTCATTCCTTTTTTATAGGCAATCTCAGGAGTTCATATTTATTTTACTGCTATTAGAAATATTGCTGCTAAACTGCAGAGCCTAGGTTATTTTCCAGTGTTTTTAAGCTCTGTATTGGAAATGCGATTTTAAAAATGTAAATTGAACACTCTTGCTCAGATCTTCCCATGGCTTCCTCCTTGTGACCGAGGTCTCAGCTCATATATTACCATATTACTTCTGAGAGAGTCCACTCATGACCACCCAATTTAAAAAAGCCTTTCTGTTCCTGACCCTTGTTTAATTTCTCTTTTGAAAGCAACAATCCTCAATTGAAAATTTCTTGTTTATTTCTTTGCTTTCGTTTGTTTATTGTCTTCTTCCAGCTGCTAAACTCTGATCCCCACAAGTGCAGGCACCGTGTCCCTCATCCGGCTCTCAGCTCTGGCCCTGGTACTGGCCCCCTTAAAGGGGCTAGTAGGTGAGTGCTAGAGGAAGTCAGAAAAGAGGAATGACTTGTTTCAAGTTCAAATTCTACTTTTGTCTTATTCTTTTGCTACTGAAGTTCTGCTTCGGTGCTTAAAAGAGCAGCAAAGCATGATCCTGAAAAGTTCTGCTAATCTGTTTCTTATGTCTTACCATTGCTTTAAAAAAATGCAGTAAACTTGCCCTACATAGTCTGGTATCTTTCTCATATACTAAAGGGCATGAGATTTAGGAGCAAACTGGAGGTATAAAAAATTAGTTCCTTGAATACTTCTTTGCCTTTATCAAGTCCTGACTCTGTGGAGTCTGATGGTGTGTGTTGTGGCTGCTCCTTCAATTAGCGTGGCACCACAGTCTCTCCTGGAAGAGTTCCGAAGCATAAAAACATCTTAACTTTTGTCTTGGTAAAACATCTTATGATAATCATAGTCTCCCCAACATGAGATGGAAGGAAAGGCAAGTTAGATAGGTAACAGGATAAGGTATTGGAGCCCCTGAATAGAGATGGTCTCTCTTGGCTCTTACATGGTGGCCTCAGTCACACCGGGCCCCTAAGTGACACAGCTGGAATCAATCTGACATGACTCTCTGTAATGAAGTCTATGGGTTGTGAATCCAGGTGATTCCATTTTATGGAAAAAAGACACATTCTAAAAGAAAATAACTTTATGGGCAAGACAGGAGACCTTATATTATTAAAAAATTGGAATTGTCTGTTGCCTCATGATTTTTGGCTTCAATCTAAGACTGACTCAGCTGGGTGAAAGAAGTGAGCCTTGGCAGTATGTTTTTACTGTGGACCAAAGGTTTTTAATGGGATGGCTCGAAGCTTATGGAGGTCATGGCTTTAGAGGAGTCTGTTTGTACGTAATCCTCCCTAATGTTTGATGCCATAGGTGTTAGTGTGCATTATTTTTCTGGGAAGAAGATCCTTAGCTTTGTCAGATGTTTGTAGTTACTGTTTTCACTACTTCCTCACTTCTCGTTCTTGTCTCATCCTGCTCCAGTAGTTCTTCAGTTCCTGCTCCTTCACTGCGGCAGCTCCATGGTGATCCCGGCGGGCACTACTCTCCTACTCAGGCACTCGCAGCATTTGGCAGGGACGATCATGCTCTCCTTGTGACACTTTATCTCTTGGCATTTATGACGTCGCCCTCCCCTTGCCTGCTTCTCTGGCTGTGCTTTCTCTTGGATGTGGTCTTACTCATCTGCTGGGCCTTTCAGTGTTGGAGGGCCCCAGGGCTCCTTTCTGTGCATGTCTTTTCTTCCTGCATATTTAGGTGATTTTACCTCGTCCCATGGCTTTCAATTCTAAGTTAATACAAATGACTTTCAAATCTGTAGCTGTAGCCATGACTTCTCTACTAGACTTCAGGCAGTCATATCCAAATACTTATTTGGCATCACCACTAGGACATCCAAAACATAACATGACCAAAGTCAGACTCTGGATTTCTTCCCCGTAGCTGCTTTCCCCCTGGAATTGCTCATCTTAGAATATGGCACCACACAGTGGCTCAAGCCAGAAACCTACTAGTTACATTTGATTTCTTGCATGCCCTCACTACTCCCCATCCTTTGACAAGTTCATGTTCTTAATTTCACCTTCAAAACGATCCCATATTTCTCTGTCTCTATTACAGCCACCCTAGTCCAAAGCACCGTGATTGTTCTTGCATGAACAATTCTATTTAGTTCCTAGTATCCCAACTGCCCCTTTTTGTCTCTATATAACAAATCACATTGGATCCCTCTCCCTTGAGTAAACTTAATGGTGACTTATAATAATAATAAAATTTCCTTGCCCTCTACTAGGGGGTTCTGCCTTGCCTGCAATGCTCCAGCCCATGCTGTCCTTATTTCTTTTTCCTGAATTCACCGAGAGCCTTCTCCCTGTAGGGCCTCTGCATTAGGTTGTGCCTCTACCTGGGAAGTTCTTCCCTACACCCAGGCGTGCCTGTCTATTATTGTTATTCAGATCTCAGCTTAATTCTCACTTCTTCAGAAAGCACTTTGTACTCTCTAACATTTTTCATGTTTATTTATTTATTGTCAATTCACCATGTATGTATGAATGCATATAAGGATGCATGTTTGTGTTTGTTTTCTGTTTCAATTTGTTTGTTTGTTTGTTTTTTGAGACAGAGTGTCGCTTTGTTGCCCGGGCTAGAGTGAGTGCCATGGCGTCAGCCTAGCTCACAGCAACCTCAAACTCCTGGGCTTAAGCGATCCTACTGCTTCAGCCTCCGGAGTAGCTGGGACTACAGGCATGTGCCACCATGCCCGGCTAATTTTTTCCATATATATTTTAGTTGGCTAGATAATTTCTTTCTATTTTTAGTAGAGACGGGGGTCTCACTCTTGCTCAGGCTGGTCTCAAACTCCTGACTTCGAGCAATCCACCCGCCTCGGGCTCCCAGAGTCTAGGATTACAGGTGTTTTCTGTTTCTCTCACAAAATCTTGTTCATTTATTCAGTGCCCTATTCCTATTGTCTGGGATGTGCCTGGCACATTGTAACAGTTCTATTAATTGTTGAATGGATAGATGAATGTTTATATTGAAAGACATCTGTGATTTTATTTTATTTTTATTATTAACCAAAGTCCATACTTTATTTAGATTTCCTTGGTTTTTACCTAATGTCTCTTTTCTCCCCTAGAGCTGTGATTTTAAAAGGCTTTGAGAATGCCTGATTCCAACAAAATGACCAATCCCTTTTGTGTTGTGTAAACAGAAACATCTCAGAAACATGCATGTAAAAGAAGAAAGGCTTGCATGTGAGCTCAGAATACAAGGCCAAGAACTCACCAGACTTTCCAGGTTCTGGTAGATGTAGACTACTGATTGGTTGGTGTGGAATGATAGTGCTTCCTGGGTAGGTGAGGAAACTGAGGCTAGCAGGTTAACTCACTTGACAAATCACATATCTGGTGAGTGAGGGGCCAGGACTGGAACCCTGTCTTTCTGACTCCAGAGCCTGTTCCATAATGATGAGAATACACACCTTCCTTCTCTCATCCTTTGAAAAATAGCAAAGGGAATTCATGTTACACATTTGTGTTGAGCAATCATGGCATGCTCAAGTTAGATAGGAAATATTTAGGCTGGCTTTGCAAGGCCAAAAGGTCTCTGTTGTAACTATTCAACTCTGTTAGTATAGTGCCAACCCTCCCCACCATAGGTAATATGTAAATTAGTGGGTGTGGCTATGTTCCAATAAAATTTTATTTATGTACACTGAAATTGGAATTTCATATAATTTTCACATCACAAAATATTAAAAAATTTTTTCAATCATTTGAAAATGTGAAAGTCATTCTTAGCTTATGGGCTGTGCAAAAACAGGCAGCAGGCTGGATTTAACCTAGGGGCTATTTGCTGACCCCTGCTCTAAGAGACTATTGTAGTACTTATATGTTATATTAGTGAATCTGAGAACAGTCTTTGTAGCTAACCCCTGAATTGCAACTACTGTAAGTTCCTTGAGGGAAGGGCTTTGTGATATATTTTTCACCACATTCTTTTACTGATGCTTACTTGAGTTCAATCTATTTTGTTGAGTCCTATTTTGCAGTCTGGTTGGATAAAAGGTATTTCCTATACTTTTGATCAAAGAAAGGGGAAAAAGGCCAGACACAGTGGCTCATGCCTGTAATCCTAGCACTTTGAGAGGTGGAGGCAGAAGGATTGCTTGAGCCCAGGAGTTTGACGTTGCAGTGAGCTAGGATGACACCACGGCACTCCAGCCCAGGAGACAGCATAAGACCCTATCTCAAAAAAGAAAACAATGGGGTTGGGGGAAGTTGGTTGATACATAATCAAATTGGACAGAAATATACCAAGGGCTGAGTTGTTTCTCAAGCATTATTTTCAAACTTCTTGAGAAATGAAATTTACTCTAAAAGCTCAGTTAGGTAGATAGATAGATACATCAAAAATCCTTTCTCCACTCAAAGGCTAGCTAGAACATCTTCTATTTGTTAATACTATTCATCAGTATTTAAAATAGAGGATATCTGTCTATGTCGTAGTGTCCAGTGCTGCTAGAGCTTGTTTTGGTCCTTTTTTATTTCCAAATTTTTTCTTCCTAGCCTAACTCCATAAAAATGAGAAAGTCCACTTATTTATCCATACAGGGCTTTTTTGTATACTTGTTTAATTTTCTCTTGTCTGTGAGTGAGAAACATGCTGCTCTGTGCCCATGCTGAGTCACCTCATTCACTAGGGAGCTTTCTCCTCCTCAGCATCTCTGAGCGCTTCTCTTCTGACATTCTTCTCACTCTGCCATGTACATGGTTTTTGGGTACAGTGTTAACTTTGTTTTTGTTAACTCATTGGGCTTCTGGAGGGCAGGGTCAGCCCAGCAGCTCTTAGCAGGGTGCCTTGTTATTAGGAGAACCTCTGTCAATAGCCCTTGGACTGGTTCTCCTCTGAGCTTGCTTAGCCTTTTATTTCTAGCAGCTGCTCTTACCACTTCAAAATGTCTTGGCTATGATTATTTTTATGGTTAAAAAAAAATTAAACCACCATGGATTTTCATTGTTTTTTGTGTTTCATGCTTATTCCCATCTTGGTTCATCTTGTAACTCCTTAAAGGTCTTTTTCTCAAATATGCCTATTTTGTTTCAGTCACTCATTATTTATCATCTACCTTTTTTCCTCTGGAGTTTCATTTCCCTTTCAAATGTGCATGTTCTCCAGAGCCAGCTAAGACCTTTATTAAAGATATTCAGAATTGATTTAGTTATTCTGGCCCCTTGATTATGTATTCATCTTCCCTCACCTGAGTGTTTACACATTCTTTTCTTGTCCTGCCTGTTTGCTGACTTTAGGGAAGACACTACGTTTTAATTATTTGCTGAATAATAATTACCACATTATGAAAGGTTGAACAGTTTTTATCATCTCTGCTGATAGAAATAGCTTAGTAGATGTTCCATATACCTATAAGCCTGGGTATAAATGAGTTCATCTCAGGTTGTGAAAACCAGTTTACTAAAATCAGAAACAAATCAAAACAGATGTAAGGTTTTAGGGTCATTAATTTCCATTAAATTTCCATGGAGACCTATGAACAAGCTAAAAATACCTTCATCGAATTATTATATGATATGCCTTCTTCAGTGTTGTGCAGTGTGATAGGGGAAAAATATGAAGCTAAATACTTATTCCTAATCTGGAAACTTGTCTAAATGAAAATGTGGATAATCTCATTACTTGGAATAGTTAACAGAATAGGCATAGGAAATTTTCTGTGCAGATTCCTCCCTTAATTTCTTGTTAAGGTCTACTTACTCTACAACCAACCAGTGCCCTGATTAAATAGCCACCATTAGATGTAGATTGAAAAATAATATAATACTGCAGGAGGCTTACTTTGATAATGGTTTTTATGCATGAGTGAGAAAGGTACATTAGGAAAAAGACAAAAAAAAAAAAAAAAAACAACTAATCTGTGAGAGAAATAGAATGTATAAGACACTGAAAATAGAGATTAGGTTTTCTTCTCAAAGTTGGTATTCATCCACAAGGCATTCCTGGAGCAGATGTGTATTGTGCACCTAGCAGAATATACAATGTCTTGAAAAACGGGCAGTCTAGTAGAGGAAAAAGAGATGCAAAAAATTCAATATAAGTCCCATAAAAGTGGTACAAAAAAGATCTGAAATAATTAAGAGAAAAGGTTTATTTTTGGCTGAGAGCTTTGAGAAGTCCTCATGGAGGTAGGCATGTTTGAGATCAGCTTTGAAAAGGGGGTACATTTTAAATAGGGGAGCTTTCCTGCCGGAGAGAAAGCCACCAAGCAACAAGAAACCAAAGGGGAAGAACTACAAGGCTTGAACAGAATAGAATGAGAAGCTCAGTTTGGTTGAGGTTCAAGGAATGGTGCTGAAAAAAAAAAAAGGCTGAAAATGCAGATATGACCAAATACAGAGTTTGAATAATATTGGGGATAATAGCCATAACAACAAAATATCATAATAACCATTATAACACAAATATAATAACACACTACTTGCAGGGTCATTGTAAGCATTGGGAATAATGAAGGAGAGGTCCTTGTGCAGTACCCAGTACCCAGTATGTGCTCTGTAATAGCTACTATGGCTGGTATTAGGAAGGCAGTGGGGAGCTGTTTCCTGTTTTTGAGCAAAGAAGCAACACAGTCACGGCCATTGGCAAGTTAGGGCATGTGCTTGACAGATTGGAGTGGGGAGAGACTTGAGGGAGACCAGGAGAGATGACAAGGTCTGATCTGTGCCTGACTTCTATAATCCATTTCTGCCATGGCCTTTCTCTTAAGTTGGAATTCAGGTACAGATGCTAATGAGAGGGGAGGTGAAAGGAAGATTTACTGCAGAGAGAAGAGGAAGAGCAAGTAATGAAAGGGAGGAGGTGTGAGATCTCACACATCTTGACCTTTTATGAGAATCCTTTTTTTTTTTTAAGCTCTCTGCCTACATTTCACACATTCCATTTCAGAATCTAAAAATGTCCTGCAGAGTGTCAGGACAAGGGGTGATAACTCAGAGCAGACGAGATAAAATAAGCAGCAGACTTACCCAGTGGAGGCATGATGAGAACCCAGATCTCCGGAGTGGGTCCTTTTCTTTCTGTAAATGGCTACTTCAGCATTTTGGCCTCACATTTGTGGATATTTGTCAGGTCACCCTCATCCTCATTCCCATTCTCATGCCTGAATGTCTGAATGATGCTGAGTTATCAAAACGGTACTAGATTGTCTTTCAGAGAAGTAAGGAGGTAGAGCCCCCTCCCCTGGAAGAATGATGATTCTGTTGAACTCTTTTCTGTCATGTCCAGCTTTCCTGTTAACTTACTATTTACGTGGCTCATCAAAATGTATTTTAGTTGGTTACTAATTTGTGCAAAATGCTGATTTGATGCAAAGGGGCATTTCTTAATGATGCTTATTTCAGCATTTTCATTATGTTGGGATTCTCACTGGGGATAGACTTGGAATCTGATGGTCTCACTGAGAGGGCTGACTGCAACTCTTGCCTGGTGTGGAGAGTTGCCTGCTCAGGTGTGGCTTGTGCACCTCCACCAAAGTCAGATATCCTCTTTAGGTTGCTGGTATGACTGACAGTGCACAGGTAATCCACGGTTAGTTCACTGAAATTATTCTTGTTACAGTTATAATTAAAATAACAGGCAGGCCCAGAACTTTGGCTGCAGGAGGCAGAAAGCAGGTGGCCACAGATGTTTGTCTTGGTGTTGCTAAGTAATAACAGTAATTGCTAATGAATGTCAAGCACTTTGTTAAAAGCAATTTATATGAATGTCTTTTAAACCCCACAAGCACCCATCGAAGGAAGTACTTTATCATCCCTATTTTAAAGGCAAGAAGACTGAGTTTGAGAGGTTAAGAAGTTTGGTCCAAATCCAGTAACCAGTGTGCAGTTGAGCTAGGATTCAAACTCAAGTCTCATCATCCTTTCACTGGAGCTCATAACTGTTATGCCATACTATCCCTAATCATTAAATTAAAAGAGAACAAAGTTTGCTATGATGGAATGCTGAATAAAGTGTAATTTCTTTTGTAAATGAAGACAAAGATTGGCTGAGTGCCTGTTATGAGTGACCTAATAGAGATTGATGGCTTGCAGTAATGTCATGTGCTATGTTATGTGTGAAATACTTATTTTCTTGTTGCATCCTCATGGCAACTTTGAAAGGTAGATATTATGTCCATATTACAGAGTTGAAGGCTGAGGTTTGAAGAGGTAAAGTGACTTGCCCAAGTTCATACAGCCAGTTCATGACAGTGCTGGACTTTGAAGCCCAGGTCTGCCAGCCACTCAGCGTTGAATTGTTTTCATTAAGAAATCCCCAAACATAACATATATCCTTTATTAAAATAGGGTTTATTTTTTAAAATAGGGTTCATTCCTGGCACAGTCTGTGTAGCCCATATTTTCATTTGTTGAACATTGTACAAATCAAACATTTAGAGTATGAAAAAAGATCTTAAAAATTGCTTGGAGACTTTGTCTTTATGGGGATATTAGGTTAACTGGAAATTTGCTCACATAATCACTGGGACTCTTTTTCTTGTCAAAGAATTGATCATTTTCTTAATACAAAACCACTATACTAGAGTGAAAAACTCATACTATTTTTGAAATATGGGCTCAGTCTACACAAAACCAGTCCTTTTTTTACAGAGGATTGACACATTTGATAAGGGTGTCATGTATATTAGTTGCAGGGCTCTGCAGTGGGTTTTGCTAGAGATTAACTACTTTCTATCTTTTTAAACTTTTATGTTGTCCCTTTGAAATGGAGCATAATACAGATATGCTTTCTACTTATCCAAGACTATAATGGATCTTTACAATTAAAAACTTCCTTGGCAGCTGAAAATAAATGCACAGACACTTGAAAAGAGAAGACAGGTTTCCTTTCCAAAGTGCACTGGAATTTAAATGCTGAAGAGAGAGGAGTCTGTTTTTTGAGATTCCGTAAGTAGACATTTCACTGTCATTCAGCCAGATGTCAAAGTCTCTAGTATGGCTGCAGAGTCTGCACAGTCAGCTTGTTTGGGTCAGAAAAAGAGATCATTTAATGTCCTCATACTCAAGATACAGGTCACACTATTCTGTCTGTTTAAAAGTGGTGGGCAGGAGAGAGAAACCTCCGGGCAATGAAGCCCCAAAGAGAAGTGGCATAAAGTGATATGCTTATGAGGCTGGGATGACTGATGCCTTGTATTTGCTGACAAATTGCTCTCTGTAGGTTTTATCTGGCTTGTTCCTATTTCCTCTTCAAAATAACTTTATAGCAAACTGCATGTTGCTGGGAGGTGGCCAAGTGCATTTGAGTTTGAATGACTTAGGTTAGGATCCAGAGCCTTGTAAAACAGCTCTGTTGTACACCGAGGCACGTTACTTACTTGGGAAATAAATTGGCAGTATTCATTTTTATGATGAAGATTCATTAAACAATGTTTCTGGGGTGAGTTTTGCTTTACTAAGGGTGTTAGTCAACAGTTACTGAATTTGATTCTTTAGATCCAGGTGAAGATTATTCCTGGAGTTTGGAGTTTGAAAAGGGCATGGTCTGGTCTCATTCAGTGAGCACATTGTTCTGACCCTTCCAAATGGCAGTTACTGGAAATATGTGATAATTTGTTGGAGAATTCACTTGGAAGACTTCCAAAATCATATTTTTTAAGGATCATCATAATTTGAGATCTTTTTTCAGCCTGTTACTTTATATATTTATGTCTGTTCCTTGGTAAGTGTTTAATGGAATTGCTTGAGTTTTACCAAGATTTTCATACTTTTAAAATCTAGGCTGGGCGCAGCGGCTCACGCCTGTAATCCTAGCACCCTGGGAGGCCGAGATGGATGGATTGTTTGAGCTCAGGAGTTCGAGACCAGCCTGAGCAAGAGCGAGACCCCGTCTCTACTAAAAAATAGAAAGAAAGTATATGCACAACTAAAAATATACATAGTAAAAATTAGCTGGGCATGGTGGAGCATACCTGTAGCCCCAGCTACTTAAGAGGCTAAGGCAGGAGGATTGCTTGAGCCCAGGAGTTTTAGGTTGCTGTGAGCTAGGCTGACGCCACGGCACTCTAGTAGCCTCGGCAACAGAGTGAGCCTCTGTCTCAAAAAAAAAAAAAAAAATCTATATACCTCTCAAATTTGATTTTTTTCTATAAAAATTTGGGATATAATTCACATATCCTAAAATTCACCCTTTTATAATTCAGTTCTAAGCACATTTACAGAGTTGTACAACAATCAACACTATCTAATTTCAGTATATTTTCATCATTCTAAAAAGCAGTATCATACCCATTAGAAATTGTTCCCTATTTTCCTCTCTTTCAGTTTTCAGACATGAATAACCTATTTTCTGTCCCTAGATCTGCCTATTCTGGACGTTTCATACAAGCGGACCCATGCAATATTATGTGACCATTTGTGTCTGCATCTTTTACTTAGCATAATGTTTTTAAGGTTCATTGATGTTGTAGCATGTATCAGCACTTTATTCCTTTGTAGAGTTCAATGTATGAATTTGTACCACATTTTATTTATCTTATCAATTGTTGCACACTTGGATTGTTACCATTTTTTGGCTATTAGGAGTAATGCTTTATGAACACGTGTACATACATGTGTTTGAACTTAGTTTTGAATTCTTTTGGAAATTGGTTGTCATATGTTTTCCAAAGTGGATGCACCATTTTACATTGCCATTGGCAATATATGAGGGTTCCAGTTTCTCCATATTCTTGCCAATATTTGCTATTCTCTGTCCAGATCATAGCTATCCTAGTAGGTATGAAAAGGTACCTCATTGTGGCTTTTTATTTGAATTTCCCTAATGACTAACAAACATCTTTCTATGTGTTATTGTCCATTTACATATGCTTGGAGAAATGTCTATTTAGATCCTTTGCCCATTTTTTAATTTGGGTTAAGCTGTGCTTTGACTATGTCCCCTCCAAAATTCAGGTGTTGCCAATGTGATGATATTAGGAGGTGGGGCCTCTAAGGTGATAGGCCAAGAGTGTTGCCTCCCTTGTTAATGGGATTAAGGCCCTTAAAAAGAGGCTTCACGCAGCATTTGGCTAGCTTGCCCTTCTGCCTTCTTCAATGTGCAGACACAGCAAGAAGGCGTCAGGCCAGTTGCCTGCTCCTTGGTCTTGGACTTCCCAGTGTCCAGAACTGTGAGAAATAAATTTTTGTTCTCTATAAATTACTCAGGTTCAGGTATTCTGTTGTAGCAGCAGAAAACAGACTAAAACAGGTTATTTGTCTTTTTACTGTTTGAGTTATGAGTTATTTATACAATCCAGATACATGTTGCTTATTAAATATATGACTTGCAAATACTTTTTCTCATTCTGTGGGTTGTCTTTTCACTTTTTTGATAATGTCCTTTGAAGCACAAAAAAGTTCTAATTTTGAAATCCAGTTTATTTTTTTTTTGTTTGAAGATTATTCTGATTATTCTGGTTATTTTGGATCTTTTGGATACCCATATAAATTTTAGGATCAGCTTGTCAGTTTCTGCAAAGAAACCAGCTGGGGTTTTGATAGAGATTGTGTTGAATCTGTAGATCCTTTTGGGGAATATCGTAGTATTAACAATATTAAGTCTTCTGATCCATGACCATGGAATGTCTTTCCATTTATTGAGGTCTTCTTTAATATCTTGCAATAATGCTTTATAATTTTCAGTGTATAAATTTTGTACTTCCTAAATTCATTCCTGAGCATTTTATTGTTTTTTTGATGCCTTTGTAAATGGAATTGTTTTCTTAATTTCATTTTTGGATTGTTCATTGCTATTACAGAGAAATGCAAATGAGTTTTACATGTTGTATCCTGCAAACTTTTAAAAACATATAACTCAGTCGAGTCACAAGACAGTAGAGTAGGTGTCAGTAATGAAGGAAGGAGAGCACAGAAGAGGAAAGGGGGCTGAGAACATGGTAGGATGATTAGCTTAGGTTTGAACATCTTAGTTTTCAATGCACATATTTCTTTCATGGAACTTTTCTAAACAAAAAAATAAGCTCAAAATTTACTTGTTGGATATGTTTCTGCCCTGTTCTGTTTTTGACTGTTGATGGTTTCAGGACCTTTCACTTCTGACTGCATGGTTTGAAAATATATTTGTTTTGAGAAAAGACAGTTCATTCCAGTCATTATTGCAATCCAAGTTTGTGTGAAAGACTCAAAGGAGTTGCGATGATTATAATTTTCAACAGCATTTTCCTATGAAAATTCATTACATTTCCACTCAGTGATATTTTTATGTTGAAGATTCAGATATGCTGTGTATTAAATCATGTCCTCTCAAGATTTGGTTATGCCATAGTACACATTCTGCCCAGGAACCAAAACTGTCCTGTGCTGGGTATGTGTGAAGATGGTGACTGTCCTACATTAGTGGGATAATTTGAAAGTGACCGGAACACAGTGGGTTTCCAGATCTTTTCCTGACTCTGTCATGATACCTTACTTTGGTTTGCACTGGGGCTCTCTGACATTGAATTGTGGTGAAAATATGTTTCTTGAGAGGAGTAACAGTAACCTACTCATATCCACTGATAGTAAGTAATGAGAAATCTAAAATTTCTTATGATACTTATCCGAGGATTACAGACATGGAATATGACAGGTTCATTTTTTTTTTGTTCCTAGGGGAAAGAGGAAACAAATGTCAAAGATGTCTTTCCCTTCTGCAGTTTTGCCCTGTACAGGTCATATAGTTGGTCCTCTTAAAGGGAGTTCCCCTGTAATCTTAAAGTCCCACTCAATGATATTTTTGTCATTACCATTGGAGAGTTGTCCTGCTTTTGCTCCTTGAGACTATTTAGGCTTTTAATGCAATAGTAGCCTACAGAGAGGAATGGGGTCCTTGAAGCCACCTTGTTTAAAGTTGAAGTGTTTTGTTTGAGTATTTTCAAACTGTGTCTTGTTTTGATGGTAAGTGGCTGCTTTGTGCTTTGATGAAGATGTGAACTGGACTAGACTATTAAAAAACATAGACCTATAAAAAGACATCGTAGTGGGTATGAGGGACACAGAAGATAGAAGATATATTTTTCCTTCTAATACAATTTTATGAAACATAGCCTTTTTAATTTTTCTCCTTTAGATCACAGGGCAAAGAGTGGAATACATTGATTCAAACAAACAACTGGAAAATCTGGGGATGCTAGAATTGGGACCAATCTTTTGCTGGTCCGGGAAGCTATTTAGAGAGCCCCAAGCCATTCAGAGAGGAGAGAGAGCTGCAGAAACGCTGCAGATGTGCGCTGGGGAGCAGGGAGACTTAGCAGGTGTCCCTATGCTTTACCTGCTCTGCACCTATCACGGCAGCTTTATCTTTCTCTCTCGCTGGATCATTGCAAAAAGTGACAGGGGATATAAGTGATATTACTCAGATTGCCTTTTCTAGATGTCTCAGTTTCTGGAAGTTAGGATATGTCATTGTGATAAATGCTTCTGCTCTCTTAATATTCCACAGAAACATTGGCTCTGGAGGAAGGATGTCCTGCCAGCCAGCAGGAAGGATGACAGATTTAAGGTGAAAGGTGTATTCTGGGCGTGGCTGGCCCTGGAAATGGGCTCCCTTGCTTGGGTCTCCAGCCTCGCTGATTTCTGTTTTGGGGACAGTTCTGGTGTCCTGATCAGGTGTCAGGGTGGAGCAGTACACTTGGAAGGGGACTCAGATGCTTCTTGGGCCAGTATGGTTTGCCCTTGGGGAAACAGGGAAGCAGATGACACAGGCTCTTGGTGTCTAACCCCTCCCCCCATGTGCCAGCTTCCATGCCTTGTGGCCAGCTGGTCTCCTGAGGCCTCAGTTTCCACTCAAAGTCCCTGGCATCCTAGGGCTCCACTGTGGCAATTGACTTAGTCCTGCCTGAGGGGTTTCTGTTTTAAGTGTCTCTGGGAAGGTAGAGGCTCAACACAAATGTGGGAATTTCAGGCAATAGTGGAAGTTCAGTGAGTGAGGGGCTAGAATGTGGTAATTGTATTAATAAACAGCAATGATGACAGTAACAGCTAGCTTTTATCAATCCTTTTTACTTGGCAGGGGGTGAGCTAAGTGCCACATATGTGATTTAATTGTCATGACAATACTCTGAACTTGGTTCCATTAGGATCCTCATGGTGAAGAAGCTTGAAGAGAGTAGCTCACTGCTCCAGGCTCACATGGTTATTGACTGGAAAAAATAAGAATTCATATCAGATAGTCTGATGCCAAAACTCATACTCGTAGTTAATGCAGTTGTCCTAAAGATCGTATCTGGGGGTTGCCTGTGCCAGCAAGAACAGATGGGACCCTTGGCAAAGGTGAGGGCAGGGGCTGTGACCTTCAGTCAAGGGATGAACACAGCCAGTCCACCGTGACACTGGAGGGTAGGGAGTCAGGGGAATCAATACCAGGACCTTGCTTTCTCGCTCCTGTCCAGTATCCTGCAGATGTTCCCCAGTGACCAAGCTCAGTGGGAAGCCAGAGGCCAGGAGAGCCCATCACTGCAATCCACATAGATCAGAGATGCAGGGACAGGAGGAAGTGGCTGTCTCCATAGCAGCAGGGCCACCAGACATGAGCTCTGCCTTGGCCAGAAGGATGTACCACTACCAAACCACAGCCTGGTGGGGAGAACCCATGTTTCTCTCTCTTCTCTCCCATCTCTTGCCAGGGCCTCTTATTGGCTGTGCCGAATGAGATGCTAAAGGCAGGGGAGTGGGGCCGATGCAGCCTTCAGGGGTGCAGAGCAGGAGGGTAGAGTGAATCTGAAGAGGCACATGAAAAAAATACATAGGGCCCATATGTGAATCTGTCCCTGAAGAACAACCTCAGAAGACATGCTGTGGCAGCTTTGAGGTCATTGGGTCACTGGTCACCACCTATATTTAGGTCAGTTGCCTTTGTGTATCCAGCAGCTTCTTTCATTGACTCAGAAACTTAATACATATCGGTTTTCTCTGAGCCTTTGAGAAGCAGCTTCATCAATTTGCTTAGGCTTCTAAGTAAAAGCCAGCATATTTGCAGAGGGCTGATCTCCCCACATCTGGATGTCTGTGTACTTTGCAAATTCTTAACCTTGACCGGCCTTGGCATGTGGTTATTTCTCTTTGTCTACACCTGGGCCCTGGGGCATTTGTGTCCTTCAGATGCCCCTTCCTCTGATAAATTTTCCGAAGGTTCAGCATTTTTCGTGTCTCATTAAAATTTAATTTGCTGTAACGTTGCCAGGCCCTGCCATAGCTATATTTAAATGGCTTCATTGCCTCATTCTTTGCATTGCCTCTGCTTTTGAGGACCTTGAAGCAGTAAATGCCTTCAGTTGTGCCGGCAGCCATGAAGGGCAGGCGGGGCTTTGTAGAGGAGATCTGTGTAGTCATAGGTTTTGCTTCTCTAAAACATGTAGGGAAGGACTGGGGCATAATTGTGAGAGTGAATGGGTCTTGTGGGTCAGCAGGAAGAATCTGGAAACAAGTGTTAATTCATTTAAGAGCTTGGTACTTGGTTTGAATTTTGGGAAACCCAATCAGAATATAGTAAGATTTTTAAGTTAGAATGTTCTTCTAAGCATGAGCAATAGAAATATGCCCTGAACCCTATTCTGTAATTGGCACAGAGATTACAGTGTATTTTTATACATATTTCCATGCACCTAAGCCTATGTATATGTGACCTTTGGAAAATATCCTTGGTTTGAAGTTAGGAAACAAGGTAAACTATCTACTTGAATATTGTTATGAGGGATATTGCACTGGTGTATCAAGAATAAGATGATATAGACCTGGCCAGGGAAGAGAAGTAAGGAAAAGCTCTCCCTAGGGATGTAGGCATGGCAGCCGGCTGATGTAGGGAAGAAACCGGGTAGGAGAGACAGTTGGGAAAATAGGAGGAGCCAGGGCCAGGACATTCAGGCTGAGGACAGGAATTCCAGGTCTCCTGAGTGGGTGGTGATTTTTTTTCTGGGTTTCAACCAGTAGATGAGGATTATAATAATGTACACTTCTTGGAAAAAATCAAAACACCCTCAAAAATTGAGGCATTTGGTTAATAAGCAGTCAAGTCTCTGTTTATCGAGTTGCCAGTTGTCACAGCCAGAGATGATCTGTTGAACTAAGAGCAAGTAAAGGAATATTAGAAGTACATTTGACAGATTTTAGATGCAGAGGTCTCCTACTGTAAATGTTATCTTTTAATTCCCAATACTCCATCTGACCTCTCTTCTCTGCTGTTTTGTTTTTCACTCTAATACCTTTATACTTGCACTGTTTTTTTTCCATTTTAGTTTAATTCTCTCCCATTTGTGTGTGTGTTCCATTCTTTTTGAATGTTTTTGATCTGACAGTCTTTCTCACCTGATACTATCTGTGTTGTGTGTCTTATCAGTTCTCCCCCAAGGATATCCCTTGAAACCTATAAGTAATGCTGCAATATGTTGGTAAACTTTGGGGAAATGAAGGGCATGGATTGTGTTAGATCTTCCCAGAGGCAGCTCAGTCTTGAGAGGGCTCTGCTTCCTCCTGGAAGGTGGCAAATGCTTTGTGAGCACAAGTTAGCCCAGTGCCTGGCACATGTTAAGTGCTTAGTGAATATTTTTTGAACAAATGGTTGTGTCTCTGAAAATGTTCGGCCCTTTGAGTGGACAATAAGAGTTGCTGTTTGGGAAAATATTGGTAGCTTTCATTTGGATTTGCCTCTGGGAATGGTGGCCTTGCCATTTTGGTTGCTGCTTAATCTTGACACTGTTCCATTCACAATTGCTTATTTTGTATGGGTTCTGCTATTTCTTTTCTTTTCTTTCTTTCTTTCTTTTTTTTTTTTTTGAGACAGAGTCTTGCTCTGTTCAGCCCAGGCTAGAGTGCTGTGGCGTCAGCCTAGCTCACAGCAACCTGAAGCTCCTGGGCTCAAGTGATCCTCCTGCCTCAGCCTCCCAAGTAGCTGGGACTACAGACATGCGCCACCATGCCCGGCTAATTTTTTTTCTATTTTTAGTCACCTGACTAATTTTTCCAATTTTTAGTAGAGACAGGGTCTCGCTCTTGCTTAGGCTGGTCTCAAACTCCTGACCTCAAGCGATCTTCTTGCCTCCACCTCCCAGAGTGTTAGGATTATAGGTGTGAGCCAACACGCCTGGCCAGGTTCTGCTATTTCTTTTTCCTTCTCTATTAATGTTGTTTATATCATGTTGCACCTTCCCCTTGGGCTTAACCTCCCGGGGTCTGTGTTGCTGCTGGCCATGGTCCAGTTTCTGTTTCCTTCATTGCTGTCTCAGTGCCAGCTCTTGTTGTCTTCTTCACCTGCTCTACCTCTTCTTGCTGGTCCCAGTTTTTATTGTTGTGACTCCTCGCCTTCCCACATTTGTTTGGTCTTTTTATTGATTATTTTCTTCTGCCTTCTTGAGCAACATGGGGCTGGGGCTTCCTAGGATAAGGAGCTTCTGCTGTGTCACCCTAGGATGAGTACTGGCAAGTGGAAGGGACCCCGAATGAGTGGAACACAGGGAAGGTGTTCAATTAGGGTTCATCCCCTCATAGTTTCTGTGGCTCAATCCCCAAGTATTTTTTAAGTACTTACCTAGGCCAGGCATTGTAGGGTTGATGGTGAGCAAGGTTAGCCTGCTCCCATGAAGCTTACAGTCTCATGGGGGAGTATTCGATATGAATCAAATAATGTAAAATTGCAGCTTGGAAAATGCATAGTGTGTAAAAGCAGAAATTCAGTATGATTAGAAAGCCCTGGGTGTTTTACAAAGCTTTTTAGTAAAGTAAAATATACATATAGAGAAGAAAAGTATACATATTATAGATGCATAGATCAATGAATTTGCACAAACTCAGCAGTCCTGTTGAGCTCTGTGTGTCTAGAATGTTCACACTAAGGAACAGAACTTTACCAGCACCCAGAAGCCCTTGTCGTGTCCTCTTTGAGTTCCTGCCCCCATCGAAGGATAAACTGCCATTGCAACTTCTCACAAGTTGATTTAGAGATTTTATCTAGTACAGAGACCAGAAAAGGCTTCTGAGGAAGTGTTGCCTGAGCTGAGAGCTGAAGGGTGAGTAAGGCAGGGGTGAAGACAAAGATGGAGGGAAGAGTTTCCAGGCAAGAGATCCCATGGCAGGAGAGGGCAGGAAGCATTTGGAGAACTATAAGATGACCAGAATGGGATGGGAAGAAGGGTTCCTGGAAGGTAGGGTCTCATGGGCCATCGTATGGGCTTTCTTCTCATCCTAAAAGCAGTGGAGTTGGGGAGGGGAGGATCAGATTTGAATTTGAAAGAGATCACTCTGGCTGGGGGTTGTGGGTAGAGAATGTATTGAAGAGGGGCGGAGGTGAATAACCGGAGACTAATTAGGAAGTTATTGCAACATTCTAAGCTGGAGAGGAGGTGGCTTGGTCAAGAGCAGTGGTAGCCATGCAGAGAAATGGGTGGATTTGAGAGAGATTTCAGAGCAAAGATTGACAGGACTTATCTATATCGATCAGCCGTGGAGGCCAATAAGAAGAAGGCATCCAGGATGACTTAAAGGTTTCTGCTTGGAAACATGGAACAACAGTAATATGAGAACTAGCCCAACTAAAATGGCTCTGCAGAATGTAGATTTGGGAGAAAATTGGCAGAATGAAAGATGAGTGTGATTGGTTTTGTGCCCATCTGAGCAAATGTTGGCTACGATGGCTCTGAGTCACAGACTGGCACATTTGGGTACTAAATGAACGTGCCACATTTACTCACGTATCCCCTGATTTATTTCCCTTGACTCTACTCTTGAGGAGGACAAACACACACACACACACATATACACACATATGTACATACACACATATGTATGTATTTCAGTGTATAGTTTGTATTTTCCCTTTTAGCAGACAGAGGTTAGCTGGAGGTATTTAAGGAATGATGAGGGCTGTTGAACTTGATGAATATGAAAGGATTAATACCTAACTCCTATTCACAACTCATAAAGCCCTCTTGACAAGTTCTCAGAGGATCCTCATCAGTTTGTTTGGTGCTGCTGTGTAGTTGTTATTGATCCTGTCTCCCTGTTCTTGGGGTGGTGGTGGTGGTAGTAGTATCAAGGATAAAAATGAGGACTCTGCCCTGAAATAATTGCATAGAGAAGATAAGACATTTATACCAATATTTATTGTGTATGACAATGCAATATGGATTAATTAGTTCATATTAAAAACCAAGTATTGTACCAAGCACTGTGTTGGACATTGCAGATGCCAAGGTGAGCAGCATTGACACAATTCACAAGTGTTTATTAATTTCTTATTTTACACTGTGCTGGACATTGGGTTTTAATGGTGATGCAAAACAAGCATGGAGTCCCTAATCTGGAGCTCATAGCTAGTAGATTAGGTAGACATTAGTCAAAGAATCAACAAATAACAGGGATGTGTACCATAAGGGAGACATATATGATGTTATGAGAGCATATAAATAGGGAATTGGATCTAGCCCGGGACATCAGCAGAGGCTTCTCTGGGGAAGTGATGCTTAAGTTGGAAGAAAAATAGCATCATTTAGACAAGAAAGGGTGGGGAGAAGAGCATTCTAATGGAGCAGGTTGAAGAGGCCAGAGTGAAAGGAGGTGAAGTTATGTGTGAAGAATACATGAACTCCTAGACTCCTTCCAGGGACCTAGCATCACGAAGATTTGTTTCTTCCTCTCACTAGATGAATGATGTAGCTTGATGAGGAAGTTCTATTCTCTATAGGTGCTCGGGAACACCAGCTGATGGAGGCGTCCCCTTCTGGAGCATTGCTGGTCACTGTGGCATGAGGAGAGAACACATGGAGTTATCACACTTCTGCTCTTCTCTCTTCCTATCCAGAAGCACCTCATGTCACTTCTGCTCATGGCCCATTGGCCAGACTGATCACATGGCCACACCTACCTACAATGGACTGGCAGTATCATTTTCCCTGTGAGGTTATGATAACATTCACCAAAGTGATAATGGTGGCTATTTAAAGTAGAGCCTGTCAATAACCATGCAGATGATGTCCCAGAATGATTCAGTGGCTGGTAAAATGTGGGTGATGAAGGGGAGGGGAGAGAGGGAAAAGGAGGGAGGCAGCCTTTAGCATCTGGGTGAATGGTAGAATTTAGGAACCACTCACAAGGTTAAGGAAGTGATCGTTAGAGGCTTTTGGTGACATGGATCATAACTGTGGTTGAGGTCATATTTAGTCTGGGGTGTTAGTCAGGAGGTATCCAACAAGTGGTTGGCAATTCAGGACTAGAATTTGCTGGATAAGTGAGGGTTGGGGAGATGGCATTTTTGGGTGGTACAAATAGTGGTGAGAGTGAAATGGAAGGGGAGAGAAAGGATGGTGAAAACTGTACCTTGGGAACACTGGCATACAGCTGGCACCAGGAGGAAAAAAAATCATCAAAGGAGAGAGAAGGGGAGTAATCTGTGGATATAATATGGAATTATGGTGGCCATTTCATACGGTAAGGGACATTTCAGAAGGAAGGAGAGGCCAGCTCTGTCAGATGTTGTAGACATTAAAGAAGATGGAAAATAAAATCAGAAAATCGGGCCACTGGGTCATTGGGATGGAGAATTGAGAAGGTCATTGATGATCTTCTAGGAAGAAGAAGGAAATGATAGAATCATGGGAGATTATTACAGTCATGGGTCAGGGTGTGTGTGTGTGAGAGAGAGAGAGAGAGGGAGGGGAGGAATAAATCCTAAACATGATGACAGGCATAGAATAAGGAATATGTGGCAAAAGAGAGAATGGAAACAAGACAAATAAAATTTACAGTAGACAAGAGTAGATGCAACACAGAGTTAGCTTTGGTAACAAGGAGGGGCATTTCTTTCCTGGAGGTAAGAGCAATAGATGGGAGGAGAGTTTGAGAGAACAAAGAAACATTTGAGGTGATGAAGGAGTTGATAGGAGAGATGAAAAGATGTACATATCCTATATAGAATTGAAGATACTTACAGGTTACCTGTTCGTAATCCTGAAATGTGCAATACATTACATGGCAGGACTACAAGTTAGCTCAAAGAGGTCAGAATTGAATTATGCCTTGATTATAGGCCAAAATACAGAGGACCCTATGAAAAGGTTATTACTGGGAAATTAAAAACAATAGTAAATGTTGCATGTTGAGTAACTGTGCATGTGTTATTGTGCTATTTTTGTGGAATGTAGAAATAACCTGCCAGATGGAATTGACTACACACCTTGTTAGGCAGAGTCAGGGCACCTTATAGGACTGTGTATGAGCATTAATTAATGAGAATACTTTTCACATATCAGGAACCTGTTTATTGCTATTTATTAAGTGGGCCCAGTGAGTCCTTGGTAGCCTATTGATCAGTGTTATCAGCTTAAAACCTGTCAGTCAGTCTAGATGTGAATTGCCTATAGAAAAGTCAGTCATAAAGTGGCTCCCTAAAATAGCTCATGCATGAGGGTGGCATGAATTACACCGATAAGAATTCATTTGCAGTATTGACTCAAATATTTCTGTAGGGGATTAGGTCTTCATTGTTCACTTTAAAAATTCAAAGCAGGACAGGCCCTTTTTACCCTAATTAAGGAGCCCTACAGTTGACTTTATTTGACTGTTGCCCAACCAGATAAATACAACCGTCCCAGCCCAATGCCTAAGCTGCCACTTAGATTTGGTAAATTCCCTGTGACTTCAGAAGTTGTGAAGAGTGAACAGCCCTGCAGACTCCTCTGAAAAGATTAAAAACTAAATCAGGTGCCACTTGTAAAGTGTGGCTGGATGAATGCCATTTATTTTTCATTTTGTGCTTGAAAGTTTTAAAAACAATTGGTAATAACCTCAAACACATTCGACCTGTCAAGCATGTTTGAAAGGGAAAGGAAAAGAGCTTGCCTATAGGGGAACATTCACCTAAAGTCTGCATAGTACTGCCCTTGCAATACCATGAATGGAGAATGACTAAGATGACCCATTATATGATAGACAGCAGTTTGCTTTTATTCAGTTTGCAAAACATTTAATGAGTAACTTCCATGTGCAAGGTGCTTTGGTATGGACACTCTGAAAACACGAACTTAAATAAGACTCAGCCCTAGACTTAAGGGATCTTAGAGTATCACATATGTATATCAGTGGGGAGATGGTGGCAAGGCATAAGTAATTATAATGCAACTGGGATGCAATGGATGCCATGGTGGGGCCCAAAGCACTGTAGGAGTTGAGAGAAGAAAGGCATTATTTTCAATTAGGGGATCAGGGAAGGCTTCATGAAGAAGGTGGTATTTGATATGAAACTTAAATTATGAGACAAATCCAAACTATGGTGGGACATGGAAAGAGGAAGATGGACAACGAAGGGCAGAAAATAATAGGTGAAAAACCTGAGAGGTGGAGAAGGTGAGGTGTGTGAGTCATGCAGTCTGGCAGAGCGAGGGGTAGGGGAAGGAAGCCACATGAAAAACATCCGGGAAGAAGGGAGGTTTGGGCATACTGTGGAGGCTCTTAGGTGCCAAGGTGAGGCATTGGTTCTCTTTGGAGTGTACGAGTAAGATAATAAACATTTAAGCAGCTTAATCGTGTGTGTATATTTAAGTATATATGAGACAGGAGGCAGGGAGATGAGTTGGGCTGTTGTAATGACATAAATGAAAAGCCATAAAGATCTGAACAAGGAGAGTTGCTCTCTGAATCTGACATTAAGGAGAACCTATAAAAGATGCTGTAGATGTCAAATCTTTGTATATTAGCAACCAATGGAGGGGAAAAGAAAGGGATTAAAGATGGCAATAAGATGTTGACATCCTTTTCATCAGCAGAAATAGGAAAATCAGGGGTAAGCGCTGTTTTTGGATCAGCTAATGTTACAGGTTTGGATTTGTGTTTTAAAATAATAGCTGTGTTAGAGTTTATCAGAGATGCTCTTACTTGAGATGTCGATTTGGGAGCTATGGACATGACAGTGGAGTGAATCAGTTTCTGAAGAGGGAGTTTGAGATGTAGCAGAAGGTGGAGAGCGGAGTGCAGCAGCACACCTGGAGGTAAAGGTAGGGGAGTGCGTGGAAGCACGGCTGTGGGAGGAGATGGAGGAGAAACCGCTATGGCGGGAGAATGAAGTCGGTGCAGTGATACAGAAGCCCACTGAAGAGTTTGCAGAAGGAAGATACTGAGGAAATTGAAGAATGAGAAAATGTTTGTGGATTTATACATTAGGATCTCACTGAAAGTCAGAGTGCAAGAAGTTATGGGGTGAGTGGGTGATTTGAAAACGAAGACAGTGTACTATCTACATCAGCAGAGAGGCCACACTCTCTCACTGTCCATTCCCTTCCCCATCAAGCTCCACCACGGACAGGCCCTGAGTGTGGCCTGGCCCTTCTCCATGGAGGATTATGGACAGGGCCTACCACACAGAATTGGCGGTGGGATGAATCTGTTTGACCTTCTGGTGTAGATTCTCCCATTCAGAATTTTGGTAGAGTGGAGTGGTAGTTTGAAAAGGAAAACAGGATTTAGGGCAGGAGACAAGTGAATATAATTGTGACAGGGATGAAGTAAGCAGAAAAAAAAAATGAGATTGAATTGTGAGAGAAACGGGTCTTTACAAAGGCAAGAGGGAAAGAGATCGGGTCTGGGTTTGGCTTGGTGAGGAGAGGGGACATTTCTTCTTGAGATGAGAGAGAAGCTGAAAATCAAAGAGATTTTTGAAGGAGAATGAAAGGAAATATGGAACACTTTCAGTTGGATTTCTTCAGCCTCTTTAGTAAAATGTGGCAGGAAGTCCTCTGCTGAGAGTGAGTATGTGGGTGAGATATGGAACTCTAAGGCCTTTGAGAAGGTTTAGAATAACTGCTGAAGGTCAGATGATTCAGGGTTAATGCGAGATGAGTAAGGAAAGGCTTGGGCAACCTTGAAGGCTCAGGTGTCATGGGATGACTTGCTTGTCATGACCTAGCTTATGGCTTTTTCCCACAGTGCTTGCAGCTGAGGGGCTGCGCTGTGCTCCCTGGTTGTAGTTATCCAGTGCTGAGGGTGGACAGAGCAGGGAACGTGACAGAAACAGGGACTGGGGAGCCTAGAGTGGCTGGGAGTATGTTATTGGCATTGGTTTTGGATATAGCTCATTTTTTATAGACAGGACCATATGCACTGGTTGCTTCATCCTCCATTCCCCTACAGGCTGGCATACTGGAAGTAAGTCCTTGAGATGGCAAAGAGCAGAAGAGACCTGAGAGAAAGCTGCAACCAAGGAGCCCTTGGGCCCTGGCTTCCCAGCACCACTTCCCCTGCCCTTGGCTCCTGTGCTTCCCTCTCTGGGCTCAGCCCTGTCCAGTCCCTGGCCACACTGGGACAGGGAATGTACACATTGGGAGCTTTTAGTCCACTGCAGGATAGAGATGGGATTAGCTCAGCTTTTGTACTCCTGTTTGGTCCTTGGGTGTCTGTGGACTTGTAGCCTTCACCTGATCCCCTTGACATTTGCAGACTCTGTCTCGGCACCTGCTTCAATTTCTGCTTAATGCTCCTCCTTGAGTCGGAGTCAAGACTCTGTCTGCTTGGCTGGAGCTCTGTCACCTTCCTAGGTCTTCCCAGAGCCTGTTCTCCAGGAATCAGAATCCTAACCGTTGGCCAAAGTCCTGCTATTATTAATGAACTAAAAGCCCTTCTTGCCAAATTGGGCCTCTTCAGATACTGATGATTACACAGGTCAGACTTATGTCTCTGGACACTGAATGTTGAACTTCCCATTACTCATCTTGGGGGCCAGTCTGATAGCTGGATCATCTCCACCAAACCCAGGCAGGCCCATTTCCCTGTGAATCTATGTTACCGAGGCCTCAATACTCTCTTGGTTAAACCTGTTCAAGTGTTGTCATATTGAATTGGGGGATTTACTCAAGGTAGTGGTTAGCAATCAAACTAGCATTTAAGACAAGAAAAGAGGATAGGGTGTGAAGGGAACCAGAGTGTCAAAGGGCAGGAAGACTGATGGGAACAAGAGAAATGCCAGTGTGAAAATCAGCATGCATTTTGAAGGCTGCATGGGTAATGTGGGACAAAAAGATGGGGGAAAATGGACAGAGCAACAGACAAGAGAGAGTGATCAGTAACTCATGCTATCCCTAAAACACCATTTGGCCTGCTAGAGTAGAGATTTTTCCCAAGCTTGGCTTTTTTAGGGATTTCAGCTAGAATTGGGGTAGAGGTGGGGGTAAAATAAATAAATAAAGGTGGATTCTGACAGAGCCAAAGCGTCTTTCCTTGGATTGATGCTCTTTTCTTTTTTTTTTTTTTTTTTGAGACAGAGTCTCACTCTGTTGCCCAGGCTAGAGTGCCATGGCGTCAGCCTAGCTCACAGCAACCTCAAACTCCTGGGCTCAAGCGAACCTCCTGCCTCAGCCTCCCGAGTAGCTGGGACTACAGGCATGTACCACCATGCCCTGCTAATTTTTTCTATATAAATTTTTAGTTGTCCAGATCATTTCTTTCTATTTTTAGTAGAGATGGGATCTCACTCTTGCTCAGGCTGGTCTCAAATTCCTGAGCTCAAACGATCCACCCACCTCAGCCTCCCAGAGTGCTAGGATTATAGGCGTGAGCCACCGCGCTGGCAGATCGATGCTCTTTTCAAGATGTTTGCTACTGCCCATAATATGAGAAGTCATGCTTGAAATACAACTTTAGTGGAACTAATTTATTCACACCTGGACTTACATGAACGTGATACATTTGTTTGATTTTTTTGAGCTGCTCTAATGTCATGGCAGCTTTTCTGCCAGTAGGAGTAGCAACGTGATGTGGCTCCGTAGTTCAGCCTAATGGGCAGGGCAGGGGTGTGTTAGTAGTTGTGTTGCATTCATGACCTTCACTAGATGCTCCTGCCAGGAAGCATCATTTGGGGGTGAAGTTGCCTTGAGGTTGCCTTATGCCTAAGCCTCATTGTCTGTGGAATATGTATGTATATGGTATGTATGCATTCAGACAGGTAATAACTTTGTCCAGGTAACTAGTATAAGGAAAAAGTCATTTAGACATATCAAAGAGTGTCATCTGTTAGACATTAATAATGATTTCCATTTGTTGGCTAAATATCTTATTTAGCCTGATTGTTTTGTTTCAGGGCATTTAATCTTTCATCATTAAATCTTCTATTTACCATAGATCTTACCTTTACAAAAACCAACAATTTTAAAAATATGCTTTGATATTATAAAATCATCTTGTAGAAATTTAGTTTTGTTTTTTTTTTTTTTTTTAGACAAGAAAACAATCTCAATTAGTGATGAAGTTGACGCAGCTCTGAACAGGCATCAGGACCCTGGGTTTTCATTCTATATAGGTCTTGTCCTGGGTGATCTTAAGACATTTACAAAGCTTCTTGGAAATGCAGATTTTTATCTCTTAAACGGGGCTAATGAAGCCTCCTTCATCAGGGAGAATGTGAAAGAAACTGTGGTAGCACTTTGGAAACCATAATGCTAAGCAAATATGCTCTTCTTGGACTAGAACCTTGCAGAAACAGGGCTATAAAATAGTTTGTGAGCTCAGGTGTTTGCACCTTCTTTTTTTTCCTTTACGCTGTTATTTGTACATCACCAATGTCTTTGGATGTATACTGCATCTAAAGTGACTCTGGCACAGCCCTGTTGCCATTTAGAACATACCCACATCAGTTAAATTCACATGCTAAGACTGATCTCATTTAAGCCCATCTGAAATTCAACATGCATTGCACCCCAGTAGGATCCCTTTGGTTGCATTCCCACAATCTGTGCTTCTTCTTACTTAGTTCAATTTACCTAACATTTACTGAGTGAACATCTAATATGTACAAGGGATGGTGCTGGATGCTGTGGCATGGTCTCTGTCCTCAGGGATTCACCATCTGATCAGACAGAATAAGTTAGCTGGAAATTTGCTCTGTGAAAAGGAAAAACAATGGTAGTGACTAGAGGCAAATTGTGCTGTAGGTGAAATGAGTTTTTGGAGCACTCTTCACACGCCCTTTCATGGTGTTCTTTACTCATGCACTGTAGCCTTCAGTGGCCCAGAAGCCCAGCCCAAGACAGGTTCTGGCCCTCCATCCTCACATAGTTTTAGTATTCAGTGTCCAGGTGGGCATCTGTGAAAGAGCTGATGAAACCAACCAACCATTCATTCATTCATTCATCTAATAAATATTTAGTGAATATGTGCCATATAATGTGTTATAGGGTTTTGGAATGTTTTCAATTAAGAGGTACTACCTGACCCCAATGTCACTCTGGTGGTGAAATGTTTAGGATTGTTGAGGGAATTTGAGAGGTTAATGGAGAGAGTCCATCTCCTGTAGCTGTGCAATTTTGTTAAACTGATTCTTCCTCTTAAGCCTTGGTTGAGGTATGGATAATGGAAGGGTAGATTATTCAGAATTTATTATTGGTTTTGAATCTTTTTGTTATTTTAGTATGAATAGGAGTATATCAGATGTTCTGGGAATTTACTACAAACAGAATAATAAGGTTTGCTCACTCCTTTCTGTAACTGATTGCTGGGAATGTATGCTTCTTTTTCTTAGTCTAATACAAAGTGGCTTTTGCCCAGATATTCTTGGTTCCTAAGGGTTTTTCTGCTTGAGAAGACCTGGACTGGGAGATTAGGTATTGCTGGATAAACTGGTGTGACTCAAATGCCCCCAGGTAGTCAAGAGTCATCTCCACCTCACTGGGAGATGCTCATCACCAGTGGTGACCATCAATAAACCATCCACACATTGTTGAGTTTTCATTAAATTCTCTGTGGTATCTGGTAGGAAGTGGCAATTGTGTTTGTGAGAGACCACAGCAGGTCAGACCTGATGTTCAAAGTAAGGTTAAGGCAGAACATTGCTGTCTGTTGCTTCTCAGGATTATACTTTCTAACAGAGCCATCGCAGGCCAGCTCGTTGGCACAGAGAATGTCCATGTAATTCTAGCACAGCAGCTCACAAATAGAAAATGTAAGGATTTGGGCATCTGGTTTGCTCACTTCTGCCCCCAGTAGATCCCTCCGTTGCTTTGGCAGTGCATAACTACATCTTCATTTTGATTGCTTGGAAAATAAGAGGTGTCTCAGAGAACGTTTTTTCTTCTTTTTCCCCAAGACCACTTAAAGCATTGATTAACAAAGAGAACAGCAGGGAACCAAATGAGTTCTTAGTTCAGAATAGCACTAGAAATATACTGCAAGCAGCACAAAGCAAGTGAAAGTACTTAATTAGAGTGTGTAAAAACTTGACCTTTCCCAGGCACTATGACATTCTTTGGAAATCCAGTATAATCCAGAGCACAGAGTTCCTGCAGAGAGCCCACACCCTTACGATTGCTATGGTCCTATATAACAACAGATGATATGGAGTTCTTTGTCTTGCATGGTCCATAAACATCTAAAAAAATTTTTTTTTAATTTCAAAATATTAATTAAGGGGTACAAATGTTTTTATTATGTGGATATCTTGTATGACGCTTAAGTCAGGGCTTTTGGTGTCCCACCACCAGAATAGTGTTCATTGTACCCAATAGGTAAGCTTTTATCCTACACTCACCTTGCTGCTCTCCCCTATCCTTGGTTTCTCATGTCCTTTATATTGCTTTGTGCCCATGTGTACCCATTTATTAGCTCCCACTTATTAGTGAGAACATACGGTGTTTGGTGTTCCGTTCCTGAGATACTTCACTTAGGACTGATATCCAGAATTTACAAAGAACTCAAATGAATCAGCAAGCAAAAACCAAACACCCCATCAAAAAGTAGGTAAATGACATGAACAGGAGTTTTTCAAAAAAAAGATAGACAAATGGCCAATAAATATATGAAGAAATGCTCAACGTCACTAATCATCAGGGGGATGCAAATTAAAACTATTGTACAATGAGATACCATCTTACCCCTATCAAAATGGCCATTATTAGAAAGTCAAAAGACAATAGATGCTGGCATGGATGCAGAAAGAAAAGAACGCTTATACACTGTTGGTAGGAGTGCAAATTAGTACAACTTCTATGGAAAACTCTATGGAGATTCCGCAAAGAAATAAATGTAGGCATACCATTTCATCCAGCAATCCTGCTGCTGGGAATCTACTCAAAGGAAATGAAGTCGTTTTATCAAAAAGACAGCTGCACTCTAATGTTTATTACAGCACAATTCACAATTGCAAAGATGTGGAATCAACCTAAGTGCCCTTCAATTCATGAGTGGATATTGTGAAAGAGAGATATATATAGACACACATGTACCATGGGATACTACTCAGCCATAACAAGGAATGATATTGTCATTTACAGGAACGTGGAGGAGACTGGAGACCGTACTCATTCATTCATGCATTTATTTCAGGAAATTATGGGGGTACAAACATTTTGGTTACATGACTTTGCCACATCCCAACCATGATTTGAAATGCGCCCTTTCCCCCCCCACAACGCTCACCACATCCATTAGTTGTGAGTTTACCCACCCTCAACACCCCTACCCACAAAGAATATTACTACTGGGAGACCATACACATTTAAAGAGTGCTTCCAGATAATGTTTCTAAGTAGTAAAACTTGATTAAGAAATCCATTCTTCTTTAGAACTTAAATGAGTATTTGGAGACAAGTAGAATAATTTACTTTTTGGGTTTTGCTCCCTTTGGGAAAACATTCTATGTAACTGAATTAGTTCAGGGCCTCAAAGTTCCAGAGTAAGTTCCCCATTCCATTCCCTCTCCCTACCTGCTGCTCAGGTGAGTAGAGACAGTCCTTGACTCTGGTGGAGCCCTGGCTGGGATAGTTCCAAGAATGTCCTACTAAGTTTGCACTCTAGCTGTATATTGGGCATGTCCTATGGATGTGAAGGCTGGGTGTGAGGGGGTGTGTGTGACCATGTGTTCTTGAAAGTGTATGTCTGCGTATATAGGAGGAGTGTACACTGGAATGAGAGATGAGTGGGATGGTGTAGACACTTGAGCAGCCTTCTTCCTGTAGTAGAGAGGCTCTTAGGAACTGCAAGTTGATTCATTTTCCTTTTACAATGGGGCAAATAGGATAATTTATGCAGGACTCCTTCCCAGACTTCTTTGCTGATTTTTTCCATCTCCCCCAACTTACAAACTACAACACTGGACTGCGCTTGGGGTTTCAGCCCTTGGCCCTCTTCCTTTTTCTTTCTCCACTCATTCCCCAGGCAGTTTCATCTTGTCTCATGGTGTTCATCTAATCTTCATAGCACCTCTGTGCTCTCAACTCTCAAATTTTATTTCCAGCCTGAACCTTTCTCTGGAACTCCAACTACTTACATCTAACTGTCTATTTAATATTTCTTCTTGAATATCCAGTAGGTTTCAAACTTAACACGTCCAAAACCAAACTTCTCATATCCCCAACCTGCTCTCCTGGCTACCTGTCCCATCTTAACTAGATGGTAACACCATCCTTTCTGTTTCTGAGACCAGGATCCTAGGAGTTACTCTTGACTCACACGTCTTATCTATCTCATAAATTTCATATTCAGATCACCAGCAAATTCTTTCAGCTCTACTTTCAAAATATATCCAGAATCCATTCACTTTCTCTACCTACATTACTAACAGCCTGGTCTAAGCCACCCTCTTTTCTCTCCTGAATTATTTCAGTAGCTTCCTGGTCTCCCTGCATGTACCCTTGCTTTCTACGGTCTGTTCTCTATCCAGCAACCAGAGTGATCCTGACATTATGTCAGTCCTCTATTCATAACCCTCCCTTACATTCTCAAAGCAGAAGTCCTTACAGGCCTTAAAAGGCAGGCTCCTGCCTTCTCTCTGCCCTCATGTGCCAGTGATGCACTCCTCACTCATTGCTCTCCAGGCCATCCTTGTGGTAGTCCTCTTCAGTCACACCAAGTATGCCCCTGGGGCCCTTGCAAGTGCTGTCACCTCTGTCTTTCACCTTCAGGTACTTGCATGATTCAGGCCCTTATCTCAGGTCTCTGGCAAAATGTCACATTTTTAAGGAGACCTGTCTGGACTTGACTATATAAAATAACACAATGCCAGCCTCCTCCCTCCTAGTGTTATCTTGCCCCTTACCTACCTTTGTTTTTCTCCCTAGCACTTACCGCTATGTGACTTAATGACCCAGAGTGCCAGACATTGCTCATGGATGCTACTGGCATTCCCAAGTCTTAGACAAGAAGTAGGAAGAGGAAAAGGGAGAAAGCAAGAGACACTGAAAGGAGAAGAGCAAGCTATAAAATGCAAGAAGAGCTGTCCTTCAGATGCCATTTGCCAGATGTGTCAAAGGTGCCTATACTTGAGCCAACTAACTAGAGCAATCTCTTTTGTGGAGAAAAGTTCTATTAACACAGGTATCTATTATTAATAAACATAACTGTGCTAATACCTAAAATACATGGAAGTCAAACTTCTCAATAACAAAATAACAACCCTATTAAAAAATGGGCAAGAGGCCTGAATAGACATTTCTCAAAAGAAGATATACAAATGGCTAATGCATACACGAAAAAATGTCCAACATTTCTAATCATCAGAGAAATGCAAATTAAAACCACAATGAGATATTGCCTCATACCCATTAGATTGACTATTATCAAAAAGATGAAAGATAACAAGGTTGGCATGAATGTGAAGAAGCAGAAGCCCTTGTACACTGTTGGTGGTATTGTAAATTAGTGCAGCCATTTTGGAAAAGTGTGGAGGTTCCTTAAATAACCAAAAATAGAATTACTCTGTGATCCAGCAGTCCCACTACTGGGTATATATCCAAAGGAAATTAAATCCATATCTTGAAGAGATATCTGCAGTCTCATGTTTATTGCAGCATTATTCACAATAGCCAAGATATGGAAACAACCAACGAGCCCATCAGCAGATGAATGGATTAAAAAAAAGTATATATACAGAGTGGATGACTATTCAGCCTTTAAAAAGCAGGAAATCCTGTAATTTGCAACAACATGGATGGACCTAAAGGACCTTATGCCAAGGGAAATAAGGCAGGAACAGAGAGAGACACTGACTCCATGAGCTCGCTTACATGTGGAATCTAAAACAGTTGAACTCATAGAAGTGGAGTAGAATGGTGGGGTCTGGGAGACGTCTAGATGGGGAAAGGGGAGATGTTGGTCAAAGAGTACTAAATGAATTGAAGAAAGCCTTTGGTTTTGCAGATTTAGGGTTCATGGCTTTGAATTTTCACTGAGAGTCTTACATGGCTGAGTCCTTTGTTATTTGAGTTTCTCTGTCCCTTTGCCTCTCTCTGGCTGCTGTTGTCACCTGCTTATAGACCTGGCCCTTCCTTAGTCTTATTCATTAAAAGGGAATATTAGCAAATTATTCAAATGAAGGTATTTAAGACACATTAGCAGTGAATTAAAGCTTCTGGACTGTCGTTATGTGAATAGGCTGAAAAACTATTACCATTAAAGGGGGTGGTGTAGTTTGCTTTGAAAAAAAAGGGAGTAGCTGTCAGAACCATCCCCTACTGAGAACAAGATCTTTTAGGGTTTTTTATTTGTGAATGTTCATGTGCTTGCACGCATGAAGACAGCCTTATCTATTTTTTTAAATGCAATATAAGGATACTGTAGTATATAATTATGGACAATGAAAAATGTTCTTGGGCTTGGTTTGTGATATTTCCAACTGAGAAGTAGATGCTGCTCTAAAATCGAACAATTTCCACCAGCCCTATAAATAGTGATTAACTCCTCCTCCTCCACCGGAGGACCCCACTTTCTTGCCAGCTCTGCAGTTCTCACCATCCCTAGCCAAGGCTGCAGAGTAAATTTTAAGCCAGCTCCCTGGGCAGATCACTTTAACAACCAGTACAGCTATTTCTGATCTTTTCTTTCTTCTTCTTCTTCTTTTTTTTTTTTTTTTTAAAAAAAAACTTGGATCTATGAAAAGATTGGTTGGGGATGATAGTGTTTCAAGCGCTCATTGCCTTTTTACATATGCTGCGCACTTACATCATTTTCACTATGTTTTTATCTGTGCAGTTTTTTATTCTTCTTCAGAAAGATGATTAGTGTATTCAACATGCTGCACAGACCATAGAGCTCCTTCTGACTGGGACCAGATGGGATAAATGTGGAGCACTGACATGGCTTGGCATGCTGGCAGCCATGGTGAGCCCACGAGGCTTTTGAGAAAGTTTACTGAGTGCTCACAGCCCTCAGGGGGCAGAAAACTGGCTATGTTTTACACAGTTAACCTCACAGGAGGACCAAATAGACCCATATTTCACTGGGAAGGGATTCAGTGTAATTCAAGACTATTTTTAACTTCTCCTTAGAATTACACTTGCAACGAAAACCTAATTAGCCAAAATCTAACTACCAGGATTTAGGAACATCTTGAATTTCTTCTTGAACATAATTTAGAGAAACAGGCTAAATGGGTAGTAGTGTTAGAGCCAATAATGTCTGGTTTGAAGTTTGGTAGGCTCAGAAAGCCTATATCAACAATTTTTCCTAAAAGGCAACTTTGAGGATAAATTTCATAGACTTTCTATGTTCACACTCTTCTATGTGATGGTTAAATGATGCCCCTGAAGCTTTATATACAAATAAAAGAAAATCTTAGCTCAAGTTATGCTTTTAATACTTTTCAGTTTAATGTATTTTATATTTTTAGAAGATTTACACAGAACTGCTGAGTTAATACTAATTAAAGTATAGGTTCCAAGTTTCTGGGGCTTTCACGTATATGTTGGGAATGATGATCAATGATCTTATGGAATGTTGACAATAAGGATCTATACGCCGAGGCAAATGCAAGTTTCATCCAAGGCTTGACACACAAAATTTTGGAGGACCTCTTAAAGGGAAAATCTCAAAGTTACAAATAAAAATTTAGGTATAAATGAAATATTAGAATGAGAAAATAAATCATAACAAATTATAGATTTTTAAAAAATGGGCAAATATTATCATAAAATATCCAGGAAGATTACATAACATTTTTATTACTTGCTTCCAGTGTCCTTTATGTTTAAAAAAAAAACTACTTTGGTTGCATACTCTTTGATCACTTCATACAACAATGATATTTCTAGTATTTTCTATAGAGAGAATAGAAAGATAATTCAGTTTTCCCTCTAGTAAGATTGGTTGAGCTTTGTTTTTTTATTATTACTAGGTTTGAAAACTTTGGCTTTTTAAAAGCAACATTGTACATGTTTTAGGATTGCTGTCAAATTTGGAGAACTCTATCAAGTTTCTTTAACCTCATGTATCTTTCTGTAAGATTGGAAAACTTTTCCATAGACTAGTTTCTGCCTCTGAACGTTTATTTCAAGGCTTGTTGTCTCCTTTCCCAGCCCATGGAAGGGGAATAAGAAGGACTTGGTGCTGAGCAATGCAGGCCACATTTATTTCACAATCTCTAGCCTTGCATCTTTGGGTCACAACAGAGGAAGGATTGGGACAAGTGAGTTGTAGGAACATTCCTGGAAGCCATTTCTCCCGGGACCTGTAGCAATAACGTACCTTACCTGGAGACACATAAACATATCCCACTAACACCCAATTAAATGTACTCCCAACTCAACTGCTCTTTAGCTGGGTCCCAAAATGCCGGTAAGACATGACCAAGGGTGTGTGTGTGTGTGTGTGTGTGTGTGTGTGTGTAGGAAGAGTTGGAGTGTAAGGAAGGAATCTTAATGGTAGTGGTAATGGATGTCACTTTTTCAGGATTTACAAAATCCTAAAGTCTTTGTAAACACATTGTTAGGGCTCCCCCCGGGTTATTGGGAGAGGCCCATGTCAGTGTGGCCCTGAGGCTTAAGCTTTGTTATCTTCACAGTAAATCTGCCTTTGCTGCCATGTATTGGTAATTCATCAAATCCACCAGAGAAAGAGTGTGGCACTTTCCCTCACCAGTGACTCCAATCCTCAGGGTCACATTCAGGTCTCGTAATTTAAGCATATGTTTTAAAATCCCTCATATTTAACTGGTGCCTCACTCCTTTCATGAGCACCACCATCCGCCTCACTAAAACAGCCCTTTATTTTTTATTTATTTATTTTTTATTATTTCAGCATATTGTGGGGGTACAAAAATTTAGGTTACGTATATTGCCCTTGACCCCCCCCCGCCCCGAGTCAGAGCTTCAAACGTGTCCATCCCCTAGACACATCGCACTCGCACTCATTATGTATATATATACCCATCCCCTCCCCCACCCACATCTGCCAGATACCTGATCAGTGTTATTCCTAAATGTGCTCTTACAAAAATAAATAAATGGGACCTGATTAAATTAAAAAGCTTCTGCACAGCCAAAGAAACTGTCACGAGAGTAAATAGACAATTTACAGAATGGGAAAAAATTTTTGGATGCTACACATCTGATAAAGGACTGATAACTAGAATCTATTTAGAACTCAGGAAAATCAGCAAGAAAAAAATCAAACAACCCTATCAAAAAGTGGGCAAAGGGCATGAACAGAAATTTTTCAAAAGAAGACAGAAGAATGGCAAACAAACATGAAAAAATGCTCAACATCTCTAATCATCAGGGAAATGCAAGCCCTTTATTTTTTTAAGTAAGAAAATGAAAATGTTAGGCTGATGCTGGGCACAGGGTGGAGTTGACACCCATTCATTCCCTTGGGTTATCTCAGATGATCCATTCCCATAAACAGCACTATTATATTTTCCAAACATATTAGCTTTGCTGGTGATTTTTATTTTATACTCACCATGGGGCATGCGTATCTGTCATTTGGACTGCTGTTATGAGTCCTGTCTGCTAAATGCTCTCTCACAGTAGTGGCATTGTCAGCCTAAGTGAGTGTCAGATTCATTTTGTTCACAAATAGCCTGTCAGTTATGCCCCACCTGTTTTCATTCCACTGAGAAATTATAAATATTTTGGTGGGTGAATGTATACATGTGTGTATGTCAGTCTGGATTGGTCGATTTACACCTTTCCTTTAATTCCTTTTGAATTAGTAGTGGAATCCCAGAAAGGTTTGATGATTTATCTTAGTGAATGGAAATTGGCAACATTTCAGGAATTATGGAAAAAATTGGCACCTTTTTCTAGGTATTATTCATATATCATACTTTGATAGTGAAGAATAATACCTAAAAAAATTAATTCATTTACTGTCTTACCATTCATGAGACATCTTTGAAGGCTGATTTTGTTAGAAGGGTCCTGTATAGTAGGGTAGAATGTTGCTACTTTTCAGGTTTTCAAAGAAAATGTGATCCTAAAATACAAAAGAAAGGCTTGCATGGAATAGTATCTTACTATTTCCATTTAAACACCTGGGATAAAAAGTAGCAGATACTTTGTGAGTATCTGTAATATTATGTCAATTACTGTGTACCCCCAAACATAGCTGCTTTTCCATTTAAATCAAGAACTGCTAAACCTAGAAGAGTTATTTTTGTAACTATTTTTAAAAGTTCAAATTAATTTTCATAATCTCTCTTTGTTTTGTTTTTTGCTATTTTGACATGCAATGGATTTTGCAATGGCTCTGAAAGATTGGCTTTGTACGTGTAATTAATTGAAGGTTGAGGATTTAGAAGCATCCAGAAGTCAACAGTAAAGATAAAGGTGTTTAATTTAGGAACTCAAGGCAGATGGGATTCATGTGATGCTTCCCAGACAGTCTCTGCAGTCCACTATGGGAAAACCACTAAATTTATTACTGGTTCAAGTCAACTTTGATGGGAGGGTCTAATATTTACCAAGTACTTGTTCTGTTTCATGCACTGTGTTAATTCCTACTTGCTGTATTATTTCTTTGAACCCTCACAATTCTTTGAATTAGGATTTATTATTTATCTCCATTTTCTAGATGAGAAAATAGGCTCAAGGAGATGCAATGACTTGCCCAGTGTCCCATGGCTAATAAATAGCAGAGCTGCAATCATACCCCAGTCTGTCTGGCTCCAGTGTGTAATGTGTTACCTGTACACTATGTCACCTCTCCTGTAGGACTCACTAAGCAGGAGTTATGAGGCAGGAGTCAGTTATGAGAAGCTGTAGATTTTGGTCAGGAACTGGTCTTCAGTAGGGATAAGAATAATTTCAGTAATGAACTATCATTGAACAGAGCACAGTGGCAGGGTTGGTAGATCTAGTGTGTGTTTAGGCAAGCAAAGGATTGGGTTTAGACAGCTAAGCCACAGTGAAGAGGAGCAGACAGCTATCGTTGGCTGGGTTGGCAGGACCTGGACTGCTAGGAAACAAGAGGGCTAATTGGAGGTGGCAGCATCGTGTGTGAGCCAGAGCTGCTCCCTGCCCTGTTTTCTGCAGCTGCTTACTTTCAGTTCACAGGCACTGCACAGCATGTGTCCGAGGTATGTGGGTGAGTTTCAGGGCAGAGAAGCTGGGGGCTGCCCCATGAATAGACAGGCTACTGATATTAGATCATTTCAGCTTTTTTTCAATCCCTGTCAAGCTCATCCTGATCCAGTGTTATATCTCAAAGGTTTGGCCCAATTAGGAGTTCTCTGTTGCATAATGACTCTCCGTGCCTGATGGTGAGGCACAGACAAGGGCAGTCATTGCCTCTGTGTCTGGGCATGAGAGAAGCAGCGGGTCAGGAAGCTAAGTCAAATGCTGGGCTACTTAGATGTAACATAAAGACAATAAGCTCTGGGGCAGAAATGCAGCAGAACTTGGCCATTCCTACCAGTGGCAGCCCATGCCTGGCCAGGTTCCTCCTGTCCTTGGAGACTCAAGTCCTGTACCATTTGGGTGCACGAGTTTCCCTGCAGTCTTCTAATTTTTGCCTAGAGATGGAACACTGGTTGGAGCTAAGGGTGGTGGAGGTGATGGCAGTGAGGAGTGTTCATTTCCAAACATGTTTTCCTAGCTGTCTGTATGACTAAGGAGACAGTCTTGGTCCCTTTGCTTAAAAGCACATAGTGTAATATGACAAATTGACTACTTTTATCTCCTTTCCCTTTCCATCCAAAATACTACCAAGCGATAGTAAAGTTATTAAATGTTAATATTAACATTAATCCCCAAGGCTAAAGAAAATAGGAAAGAAGGCATCAGTAGATAATAGGTGTTAATAAAGTTTAACAAGGTAAAAAAGCAGAAAGAGGAGTGGTAACTAACATAGCAAAACAGAGGAAACTCCCACCTACCACCCTTCAGAGGGGGTTACAAAACAAAAGCAAGTAGATTGATCTGAATAGAACTTCTAATGGTCTTACAAGGAGTGGGTCCTATAGGAGGTAGCAAGTGAAATAGGTATTAAAACCTCCAAAATACATTTATTCAGAGGATTCATAAGGAACAGAGAGTTCTAGGATCCTCGGCCCCTCTCCGCCTAACATGGTCACGTGATTATTCTCCCCACCACCTCCCGTCCGTTTCTCAGAGAAGAACTCAAGTTTGTTCTTTGGAGAAATTAACAGGGAAACTCCACACGCAGGGATATCATATATAGGATAGAAAAGCAAAAGTAAATCACAGGACTGAAAACGAGGAGATTCAGTAAATCTCTACAGGAGGTGCTCTTGAGGAAGGAGAACAGAAAATTAGTATCTTGAAAAACAGGATGACTCTTGGGCAAAAAGATTTCTAAATCCTTACATTTGAGAGTCTCTCAGAAAAAGACCTTCTTCTCTGTGGCTGACTGCTCTTCAGTGAAGTCTCCAAGGCAACATGCTCAGCCTATACATTCCAAACTTCCAAGGAGACTTTTAGTGCCTCAACTTGTAAATATAAATACACAGGCCAAGATACTAAGGTATTTGAGGAAAGCTTTCAATACAGAAGACAGACTAACAGGAACAAATTGAAAAAAAGGCAGTAGAGGCAATAAAGACAAGAAAATGTCTAAACAACCATTTTAAATTATTTAGATTCTGCATAGTATTACATTTATGAACTAAGAACAGGATGTTATGATAAAGCAACCGTTAAGGAACAGATAAGAAGTCTTATAAATCAAGGAGTATATAGCCAAAAAAAATTCAAAGGAAAATTTGGAAGATAACTTTCCTAGAAAGTATTATAAATGAAAAGCAAAGATCTGGAAAATAGGATATATAGATGAGGTTCAGATCTAGTATGAATTCTAGAAAGACCACAAGAATAAGGGACAGGAAACTGACATAGAAGTAATATAAAAAAATTCCCAAAACTGAAGGACATTTGTTTCTAAAGGGTGCACTGAGCACCTCACTATTAATACATGGAAGGAGAAAACCTACATCAAGGAAAACCATTGCAGAATTCCACAAAATGGGAGAAAAGAAAGAAACAGAATAGTATTGGACTTAGACTTTATAATGACAATACCAGATTCTAAAAAACAAAGGAACAATGCCTTTAAAACTGAGGAGGAATTATTTTCAACTTAATATTTTATATTCAAGCAAATGATCAAGCGTAAAGTAATCATATTTTCAGAAATAAAAGTATTTTAAAAATGTACCTTCTGTATAACCTTTCTTAGAATGTTACTGAAGGATGTACTCCAGAAGAAGGAATGAGTAAAACCAAGAAAATGGAGGGCATGGTTTTTAGGAAAAAAAAAAATACAGAACTAGAGAAAGGAAATGGGAAGTCCCAGGATGACAGCTATGTAGCAGAGCTGGGGCTGGGAGTACAATGACATGGGGGTAACTGTGAGAGAGAACTCCAGAAAAAAAAAGAGTTGATTGAATACCTGGTGTTTGTTCATTATGGGGAACAAAACCTTTTATCAGGCATAAGGCATACTCTGATGACAAACATTAAAGAAAAATGGATTGAAAACTATCCTAGTGAGAAAACTGGAAAACTAAGGAAAGCACAAAGATGGTTAAAAAAGTAAACATGATAATAGTACACAAATACTAAAAGTTTTAATTTAACTATATTTGGAGAATGGGAGAGGTATAAAAATAGTTGATAAGCTCAAAATAGCTATCTTATACTTTATTGTTCTCTGCAAAATTACTCCAGCCCTGTAGATAACTTTTCAAAGATCTATGTATTGTTTTCTTTATTCCTGTGCTCCTACCCACAGTTATTGTCTTTTCCATGTTTGTGTTATACTGTTCTGCTTAACCTGTGTGTTAGGGTTCTACAAAGAAATAGAACCAATAGTATGTGTTGTATATGGGTGTGTATATGTATGTGTGTATTTATATATGTGTGTGCATATATAATGAGAGAGCAAGAGAGATTGATTTTAAGGAATGATTGTGGAGGCTGGCTGGCAGGGCTGGAAATTTAGGCAAAAGTTGATTTTGCAGTTTTGAGTCCAAAATCTGCTGGGAAGGACAACAGGCTGGAAACTCAGGTAGGGTTTCCATGTTGCAGTCCTGAGGGAGAATTGCTTCTTTTTCAGGAAACCTTAATCTTTGCTCTTAGGGCCTTTAACTAATTGGATGAGGCCCTATAGAGGATCATCTGATTATGGATTATGGAGGGAAATCTGCTTTACTTATCGAGTCTACTGATTATAAGTGTTTATCGCAGCCACAAATATCTTCACAGCAACTTCTAGACTAGTGTTTGACCAACTGACTGGGTGCCACAGCCTAGCCAAGTTGACATATGAAGTTAATCATCACAATCTGTTAAGTATAACTGTCTTAGTCTGCTTTGGCTGCCATAGCAAAATATCATAGACTGGGTGGCTTAAAAAGGAAGCATTTATTTCTCATAGTTCTGGAGACTAGAAGTCCAAGATCAAGATGGCAGCAGGGTTGGTGTCTGGTGAGGGCTCTCTCCGTGGGCTACAGGTGGCATCTTGCTCTGTCCTCACATGGCCTTTCATTGGTGTGTGTGGGTAAAAAGAGAGGGAGAGAGAAAGCAAGCTCTCTGAAGGGCACCACCCTTATGACCTCATTTAAACCTAATTACTTCCCACAGTCCCATATTCATATACCTGGGGGCTAGGGCTTCAGCATATGAATTTGGGGGTAGGGGGACCTAATTCAGTTCATAGCAACCTGCATAAACCTACCACTTATCTGTTGTAGTATCGCCCCCAGGTCCTTCTATTAGACTTGCTGGCCTTGAATGCATGCATTCCCGGGTATGCAGTGGCATGAATGAAGCAACTCATAATTGTAGGACTTTGTAGAATGCCTCTCTTGGTAAATGTAGTACAGTGGCTCAATATAGCTGGAAGTTGTAGTTAGAATTGTTTGTGGAATAATCACTGCTGTGTGTGCCATTTACAGAGAATCAGTAATCCAGCTATTTAACAACATAAACAACAGGCACCCAGTTTATTAAATGAATTTCCACTTTTGAGCTATTTGTCAACATCAGCTCTGGCAAACAGTGAAAAAACAGATTAGGACAAAGCTTTAGACTATTGACCAGTACTGAGCCTAGACACAGAGGTCTATGCAACGTTCCAGTTTTAAACTGGCTTCAGAGTGCTGTTTGATGTGATATAGTTACATGTACATCCCTGTACCCTCTTGGTATTATTTATCTTCGTCATGACCTTTATACTGAGATTCACCTGTGATGAGTTAGATTTTGATCCACAAACAAAATGTAAGTCAGTTCTCACTTCCGAGAATCAGGAGGTGAAAGTACATCGTGAACCTTGTAACATCTGCTCTTGCTTTCAATACCTTTTGTAGGTCAGCTTTTGCTAATTAGGAGAAAAGACTGAGACAGTCAGAACATTAAGATCTTATGGGCTGGCCTCATGATGTTTCCTCATGCCCTATAAGTGTCCTGTTTAAATTTGGTTCAGGAAAGAAAGATCTCACAGTTAATCAATTTAGTCAGATTGATAGCTTTGCGAGAATTTCACACTACATGAAATAGATATAGGACACCTCCCCTCCTTACACTCCTATGAGGTAAATTTAGAAACTCATTAATTTTTTTGTTCTTACTGGAACTTTTGAGTGTAAATGTAAAATTATTCCCAGGAATATGCCAAGATTGGTGAACAAGGTGATGGACCTAGAAACATTTTTTCTCTTTTTCTCGAGTACTTCTTATTTTGCTCACTGGCTCTTGCCATACTAGTTTCTGAGTGGGCCAGAGTGGATTTTAAGTCTTGGTGAGTTTATTTTAACTTGAAACTTGCTGCATATCTGGATTGCAAATCAAACCACTGATCACTTAACCAAGCATCATCTGCTTCAGCAACTGACTATGTTTTCAGACTATGCTAAGGACACTGTGGTCTTAGAATTACTACACAGCCTAAGGAGCAGAGGGCATAGTGTCCAAGAGCAGGCAAGTCCTAAACTGCTCTGAGTTGCTGGCACTCTCTGAGTTCAGAGAGTCCTCTCTTTTTGATGCTGCTTTTCTGCCTGCAGTGACTATTTTGATTCTTTCACAGTAGCTCAGCAGCTTAAATGAGGAAACTGAATCCTTGGTGCCAAGCTGGCAGTTCTTTGGAAAAGTTTCCCCTGGTCTTCCCTGATGGGGAGTTTCTACCTGTGCCTTTGAAGTCTATATTCTAATACTTAGGAAGTGAGAAAGGTGGTAAATCTTAAAAAAACATCTTGTATAGCCCTTCATTGTACAGGCATGATTAAGCCATTTAGAACAGACGATTGCTTGTTTTTCTCCTGAAAACTGTTTGAGAACAGAAAACTCAAATGTCCTTCATTTTCTTCCTTTTTCAGAGGTTCTTTCTTATGACTAACTAAAATCTTTCCTTTTAAGTAAGCCCCTTTCCTTATTGATTCTGCATGAACACAGATTCATAGTACTATAGAATTTTACAGCTGAAAAGAAACCTTTAGAAATTCCCTCCATTAGACATTGGAGACATGGAAACGTAAAAGAAATTCACATGACTTGTTTAAAGGCACGGGGTGGTGCCCACAGTTTGACTTGCTACACGATGATTGCTTCATACATTGCATTTCAGAATTTTCTGGAAGAAGCCCTTGACAGACTTCGTATCTTCATTGGTACATTCATTTATTCTTTCCACTAACATTTCTTAAGCACCCTCCATACAAGGCACACTGCTCAGTGCAGGGAATGCTAACATGAGTAGCTCAGTCTCCTAAGGAACTGCTCCTTAATATTTTCTTCCTGAGAAGTTCCATCATGTAGTGAGAGTAGTACTCACCTCATGACTTCTTAGAGGTCGTGACTCTTGCTCTGAGTTTAAGAAGATGAGTTGGAGTAATGCAGACAAAGACATTCATTTGGAAGGGATGTATGTTGGACCGACAGAGCAGTGTACATGGACAATAACACACAGGAGAGGCCATGAAGTTCCAAACAGCTTGGTGTGGGTGGCGTTAGGGGTGCACATGAGGACACGTGAAATACACAGCTGGGGAGGTGGGCAGGACCATATCTTCATGAACCTTGGATGTTGAATAAGCCACCAGGAAATGTTTGAGGAATTGTCAATGGGGAATCTGACATAATCATATTTACTTTTTGGAAGTATCAGTGTGATAGAAGCATGAAGAATGACTCTAAGAGAGGAGCAGCTGGGTTTGGGGGCAGAAGGGAAAGCAGAAGTCCAGGTGACAGGTAAGGAAGGTCCTCAAACAGCATTGGCTGAATCAACTGAGAATATATAAAGGAAGAGGAAGTTTGGGAATGTGAAAGTGAAGGTGGGTGATTATGGTTTCAGTCTTGAACTTGCTGAGTGTGGGGAGCTTACGAAACACCTGAAGGAGATGTCCAGTGGGCGGCTGGTTGTGCTGGTCTGGAGCTCAGAACATCAGTCTTGGCTGGAGACACAGGTAGGTGACTGTCAGTGTAGATGTGTCATTAGGACCTGTGTGTCATTACACCATGCCAGAGTTTCTAGCTCCTTGGTGTTGGTTTGAGTATTTTCTCCACTCTCCTCTTCTTTTTTGAGGTGAAAATCAAGAAAATCATTTCCTCATAACATGAACTATTTTTATTGTTGTTGTTATTGTTGTTTTTGGTTTTTTTATTTGAGTCTGAACTGGACTGGGTATGTAACATGAAATGGTTTTATTTGTCTCTAATTATACCTTTTAACTATACTATGTTGAATTGCTCTTTGCTTTCTTTTAATGATATCTTGGGTATATCCCAGAGGTTTGTGGTCACTTTTAGGTGCATAACAAAGTCCAGTCCTGTCTGGTACAGCTGAATACTTCAAACTGACACCGACTCGGGCTCACCTTAGCCTCCTGTCCTGCTCAGTGTGCCCAGCGCTCAGTCTGAGGGCCTTGGCACAGGAGCAGCATGGTCTGCTTTATTTTTCTCATCTCTTCCAGGTTCCTTTCTCCTTCAGTGTGTGTGTTAGGGACCAGCAGGAGGCATGAGGGGAAAGGACTCAAACCATCTCCTCCTGAACTGGAGAAACTGCTGACATTGCCGGCGAGGGTCAGTACGCTTGGGGTGGCCCGAGCCCTGCTGTGATTTCTCAGGGGATCTTTGGAGGCTCTGTATTTCCCAGTTCCCTGTCTTAAGTCCGTGTCTGCACAACTGTTAGCATGAAGCTTAATGCACTGTGAACTAGAAGGTTGACCTTTGAGCAGGCTCAGGTTAGGTATGTAGCCAGTATTGTTTCCTCAAGGTCTTCTTGGAATTTGCCTGGCATCTCTAAAGCCACGGAGGGGCTTTTTTTTTCCTGCTTTATTGAGAGATAATTCACATATCATACAATTTACCTATTTAAAGTGTACAATCCAGTGGTTTTTAATTTGTTCACAGAGTTGTGCAACCATTACACAATCAGGTTTGGAACATTTTCATCCCTCCTAAAAGAAGCTGCATAACTATTAGTAGTCATTTCCCATTTCTCTCCTACCCCTACCTTCACTACCTATCATCTAACCTTCACTTCGCAGCTCCAGGGAATCACTTATCTACTTTCTGTCTCTATATATTTGCCTATTCTGTACATTTTTAATATTCCTTTTATCTAACTGCAATTATATATCCTTTGACCAACATCTCCCCTCCCCCTCTCCCTCCTAACCACCCAACCCTCTGGAAACCATCAATCTACCCTTTACTTCTATGAGATCAATGTTTGTAGATTCTACATCTGAGTGAGATCATGTGTTATTAATACTTATCTTTCTGTGCCTAGCATATTTCACTTAACATAATGTTCTCCAGGTTCATCCATGATGTTGCAAATGATAGGATTTCATTCTTTTTTATGGCTGAATAGTATTCTACTGCATTTTCTTTATCTATTTATCCATCAATAGACACTTAGGTTGATTCCACATTTTGGCTATTGCCAATAGTGCAATAAACATGGGAGAGCAGACAACTCTTTGACATACTGATTTCAAGAAAGTTCATGCTATAACCACAGGTTCTTTCCCATGGAGCAAGATTGCCTAATCCTTAAATCTAAAAATCTGAAAAAAAATGAAATCCAAAAGGAATATGTAATTTTAAAATCCGTTATAAGCTACCTTGCAAATGATCTTCACCCACTCCTAAACACAAGGGCATGCATTCACTTATGTATGGTGTTTGTCTGTCTTTCTTAGAAGCTTTTCACTCTGTATAGCACTTTCAAGTTTTGCAGAATTTGATGGTTCATGCAGTTGTATTGGCCTAGCAGCTGGAGCTGGCCCTGCCCTGGGCTAGCTGGGCAAGGGCCTCTCCTTCTTGACCCTTTGGTTATGCAGCTCAACTGGAATCATTACCCTTTCTGCACCTCAGTTTTCTCATCCATTATAAGAGCAATTTAGATCTTATGTAAAGACATCTCACGTTCAGTTAACTTAGTCTTTAAAAATGCTTCATAGCTTTGAGCCACTTCTTAGAGGGAGTGCGATGCTTAAAGATCAAAGCAATTTGCCAACAGTGATAGGAATTAGGATCCAGCCGTTGAGAGAATCCTTTATTTCCTTGTTTTGTGTTAGAAAGAATAGTATCATAGAAAAATGAGGTGGGAGTGGGAGGCAATGATGTTAGTAAATACATCTACCAGGAAAGTCATTTCTGGCACATTCTCTGTCTCTCTCTCTCTGTCTCTCTCTCTCTCACACACACACACACACACACACACTTTTGGTAAACTATATGTTAATCAAGTTACATCATTAACTAGATTTACTCATAAAGTAATTAAACTTCAGATTATCCTTTGGCATTAGATATTAGTATTCATAAGATGTTAGAACCACCAGAAATCCTGTATTCTTACTTCTTTAGGGTAAAATTGTAAATAGAATGAAATGCATGTATTAAGAGTGTACAGTTTGATGAGTTTTGACAAATGGTATGTCCATGTAACCAATACTTCAAAGAAGATTTAGAAGATTTCCATCACCCCAGAAAGTAACCTTGTGTCTCCTTATAGTCAATCCCTAAACCACTTAGGTAACCACTGTTTTTATTTACATCACTATACATTAGTTTTGCCAGTTCTTGAGCTTCAAGGAATCAGACAGTATTTACTGTTGTATCTGGATTCTTTCACTGAACATAATGTTTTTGAGAGTAAGCCATGTTGTTGCATGTATCCTCCATTTATTCTTTTTAAAAAACATATTTTCTATTCAGTTGTATAAATATAACACAATTTGTTAATATTATGGTTTTATTGATAGGCACTTGGGTTTTCAGTACTTGGCTGTTATAAATAAAGCCATGTACATATAAGTTTTTTTGTGGACCTATATTTTCATTTCTTCTTGGTAAATACCTAGGAATAGAATTTCAGGTCATAGAATAGGTATGTGTTGAACTCTATTAAAAAACTGCCAGATAATTTCTGAAAGTGGTTGTACCATCTTATGCTGCCATCATAAATGTATGAGAATTCCAATTGTTCTACATCCTTATAAATATTTGATATTGTCAGGTTTTTGCCTTTAGCCATTCTGGCAGGTATACAGTAGTATCTTGTAGTTTTTGTTTACATTCATCTGATGTGCATATTAGCCATTTGTGTATCTTTGTTAGTGAAGTGTCTGTTGATGCATTTTGCCTTTTTGATTAGATTGTCCATGTTTTTTATTGAGTTGTTGGAGTTCTTTATATATTCTAGAATCATGTCTTTTGTCAAATATATATATATATATATAAATAATAAATAGTAGTGAATATTTTCTTTTGACCTATAGCTTGACCTGTCATTTTCTTATTAGTGCTTAGATGAACAGGAGTCCTTAATTTTGATGAAGTTTAATATATCAATTAAAAAATATTTTTGTTTGTACTTGTATCCTAATAAACCTTTTTCTACTCCAAGATTGCAAATGTTATTTCCTATGTTTCTAACTAAAAACTTTTATCATTTTAGATTTTACCTTTATGCCTATGATCCATTTTGAGTTACTGTTATTATTTTGATCATGTAAGGAAAGGTTTGAAGTTCTTTTTTTTTTTTTTTTTGGTGTGGATATTCAGGTTCCAGTACAATTTGTTGAAAAGACTATGGTTTCCCCCGTTGAATTACCTTGGCACCTTTGTCAAAGAGCAATTGACCACATATATGTGGATCTTTTTCTGAATTCTATTCTGTTATATATTTGTCTATCCTTATGTAATACAATACTGTCTTGATAACTGTAGCTTTATAGTAAGTCCTGAAATCAGATAATGTGAGTCCGCTAAATTTCGTTGTTGAGTAAGATTATTTTGACAATTTGAGGTCAAATATATTTCAAAATAGTTTTATCAATTTCTACAAAGAAAGCCTGATGGACTTTTGATTTGGATTGTGTTGTGTCTGTATGTTTTAACATTACTTAGTCTTCCAATTAAATTTATACTTCATTTATTTTGGCTTCTTTAATTTTTCCTAACAGTGCTTTGTAGTTTACAGAATAGTAGCCTTCCACATCTTTTGTTAAATTTATTCCTAATGATTTAATTTTTTATTGTTTTGGAGACAGGGGCTAACTCTGCCACCCATGTTGGAGTACAACGGCATGATCATGGCTCACTGCAGCCTCAAACTCCAGGGCTCAAGCAATACCCTTGCTTCAGCCTCCTGAGTTGCTTGGAGTACAGGTGCATGCCACCATGCCTGGATAATTTTTTTAATATTTTATAGAGATGAGTTCTTTCTATGTTGCTCAGGCTGGTCTTAAACTCCTGGGCTCAAGTGACCCTCCTGCCTCAGCCTCCTAAAGCATTAGGATTATAGATGTGCGCTGGTGTGCCCTAATTTTTTCATGACATTGTTAATAGTACTAAAGTATTTTCCATTTTCCTCTAATATGTAGAAATACAGTTGATTTTTACACACAGACTTTATATCCTATGACAATATTAAATTCTCTAATTCTAGTAGTTGTTTAGTAAAATATTTAGTATGGTCTATGTAAACAACCACGTCTCTGCAAATGAAGACAATTTTACCTCTTTCCAGTATATGTTATTTATTTTTATTGCCTTGATGTACATTCTCAGAACTCAAATACTATGCTGAATATAAGTATTAAGAGAGTCCTTTCTGATCTTAGAAGAAAAACGTTCAATATTTCACCATTTGTCACTTTTTTACAGATATCCTTTATAATGCTGTTCCCTTTTATTCTAGTTTCTTGAGAGTTTTTTTTAATCATGAATGGGTGTTAATTTTGTCAAATATTTTTCTGTGGCTGTTGTGATAATATAGCTTTTCTTTTTTATTCTGTTAGAATTACGTTGATTTTGACTGTTAAACTAAATTTGTATTTAGAATAAACTCCACTTGGTTATGAAATTTTCTTTTTTGTATTTCCTAGGTTTGGATTTATTATTATTTTTAAAGACTTTTTTAAAATTTAGTCTATGAAGAATTTTGATATGTAATTTTTAAAATATAAAATAATTCTTTGGTTGGTTTTGGTATCAGAGTTATGTTAATTCTTCTTGAATCAATATTGATAACTTGTATTTTTCAAAGAAATCTGTCCATTTCATCTAAGTTGTTAAAATTACTGGTATGAAGCTGCAATATCTGTAGGCTCTGTAGTGATATAACATCTTTCCTTTCTGATATTTTCAGTTTGTATTATTCTCTTTTTTTAAGGGTGATCAGTATCACTAGGGGGTTTATCAATTTTACTGATATTTTAAATGAACACACTTTAGCTTTGTTAATTTTTTCTGTTTATGTTTTCTATTTAATTAATTTGTTACCTTTATTATTTCTTTCTATTTCCTTTGGGTCTAATTGTCTTGTCTTTTTCTATAGCTTCTTAAAAAGGAAACTTACATCATTGATTTTTAAACCTTTTATCTTTTCCAAGTATTTTTAAATATATCCTTATCCATTTCTAATTTATTTCCATTGCTTTCATATATTATGATCTATAATATTTTGACATTTTGAAATTTATTATGCCTTTTATTGCCCTTTCTTGTATGATGTGAGAAATTTTTGATTATATAATGATATTTTACTCCCCTTGTCTTTTCTGTGTTGTGTCATATATTTTACTTCCATGTGCATTATGAACCTTGTAATGTAATATTATTTTGCCTTTATATAGTTAGGTTGCCTTTTATAGTTACCCACATATTTACCATTTCCAGTACTCTTCTTTACTTTCTATGAGTGTTGGGCTGGAATTATTTGCCTTCAACCTGAAGAAATTTCTTTTTGTAGTGTAGGTCTATTGGAGATAAATCTTAGGTTTTGTATCTTTGGAAATGTTTTTGTTTCACCCTAAATTTTAAAGGATATATTCACTGGGTATAGAAATTTGAGTTGATATTTCCCCCCCACCCTCCAGCAGTATAATGATGTTTTATTGTTGTTTGGCTCCATTGTTTCTGATGAGAAGTCAGCTGTAATTTGAATCACTGTTTCTCTGTAGTTAATGTATTTGTTTTTCTGTGGTTGCTTTTGTGATTTTTCTCTGTACCTTTGGTTTCCAGCAGTTTGACATTATGTGATTAGTTGTGATTTTCTTTGTATTTATCTGTTTGTGGTTCATTGAGCTTTTTGGCCTTGTAGGTGATGTTTTTCATCAAATTGGAAAATATTCCCATGTTATTTCTTTAAATAATTTTCTGCTCCATTCTCTTTTCTCTTTTTCTCATCTAACAATTACAGTGTGTATTAGACCACTTGGTATTATTGAGACTTTCTTCACTGAGGCTCTTTTAAATTTTTTAAGAATACTTTTATCTGTGTTCCTTAAATTGGATAATTTCTATTGATCTGTCTTCCAGTTCACTGATCCTCTATGTTCTAGTCTCCAATCTGCTACTAAGCCCACTTGGTGAAGTTTTCTTTGTAGATATATTATTTTTCAGTATTAGAACTGGCTTGTTTTTGTGTATTTCATATCTGCTGAGATTTTTCCATCTGTTCATTTATGTGTCCATAACTGTTTTAAAATTTTGTCTTCTCATTCCTACATCTGGGTCATCTCATGGTCTCTTTATATTGGCTGCTAGTTTTCTTTATTATGAGTCACATTTCCTACTTCTTTGTATGACTTGTAATTTTTTATTCTAAATTGGCCATTGAGGATAATTGCTTATAGGGAGTCTGGAGCGTATTGTCTTCGAAAGAATGTTGAATTTTCTTCTGGCAGGCTGTTAAATTATTGTGGATACTCTTGATCCTGTCATAGTTGGTTTTATTCTCCATTAAGATGGCTCTGCTTTAGGTCTTTCCTTAGTCCCAGGGCATGACCTTTACTTTAGAGAGTAGTATTTTTACCCAAGATGTTGCCTTTCTGTGGTCTTGAGGACTTCCCTTCTCTGAAACATTACTCTTTTCCATTGCCTATTGTTCAGTGTCTGAAAAAAGGGGCCGATACTCCACCCAACTTTTTAATTGTTTATGGCAGGAGGATACGTCCAGTTCCAATGATTCTGTCATGACCTAAAGTAGAAGTCACATTCTCTGTGGAATGCATATTAGGGGTGTGTGACTGCTTCTCTGTCATCCTTCATTCCTTTTCTACCAGATCTATGCAAAGATCAGCCTTTCAGACCCTGTGTGTGCATGGCTCTTCTTTCTTGGTTCCAAGCCAATTTTTTTCTCCTTTATTTTCTTACCTTTACCTTTACCTTTTTGAATTATTCCCATTTTCACGGTTTGCTTGATTTTAAGAAGTGGGAAATTGTAGCACCCAGCACACAACATTCTGTACATTTAAATGTGAACTGCTTTGGGGAGTGTGAATTTTTTTCCCCAATTTGGAACAGGACTTTAGGCCTCTTAAGGTGCTTGCCTGTTGTCCTTGGGTTTTCCCTCTTCCCCAGAGAGCTATGATAGGGTGTTTTGAATCGTGGCAGAGACCCTCTGGGGAAGCTTTGGGGCCTAACTTCCTCCAGCACTTCTTGGAGGTCCCTTTGCAGAGCCTGGTGTCAGCCTCATACCTAAACCCAATGCGTCTTGTAGTGATTGACACTTCACTCCCCACTGCTGACTGGGAGCACAGATGCCATGGTAATTAGTCAGGGAGGGAGTGGACTGAGGTAACAAGAGGTCTTTAGATTAGTGTGATGAATAGTTTTCTACCTGGTCACAATCCCAGCATTTTTATTTGCAGCAAGCTTATCATGACTCATGAGGCTTTATCTTCATTTGCCACCGATCCTCGCTCCTTACTTAAAATTTCCTTTTGTTCTTTTTTTTCCCTTTTAACATCAAGATAATCAAATGCTTGCATATTTCCCAAAGCAGAAAACCAGGAATGAATTACAATGAAAGTTACTGCCAATTTTTAAGCTCCTCGTATAAACAAAAACTAGTTCAATGTTTTTGATGGGCACTTCATAAATAATGAAGTTATTATGAAGTAAGTAAAATTAGTTATGTCTGTCTGCATATTTTAGCCTCAAAGAGTGTATTTAATTAGGTACTTTTGATGTGTTAGACATAATTATGTTTACCTTTAATTCGGCATGAAAATGACATTTCCAGAACCAAGTCCAGTGGTGTATTTTCTAACATGCCAGTAGAGAACTATATTTCATCTCCTGGGGCCCTGTTGCTGTTTTTTTTTTTTTTAAACAAATCTGGTTGTGCCAAAATTGTAGATTCTAAGAGTGTAGCATCACAATTAACATCATTTTCTTAGTCAGTGAACCTTGAAAATTTGTAATTCAGTGTCTGTACACATGGTTCAAATGACTTGTGTGTGAGGGGAGGGCATCACATCTGCTCTCTGCAGTGGAGAAGTGATAATTATTTCTAACGGTCTGTGAATAGAGAGCCTTGTATCCATAGATTGTGACCCTTTGTTGCCGAGAATTTCAGTAACATGCCAGTAAGTGTCTCAGTATTGTAAGCAGAAGTGGTAGTGCTGGGATTGGGTAGGGGCCTGGGAAACTGACCAGGGTTCCAGGGGGCAGGCAGAGCTGCCCAAGGTGTGCAGTTAGCATGCTGAATGAAAGTATGTAGGTTCACAAGTCAGTAGGCAATAGGACCCAGGATTTCTGATTATCCACTCAATTCAGATTAGCACTCTTTTGTCTCTCTCTTTTTTTTTGCGTGAGGATTTTATCATATATTTATTTTTCTCACCTATATTTATCAGTCACTGTTTATTCTTCACTATGGAAGATACTGGGGATATAGGCCTGGCAAATAAATTGTCAAGTAAATAGACCATCCAACTTAGTGTAAGCATTCTGATACAATTGTATGAGCACTTGAGCTTGCAGTTAGCCCAGGCTGGGATGGAGGGCAGCTCATGAAAGGCATCTGAGCCAAGTCTTGAAAGATGAGTAGGGTTTAACTGGGCAAAGTGGGGGTTGAAATGGATGGTAGAAGGGCATTCTAAATAGAGGGAGCAGCGTGAGAGAGCATGGCATGCTTGGGAGGCCATGTGGTTTAGTATGCTTGCAAATATAGGGTCCAAACAGTTAGGGCAGAGGTGACGGGGGGGGGGGGGGTGGGGGTGGATAGTGAGAGATGGGGAGGAGATGTGGGAATGTACTAGATCGTGAAAAGCCCTCTCAGTTGTCAACTGTACCGTCTTCTTTCCACTATTCATGTGTTTACCATATACTTTTTACAGAGTATGTAAACTGCAGCTCTGTTGTCTGAATTGTAATGAATTCTCAATTAGGAAAGCTTGATTTAATGGTTTTGTTATATTTCGAGGAAGTGCATTTAAGGCCCACCAGGACATTGTAGTCATATAAGAGCATTCTGGTAGTAAGGTATAATCTCTTTGTCAGGTGCTTTCTATTTTAATATTTTATATTTCAACTATAGATCAAATTGAAGAACTTATTTTGGTACTAGGTCATCAGTCAAATCTTATCCCAGAGGAGTTGAGGTGTAGTGACTGTCCTGGTTCCCAGCTAGACCCTTTTTTCCTGCGATTGTCAGTTTCTGAGTCATTCTCCAGTCTGCTTCTCTGCTCTGCACTACTCTGGACCCGTCCTTTGACAATTACCTTCTCTTATTCTTGCATCAGCACTGACATGTCAATTGTACTGAGTTCTCAGTCTCCCTGTAATCACTCAAAGATCAGTCTTAGATTCAAGCCATTATCTTTCTGTCAATGTAGCTATTTTTGTTCTTAATTATTAAATATATAATCCATGTAAATGTTAGAGGTGTGACTTTTCTGCTAATACTAGCATGATATCTCTGTTTCTTTCAGAGTTCTTTCTTCCCCGCTGATTTTGGGGGCAGGGCCCTATCAAGATTCATCATTTGTTAGTGGTAGGGGTGGGAAAGAGAACAGGTTTTTTGTTTTTGTTTTTTTGCCATTTCCTGTGTTTATTAGGTGATTAAATATGCCTGACTCTTGGCCTCTACACTATGGCAAGTGAGGTCAAATGAGTTATATTTGTGTCCATGATGAATTTTTGCTGTTTAACTGTTTCAGACTTACTTAGCTCTGGGTTGAACCCATAGTTAATAATATCAGTGATGTGATTGTTTATCCCAGAAGACAAACAGAAGAAGGAAATGGTGTAGATAATTCTGAAATTATGTAATCAACATCTTGACTTTTAATTATCAGTGTTAGTGTTTCAAACTTATATCACCAGCTTCTTTGCCTTAAACCCAACAGAGACATCTCTCAAGAAAATTACATTTTCTATTTTTTTCTCTATGTTTCTCTAGGAAATTGTTTCCAAAGTATATTCTGAGGAATATTAGTTCTTAATGGGGATTGATAGAATAATTGGTTTTGATGTCACATAAATCTGGAAAATCCTTGGGTTAAACAAAGTTAATCAGGTTTCTTACTATAATTTTTTTGGAGCCTTTAATCGCTAATGCACCTTGTGAATTCCCAAGGTGCAAAAAAAAAAAAAAAAAGGAAAGGAAAAAAAAGAGAAAAATAATGTGCAGTGTTTCCTATGTTTGTTTGACCGTATTACTCTTTTGGGGGATAATTTTATGAACTAATGTTGTGGGTTGTATGGTAGTCACTATTAGCACAACTGATGATAAATTGTGAAACTGATTTAGAAAATTTGAATGTATTCCTTTCTCCTTTGGAGACAAATATAGAAGAGTACAGATAGACTAGTGAGAGAACTGAGACACTCTTGAAATCTTAATCTTTCAGGAGAGGTTCAGTGATGACAAAACAATGCATACATAGATCCCACTATATTGTGGATTCTCATTTATTCACTTATCAGTCATTCATCAAGTGCTGATGGAGCCCTCCACTGGGAGGTAGACACTGTGATAGACACTGGGGACACACGGGGAGCAACACAACATTGATGAGTGAGATAAGGCACAAAGGCCTGAAAACATCATGGGTTAGTACCGACAGCTGGTGGTAAGTGCTGTGGCATCAGTGACAATGTCTGTAGGAGAAATAACAGGGTGGGGGCTACTATGGCTAGGATGGTCAGAGAAGGCCTCTTTGAGTAGGTGATGTTTGAGCTGAACTTTAAAGTATGAGAAGATGGTAGGCCCTTGAAAATGTGGGAGAAGATCACAGGGATCAATAGGTGTACAGAGGCCCAGAAGTGGGAACGAATGTTTGGTGGGCCATCAGAGCCCAGTGTGGTTGGAGCTTTGCAGACTAAGTAGTGCATAGCATGAAATGAGGTCAGAAATGTAGATAGAACATATAAGGCCCTGCAGGCTGAGTTGCATATTTAGCTTTTATTCAAAGAAAAATGAGAAGCCTTTGTAGAGTTTTAGGGAGAGGGATGACGTAACCTGATCTGCATGTGAGAATGCTCATGCTGACTCCTGAATAGAGAGAACTGTGGAGGGGAAGAGTGGAAGCAGAGAGCCAGTGGGAGGCCAGTGCAAGCCCCCGGGGTGAGAGATGGCAAACACTAGCTTGTGCTAGGGTGAAATTTATGGAGATAGATAGATGGAGGGGATTAGGCATATTTGAGACATATGTTTCAGCAAAACAAATGCCTCAATTAAAACATTTATTATTGAGTAAAGGCCCATTTTGAATTGCAGTACAATATTTTACAAAGGATATGCATTTTCTCTTATTTCCTTCTGGTCCAAATCATTCATTTTTGGCCTTCAGAGGGGGCTACAGACCCCTCAACCTTCCACAACCCTCTCTCAGTCTCCTGAAAAGAGGAGAGTGTTATGATTATTCAGTTACATGTCAGGTAGAATGGGGGACAGGAGATTTGTTTGGCCTGGTTTTAGTGTTGTAGGCTACTTGTACTTGCCTCTCACCTAGGCAAAAAAAATAAATAAGATAAAATAAATAAATAGCAGCATTCCATGTGATCCATTCTGGATTACCAGGGGTCTTCATTGGGGCATGAGTCCCTTGGATGTATCATTTGTATATACATTTTCCTAGGAGCACAAGGCTGTCATAGGGCAGTTTTTTGGCATTATGAGTTTTGGTTCGTGGCTGAGTATCATTCCATCTCATTATGACTAACATCGATGATATGGTCTATAAAAGAAGCTAGAAATGAGGTAGTGCACAAACGTATATAGGTGTCATTTTCCTTAGATTTTTAAATAGAATGGATAATCTTATAAATCCGATTGATAGCCCAGTTGGGAGAAAAGAAGGGGGATTAGAACAGCACTACAGCTTTTCCAAGTCATGGCACACAAAGAAATGATGACAAGCGTACAGTGTAGGGGAATGAGTGGACCAGGCTGCTCTCAGCTGAGGAAGACCCTTTTGACTCCCTTGGGTACTGGCTGGCAGCTTTGATGGAGGAGGGGTCATTATCTGTGGCATATTAGAGACCCATTAACTACCTGCCAGATGTATCAGTTGGGATGTTCTAGGCTGGAGGATTTCAAGGGGAGAAAAGCCAAAGGTATACTAGAGATAGGCTTTTGAAATTAGTTTTCCAAGTCATGGCATTTGTTTTCATTCTGTAGAAATAGTTAAGGCCAAGTGTTATCTACTCACTGACTTTCTTGGTCTGGGAGTGACCTCTTGGAATTAGTTTATTTTCTTGCTTATCTTAACAGATAACAGAATTGACAATTTTATTCACATCTTTTTTCAGTCATTTGCTCTATAATCATGTGACCATAACAGATAAAACCCTTATCTAAATGGTATCAGAACTTGGGATTTTGTACATGAAAAGGTGATAATGTTTCTGGGTTTCTGGATTGGAGGGGAGAACTTCTGGAAAATCTCACATTTAAGACTCCAAGTCTACTCTAAGTCGTGGTGCTTTGGAGAGAGCTTTAGCTGCAAAGTAGTACATGGTGATTCCTAAGACCAGTATCTCTAATTGTTAACGCCCCGAAATAACCCAGGATGAGTGGGCGGTCTTAGTAGTAATAATTGCGACAGTGATTTTGGTAATGCTGAGGACTAAACACATGATAACATAAACTTGAGTCATTGAAGGGTTTGCATTATCTGAGATTCAAAACATAGTATTTACAGCGTCTGGATTACTAAAGAAGTGTGCCATATCTTAGTTGCTATATTTTTCCCTGCTTAGATTTCACTGAATTGACCAGTTGTTTCTGGGGCTTTTTAAAAAATTTAATGAAATAAACACTTCCCAAAATGTTCCCCCCCAAAAAATGTTGGCTCAAAGAAAGAGGTGAGTTTGACCAGTATATTTATTGGACTTCCAATTATTTATTTTTTGTTCATGGTTGTTTTTAAGATCATTGTTGCTGGATGATACACTACGTTCTTTTTTCTTTTGTGCAATGAGACTTAAATCGGGGTTTTCATTGTTTACTAAGCCATGGTCTTCCATGATGAGGTGATTTCTTCACAAATGGCCAGATTTTGCATAGGGCATAAATGTAACTGATTAATAATATGTCGATAGCTTTTTACTCTTATGATGCAGAAATTCAGCTACTGTAAGGTTAATACAAAGGAGGTTGGCCTCTTTCTGAAAGGATGCAAGTGGAATCTACCCTAAGGGCCTCACAGGGCTGGCAATAGGCTTGTGGATGTGGATAGCAGGTGCTTGACTCCTATAAAGAGAAATGGAACCTCTCTCTGGTTGGGTGTGTTTCTGCCACTATTGTTCTATCATTTCTGTCCAAATTAAGAAGGTGGTGTCTATGTAGTGACTTCTTCCCATGAGCTTCAGCATCATTATCTAGTGTCAGGAAACTCTTTGGGGTATAGACTAAAAAGGACATGCCTGGAGAAATCCCTGCCCTCCCCCACTGTACTAGCTCCTGGTTTCCAGCAAAGGCCAGGTGAGAGGGTGAGGCGCAAAGCCATCGGTATCACTGCCCAGGTGCTGTGCCTGAGGCCTTCTGTGTCAGGATTCTGCAAATCTAGCTGACAGGTTTTTCTACTACTTTCCAATTAAGTCTGTAAGTGTTGACATCTTTCTTACATATACAAAAAAGAGAGGGGAGGCAGGCAGCCCTGAAAATGAAAAAGAAGTCAGTTTTAAAAATGTGAAATCTACAGACAGCAATTTCCCTTTCCTCTATGTGAAAATGACATCAGGAACTTGAGCACACCAGCAGGATCTCATGGGTATAGCTTTCATTGCCTCTTTCTATTCTCTCCCTCAATATTCCCCACTTATAGAAGCTTCTAAATATGTGTCTGGTGGCATGTGTGCCCTTTCTTGCTATTATAACAGCTCCTGTGGTAAAGGTGTATCTCAAAGAATCATTAATAGTTCAGAATGGTTTCTTTCTGCCCAGCTGTGCTAGGATGTTATGAAGTAACTTAAAAAACTATTTATAATATACCTACTGGGAAGTGCCTGGAATATGGTAGTTTTCTTCTTTCCCTTTTCCATAAACAGCAAGTGCAAACGAGAAGAGGATCTTCTGAAGCATACCTAAGCCTGCAGAAGGGGAAGGCAGCTGAACTCACATGGAGGCATTCAGGTGATCCCCAACCAGAGTTTTTACCTAAAGCAAGATGGTAGCATCTCCAGTAGGGAAGGGAATTTTGGTGGCTTTTGATATTGAATGAACATTAAGTAGGCATTATACTGAAGGGCTTTCATCAGGGTTATGGCCTATTTTATAAAAGAGTCATAGGACAGAGCATCTGAGTTGTAGATCTTGAGCATAAAGGAGGAAACAGTTTACTTTGGAAGGGAATTTTCCATTTTCCTTGGGAAGAGGTGAACTGTTTCTACTAATGGAAAGAGGAAAGACTTAGCAATTTAAACAATTTACATAGTAAATTAATAGCACAATAATTATCCATTTGCTTATCTAAAATGGGCCAGAAATGCATACGTTTTGCATGAAAGATTATTTCATTGCATGTACTAAAATAGAATAATGCCATACAGAAAGCAGTAAAAATGAAATAAGACTTTTGAAAATATATTAATATATAAAATATTTATTTTACAGGCTCAGTAGTGTTTGCATTGAATCATTTTTATTGTATATCAGGGGTTAGTCACTTCATTCTAAATTCTGAAAAATGAACATGAGATGTTTTGCAAGCACTGCTTTTTCTGGAATGCATTCTCAGTGGGATTTACTGAGGAAATACTTATTTGTTGAGAGGTGGGGTCACGTGTTTGTAAGTGCATTACAAATGCTTCCCACAGTGGCACTAAAATGATCAGAGGAAATGAGAGGCAAGCAAGCAAGGTTACTTCAGTGAGATGGCTTCTTCCTGGTCTGCTAAGTGGACTGTGGATGGGTTGGGGAAACTTATTTAGAACAATAGGGAAGGCAGTACCTCTCCTCTAGCTCTGTGTCTAGAAAACCACATATTTCTCAGGATTTGTGGGCAGATGTCTTTGTACTAGCTTATGTTTCCCACTGCGTGACCTTTGTGTGAAATAAGTGTATTTTTCTGTTTCCATAGCATGTATATGATTGTTCAAGGATTAGAGCCAAGAACTGGAGCATTTGTGATGTAGCTACTCAGCAGGCAAGAGTTAATTGACTGGATGATGATATATTTCAAGTGGAATCACAGTACAGGGCCACGGAAAGTGGTTCCTCATTGGTAGGTTTTCTGTGTGAAATTGTGAGTCCTGCAGGGCAGCAGTATGCCCTCTCCTAGTAAAGTCTAATAGCACAGGGCAGTGGGAAAAATATTTTCTCACTAAATCCAGGTGAGTGTCAGAGCTCAGTGCAAAAAATGATGTGGGGGCCTCAGATATTGGTGTGTGGGAATATGGGTGCAGAGCTGCATTCTCCTTCAGGCCACTTGGCCAAACTGGGTGGCATTTGGCAGATGGTTAGCAAGAGCTTGGCATCAACCACTGGCAGTGTTTAGGGCTGTAAAAAGTGCTATGAAATGGTAGTATTTTCCAACCTGTTCCATGTTTGGGACACCATGATCTGCTTTCAACAACATATTAATCTCTGGGAATGGTTACAGCTGTGATTCCTGGCTGTGCCATTCCACACAGACTGCAGGAGAGATTTACAAGGTCATGCCCCAGGCATCAGAACCATCATGCATAGCCAAGGAATCTCCTGGTGTTGATGTGATGTTGAGAAATGATGATTCCATGTTAGTGAATGCACTGGCTGAATAGCAGTTTGAGCAAAAGTGGTATTTTCAGGTAATTTGGAACTGATGGAATAGTACTGGTCGAGAAATGGCGGCAAGAGAGAGAATATGCAAGACTGAAATGATGCCCAGGGCTCTGATTTTGACACATGGGTAATTGCAGAGGTGAGGTTTCTGGTGTGTGAATAAATTCTAGACAGACCCTGCATTGCCTAGGAAGCATCATGAAATTCCAGATAGTAAGGGAACCTAAATGAAGGAATGCCTTCATTTTTTTTTTTTTGCTTTCTTAAGATGTTTAATTAGAATAATAAAACATTTTCATAGAAATTAACAAAAGGAAGAAGAGGGAAAGCACATATACTCAAAATTAGAAATAAGAGTGAATGACAATCATTATAGGGGAAATTATAAAAAGAATGAGAGATTATCTTGTATCATCTTAGGCAAATAAATTGAAAACAGAGAAATTGACAATTTTCTAAAAATACAAAGCTTAACAAAATTGATCCTACTAGAGGCAGAGAGTGATATAGGCTATTTACCCTAGAAGAACATGATGGAATGCCTTCATTTTAACCACATTATAGGCTGCATTATGGAAAAAAAGTGACCTTGTTCTGTAGTTGGTAAAAGGAACGTATTAACACATTCAGTAAGTACTTAGATCCTAAATTCTGTTTTAGGACTCAGCTGAATTTTAGTTCAGAAATTCTTAAGAAAAACTCTTCTAATATAATATATATGGTATACATTCATTTCCTGAGGACCTAATGTGTTTGGGAAATCTTTTAAGCTTACTCTTCAAGTTTTAATTATTTTTCAACTTTTTCTAGGATGGCTAGAGTCCAGAAGATCACTTAAATTGTGATGATATCACTAATGTAAAGATCAGAGAACAGGTGGGAATTAGGACAGGCAGTGATAAGCAGGTTTGAAATTTGAGGGTCTTACTAATAGAAGGAGTATTTGACCATGCATGTCATTCCTGTCTACTTTTGTGGCATTTGAAATGTGATGATTTTATTAGCCTGCCAAATTTCAAGGGTCTGGGAAAGAGAAGCCTGAGAGGGGGTTGGGACACAGACTAGGCAGAACAGCTGGAGAGAAGCTAAGGACAGGGTCAAAGGTACAGCTTCTTCGTCTACCCTGCCATTCTCATTACCATTTGGGACACACAGGGTAGCAAATCCAGTCACATTGTAGCAAATGCCAGGCTTAGACATGCATTAGCGTGGCATGCCTGAATAAAGCTTCCCGCACCTGTAGTTCTCATGCATTATTTATCCCGGGTACCTCTGCTCTTATTCCTCTTACAGCAGCACTCAGTCTAGAAGAGCAAAGGGTACGCAGGAAATCCTCAGCTCCTAGCTCAGTGCACTTAGAGGATATATCCTGCCAATTTGGTAACTGTGATAACTGCAGCAATATTCTTGGGCAGCTTGTTTTCAGGGCATCTTTAATGAGAGAAGAGGATGTGAGAAGGCTATTAGCCTTGGCTGTGCTAAGTTTAGAGTGCTGTCAGTGAGCCACTGCACGGATGCCCCCTGCTGATTTCTTCCTTGATTAGTCTTTTCTAATGTTCTCGCCTGGATGCCTCGGTGCTGCAATAGAGAATTAAAATTCATAATCTCTGCTTAGGATCCCGAGGCGGTACTCTGTTCTGGAGCCCAGACATCTTTTGTTTCCTAGCTCTGCTACTGGAAACAGATTTCCTGGCAAGTGGGCTGATCGTTGGATGAGCAGCATTGAATATGAGAAAGAAAATGCTGGGAATGGAGGATGGTCAGTTACAGTCTGTCTGACTCAGAAGAGGAGATTCCCGCTGCTGGAATTAGATTAGAAAGGGTTGTAGTTCATGAACACTTGTCCTGAATCAAGAAACTGAGTAAGGGAAAGGGACAGGACATTTAAAGCAGAAAGACAGACTAAATAAAATCCCTGAAGTAGTACGATCTGTGATTCTCCTGCCCCCATTTCTTTTTGCAGCTGCTTTAATAAGTCTGACATGGGGCTGGGGAGTGAGTTTTACCGACTAAAACTGTAAGAGGTGAGCAGCTTGGCAAGAGATTTGAGCTTTGGCACGTTCAGTAGGCCCTGTTCTAGGAAAGGAGAGAGAATGCTGGGAGGTGAGCGAGAGTCATCTGGGTGACAACAAAGGTGTGTCCCACCAGCGGCCTGAGGGGCGGCCACTGTTCAGAAACAGATAGTACACATAGGTCAGGGCAGGCCAGGCCCTTCCAAGGTGACCAGGATTCCTGGACCTAGAGGAACTGGCTTACTGTACAGGCTTTCAGGACACAGCCTCAGCCATTAGGGGAGTAAGGTAGAGACACAGTCCTCCTATGGGGAAGGGATGCATGGAGTTTGACTTTAGTGTCTAGATCATAAGCCCTTGAGGGTAAATACCATGTATCTTACAAAGTAGATTATAAATAAATATTTGTTGAATAAGTGAATGAACAGGGAAAAATTGTTTCTTGATGCTGAGAATAGACTCAGATGTAGTCTATTAGCAAGAGTAGTTTAATGTTGATTTGTTGGTGAGTTGACTTAGAGATGTTCCCAACAATCCTCTCTCTCTCCCTTCCCCATGATAAGGGCAACTTTAGTCACCTGGGACGGGCTGAGCCTGGTTTGAGGAGAGGGAGCTTACTCTAGAGTTTGATCAAATGGCACTAGTTGGGTAGAAGAGAAATGTAGGTGCAGAAAACACAGGGATTCCATTATATGCTGAAGTGTCCTGCTGCATGACTTTCAAACAGGGAGTCTGTTTGCGTTTGTAAACTCGAATTTATACTCTTTTTTCCAGAGGATTGAAGGAGGCTATCCAAAGTCCACACAGCATAACCTAATGTGATAAAAACAGGCAGCAGTCTTGGAAATTCTAGTCAGTATGGTGGGATGGACCACTCTTGTAATCTCCCATCTGGGGACGGTACTTTTTCTGAGTATGATTGCTTTTGTGATGTTTGCCCTGCAAGGTTAGCGAATCTTGCTTTATGAGTCTATGTTTTGAGTAACACTTAATCACATTTATTTTTCCTACAAACACAAACTGTGAAGTCTCGAGTATCATTTAATCTGAATTTTGAAACCCTGGTTTTATTTTATAGGCAGAAATGAATGTAAAGAGTAATAGTTGACACTTTTTTTTTTTTTTTGGTAATCTGTCCACGCTGCAAATAAGTTTGCTCTCAAAATTTTGTTTAAAGAAAAAAAAAAGTCGACTTCTAGATTTTGGATGCTTCATGTACCCTAAAACCTTTTCTCCCCCAAAATAGAATTTGTTTGTGTTATACGAAGTATTTATGAAGCAAATCAAATCACTCGTGGTCACTAAATGCATTATGTGTGTGTACAAATACAGGTTGTGTGTGTTTGTTATGTGTCTTGTGCATGCCCACACATACGTGAGTGTGCAGAGTCCTGTCACAGGATGGATTTGTGGTAGGGCATTGTTTCTCAGAGTATAACCTTCTTACCACCTGTGACAGAATCACCTAGGTGCTGGTTCAAATGAAGTTTCTGTGCCCACAAGTTCTCAATCAGAATATTTTGAGGCTAGAGTTTGGTAATCTATATTTTAAATAAGCACTCCTCTAGTAATTCTGATACACAGCGATATAATAATGAAAAATGATTTTGTTTTGGATAACATGAATAACACAAAGTGACTAGGAGGTAAGAAAGCAAAGATCATTGGAGATAGTGTTTGGTGTTTGGGAGAAAAACTTCATAGAGAATTTGGAATCTGAATTTTTCTAGGTGCTCAGGCAGGAGACAGTCAGGTATTTTAGACATAAAGAATGGCTTAAACAAAAGGTGATGTTTAAAAGAAAGTTAATAGATCTGCCCCATTCAAGTGAAAGATTTTTTCAACTAGGGCAGTGGAAGAAGATATTTGGATAGGTAAGATGAAGCAAGATATAATTGAGGGGTTTGGAGAAAGAAATCGACTGGAGTTGAGCTTGTGGGGCAGGAATGAGTCTGGGAAAGCCACCAAAAGTAACATAGAGGACATTGGCCCATGTGGATTCTTTTCCTGTCACCTGTCAGAGAATGAAATAGGATGGTCTTTAGAATTTTCGGACAGAAAAATGAACCCACATGACTATAGGAGGAAAACTATTTGGGAGAAATATATTTGGTTTTATACTATTTGCTTAGTACAGAGGGATCGGGGCAGAAATTAAACTGTCCAGACACCGTCTTTCTAATACAGAGACACCTTTCTTAATCTTAGACTCATATTGTAATTTCAACCTAAAGCTCATTTTCACAAGTATCTACGTAAGAGTCACTGTGTATGTATTATGTTTATTTGTGTATGTTATGTTAGCTCTTCTTAGCCTTTCTTTCATTTCCTTCTGTATAGTCAGTCCAGTGTAAGAATGGAGAACAGGGCCTTAATAAATCACGTTTTCTTCTTTTTCCTTTCAATTGATGCCCATATTAACCCTGTGAGACAGATGAAATTGACACGCTTTGTTAGAGCATTTTAAGTGTAAAAACCAAGTGGGGGAGAAGCCAAGTGATGTGCTCAGCGTCATGTCTAGCTACATGGTGGGAGGCCAAGCCAGGTTTCTGGGTCCCCAAGCCAGTGTTTTTCCTCTTTACACACCGTGCCTCATCCTCATCCCAGAGGAGAATCTTTTACAAACCCATCTCATTGGATTGCAATTCTTTGTTTGCTTGTCCTTCTGTCCATCCCTTGTACTAGATTCAGGGTCAGCTTTTTGAGGCCTGGGGTTATGTCTCTCTCCTCTATACCATTATATCCTCATTCTTAGCATGTAGTAAATAAACATTATATAATCTTAAGTAAAAGAATGTGCATAATTTTGTGCTTAAAATGATAATAAAAATAGTTCAAAAGACATACTACTGGACTACAGGAACCCAAAGGGTATCAGCTGTTATTTTCTTCTCTCTTATACCCTCAATTCCTGGCACAATACTGGGTGCAGAGTAAGTGGTTAATCAGTATTTATTGCACGAAGAAATGGAGGAAGATGAGCAAAGACTGCAGGTAGAAAAGAATTTGATTTGAACCCTGAACGTGGTAGAATTGGTAGGCTTTGCTTGAAGAGCACCAAGCAGGATAGGCATTTTAAGGGCGGTAATTGCCAAGAGCAAAAGACTTGAGAATGAGCAATGTGTTTGTGTGAGAGGGAATTCATTCATTTTTCCTCCCTGAATGATTGCTATGTTTATAGTGCAGATGAGAAACTACCAGACACTTATTTTTTTAACTCGAGGACAGAAAATTACCATATCCATAAAGGTTTGAACTGTCTTTGGTGAATGCAAGGACAAATTATTTGGTAAGTATAAGGTGTGGTTTACACTGTTACGTTGTGGCATCATTAATGGACAAGCAATATGTTGGTTGACGTGAGTGTCTCCTAATTGAGATTGCTTAGGAGCTAACCGTCTGCAAGGGCGTTTTGGGGAATTGATACCAAGAGCTGAGGAAGTTCATCATATCAAGTAAAGCCAGAAGGGGCTGTGAAAGAGATAAGAATTGGAACAAAAAGAGGAAAGAGTGGATGTTGGAGCTCTGTGTCCTAGTCATTTTCATCAAATGAAAGCATTTATGTAAGTTATTTCAATTAGGTAGCAATTGTGATTGTTCCTTGTATTGCTATGAACTGGGCTGTTGTAAGTGCACTGTCATTAGGAAATACGAAATGTTATCTGAAATCCCACCCCATTTCATGACCAGTGCCACTGACAATAGGGTTCACCTGTGATTCTATAGTTTTAATTGAATGTGGCACCTGTTATTTGCGCTTTCTTAACTTATGGAGAATTTATAGAACTGACATTTCAAACAGTATTTTTGAAATGCTCTTGTGCTTATGCTAAATAATGGTGTTCTGAGTAGAATTTTAAACTGGAAGAATATGATATGTGTGAAAATTTGACTTGTGTAGTGGCATCAGTAATTTTCTCTAGGACTGGTACATTTATCTGAGAGTTCACCGGGCCAAGTAGACTTAATAATGAGGTGAAAGAATACTCTGTGATTTTATTTGCATCTGTGCTGGTAGCAGAATAGGAAATGCAAATTATGGGAAGAACTGTTGGACCACCCACAATAATATTATGATGAAAGTGAAACTGAAAAATGTTGAAACAGCCAATAGACAAAAAATGGAATTCACCTGGTGCTCACTCTCTAAGCTTTTATCCATGTGGAAATCTGGATGATAGAAACATTTCTCAAATATTTTAAAGAAAATATTTGACTTCAGTATACTCCTTTAAAAATGTTTATAGTAAAAATCTATGGGATATTATTCTCAAAATTATTAGGAAAATAAGAGTAACGGCAGTCATGAATATATTCAGGATATAATGCTATTGATATTAATACATGATCACTTTAAGGAAGGGAGGTGAACATATATGTTTATTAGTAATGCTTGTCATTTACTGACATTTACAAGCTTAGAAAATACTGTTTAGAGGGTTTCACAGGTATTAACTATTTGATCTTCTAATAAGCATGTGAGTTAGGTACTATTATTAGCCCTGTTTTACTGATGAGTAAACTGAAGCACAGGGAGGTTAGGTAACTTGTCTTAGGTCATACAGCTGGTCAGTTGTGGAGTTGAGATTTGAACTTGGGCCGTTTCTGGTTCCTGTGCTCTTAAACACTATAGTATACTACCTCTGTATTTGACGTGAGAGTGCTCTGCCCTATACAACCTCTACTGCTGGATTTATTCAAAAGGCAAGGGCACAGCTATAGATAACAACCTTTCCAAGAGATTCTGTAATTTGTGTATCTGCCTCACAGGGAGTAAGATTAGGTTTCAGTAATGACTTAAGTTTCATTACATGCAGAATTCAGCAAATTGTATCTCCACATTCACTGATTAAAGTCATGGTCTCAGTTTTAATTGATTGGCTGGTTTATATGATTAAAATTAAATATTGATATTTACAAGTGGGCACATTGGCTTTGATTAATTGCTGAATTTAATTCAGCACAGAGTACTTCTGATTCTGTAATCAGCATTGCTGATTTAATAATCAAGTCCTCTTGTTTCCCAGATAATGGCATTAGGTACCAAAAATGACAATTTGAAGATTGACATATTTCTTTTTAATTGAACTATAAACTTGTTCCAAGAAGTGATTGCCTCCTGTCTCTTGCTCTCTCTTCTTTCTTTCATTGCCTTCACAAACATCGTATTAATTCTTGCCAAGTGCCAGAGCTGTGCTAAGTGTAATGGCTACAATGATGAATATATTAAATAACAGGAAGGTTCTGTCCCCTTTCTCTTTACCGTAAGTTCTTCCAATGTATCAGATCTTTGTAAACAATTACTTTTGAGTTGGATTGAAAATGTTTTACAGAAATATTAAAATTTTAGCTCATGGTACATAACTACTTACACAACCATACATCCAAATGTCATTAATTTAGAAATGTTATGGGGGTTATAAGTTTAAGGTAGTGAAAGTATGAATTACAAATGCATTATTACTGTATGTTTATTGCATATAGTAACCCTATGTAATGACCCATACTATTTCTAGCTGGAGATCTGCCAGGTATACTAAAATTTCAAGTAAGCAGGTTCATCATTTGGTTGGGCAATAGCTGTTTATTGAGCACCTACTATGTGCTAGGCCGAAACTAGGTGCTGAGTTACAGCAGTAAGCAAGATACAGTGCCCGCCCTCCTGGACAAGAAGATCTAGTAGGATACTGCCAGATTTGATGAGATCATTGTCTGACATGGGTTACATTTTTCCTTTCTTAGCTGTTATGTTAGAAAGACATTTTGTCTAGTTCAGGAAATTTTAGCCTATTTCAGATTGATTGATTGAATATTCAGAATAGTGGTTTTGCTTCATCCAAAATTTATGTGACACTCTACCAATTTTAGATAGGGATGAGATTAAGCATTAAAAAAAACTTGAAGAACCACAGCCCAAACCAGAGAAATCTAGAAGGGTATCTTTATAATTTAGTTCCTATGCTTTGAACTTGCTTATAAGCCTTTCTAAAGAAATCATTTATTGTAAATAATATGTTTTTGAACTCATTTTTTATTTTCTTGCATGATATAGTCTTATCAGTTGTAGAGGGATTACTTGCTTTTAAGTATGCAAAGTAAGAAAAAATGGTAAAGTTTATCACGATGAAACATGTTAATGCTATAGGACAGAAATGATCAGATATGCTTTAAAAAAAAAAAAAAACTGGGTTCAAGTCCCAGTGCAATTGGGTCAGCTTTCCACTGCAGTGAAGCTCCATGCAGACTCCTGTGATTTATAGGAGTAACTCTAGTGCCTAACCATGATAGAAGGTAGTGTAGAAATTTAATGAACTAATAAGTATTTGTTGAAAAAATGGTCCTTTTCTTACACTGAGTGACTCTAACACATGGAAACTTTGGGTTTGCTCTTCTTTATTGATGTAAAGTATGTAAAACTAATAATAATTAACATATTATTGATTAAATGTTTATTTTGTGCTAGTTTTTAAATTTAGTTATTTCTTATCCTTACAGTAGTAATTCTACAAGATATTCTTATCTTCATTTTACAGGTGAGGAAACTGAGGCTCAGGGAGGTTAAAGACTGCCCAAAGTAATATAATACCTAATAATTGACAATACCAGGATTAGAACGCATGTTTCCATGGCTTCAAAATCCATGTCTTTTCCCCATGCTATGTTGTTTTACTTAGCCAGGCAAGATGGTAGTATGGACTTGTAGATATGACTCACGGGCTGATTTGAGTGCTTTGAGCAGTGTCTATTGACAGTTAAAGTGAATTAGGCTTTCCATAAGAATGCAGAAAAGAAAGGCCTTTCTGAACACAGCCCTGGTGACATCCTTGTCAATAGCAAACACTCAAGTGTCTTTAGCAAGCATATTTTACCTGAGTTACTCCAATTCTGAAGTTTATTTACCCCAATATCATCCCATTTTTACTTTCATAGCATGAGACCATTAAGGAGATCTCTGGTGACCTGGTGGTTGGACAGTTCCAACCCATCGTGGGCAAATCTTGACAGTTCCTCAAACTAGTCGTGAGAAGCCAGTTTGCCATTTTAAGACATTAGGTCAAGCAAGGTATTTCATTGATACTCATCAAAATGTTCCTGTTCCAAAGCCTACTCTTTGAGCCCTTTGTTCCTCTGTAGAAAGAACTCCTCCCTTTCCCCCACCCAAACTATCTTGGAGGAAAGTGGAAGACAACGTTGAGCTGGCTCTCATCACTGTATCCAAGGGTTCTGGATCCACTCAGTGTGCACTCAAGAGAGTGGGTTTTATTTAGGGACCTGCTGAACTGTGAAGATCTACTGAATGTGGGAGATGGCAAGATGAGTTTTCCTTTGGACTCAGAAAGACTGAAGTTCAAAACCTGGCTCCACTGCCTTCTAGGTGAGCAGACATGGAACAAAACAAAAATAATTTCTATGACCTTCAGTTTTCCTCAACTGAAAAATGAGGCCTATTAATACCTACTTGGATGTTTATTGTAGGGTTCTGTTTCTGCTTGATACTGACATTCATGGAAATTGAAAAGGTTTCATCCCAAATGGCATTTGTTTATGTAGAGGAGGAAAGAGAACTCGTATTTATTGAATATCCACTGAACTGAGTCTTCTGGCAGACTTGCTGCATGCACTTTTATTTGATCTCTATACTATAGTGGAGAGAATGTGATTTGGCTTTGGAGGCACATAGATTTAGGATTGAATCCTGACCTTGTAATTTCCAGGCTATTGGATGAGGAGGGAGGAGGATTAGGTTGCACTTTTTGTCAAGAGTGAGCTGGGAAAAGTGAAGAGCAGCATTTCTAGAAATGCAAACTCTCTTTAGAGAAAGGGAGATATGTGAGTTTCCCAGCTTCCAAAGTTCCCCATTTGGGACTTGGGGCTGTGCTTCCTGTAGAAATAATGGGAAAATACTATTATTTATATGAGAATTCTGCTGTACTGAGAGTTAATGATTTATTCCGGTTATCTGGGAACCTAGGCATTACTTCTCTGTTAAAAATTTAAATAGAAAAATATAATAAATGAACTTTTGTAACAAAACTTTTTCATAAGAAGGTAACTGTAAGGTAAAATTCCAGAGTTTTATTTCTTGTTCAAGGACTGTTCTAAAGAAAGAAAATAAGAAATGGTTTATGATATGAGACCTTCCTGTGATGGTTAAAATTAAATTTGTTGACATCAGATGCAGCTCTTATATCTGATAGGCAGCTACGCAAATCATAGCAGTTTTGTAAATATGTTTTATGGACTTCAGCTTGTAACACCTTAAGTGACACTGGCAGCTTAATTATCATAAAAGCTTCACACACCCTGGTTGTCATTATAGGCTAGGTTTCTATTAATAAAATGTTTTATGGTATAGTGATAGCTTATTTAATGCCAAAATGTAAGATATGTCTCAGAAAGTAGTGGTGGTCCTGAAGTGAGAGGTGACAAGATGTGTAGCATTTGGTTAACAAAGTGATTTCTAAAATAAAGTTTGGGGCAGTTGGGAGAATTAGGGAAGATTAATGAACTGGGGGAAAGGAATCTACTTGTTAATGGTTCATCTTTTGATGGTCACATTTAGAAAATAGTTTTAGGAAGGATTTGAACACATAAAGAAGCTACCATATATCCCAATGTGAAAGGTTGTCATTGACTTTGACTGTTGTGCTAGCTGAAAGCATGAAAAGATGTTTGCTGAAAAACTGAAAGCTTTTGGGAATGCTCCAGGGTTTTGGCAATGGGGTTTGAAGTCGGCTCTATCACAGCATGGTTGGCTGAATGTCAACTCTGTGCCTAGACTTTTTATGGTTGCTTCTTAAGTGGTTATAACATAATGTGCACTTTGCCCAAGAGAGAAAAAGGTTGTTTTTATTTCTCCTTAAGTTCATGGGCCATTATGTATTTATACAAGGCCCTGGAGGAGTCACACTGTTCACACCATCACTTTTTACCTGTTTATTCCATAAGACATATGATGAAACAGAGTCTTAAAGAAATGACTTGCTCCAGGTTTCACCCACCTTGTGATGGGGTTAGAGTCATTTGCTGTCTCCATTTCCAGCCACTGTTTAACCTACAGTTGTAGTCTCTGGTGAGACAGGGCCATACCTTGGGTGAAATGTCATGACCATGCTCACGGACAACAATTGATTGGTGAGTAGATGCTTGCCAGTTTTTACAATGGGGAGAAGTCTGGGTAGGAGGACTCTTCCCAGGAAATAGTTGTTGACTGATGGAGATGCTTAGGATACTGAGGAGGTTAGCATGTGTTCTTACAGGCATTTAGTTTTCTGTTACCCATCCCTGCCAATTGCAGGTACTGGAAGCAACAAGAAATCCACATGTTTATCTAGGATGTATCAGACTTTTCAGAAAAATTCATTTTAGACAAAATGGTTTTCCTCTATTCCAACTTACAAAAGTTGGACCACAATGATGATTATATGTTAAGACCCAAGACAATCCAAATGAGACCAATCAAGCAACTTGCAACAAAAAATTAATGTACTTCAGCATTTGAGAATGCCCATTTAAAATGTGCCCCAAAGGTGGCAAGAGAAAAGTGGGGTTTCTATCGTTAAGAGCTGTGTCTCTGACATCTCACTGTATAAAGTCTACGGCACTCTGTACTGTTAAGAAAAAGAAGCAGCTGGAATTCTTCCAGGATGCAAAATGGGAGCAAGGTTATATAGACAACTGCATATGTTTTTCAGGAAGAGCAGATTGGTTCCATCTGATTTTCCACTTCAGTTTCGTAGATCTGAGTAGACAGAAAACATGAGGACTGCTGAAGCTGTATTCTTCCCACAGCTTGAGCCTTCCAACCTTCAAGGAACTCTTGGTCTTTGCAATGCTGGTAACTTTTATTTTAGGGAGAAAATATAAAACATGACTTTTTCCATCCAAATTTCCCATAAGTTCAACGACAATGTCTTAGACCTTTCCAGGCATAAATTATTTTTACATGCTAGTGTTTTGACATAGGCAAGGAAGGGGAGGGAGAGGGAGAAAAACTTAAATGTCTCAAATTCTATAGTCAGTCATTTGGGACGGCCTTCCTCTTTGACTCCTTCCTATTTTCCTCCTGCCCTCATTAACACTGCATAATTCACACCATTGCTCAGGTCTCAGATGTCTTACCCCATTTATTTGACAGTTTCTATCGACATTCAAATGTAGGATTTTGGCTTTTGCTGGCTTTTAGCAATTCTGGTAAGAGTTGTTTTGAGACTGCTTTTAACAGCTTAAACTAATGATCTGTTAATTGTTGTTGTTTGCAATGACTTTGCAATGAAGAGAAAGTAACTAACATCTAGTGAGAATCTAACCATGTGTCAGGCACTGTGCTAAGAGCCTTTATAGGAATTTATCTTTATAATAATTCCAAAAAATGTAGCGATACAATTTCCCTTTTGTGGATGTAAAAGCCACTCCAAAGGCTGTGTAACTTTCTCAAGGTTTCACAGCTGGTGCAGGGATGCAGGCTTCTTCTTCTATTTTTTTTTTTTTTTTTGAGACAAAGTCTTGCTCTGTCGCCCTGAATAGAGTGCAGATGGTGTCATCACCGAGTAGCTGGGACTACAGGTGTGAGCCACGACGCCCAGCTAATTTTTCTGTTTTTTAGTAGAGACAGGGTCTCGCTCTTGCTCACGCTGGTCTCAAACTCCTGAGCTCAAGCAGTGCTCCTGCCTCAGCCACTTCTATAGTGATCTAATAGCTGCCACTCAGGGTTGTCCACGGACCAACAGCAGGAGTGTCATCCCAGCACAGCCCTTTTGAACCAACATCTACAGTTAACAAGAGCCACAGGTGATTTGAATACATACTACGGTTTGAGAAGCACTGCTTTGAAATTCCGATAAACCAGAGACTGTAGTAGATAAGAAGGGCCAGGGCACTTGCTTCCTGGTAGCACTGTTTGGGTGTGATATTGGGCACCTGCTTCTCTATCTTTGAATGAAGCGAAGGATAGGAGAAAACAATGAAGAAAGTATTAATGATGATCTACAGACTAATTTTTGAGGTGTAGGAACATGACCATCACTATCATTAATGGCAAACATCTACCAAGCACCTCTTTCTTTGAGGGCAACTCTCAGTTAATAAAATGGTTTAGAGTAGTTGTTTGCTACAAGAGGCATTTATCAGGAGAAAATGGGACCTAAATTGGAATTTCTTGGACTATGTTTGAACACCTGGAGACAATGCTAAAAAGGCAAGAAATCACTGTTAATTAAATGTTTAATGTTTATTATAGCCACTACAGTAGTTTAGGTTTGCATGTATAATGTAATAAAGTTGTATTTTGTGATGTAGGTAAAATTTATGAGGCATTAGGGCCCTTTGTATAATAAATATGTACTATGTATGGTGCCCATAATTATAAGTTTTAAAGAATAACTTTACTATTTTATATAATTGTAAAGATTTGTGATTATTTTATTTTTGCTTTTATAGCACTGTAGATTGTATTTGTAACAGCTCTAATACCAAATCCTTTATCAGAAACACTCAATTAGTAAAATCCCAGTAGGAAAACATGATTTGCTTTGAGTGTCCACATTATAAAGTGATTTTTTAACTTGGCCAAAGGGAAATACTGTCTGTACAACTGTATACTTTCATTTTAACACCCATTCATTCATTTATTGGATATTTATTGAGTGCCTACTCTTTGCTAAGTAAATTCATCTCTAATTTTGAAAATCTGACAATATTCCCAAGCCCTGAAACTAATTTGATATAGTATTTCTAGAGTTTAATATCTCAAGGATAGACTTCTTAGTCTAGATTTTGATCCTGAAATACAAAGCATGATAACTGAGCTTTTAGACCACTGTATGCTTCCAAAATTCTTCCATATACACCATCTTATTTAATTCTCACATTGGCTAGGTCATAACATGCCCATTTTATGGAAGGATGGATGTGTCAGATGAACTTATTGCTCTTTGCATCTTTGAAGTCTTTTATTATGCTTATAGATGAGGAATTGTATTGTTTTGAACATTCATGGCTGTTATTGTTTATATGACCCCGTTGGCAAGTAATCATGTTCCTTTTTGTTATAGTGCTATCTTGTATTTTTCTCTTCATAGTCTTTAAAACATTTATCTTTTTTATACATTTCAGTTTTATTTTCCCAGGTAGCTCACAAATCTCGTATGTACACCAAGAAGTATATAATATTTCTTTATATTCCTTATAGTACCTGGCACATATTTCTTTATACTCCTTATAGTACCTGGCACATCATAGGCCCTCAGTAAATTTAGCTGAATGTGAAATGGGAATAAGGAGAACTGATATCCGGATTTGCATCCTACCTTCATTTGTTTCATTCCCTGGGAGGTGTTTTTTCTCTAGGCCAGTGAAGCCTGGGGCTGCTCTCTCTGTTTTCCAGGCCCTGATATAAAGCCATGTCATTGCCCAGCAGACCATGATGCAACAAAGAGGATTTGGAGCCAAATATACTCAGTTTTGCCAAATGTTCACTGCTCTGATAAATCATCTATTGGCTAAGCTAACTTTGGGGAATTATCTATGGACTTTAATTCTATTTGCCAGTCCCATCTGGTTGCCATGGATACTTGCTGAGACAGAAGGTTGTCCTACAGGCACTGGTACACGATGTTGCCTGTGGCAACAAATAGCTCAGTGGGCTACAGAAGGCACAGGGCTGGGACATGAGTACCAGGTGCTCACAAGGAGGGCGGGGACTTTGGTTGGACCCAGCAGAGGCTATGGGAGGCATTCCAGTCAGGTAGTCTGGGCTGGGCCTGTTGAAGGAGCATGGGATGTTGGGATGGTGTTGCTACAAGCAGATAATTAACATTGCAGAGGTCCATTAAGGGTGACAGGTGATGTTTTGGCTGGTGATCAGCCATGTTGGGATGGGGATCCTAGCAGCAGGTAATCTGCAGAGCTCAGGTGAGCTGGCAGTTGAGATTGGGTCTGGTATTAACTAGAATAGATCAGGGACAGGAGTCAAAAGCAGTCCTGAATGAGCTTGGCCACTTAGGCATGGGGAATTGGGAGAAGCAGAGCCTCAGGATTGTCAGGAGACAAGGCAGGGCTAAGGCACAGTTTCCTAAAGGAATTGGGCCTGTGGTCAGAGCTGGAGTCAGAAGATGTGTGATATTCTAGAAGAAAGAGTATTGACATGGGGTAGGAAAATTTCGAGTTCTAATCCATGCTCTTCTGCATATTTAGGCTGAAATCTTTGGGAATTATTTTGCTTCCTTAGGCCTCAGTTTCCTCATCTGTAGAATGAGGAGGATAGATTGATGTGCATTTTACAACCTGTAACCTGCATAGAGTTGTCCTTTGCAAAAAGCATTCCCTGTTGAAATAGTTTTGGAAACACTGCATAGTGTATCTTCCCCCAACATCACCAAGATTTATAATGCTTGTTATTATCTTAAAGTAGCTGGTGATGAACTGAGATTGATTATATTTAGCCTAGGAGTTCTCAAACTGATTGACCATGGAATGTTTCTCCCCAGTGCCACTGTTGACTTGGGGACGGAATCTGGAGTTTGAAGGAATGTAGCTTGGGAAGACTGGACTCAGTGATTTCTCAGGTGCCTGCCAGTTGAGCATATCCTCAAGTTCATCTGCCATTCATTTATGAGGCTGTCGTCCAGTTGGGTAGCCACGGGTGGTTCCTTCCCTTCCCACAACTTTAACTCGGTATTTCTGTCTCCCTTTCCTCTTGAGAGTTATAGTATAGGATCTCCTGCTGCATGGAGTTTCCTGTCTCCCAGCACTGGTCCCTGATTCCCAGATCATCACTTAGAGGAAAGGGTGTGGATCATGCCTGTAATTGTTCCTCCTTCCTCCCCTCCCAGAGCCTTGGTGCTGGGCTTAAAGTCAGCCTCCCCAGATCTGCTTCTGTGCTGTTACTAGAGCTCTCTTCCTCCCAGCCCCCCTTACCTCATCTGCCACAGGCTTCTGGAAAACCAGCCCCCACCTAGAGCATCCTTTCTGCCACTGGGAATGTGTTTTTCCCTTTCTAAACAACTGATTTACAAATAAACTTTTGGAATTCTGCCCAACCATCCCACCTCCCATGGGGTTGACTGAGGTAATTCCTTAAATACAATCTGTTTAAACATTTTGTAATCAAGAGTAGGAAAAAATACTAATTGTTTTATCAGACTGCATTTTGCATAAATAACTGAAGAACAGCTTGCCTTGTTTTTCCCCCTTTCCAGCAGCCTTTTGGGAATGGGGAAATTTCATAAAATAAACTTGGTGGAAATAAAAGTGACTTTTTTAGTGGTTGAATGAAGTTGTGGTAATGATTTTGAGACTTAAAATATTTACACAAATAGAAAATATTTATGCAGTCTATACCATGTGTCTCACATTGTGCCAGACACTGGAGTATCATATCATCCAAACTCCTACCCTCAAGGAAGGCATGTAACTGAGGAATTAAGACCACCATGTGTAGTAGAATGGAATTGAGTGTTAATCTGTATGGTATTTCATTGAGTTAAGGGAAAGTATGGTATAAATTCAGAGATGGGCATAACCTTTATAGGCTAACTTAGTCTGGGGAGACTCTACGAAGATGGAAGGATATAAGGGTCAGCTCTTAAAAGATGGGTGGGCTTTGTAAATTTTGCAAAGAAAGGGGACGTTGTTTAGATGGGCAAAAGCAGAAGCAAATCAAGCCTCCTCAAATAAAATATATTTGAAACCCTGCTGTGTGCTGGGCAGTACATTTTATGTTGGGGATCATAGAACTCCCTCTTTGATGTGGCAAGTGGGAGTGCTGGACTCCTGAAAATGCATTTGTGGAAGTAGAGTAACTGCAGACTGAAAAAACAACTAGTCCCGACTTCCCTGCTTAGTCTGAAGTCAGAATTTTCCCAACTCAGTGGGATCAAGTAGATCAGGTAGAAGAGGTCAGCTCCGTGTTGGGGCACTTGGATTCAGACTGAGCGGTGGCAAGGAATGTAATGTCAAGGTTGTCCCTGAGACATATTTGTTAAAAGAACTTAGAGATTTGGATTGGTTAAGAGGTAATGAGGTTATAAATTTCAAATAAAATATTGGCAGTTTTCATTTGGAATTATCATAAGAACTGCCCCAGTGTCAAATTTGGTTCGGATAGCTTTTAACTATTATTCTTTGATAGGACACAGTTTATATAGTTTTTCTATAACCTGTTCTTGGATAACAGAGCAAAACTGATTTGTTCTCAGCTTGGCTTTTTTTTCTCTCTTATGTATTTAGACAAAGCCTCAGAATTTTAGTTCTGTTTTAGACTAGGTTTGAAGACCTACACAAAAGACCCTTGGTCCTATTGAGTGCATAGGAAAATCAGTACAGTAACTCACCTTAGTTTTATTTTTAGCTTTGTTATTATCTATAAAATTGCCAAGCTGTCGAGGCTCAGTTGTCAGTTCTGTTGCAGCCAGTGAACTGGTTTACTGGTGTAGACATCATCTTAGTCCTTGGGAAAAGTCACTTCACTTTGCTTGTTCCCATCTGAATAGAGATGATAGCTATTGTGAGAATAAGACAAAAATTGTCAAGAAATCATAAGTAAGAGGATGCTCAGTTAAATATACTCTCAGGGTTTTTATTTTAGTACAGATACATAGTTGACTTCCTATAAATGTTTATTGTAGAAATGTGTGGTTAGAGACTCCCACTTCTGTTTCAGGCAATTATTCACAAAATGGCAAAATGTCACTTTTCTACAGTAAACAGACATCATTGACATTCATTAAATTGAAAGTATTAACAATAGTTGTCATAAAGGTTTTTAAAATGTCTTTTTCTTTTATTGTGTCTTATCACACATGGCTGGGAAAAACATTCCTAAACCAGAGTTATAATTTTTTTTCTATTTTCTGTTCAAGTGGACATTCTATTCATAGGGCAAATTTTAGCTTTGAATCTTGAAAATTAATGTTATAAGAGATGCACGTGTAAGTGGAAGATGGTAAAGTAGGGGATTTTTCTTTTCATATTATTAAAACCCTCTATTTCTCATAGCTAAGCCAGTTCAGCAAAGACTTGTAGGCACCAATTATTTCAGATTTTTCTTTCAAACAGCAGGCTTTAATTAAAATATATAGTTGTTATGATTTCCTAGCCATCCATTTAAGCAATTTATCTGTAAAGATATTTTCACAAAATAAAGTCCATGTTAATTGGAGGTTTACTTTCTGTATTAAGGAGCATACCTACACTACTATGAAGCAATCCCAAATTTAAACTGACATTGCCAGTACAGCATTTCCCCCAGATCTTCTCTCCAAATGAAACATTATTGCCATTTTTCATAAATATTAATGTGCGAACTAAGGCTGTCTCTCTTGTCTTCCAGAGCTAAGTGGAAAATTAAATACTTAGCCAGGCAAGCCAGTTCATCTGTCCCCAGACTATTCTCTTGCCTCATTAAGAGGAAATTTTACCTGAAATATTAGAGCTGTATTTATAATTGGAAATGAGTTTTTCAGAAGGGACTAGAAAAGGATGTTTATTTCAAAGCCCCCTGCAGAGTATTTTGACTGATGCTCTTGAACAATCCTTGGAGTTTAAACTTTTTAAAATCTTCATTTTTAGATTGGAAAAAGGAATTAAAATACTTTTTAAAACTCCAAGTCGTTCATGAATCTGCTTGCCTGTTGGCTGTGTAATCTCCAGGTCCTGTTTTCTCTGTCCATACCGTCTCCATCCTTAAGTAGAATCCTTTAGGTATGAAGTTGGGGAATTATCCACGATCACTTCACTCTCTCTGACTAACTAGACGATCACAAAGTTTCTAAGATCCAGTCCATCTGCTTTATTCTTGTAGTGAGGGCTGCTCTCCGCTGTGTGCATCATCTACTCAAATGCCTTCCTCTGGCATTTTTTTATAGTCAGTCCAAGATGCTAGAGCCAGTATGATCTGTCTGATCAGTATATATCTGCCTATCAATATATAACTTCCCATAGAGATTTATAGAATTTGAGAGCTGGAAGGAAACATACCCTAATCACCCAGCTGCTTTGAGGCAGACCGAGGACTTAATGTTTAACACTCTGCTTTCTATTTGTGCTTGCTATTTAAAAAAATATTTTGCTCTCTTTCCATTGCATGGCCTGTAAGACTCTGTGTGACCTTGTCCCTGCTTATCACATAGCCTCACTCAGGCTCCAGCCCATCTTTCAGTTTATCCATTGTGCTAAGCTCATTCCCACCACAGGGCCTTTGCATGAGCTGTCCCTTCAGTCTAGAATGTGCATCCTCTAACCACGACTGGCTGTCATTCTCTCATTACCAAAAAATGCTCGTTCCTCAGAAGAGCCTTCCCTGATGATCCCATCATTCCTTCGTTGTATTTAACACACTTAGAATGATTTTATTTGTTTATTTTCTTGCTTCTTATCTATTGTTATCTATTTCATTATATCCCAGTGTCTGGAATGTTCAAATATTTGTTGAATACATAAATACAGTGTTCACATATGACTTTTTGGCCTAAACTTAATGTTTGTTAGTAGCCAGAGCGTAACCAGTCAGTTTAGTATCACTAATTGTGCCAATTTCGTGTGCATAGTCATGTAGTCAATGCTACTGAAAAGCATAAAGCCTTCACTTTCTTTTGAATCTTCTTAACCATTTGTTTTTCTCTAGTTTTCACTTCTGTTTCACAGGTTCCCACTGCTTATGTTCAGTGCTCCTTGCAGCAATCACGGTGCTGTCTTGCTGCTGTTACGTATAGACGGCTGAGTGACAGAGCAGTCCGTGAAGGTCTAGGACAGGAAGCTAGGCTGAAGAGTATGTGGGCTGCAGTAGGGAGAAGATTGTGCACCAATGTTGAGCATGGTTTTATCTGCCATCATGGTGCTGGTGCAGGAGGGCAGAGCAGAAGCAAGCAGTCTACTCTACTGGAGAGGGCCAGAGACATTGGGAGTGGGGAGTGATATCAAAACCACAGTTAGCCTAGAATGGAGGCAGGTCATAATACATAGCTAGGACTTACTACATTCCAGGCACTGGCTTAGGTGATTTACACATAGTAACTCAATCTTCACAACAACCGTATGGCATAAGTACCATTATTAACCCATTTTACAAATAGGAATTTAATAATGCATTCAAGTCCGCAGAGCAGGTGGTGAAGCCAGCATTTAAACTCAGGCCTTCTAGCTCCAGAATCTATGATTTTTACCACTAGTCTACATCAAATCTCAGATGAATATCTTCAGGGGGCCAGTTTTTATAGTAACATAAAGGCAATATTGACAAAGACAGAGTAACTTATAAGCACCTGAAAAAAATTTCAAAAAGAGCCCATTAGCACTTGGTAAATGTTGTTTTGCAATAAATAAATATTTCATGCTCTTTTCAGATGCTGATAAAAGTGGAATAAAATATATGGAAAAGACAATAAAATAAATAATGGATATAGCTGACAATGTAATGATGCTGAATGTATAAGGAATTGATTACAAGCTAAATTGTATTTTATGCATGTACCAGCCATCATCTCAAGTGAGACTTGCGATTTGTGACACTTCCAGCAACTGAAGTTTCAGGTAGAAAACCCAGGTGTCACAAACCAGGGCCCTGTGTAATATCCTGGAAATTGGCTAGGGAATTCATTGGACACCACGTACAGAATGACTAGACGGTGAGCTTAGACTTCAGGTGCTCAGAGATTGAATGGCAAGGCAGAATTTAGCTTCCGAAAGTGCAAGAAGTGGGGGCCAAATCCAACCACTGTGAGGGAGACTGGGTAAGAGCTCCAGGAAGATTGTGTTGAAGTTAACTTTGGTGCTACTGTAGCATCTGCTTCCTATTTATGTCCAAGTGAGCAGAAGATAATGAAAGAAAATTTCTGACCCCATGGGTTTGAGAAAGCTCCAAATGTCCCCGTTTTGTTACCCCTTCCTGGGGCACTACCTTCTGTAAGTGTATGTGGAACATTTAGCCGAGCTTCAAAAATTATTTTTTCTCCTTACAAATATATCAAATGTTTAATCATGTTGGTGATCACAAAGTAAGTATTTTCCTAAACCTCTATACAAAAGCCTGATCGAATCTTATTAGAACAGAACTGAGGAGCTCTAGCTTCAGAATTATTATGTGTACCCCTTCCAAGCTATTCATTTTTCTCCATATGTATTAGGAACTAAATTCTTAACTCGAGAGCAGTATTAGGATATGAGCAGTTGGACTCTTGATGATAGATTGACTTCTCTGTCACCACCTCATAGACAGCAAATAGAATAAATTTCAAATGAATTGTTATTTAGACTAAGAAGATTAATCTATTCATAGATCAGTTCATGAAAATGCTCATTTATGGAAAGATATATACATTTGTAAATGTAAGAGGTGTCTATCACTTTCCATGGATTTGAATTTACAGGGGCCATGGGCCTATTGCATTATTCTATCTTAATGTTCCTGGGTACTTCTTAAGGACAGACTGCAAATTAAAAACAATTCATCTTTTCCCATTTCTGGGTCCAATATGATGATTTAAGAAGCCTTTCTCAGGAAATCTGCCAAGCCAGTAGACTCAAACAGAAGCCCCAGTTGGGTTCTTGGTGCTAATGACAGAAAGCTGAGCTGCCAACAGAGAGGGGAAGGGTGTGTTTTATAGCTGATTCTGTTAACAGACCCTCCATTTTCTTGCATTTTTAAAAATCTTGCGTAACTTTGTCTATTCTCAGAGGGGGAATAGACTTATAATTCTCTATACACAGTGGCAATGCTCCCTACAGGTGTGTACTCCCTGAGGATCCAGGATAGAATAATGATAATTAAAGAAATTCAGGAGACACTCTCCTCGCCAGCCTACCCCCACCCAGCATGCCCTGAGATATCTTATTAGAATGGAATTTTCCCAAGTGTATAAAAACATCATTTAATTATTATTGTTTTTAATTAGGATGTCTCACTCAAACCATTTGGGATGAGGTAGACTTTTTTATTTTTTCAATCTTAACGTGTTCTAAAGGGGAATATTTTTGTTGTGATCTTATTTGCACCTCTTCTTTATTCACAGTTATATTTATTTCATAAAGTTGACTGCTTGTATTTTCTTTC